>NC_088200.1:69399045-70091545 GCF_028769735.1 Zonotrichia leucophrys gambelii | reverse complement strand
TTGAAACACCCAGGTACAGATTTCATCTCACTGCAAGATCCTCCCATTTTTATCTATTTTTTTTGGTTTTGGGTTTGGTTTCAGGCATTTTTTAAATAATATTTTTTTAATATATGTGATGGTGTTCACAGGGGTCTGAGGATGAGGGAAGAGAAGAGGACCTGACTCCATGTTTCAGAAGGCTGATTTATTATTTTATTGTATATATCACATTAAAATTATACTGAAAGAATAGAAGAAAGGATTTCATCAGAAGGCTGGCTAAGAATAGAAAAAGAAAGAATGATAACAAAGGTTTATGGCTCAGACAGAGAGTCCGAGCCAGCTGACTGTGATTGGCCATTAATTAGAAACATCCAACATGGCCCAATCCCAGATGCTCCTGTTGCATTCCACAGCAGCAGATAATCAATGTTCACATTTTGTTCCTGAGGCTTCTCAGCTTCTCAGGAGGAAAAGTCCTAAGGAAAGGATTTTTCAGAAAATATCATGGCAACATTTATATGTAATTATTTTTTTGTGGAATCCCAACATAAATAAGCTTTTCGTTCTTACAGAGCACACTTATTTCAAAACTTTTTTTAGCTGAGTGTGTGTGTTTGGTTCCTAAGGATATCCATGAAGCTTCCCTCCTAATGACCACAAGGAAATTTCAGTAAGATTTTTTGGTTTTCCATGACAGAAAAAAAATATCAGCAAATTGAATGAAGGCAAAGCTCTACCAAATCAGAGCAATACATGAAGGCACAGAGAAAGACACCTTCCGTAGGCTAAAAAATTCATCACAGATCAATGACAAGAATATGGAAAATGTTCATTGCTGGATTTGCATAAGAAGGCACAAAAGTAGGTGTTTTCCTTTTTGTTGCATTTTCCTTTTTCCTTTCCTTCCCTGCTCAATCTTTACTATTGTTTTACCATTGGTGATACGGGGGAAAGCCTTCACACCCACACTGGTGAAACTCAGATTCAGCCTACCTATGGTTTATGATAGAACACTCTCAGTGTTTCAGGGCTTTACTGATTGCCTTCTCATGTAGGTTGCTCACAGAGTCAGGAAAATTTGGAGGGGAAAAAAACACCATGTATAATTGGAATTGAGCTCAGCGCCAACTGGATGTGATAAAAAGATCAGAGAAGTCTGCATCAAAATGTTCCAGCAGCCAGACAAGGGCAGAAATACACCCACCCACCTTTGAGGAAATGTCTCTGAAAGTAAAAGATGTTTTAATACCAATGACTTTTTTTTTCCTTTTTTTCCTTTTTTTTTTTTTTTTTTTATTCTGCAGGGTGTAAAGTAAGTGTGTTTCAAAATATATTACATATTCATACAGCTGTATTGCGTCAAAAAAAAAAAAAAAAAAAAAAAAAGCAGACCAGCTCACAGGGACAGCTGTGGCACTGAGAGAAACACAGGAAGAAAGGTGGGATCATGTAACCCAGCTCCTCTCCTCCTCTGCTGAATTCTTCTGCCATCGTTTCTGACAGAGCTGTGCCTCACTGTGGCAACAGAAGGGTTTGCCTCACTGGAGGGAGTATTTTACTCCATTTTCCATTTCTTCCTCTCAGAAAATTGCAGCATGTTCAAATTGAGGGAGAAGTTGGGGTTTGGTGTTGGGTTTTTGGGGGTTTGGGGAATTTTTTTGTTCACCTTTGTTTGTTTTTTAAATAGGAATTTCTTTAAAACAGAGTGGGAGAAAGGTTTTAAGACACAGATATTGGTGGGAAGTTATTACTGTGTCTATAAACCTCCATTAAAGTACCAGTGAATTTAACGGGCATGTCCTCTTTAACAGAGTAAAATGATAAGTGACTTTTGAGATAAAATTATGGCTGTTCCACACTGCTGGACAAAATATTTCCTCCTATAGGACCAGGATACTAAGAAAATACAAAAATCAGATATTTTAAGTCGGGTGGAGAAAAAATACAGTATTCATTTTGCAGTTATGCACTGTAATTTCATGATTATGAATTCAGAGCCAATATGCTGAGCTACTCTAACTATTTCTTATTATTCCCAGTACAACTGTTAGAGCCACAAAAGCAGCACCAGGTTATCCAGCTCCTCCTCCTGGAAGATAGTTTTTCTCCTCCTAAGCATTCCAGTATTGATTACTTTGTGTTGCTCCAGGAAAATGGAACCTCAGCACCTGTGACCCCACTCTTTTTTGAGAAAGGGAGAGTGAGGAAGCAGCAGCTTCCATCCCACAGGGAGCAGGGATGCTGCTAGGGGATGTTCCTGCCTTGTCTGAAAACTCTGCTGGCTCTCTGCACCAGTTCTGCAGAACAGCTGGGACGCCTCAAAGTGTTTGAACCCTCTTGAACTGAATTCCCTGCTTCAGGGAATCATGCTTATCAGCAGTCTGGCTGTGTCTGGTCGCAAAGACACTGAAAGAAATTGCAGTGTTTGAATCAGCACTGGCTTTCTGAAACTGTTTATACTCTGGATTTGAAGCAGGCCATGAAGCTGTTGTTCATTTGCTTCCTTAGGGCACAGTGGCATCTAGTGGTACTCCACGGAGTGGACGATGAAGACAAAAAGTATATTAAAAATAGCTTTATTTCTTTTCCCCTTTTCCCCTTTTCCCCTTTTCCTTCCCTTCCCTTCCCTTCCCTTCCCTTCCCTTCCCTTCCCTTCCCTTCCCTTCCCTTCCCTTCCCTTCCCTTCCCTTCCCTTCCCTTCCCTTCCCTTCCCTTCCCTTCCCTTCCCTTCCCTTCCCTTCCCTTCCCTTCCCTTCCCTTCCCTTCCCTTCCCTTCCCTTCTTCCCCTCCTCCTTCCTTTTTTTTTTCTTTTCTCTTTCCTCTTTCCTTTTTGCCTTTTTTCTTTTCAATAATTTATTTTTTAAAGCACTTCTTGCAATTGAATGGGTTTAGGAATGAATTTATCATGTGCTCAAATTTCATCACTACAGACCTGGGCAAGCACTTCAGGAATTTATGCTGTCCAGTGATTTAATTTCAACTCCATTAAAATAATGTATTTTCAAGTTAGTTAGAATGTGACTGTCTCAGTCTGGCACTGGTTTGTTTTTTGGTTTGTACTATTACATTTTTATTTTTAATTTTCCTATCAAAGAACTGTTATTCCTACTCCCATATCTTTGCCTGAGAGCCCCTTTATTTCTAAATAATAATAATTCAAAGGGAGGGGGTTTGCATTTTCCATTTCAAGGGAAGCTCGTGCCTTCCTCAGCAGTCTTTTCAAACCAAGGGACTGGCTTTAAAATTAATGTCACTAGGAAGCACCAAGGGATCTGCCTCCTTCTTGAAATGAGGATGTAATTCATACATTAAGGTAAGTTAGAGCACAGACATTGGAGAAAACACCTCCATATGTAACGGGAGAAGTTCCACACTTTACCACTTTAAAAAATAATAATAATGAAGAAATCACAAGAAACAAATGGTTTTGTGGCTGATGGAAGTGGTGCCATAGATCTCTTCAGTTTCAGCCACTTTTTTCACTTGCTGTATTTATGATTCCATATGCTAGGCTACCAGAGCAGGGGAGAAAGAAAAGTATTGCTGTAGGAAATAAAATAAACACAAGGTATTCCCAGTTCAGAGCCTGTCTGGTAAAGCTCTGTGATGACTTCACCCTTATTAATTCCATATTAAGGTATTTTTAAAACCAGCTATGAGATATAGAATAAGGACCTGACAAAGAGTGTAATGCTGTAGAATATAAAGCACTTCCTGACTCAAAATAAAAGCTGGAAAATTAATTATTCTTAGAGTGATGAGGAAGAAATCACTGTACTTTGAACATTCTTTTTTTCTCAAAACTACTTATATCTTGAATGCAAGAAAGGTGATTGCTGGCAAACACCAATATAACAAATATTGCTGAAGATGTGTGTTTTTCCTGAGTTGCAGAGCCACAAAATGTTGTCCTTGCTAGAAATATAACTGGTGTGAGCAGGGAAATGGTGCATTGGGTAATGAACTGGATCAATTAACCTTGAATTACACTATTCCCTTGCTAAGACTTCCTGAAAAGAACAAACTCAAAGGCAAGTGAAAGGAGCATATGTAGGTCAGAATACTTTTAGTTAAAAAACAAACAAAAAAAATTTAAAGTAGATTAGATTTAAAGAAAAATTAAATCAATATAACCCACTTCAGCAGAGAGATTTTGGAGAAGAGAAAGAGGCTAAATAAGATCATTCTAGATTGCACAGAGAAGTTTATCATGATAGCCAATATTTGAGCAAGAAACTAGGGGATTTTTGGAAAAAAAAGTTATATACTATTCTCATATTATACACTATTCTTACCAAGGTGGACATATGAGTGAAAAACTCAAGAAATCAACCATCTGCTGACAAAACTTCCATGAAATTATTTTCAGTTCCAAATAAGACACCTGAATGCTGCTCTGCAAACTTCCTTCCTGACAGATCTGCACAAGATTTGGCATTGCAAAGCCATTCCCAATCCCATGCAGAGAGAGCAAGGACCAAGCAGACAACAGAGTGTCAGCATTTGGCAATTTTTATGAATACTAAAAATACAGCACAGAGCTGAGAAATCTTATTTGGTTAGATTTAGATAACGAATTACATGGTAAATGAAATTAAAGAAACAAACTCTTTCCACTCTTTGTCCTATGAATCTGAGCATTTTACAGTTTTTAATTAGGCTGCTCCAAGCTCACAGAAAACAAAACAAACATTTCTAATTTTGCAGCCTAGTGATGTGGATGAGCCATGCTAAGGCCTAATTAAAATAAACAATGCTCTCCAAGCTCATCATCACATCTAGCTGAAATGAATAAAATATGGTGTGCAACACTGAGAAACATTAAAATGAGAAAAAATGAGAGCCAGGACAAGGGGATTTTTGGATTCCCACAGGTCATACACTGGAAAGCATCTTCCTCTCTGGAAGGAAAACTCCCTGTTACATCAATCAACTGCAATCAAGGCGGCTTGTGTGATGGTTCTCTCTTTCCTTCAAGGTAATAAATCTGGATCTATTAGCCTCAAATCCATGGGAATAAAGATCATTCAAAGGCAATGGAGAATATCCTTCAGTAGGTTTTATTCTGAATTGTTTCCTCCTGTTCCTGTTTGAGAGTTTTTCAAGGCTGCTCTCTGCCAATAGAAAGACATATGTATTCAGAGCAAACTCAGATTAAAGTCAGCTCCAAACTTGTTTCTAGATAGATTAGCAGGGAAGAGGAAAAAAACCAAACCAAACCCTAATATTCTGGTTATATCATGTGTTTTCCATCCTCCAACTGCCTGCAAAATCTTGACCCTTCTTAGATTTCTTTGCTGATCTTTAACCTTCCCATAGACCTGAAAACCCAACACATCAGTTGGTTAGTCAGAGGAAGTTCTACAAAAGTGGAAAAAGATAGGAAGATGCTTCCTTCCCAGGAGCAGCAGGGAAACCCTGCCTTTCCAAACTTGAACTATTCAGTTTATAAGGTGAAGGAAGGAAATGAGCAGAAAGCATAGATCAGTTGTGTACCCATGAGGTGCTCAACCTGGTATGAGGAAAAATTTATGTGATAACATAGTCTCAACTTCACATCACCCTTGCTTGCAGAGTTCCTGTGCCATTTTAATAATAAATTACGTGCTATAGTAATTATTATATCCTGTTAAAAATTTATTTGCCACTGTGATCTCACAGTCACCACTATGCCAGGAATCACTGTGTCCCCTCAGTGATGGGTGACACCCACATACCATACAACATTTAGCAGAATGTTTTTTAAAAAATATGTGGATGATTTGGAATTTCTTTGCTTCAGGAGTTGAACAATTTCATATGAGATTTAAGGCCCTGTGCAAACCATTGCTTTTGAGATGTTTCCTGAGCAAGTTTCAGCTGTCCATGATCTTCTCCTCACATGTGTTATTTTAAAGAATAGAAAAAACAGAAAAAAAAAACCTGTTATGTGACCACCAGCATCCTATAATACAGTAGTGACACACTGGAAATTTATGAAGACAGAAAAGTTATTTAGTTACAAGCAGAAGACAAACATTTCCATGGCTGATATATATTGGTAGCCAAATTCTTAACTGAATTTAACATATTATACTTTTTCACACCAATAAGCAATGGTACTTTCAGGAATTGTCAGTGTTACTGAGCACAATTACAAAACAAAGGAGAAAACAAATAGATAATCATCATTTTCTTGATGAAAAACCTGAGGATGTGCTTCCTAAACTCCATTATCTTCCAGGACATTTTATTAATAAGATTAATTATTTATCTCTGGTATAAAGGTAAAACAATTCAGCTCATTAATCTAAAACCACAACTGATTATGTGTCATCTCCACTCAGTCATGACGTGTGATAAAAGCTGAAACAGCCCCATCATCTTCCTGTAGCTTTTGAGAGAAAAAAGGGAGGCCTGCAGCCATTCCTACCTTTCAATACTTTGGATAAATCTGGGACTTTTCAAATCAAAACATTCAAACAGTTAATTATCTATAAAAAGAATTTCCCTGGGTGTCTCTCCCGGTGGTTTCCAACCCAAACGCTCAGAGTGTTGTGTCCCAACCAGGGCGGTGCTGCCGAAAACCAGAGCAGAAACTTGTGCCCAACACCTTGGAAGCACACTTTGAGCAGAAACACCGCTTGCATTCCCTGCCTGTGTTCCACAGGTGTTTTCCAAAGGCGAGTTTTGCTGCCAGGAAGGAAAGGGAGGAGCAGGTGCAGCTCAGTCGTTACGGGACACAGCACTGCAATTCCATCCTGCAGAACCCAGTCATGGCTCAGCTACATTATTTCCTCTGTGTGGAAATAAAACCCACTGTGCACCCATGAGGTTTACACTCAGATAGCCCAGTTCCCCATGAAGCTTGTCTTTCACCTGGTTTAGCATTCCTGTCACCACTTTTTTAACTGAAACACGGAAAAATAGAAGTGTCCATTCAACTGTTTGAGTCAATGTAGACATGTGGCTAAACTCTTGAAAACCTCAAGTCTCCTAAGCTACAAACTCTGGAAAATGTACTTTCTCTGCTAAATCTTCATGCCAACAAGTAATGTAAGATTTTTCTTCTCCCTACACTTAGGGAGAAGACTTACATTTGTGTTTTCCTTCTTGAATTTACACCTTGCATTATTTTTCAATGGAAAATTGGGGAAAAAATTACCCTTCTCTCTTCTGATTGTTTAAATCTAGTCAGCACTCTTCAATGCTATTCTTTCTACAGTTTTCTCTTTTCTAGATTCAATAATCCACTTTTTCCAGCATTTCCTTGGAAGAAAAAAGAATTTAACCAGTTAAACTAAGCAAGCAAATACATTTTGTTTCATTATATAACACATTCTGCATTTAAAGGTGCAAAGACAATTAATTAATTATGTGAATTAGAAATAAAGCATGACTTTGAAACTAAGAATTACATTTTCTTTTCAGAGTTTCAGTTTTAGACTTTTGATTTTTAATTAAAGTTACATAGAACTGGAATGTTCTATGCAGATATTTTCAAAAGTTATTCAGATATTAGTTGTGTGTCTGGCCTATGAAGACAAACACAGAAGTTATACAATCTTATTTTATGATTACTAAAATTACACTTGCACAGTTGGTGGTCCAGAAGACTGAACTGACAGGTAAACGATGTTTCTCTGTTCTTAACCTGGATCAGGTTTTTGCAAAGTGGGCTAGATGAAGAATAATATTCTTTTTTTTAATTTTTTTTTTCTCCAAGACTTTGCTAAAATAGGATTTGGTTTAGATCAATTAATCCTGTTCTGTAGCAATTCTAAGCTTTGCTTCTTCGGTGTTTCAAAGGGATCCTACTGAAGGCATTACTGAAAAATTATCATAAATCCAGCAACTCCATTTAGCTTGAACTAAAAGGAATTTTAAAAGATCATCTAGGATATCCTTTTTCATTTTTTGTTTAGTATCTGCTTTGCACTAAACTGCACTAGGTTAGCTTGACATAAATAGGGGCTTTTTTGCATGGGTCAAAGGCCCAAGAAGATCAATCTTTTGGATCTGAGAACCCATTTAAGTACTGATTTTACTACTAGTTTGATGCTTCCACTCCTTTACCAGCTCAGAGTATCAAAAACTCAATTGTCTTTGGGCTGAGCAACTATAAAAACTATTTATGAGGCTATACGCACAGAATGTGACATAAATAGATCATAAATAGAATGAATCAAACCTACTCTTTTTTATTAATGTTGCAAATTCAGTTTCTGATGAATCATGGAGTAATACAGACAAAATATGTTTATGATCCTACTGCATTTGAAAGATGACTGTCAATTAGAATACAGGAAGACAAGAATACAAATTCTTACAATCAAATAGAACTTCCTTGAAGATAACAATATTTTTCAGCTATGGAATTGTTAAATAGTTCCGCATTCCCATAAAAAAACATCCTTGAAATTTCATGGTATGAGCTAGCATTGGTATTTAGAATAAGAAGCTGCACCTGGAATCTTGGGAAATTGGAAACATAAAAAACCAGAAAGAGTTATTTTCTTATGCTGCAGGGAGAATCTGAATGAAAATACAGTAAAATGACAATCTAATTCTGAATGCTCTGAACTGTATGGAGAACTCAATATGGTGTTCAGCTGATCTCCAGTAAAAGCACAGCCTCTCTTCCAATGGAGAAAATGAAAAAAAATATACACTAAAAAGCATAAGAAATTTAACTGTTCCCTTGAATTGGGTAATAAGGAAATTAATGAAACAGGTGGCTAGCTTGGATGGTAAAATAGGGAAAAATGTACTAGAGAAATATAAAAAGGACTGGGAAAACCATTGAAATCTCACGTTCCTCCTTTTGGTCCTTCTTTAGATCAGAATTGTGGACTTTGCTATTACTTTACAGAGACACCCCTTGTGGTGAAAACAGACATTTTTAGGGTTGGGGTTTTTATCAGGACCGGTAGTCATATTCAGGCTTGGGTTTTGAGTTTTTTTTCCTTTTGTATAAGTATATAGCTATATTTATATATACATGCACCAATTTCATTCAGGTATTTTGGGAGTATATTCACTTTTAGCTGATGGTCCAATAACTGCAGTGGAAAGATAGAAAGGTGCCTCTGCCAGGTACAGAGGCCTGAAAGGTTTTGTCATTCTGAGTGTGAGGGATGAAAAAAACATTTTGCTGCAGCGCAAAAAGATTACGGAGTCAAAGAAGGAAATGTTCTTTTAATTAATTCTGTGAATTCTTGTTAATGAATTGTTTATTACCTGCGGTTTAGATGTGGTTTGCTTACTCTGCTCATTGCACTTCAGCGTTGCTGGGAGCCAGGAGAGAAGCAGGGCGGAAGATACGACCAAAAAAAGGCGAGAGGGGAGGAGACAGATGGGTAGGCGGTCGGGAGAGGGGGGAAGTTCCTGACTACTCCAATGGGAATAGGGACAGGGACCGCCCCTGGCTGGAAATGGTTTAAAAACCTGCCATTTTGGTAAGGGCTGAGTTTGTTCTCTTCTGCAAGGTGGGGCACAGATCAGGCTGTGCTGACTCATTGTCAAAAATCGGGGCTTTTTTCCCTGTTTTGAGGACTTTGTCCTCTCTCAGTTGCATCTAAAAGTGAGATACTTATCCCATGAGGGACTGATTTAATTTTGAAATAAGAACATCTCAACACTGTGAGACTGCGTAGTTTTATTTTGAAGTGTGGGCTATAAATGTCATTTAACTGCATTTGATGTCAAGTGGAAAAGCAGCAGAAGGGCTGCAGAGTTAACAGCACATGGACAGAAAAAAAGCTGTGCTGCTGGGCATCCAAGGGCTGTGTCCCTGGGGAGATTCCTCCAGGCACTGCTGTGTCTCAGACATCTTTTGTGAAAAATCCTTTCTTTAGGATTTTTCCCCCTTCTGAGAAGCTGTGGCCTCAGCAACAAAATGCAAACAATGGTTATCTGCTGCTGTGGAATGCAACAGGTGCATCTGTGATTGGTCTCCTGTGGATGTTTGGATTTACTGACCACTCACAGCAGAGCTGGGTCTCACTCTGTGCTGAGACACAGAACTTTATTTATTAATTCTTTTTCTATTCTTGCCTAGGTAGCATTCTGAAAACTTTCTTTCAGTATAGTAATAACGTAATATATATCATGAAATAATACATCAAGCCTTCTGAACATGAGGTCAACATTCTCATCTCTCTCTTCACCCCGAAAAACTCTTGCAAGCTCTGTGACACTGCTGGGGTGAGGACAGCCTCTGCCACCAGGCTCTGGGCTGCTCCTGCTGCTCTCCAGAAGCCCCTCAGACAGTCAGACTGTGGCAGGGGTGTTACAGTCCAGTTTAAACCCAGAACAGCAAAGAAAATTAAAGCATCTGTGTATAAACTCAAAAGAACTTTGAAGGTTCAAAGTATTGCCAAGAATGAGATTAAAATGAAACAAAATTAAATGTTGATGCCAAAAAATTCATAGATTTTTATTTAATATAGACAGGCCCAAGGGTGGGTTGCTGCTGGGGATGTGTGAGCTACATACACTATTTTAAAACTGCAGAAATCCTATACTAAATATGTGCAGTGCTGTATTTTGTCCACCTTGAAAGCTATCATTTAAAGATTGCCTTTTATGTTACCACTTCAGTATTGCTTGGAAAAGTTTTGTCTCCTGATTCCAGGCAACAGCACCAGCAGAATGGGCAGCTGCAGTGACTTAGACCAAGAATTCCCAAAATATCCCATGACTCAGTATTTTATGATTCCATTGCAAAACTCTCGCTGCCCTGGGGAAGGTACTGAGCATTCCCACCTAAACCTAAACAGACATAATTTTTGGACTTAGGAGAACACCACCACTCCCTCAAGGGAACTGGACCCTCCACAGGACCACCACTTTATACAAGAATGCCACCATCACTTGAACAAGGACTGCAAACACTACCTGATGGAACTGTGACCAACAGCATGCCAGGCTGCAGTCTGACTTTGTCAGTCTAAACCAGTTTCCTCTGTATAATTGCATTTATAGTAATCTCTCCAGTAAACTGTAACTCTCAACTGAAATATTTCTTAAGGTAGTTCAGTGGAGTTCATTTCTCCTGCTGGGTCACTTTCAAACTAGCACATCTTTCCATCCTAAAACATGTTTAAATTTCAGAGACTATATGAGAGCTGCAGCAAGCCCTGGGGGTGTTTGTATTTTTTGTGAAAGCACAGCCCAGTCTGAGGGAAGGGTCCCTGCAGATGGAGCAGGGGCAGAGAAGCTGGCACGGCCATTGCCAGCACCTGCCCTGCCTGCTCCTGGCAGCAGCCCCCGACCACAGAGGCTGCACACGGGTGTCCCCAGAGGCTTCCCCGCTGTCCCCACCGGTGTGGGAGGTGAGGGCTTTGATCCTCAGTCCCTGTCCCCAAGAGAGCCCCAGACACTTGGGTGGGAGCACAGCCAAGCCGGGATCCGTAAGGGCGGGATCGCCCCCCAGCAAAGCCCCGAGCTCTCCTTCCCTGGGCCCTGCTGCCGTCTCCCAGCCTCTGCTGTGCCGCAGCTCTCCAGGGAATCCCTCCCTGGTGCTGCAGAGCTGCTCAGGTGGAAGGAGCCGGAGCTCCTGGAGCAGCCGCGGGGAATCGGCGGGGATGAACCCCAGGGCCAGGCCGGGCCTGCCCCTTCCCTCCATCCCTGCGGCCGGGCCCCGCCTGCCCTGCTGCTGCCGCAGAGCCGCGCCCTCGGTCCTGCCCTCGACGGCACAACTTCCGCGGGCTCCGGAGCCCCTCTGCGCCGTCCAGAGCCCCTGTGCCCTGTCCGGAGCCCCTCGCTGCCGAGGCCCTTCCCGGGGTCCTTCTTGGACAGCTTGGCTCCGTCCCCCCAAGCCCAGGGGACGCCCCGGGCAGGGCCTCGGGCTCCCCCTGCCCCTCCTGCCCTCACAGCCGGGCTCGGCGGGCACGTCGGCCAGCGCCGTGCCCGGGCTAGCGCTGCTGCTGCTGCTGCGGGTCACCGGGGCCAGCCCCGCCGAGGGGCGAGGGCAGCGCTGGGGGAGCTGCGGGAGCTGACGGAGCTCCGTGCCCGGGGATGGCCGTATCAAACCGAGGGGCCGTGCTGAGGAGAAGCCGGCTCCGATCTGCAGCTGAGTGCGGAGCGAGGGCCGCGGGCAGCTCTGCAAACACGGGAGCTGATCTGGACTCCGTTTGTTTGGGTCACAGCCCTCCAGCCCCTGGAGGTGCACCTCGATCCCACCATGCCCGGATCCTGAGGAGCTCAGGGACGCAGCACAGAGCAGGACGCTCCCTTGGGTGCTGTGCTGCTGCCACTGCGACAGCGGCAGCCTGGGGCAAGCAGGGTGTTTTTTGTCTGCAGGATCATACAGGTGTCATTCAGCATGGATACCACCCTGTCCCAAAAGACTAAGGCTGGCAAACTCTTGTTATGGTCAGATTATTAAATCAATAGAAATGCCTCTATTACCTTAATTTCCTTGCAGCATTACACCCTCCATTTTCCTCCAGTGGTTTTGGTATTTGGAAGGTACAGACTTCCCAATCCACCTACTACATATCCATTCTTACTATAGACCTTCCCTCCATGGAATTTTAATTCTACCCTGTTGCAAAATATAATACTCATAAACCTGTTAAGTCTTAGTTCCTGTTCCCAGCACTTTAGCACAACCTTAACCAAGCAGCACTCTATATCCAAGTAATAAAGTTTGCTAATGTAATGGGTTCTCTCATTGTTTCCTTATATCCAAGTGTCTGGCCTTATCTACAAGCAGATTTACAGACTCTAATTGTAAGGACACATTTGTCTATTACTGTTCTCTATGCCTCCTCTAGTTATAAATTATTTATTTCAACTGGTTACAGTAACCATCGCAGTCTGATATAGCTACCTTAACTGGAACTTTTTACTGCAGCATCCAAGTACAAGTCCAGGCTGCTCTTTTTGAAACAATATTAACACAATTACGTTAAAGACAGCAAAACCAATTGCTAAGTAGACATGCACATTCCACAGCCAAACCAACAGCAAGGGAGAAACTTCCCTTGACTGTCAGGTGCTTGGGGGGCAGGGGACTTGGGTCAGTGCTGCGGCTTTTGGGGTGCTCACTCAATCGCCTTTGTTCAAGGCTGTTTGGGGACGTGCTGGTGGTTTTGTAGTGCTGATGAAGTCTCAGGGTGCAGTTAAACTTGGGGGTTGTTGGGGTCTGAGGGGTGCTGAATCAGCCCCCCAATGCAGGTGGATTTCTAAGGGGGTGTTTGGGGGGCTGAATCAACCCCCAGAGTTGATTTGTTTTCATCAAGGAATGTAAGCAGGAATCAGCTCCTCTTGAATGTGAGATGTCAGGGTAGGCTATCCTATGGAAAGCTTGGAAAGCCGAGCAGGGCCTGTTGCAGTGGGAGAGAAAAGGCTGAAAAAGCAAAGCTGAGGCAGTTGATAATGGGCTGAAGCTGCCCCTCTTACACTCATTTCTTAGCATAAATTAAGATGGCAATTTGTCTTATGTGCAAAGAAGGAAAAGTTTTAACTTAGGAAAGAAAAAACATTTACAAATCCTAGTCTGGGAAGAAAAAAGTCTGGAGAAGAAGTGCTGGGAAGCACCTCCTGCACTCTGTGACTGGGGTTGATGGTGCCATGCACGAAATCGTGGCCAGGGCTGAGGGCGCCATGCACAAAATGGCAGCTGGGGCTGAGGATGCCATGTACAAAATGGTGGCCAGAGCTGAGGGTGCCATGCACAAAATGGCAGCTGGGGCTGAGGATGCCATGTACAAAATGGTGGCCAGAGCTGAGGGTGCCATGCACAAAATGGCAGCTGGGGCTGAGGATGCCATGTACAAAATGGTGGCCAGAGCTTAGGGTGCCATGCACAAAACGGCAGCTGGAGCTGAAGATGCCATGTGCAGAATGGTGGCCAGAGCTGAGGGTGCCATGCACAAAATGGCAGCTGGAGCTGAAGATGCCATGTGCAGAATGGTGGCCAGAGCTGAGGGTGCCATGCACAAAATGGCAGCTGGAGCTGAAGATGCCATGTACAGAATGGCGGTGAGGGCTGAGGGCGCCATGCACAAAATGGCAGCAGCGCCGAGGTCACACCTTCCAGTACGCTTGGTACCCCTCTGGCCCTGGGGCAGACTGAACCCTGACTTTCAGCCACCCTCTGTGAGGGACATTAGCAGACACCCAGCTGATTCACCCATTGTGCTGGGTGAATTCACCTTTGCTCTGTGTACACAGAGACAAGCCACTTTGTAATCTCAGCTGGCTGTATTTTTAATCTTGTGTGAAAATCATGCTATGTAAGATCAATGTCCACAAGGCGGATGGTGTCCTGCCTGGACCAACTTTACTTATAATAACATGCTAAAGCTCACCAACCCATAGCCCTACCATACTCTCTAAAGTTTCTGGAGGATGCAGTGTCCATTTACCCTAAACTGCTGGCTGCATGTTGCTGAGAGACGAGGGAGGAATAGCCTTCCCAAACCGCCAACTACATGTTCTCTTTTTAACATGTATTCTGGTCCCTACCTTACATTGTAAAACCTTTAAAGTCAGCTCTAAGTGCACCCTGGGCAGACAGGTTAATATTCATAAATCTATTAAGCGCACGCATTTTTCTCTGAAGTTCAGACTGTACTGGGTCTGGCAACAAAGGAGCTTGATGTTTGTAAAGACACGCACACCCGTTCTTCCAGAACCTGATTGTTTCTTTCGGATCTAGCTGTTTGTGAAGAAATTAACACCTATTTCTTCTGTCAGTCAGGTGCAGCACAGACTTTCTGTTCCAGCAACATGCAGGCGAGAGCTTCTTGGGCTGCTACTCCAGTATCCATGGAAGGCAGGATTGCAGATAAGAAGCAAAGCCCATAAACAACTGGAGAAAAACAGTCACTGACAAGAACCAGTGGATGAAAAGAGGCAGAAAATGAGAGTGGAAAACTGGGGGAAACATGAGCAGATATTAGGATTGACTCGGCCCAAGATGAAGAAGACGAGCTGGGAATCTGTTGCAATTCCAGCTGGGAATTTCCACGTCTGGGAGGTTGTGGGAAAGCCTCTCAGACTCACAGGGAGTCAAAAAGGCTAGTCCCAGAATTCCCCCAATTGTTTTATGCAGATTTGTGCTAGAAAGTTCTCTGCTTTCCCCAGTTTGATTTGTTCCTAGTTACCTCATTACCACTGACTGGTCAATGAACCTCTGCATTGTTTTCCATATCTTTTCCTGTTGGACCTGGCCCTCAGATCCTGCCTTGACTCCATCCTAAACCCTAACCTATATGTACCCCTGCTTTACCCTGGACCCCAGGCTTTGGCTAGTCTCTTCTGGTTTCTCCCATGTAGTTTGTTTGCCTTCCACTTTGTTATTTTCCATTTATTAAAGTGTTTAGTTCCTGAGCCACTAGTCTGGGGAGAGAGATACTCCAAAGCTGTCTGGGCCCAGGCTGGATTGCAACATCTGGCACCCAAATAGGGACCCCTGACATTCAGGAGACCTGTTGGGAACCCACCCTGCCTCCAGGAGTGGGTCATAGGACCTTGTCCTTCTCATGTATGCCAGCAACGGGGCAAAACCTGGGAGAACATTGCCGGATAAGGAGCGAGGAGGACGCTGCCTCATCACCTACCTTTGAGGAGAAGATAAGAGAAGGGCAGACATCCGTCCCATTAATTTCCTCTCAGTTGGCATTCTAAATTAATTTCTTTTAATGGGTGTGAGGATGTCACCCGTAGCAGAGATCGAGACATTTACCAAAAATTTAAGTTAAAATTGGCAAAACAGGGCAAAAAATTTGAGAAGAACTTAAAAAAAAAATGAATTCAGTGGATCCATGGAAATTTTACAGATATTGCTGATCCCAGGACAAATTCACTAAACTTTTGGGACTTGGTAGGGAAAAAGCTTTATAATTCAGCAGCAAATTGACACTGCTCCACCCAGAAATTGATTCTAATCTTCAAAATGACATTCAACATTATAAAGAGAGACTGAAAGGAAAAAGAAATTAGAGGAGTCATTTGACACATGTTGCGGTTTGCAGTGGTTGGTGGATGCAACTTTCCCCAAGAACATCAGGACAGACACACACACGCTGACAAAGCAACTCAAAAGTGAAGACACGGGAGGGTCCAGGCATGGAATTCTGGCAAATGTTTATTAGAGTCCAACACTGAAGGGGTCTAGGGGCCAGAGACAAAGAGGAGGGTCCAGGGTTGTGGTGGTGTGTTTTTTCTTTACGAGTTTGTAGGTGTTTGCCCCTCAGTTTTATCCTCCCACCTACCTTGTCCATCTTCCCAAAGACCTGCCCTCTGTTCCAGCTCTTTCCATGTCCATCATTGTAACCCTGCCTTTCCCTTTTCTATCAGGATGATCCCATCTTTGTTTCCAGAACTCATCCTGTCATTTGTGTATCCCGAGACCCCATTGGTTTACTCAAACTGTCCTCTCTGTTATTCCCTATTGGCCTAGACATCATATTCCCTGCCTTGCACTGCTCCCCCAGGTGCCTTGCAACTGGTTAAAGATTGTACCCACCCCTAAGATCTCCCCAGTATATAAATTGATGTATAGCTTTGTTCAGTGCCTTTTGTCCCTGATCCTTTCTAGGAATAAACTTTTTCCTGGGGAGCCATATGAAAGGTCCTTCCCTGTTCTTTGTCCTGATCTTTGGCGTGGGAACAGCCAGTGCTATGGAGAGCAGCCTTGCTGCTGTGGTATTAAGGAGCCCTGCTCTACCACCACCTGGACCGATCAAGGTAAGGGGTGGCCAATCTTGACACAGTCCAGGAAGGAGCCAGCTGGAGATTCATCCGGTACTCACATCACAGGCTATCAATCCCATGAAAGAGGGCATGGAAGAGAGCATCAGAGATCCAGTATTTTGAGGGCTCAGGAATGGTACACAGGGAAGAGACCAATAGGGAATGCCAGGGTGGATAGGCAGGGACATAAGCCAGTGGGAAAACAGGGAAGGGAGATCCTAGAACATGAACATATAAGGATAAAACACATAAGGAAATATATAAAAGGGATAGGGAAGGCCAGCAGGCCAATGGGGAGGACAGAACTAGGACAAATTAACCTTGTGCTGCTGAACATCATCAGGGAAACCTCTTTGCTTACATTGAGCTGTGAAGAGTGCCTGGATCCTGGAACTATGGTGCATCTCTCCAGGGTATTGGCTGTTGCCCTTTCACTGTTAGGTTCACAGAGACCTCCACAGACATGCAGCAACAAGTCTAATTCAGGACAGCTCAGGGACACCAACAAACCCTTTCTCATCAAGCTTTTTCCTTCTGCATGCTTTTGAGGACAGATGCAGGGCCGAGATGGCAAAAGCTTGTGCCCGTGGGTGGCCCAGGAAGTTATGCAGCTCGGCTGGTGACTCTGCCACCGTATGTCTGTGATCACCTGTCCTTCCACCTGGGGCACATCTAAGAGGGTATTGTCTTCATATTGTTGTTATATATTGCATTCATATTGCTGTTGTATTATTTCTAGAGTCCCGTACCTTATGAGCAGTTCTTCTCAGCAGTGTTGTTGTTGCTTCACAGTCAGGGCCCCTCCAAGGCTCTCCCTGACCAGAAAGCCTACCCTCTTTTATCCTAGCTGCCTTCATGAGCCACAGCTGGTGCCCAATCAAGGACTTCACAGCTGTAGCTCATTTAGAACAACTAGGATTGGGACACAGCCACTTACACAATACATAGATTTTACAGGGACTCCTACTACAATAGGGTACTGCACAGACCATCTCAGATCTCTCCTCATTCCCTCATGCTTCCCTTATCCTTCTGACCTTACCGATATGAAGCCATGCACCTCCATTGCAAACATCACTAGCTGTAATACCACCAACCACCATTTTAAGAATGACAGCCACGTTGAAGATTGTTCTAACATCTTCAATCCGTGCCCTGAGGCGTTGGGAAACCCAGCCCAAAGCCCCACCTGCTGTCCTGCCCACTCCATCTCAGGACACCCAGCACTCCAAGAAAGGTCCCCTTCCTGCCTGTGCCAGAAACTCAGCCAATTCTCTCTTCCAGAGGCTGGAACCGCAACCATCGAGGTTCTGGAAGGGCCTGCCTGCAAAATGGCAGTGCCCACGTCACCTTGGTCTGCCTTGAGGCCTAGCCTGAGGCAAGACCACAGGTACAAGAGGGTGTATTGTTGTAGTTGCTACTAATAAAGTCCAGGGTAAGGAAGCAAAAAGGCCTTTGCATAGTAACCACAGATGTTTAATTCAGCTGGCCAGTAAGATGTTCAGGGTCCAAAGCACACTCATGGGAACAGCCAGGTTTCTCTCTCCCCAAAGGTAGGGCTGACCTGTGGTCTCGGGGCAATAAAAAGATGAGGGCCAGTCAAGGAATTGGGAGGGAGTGGCTCAGGAACATAGGAATAGGGGAGGGAGCCAAAGGGGTCCCAATAGCCCCTGAAGCTCAAGGGAAGCCTCTTGTGTTTCCCCAACCCAGAGAATGCCTTCCAGGATCCCCTGAACTCCCCCTTTCAATATTATTAAGAAAGCTTCTCTGAAGGATCAACTGAATCAACATAAAATGACAAAAACAATCAAAAGTGCCCATAAGAATTTTCAAAATGCAAAAAATCCTGAGTCTCCAATGTCCAAACAGATTTTCTGGAGCATCTTAGAGCTGGCAGGAGGGATGTGGGGTTATCTTAGTACAGTTTATCAGGAGACTGAGTCAGGAGAAGGTTTCTTCAGCAGGGGCTGGTTATCTGTCACCTGTGGCAGAGTTGTCAGCTGTGATAGACTCTGTACAAGATAGTGTAGGGGGTGGTGTGCCTGTTGGAAACCCCAAACAGAAATCATTAACTTTGAAGAAAAACATGGTTACTTTAAGGAAACTTTCTTTTCTTTCCCTCCCAATCCCCACTCCTCTGCTACTGAGAAGGTACTGTGGGGAAAGGATTAGGGGAGAGAGATCATGGGAGAGGGGAAAGGGAGGTAGGAATTTGTGGGGACATAGAAAAAGGGTAAGAGGACAGTGGAAAGGAAAAAGGGGACAGTGGGAGTGAGGCAGGCAGGGAGGCCACAGGAGTTGAGGAAGGGTATTAGAAGAAGTGGGACTTATCCAGTGGGAAGGTTCTTTCATCATGGAGGTGGGCTTTCGGATGCAGGACAGCTCATTGGTGTTCTGTGCTCTTTTTGTTTTTAGGCTGTTGCTGGGACTTGATAGCTGTTGGTTTTGGGTTCTATTTGGTGGGTGTGTGGAGGACTTCTGTGACGTGGATAATATTTTGCAGGTGTGCAGTTTGGTGCATGTTCCCTATCTTCCATTGGAACTCTGTTACATCAATTGCGTGGGAGCCTTTTATTCCTAGTATTATATTAAATTTGACAATTTCTCCATCTCCCAGACTGTGGAGGTATTTCCTGGGGTTATTCTTTTTTATTGCAGTCTGTTGCAGAAATACATCTTTTTTATTATCATTTTGGCTTATGAAACCGTATCTGTTTTTACACTGAACTATTTCACTATCCCCAAAATGTTCATGGCAAGGACTTTTTCACCTTTGCCAGGTGACTTTTTCACCTTGTGTTGCTGGTGCTGGACTTGGTGCTGGCATGCAAGGTTTGTCTTGCTTTGGCCATGTGGAGTGTCAGTGAGGCAGTGGCAGGTTTTCCACGGGGCAGGAGAGTGTTGTAGTGTGTTTTTTTATTTGGCATGTTTATTGTTTGATTTGTGGTTTGGCAGTCCTTTTGTGTTTTTCTCCCCATTTTTAGAGTGACACAGACCTGCCTTTGTTATTTAATTGAGCCAGGTGTTGGTTTATCTGTTTGTTCCTTAGCTACTTCCCTGCCAAGTTTCAAACTCCCTTTCCCCCATCCAGTTGTTAACCCTTTCTATCCCAAGCTGTTCCCCTCCCTTGAAATCCTTGATTGATTTACACGTTGCATTCCCTGCCTTGCGTTTCACCCACAGCTCTCCTGATTAGCCAGAGATTGTATCCTCCCCTGAGATCTCCCCCAGTTTATAAGCTGGTTTTTACCCCCGGTTTGGGGCCTGGGACCCTGGACTTTTTACCATCAAATTTTTACCATCAAATTAAAAGTCACCCCAGTTCCAACCAGAGCCCATGCTGCTGCCTTTGTTTCTGCGCCAAACCTCCACTGGGAGCTGGGAGTTTGCAGGGCTCAGAAAAGGCCCCATGTCGCGCTCCCCTTTATCATCTAGCTGGGACTTAGTTTACAAAGGGAGACAAGTAGGGATTAGTGCAAATCCTAGGATGTCTTTTGCAGTATAGTATGGGTGGAAAGGGATTTTATCGCAGTCCGAAGGGATGCCTAGTGGGTTGTTTGATCCTGTTTTGTGAAGCAAGGTGAGATGGATAAGTGTGAGGCCTACGATGACGAATGAGAGGAGGAAGTGAAGGGTGAAAAATCGAGTCAGTGTGGGGATGTCAACAGAGCCTCCACCTCAGGCTCATTCAACTAGTGTTTGCCCGATTGATGGGATATATAACTCTGGACTATCTATAGCTGAGGAGACTGTGGCAGGGGAGAGCCGTGGCGTAGCACAGAGAGGCAGCAGTTCAGTGCAAGGGGAAATGGCTCCCACTACCAACACCGCATATTGTGGTGCTGTAGCAACTGAGGTAAACACAGCCATTCTTTTCTTCACAATCCTTTCCTGCACTTTAAGGCTGATTAAACTCTACATTTGGAAGAGGCTTGCATGTGGGGTTTCTTTCCCCTTGCTTGTTAAGAAACTGTGATTTGCCAATCTCTGGCCTCACCACCCTCACTCCCAGGGCTGTGGGTACTGTGGGAGGAGGCGTGGGGACCAGAGGGTGAAAGGGGGGACCCTGTGGCCCCTGACACAGGGTCTCCACTGTCTTGAGCACATGAAAGCGACCGTGTGGTGTGGCGGTGTGATTTCTTGTATATGCTTATAATTGTTGTGTTATGTTTGCCCAATTATCCCATCAAAAAAAAAAAAAAACCAAACAATATTTAAGGTAGCAACAATTTTAATTGAATAGTTTAGAAAATATATAAATAAGGGATAATTTGGTTCAAATAATAGCGCATAAGCAAAAACAACTGCGGGGTACGGAGGGCAGGGTTCAATGACCCTTGCCACTTCATGTACAAGCTTGCCAAGTAAAAGTCACCCCTTATATGCCATGTGTCAATGCCATCTCCTCCCATTTTCGGTTCGTCACTTTTCTGTCTCCGCCTTCATTACCACCTTTACCACGCATGCGCCACCACTCGGCTTGGAGGTCGCACAAGTCTTTGGGGGTCTCACTGATGAAGGCCCTGTAGTCTTCTTCATTGTCCTTTAATTCACCTTTGGGTTACACATGGGCACCAAGCCAGTACAATGTAAGACAAGACTAACGTATCACTGCATCTACATATCACAGCAATAAGTCCCTTATAATTAGCATTTTCTTGGACCCAACCAGGTTCTTGGTCATTTTTAGCAACTGTATCTTCAACTTCTTTCCTGTGGTCCTTGAGAACATCTGCTGGGAAGGGGGGGGTGGGTGGAGCCCCTCCTTTCCCTCTCTTCTTTGGCATTACAACTTTTAACTATTAACTGTTTTATTATTCTCAAATATGAATTACTGTATCAATATTGATTACTGTTTCAATTTTTATCAGCACAAATCATACCTATTTATCACAGTTGGTTGTTACTCCTGTGCAAATGGTTTATCCCTGAGTTGTATCCTCCCACCCCCCTTGTCCATCTTTCCAAAAACCTGCCCTTTGTTCCAGGGCCTTCCATGTCTGTCACTGTAACCCCACCCACCTTCCTTGTCTGTCATTGTAACCCCGCCTTTACTTACAGAACCCTCCATGCCAGTCTTGTACCCCCTGAGACCCCATTGGTTTATTCAAAATGTTCTCCCCCGTTACTCCCTGTGGGTTTAAACATTATATTTCCCACCTTGTGCTCCTCCCCAGGTTCCTTGGAATTGGTCAAAGTTTGTTCCCTTTCCAGCATGTAAGTTGGTTCACACCTTTGTTCTGTGTCCTTTCATCCCAGAATAATTTATTCAATGGAAAAACTCCCTGAATCCAGGGTTCCAGGCCCTGAACGGAGGGCAGACACCGGCTTATAAAGAGGGGGAGTCTCAGGGGAGGATAGAATCTTTAACTAATCTGGAGAACTGGAGGTGGAATAAAAGGCAGGGAATACAATGTGTAAACCAATGGAGGATTTCAAGGGAGGAGAACAGTTTAGGTCAACTAATGGGGTTTCGAAGGACACAAAACTGACAGCAGAGTTTCTAAAGGGAAGGGGCAGGTTCAAGGAGGGATTGACATTTAATGGAAAGAGGAGTAAGGAAGTTTCTGGGGAAGAGGGTAGGAACAGGAGGGGTTGACAACTGGGAAGGAGAGGGGGTTTGAAATGTGGCGGGAAGTGGCCAGGTAAAAAACAGCAAAACCAACACTTAAGTGAACTGAATAACACTGAGGGAGGAAAGCTAATTTTAGAAACATTATATACAAAATGGGGGGCTTGTGCTACTCCAAAGACAGCGGGAGGACAATACAGAGGGATTGCAGAACCTCAGATTAAACAGTGAATTGTCAAATAAAGAAAACGCACTACAACACACCACCTAGGCCAGTCGAGGTGTTATAAATAGGGCCAGGAGAGCAGCTCCTTTAAAAAGGCCTTTATTAAAAAACAGCTCGGGGGGGAACCCGAGGGGTCGCAGGATGACGCTGAGGAGGAGGAGTGCAGCTTTGTCTTTCAGCAGAGCTGGAGGTTCTTGTCTCATAGCCCAGGGGAATCCTCCAAGCTGGGTACTATCAAAGTTATGGTGACAGGACGGAATCCAGCTCTGGTCAAGGGTGGGTGACTTAGTGTGGTGCTGGTGGGTTAAAGTTTATGTGCTGGTTTGTTGTTTTGAGAGGGTTCATGTAGTTCCCACAGCCTCTCATTTGAATTCAGTCCAGGTGCAAGGCCTCCTGGGAGCAGGGAAGCGGTTCCCCATCGGAATGGGTACAAATCCACTGTGAGACGGAAAGGGCTACAAATACAGAGTATGATGGGGAGAGATACAAATACAAGGTAAAATAGTAACATCTAACAGCAGCAACTAAAGGCAAGTCTTAGAATTCTAACATTCAGTGTTTAACGACAGATTAACACGGGGTACAAATACAGATTATGATGAGGAGAGATATGAATACAGGGTAAAACAGTAACATTTAACAATGGCAACTAAAGGCAAGTCCTAGGACTCTAACATTCAATGTTTAACAGCAGACCAACACTTCACATTAAGACCTTATCAACTTCATTAACATCAACTACCAATTACTACTCTGAAAAAGAGCTCTCATCTCCAGGATTTCATTCCTCACACAGGCAAGGTGTGGCCACTCTTGGTGTGGTGCAGGAAGGGGCTGGGTAGAAGTTGACCCAAGACCTGTGTCAATGCAGCTGCAGCCATGCAGTGAGAGCCAGCTTGGTCAGCAAGGACAGGAAAACCTGGTGAGGCTTTTCTTGTAACAGGGGAGGGGATGCAGGGGCACGAAGAGGGGAACACAGAGCAGGGGTTTTCGGCTGGTTCTCACCATTTTTTAGATGTTCCTCAAGAGTCAGAGCACATTTCTTCATCATAGTTAAAAAAGGACTAAATTCTTTATGGAATTCTTTCCTAGTTCCTAAATTTTCCCAAAATACTTCCAAAAGTTCATAGTTTAGGACTGAGTTTGGCAAAATATAAGGAAAGTGTTTAAATAACCAGTGTACAAAACACTTCAGCTCTCCCTGTGAAAAACAAAAATTTTCTTGAAGGACTTTCTAAGGTGGAGGCAAACTTCTTGCTGTGTGTGGGTGAGTGTTGTTTCCATCTCAACCCAAGTCTCTTCCCAACATCCAAGAGTAAAAGAAGGAAAGAACCAAAATTTCAAACTCATCACACTGGGGTAAAAAAACCCCAAATTCTCAGAGTGGTCTATTGCAGATGTTTTCCAGAAGAGGTCCTTGTTCAATGCGCCATAGGAACAGGGGAAGGAGCCAGTGGGGTCCCAACAGCCCCTGAAGGAAGCCTCGTGTGTCTCCCCAACCCAGGGAATGCCTCCCAGGGTCCCCACAGTGTATAGTTAAAGCTGATCCCTCCAAATCCTTGTCCTCCTCATTGGAGGAAGGTATCCATTGGCTAGAATCTGAAAAAAAAGCCTGGGGAAAAAATATAAAAAGAAAAGCAATGAAAACAGGGGATTGGGAATTAGCAAACAAATTGGAAGTTATGCTGGTCTGGTACAACAGGAGGGAAAATTGATTTTGGGAATCTCTGGCATTCAGCAAAATCAAAGAATTAAGTAAAGTGGCTTGAAAATATGGCAGAAGCTCACTGTACTTTTTCTAACTAACTGATCGTGGCAACCTGATCCAACAAGGGCTGCTGAGGCCTATATGAACTTTCTAGACAGGCCCAAAGATGCTGTAGAAAAACAAGAAACTGATGATCCAGTGAGGGAAAGACTATTTAAAAAATTGGCTGTTGTAAATAGCAATTCAGAATGCAAGAAAGTTTAACAGGTGTTATCATCCCAATCAGAACCTACCATTCCTCAGATGGTTGAGGCTTGTAATAAACTAACCACTGCAGAACTTATAGCTAAAATTCAAGCCCAAGGTTTGGGCAATGCATTAAACAATTCTCAAAAAGAGCCTCAAAGCCAACAAAATCAGAAAAGTGGATTAAATGGACGAGGTTTTAACTGTGATCTTAAAGTCCATTGGGCAAAAAACTGCCAAAAACCAAAAAGGAGCAATGGTCAAGGACAGTGTAATTGCAATAAAAGCACTCCAAATACTAACCAGTGTTATCAAGTCCAAAGGCAGTGAAACTGCCGATAGCGAGTGGGACAGTGGCACACGATGACCCTCTGGCTGTCACCCCCCTGGTGCGCAGCACTGCAGACATCCAATGCAGAACTGCAGCATCTCATCAGTGAGCTCCCAGTTCCAATGCCAGCAGGTACCACACTGGACCTGTCAACTGCCCAGCCAGTAATGATCTCTGACATTGCACGCCACACAGTTCCTGCAGAGCTCCTCGGCCCAGAACAGCGACCACAAGACTTTCTAATTGTAGGTGTGGACAGACGAGCTGTGGAAGGATTAGTCTTGCTAGTTATATCCAGTCAGGAAATTACCATTTTGACCATATGTCCTAACCCTCCCCTTGTTTCATACCTAAAGGTTTCGATTTTGCCCAGGCCTTTTTCCTTCTGGATGCTGATGAAGGGACCAATAATGAGACCTCCAGATGTTGGAATGTTGGGGGACACAAGACAGATGTTGGACTTTGGACCTGGTTAATGTAAGAGATTTGATAACAGGATGCTTTGGCAAAAGCAAATGGAACTTTGAAAATTAGACCTGGATTGCAAGAAGATGAAATCAAATGGGTTTACTGGCAAAAGAAAATCCCATTAAACTCTGCAAGCAAGAGATGTTGTTACATGCATAAGTCTGTTTATGTGATTTTAACCTAATCATTGTAGTACACATTGCCAATCTCTCTGAAATAATATATAAATGCTTATATCTCATAATAAAATTGGATTCTGAGCAGGGAGTCAGTCTCCCCATCTCTCTGCATCATCGACATGCAGAGGCCCATGAATTGCATGGATCCAGCACATCACACAAGGAAAACCTTGATGACCTGCACCCTGACCTGTTTGGGCAAGAGCATCACCCTCTCAGGTCTCACTGACACAGGGGCAGACATAACTGTAATATCAGAAATTCACTGGCCTCTGGAATGGATTCTTGTTCCTTCCTTAGATTCATTCATTGGAATTGGAGGGCACAGCATCACCATGCATAACCTCCATCCCATCACTTTTAAGGGGCCAGAAGATTGAGTGGCCATCATAAAGTCATTTATAGCCAAAAAAGAAAAAATAATTGTGTGGGGAAGAGAAATTTTGTCTCAACAGAGTCTCAGGCTGGAAACAAATTTTTAATGAGGGCCACTGTCGACCCCAGCAGCCTAAAACTTTACTGCTTATCTGGGTTGATCAGTGGCCCTTCCAGAAAACAAATTAGCTATGCTAGAGACTGTTACTCAAGAACAATTAGGCCAAGGACACATTACCCCCACAAAAAGGCCCTGGAATACTCTAGTATTTGTTACCAAAAGCCCCATAGTGAAAAATGGAGAGCATTGCAAGATTTAAGAAAAGTTAATGAAGTAGTCGAAGAAAAGGGACTGTTGCAGCAGGGGTTACCATCACCTAACATTATTCCAGTGGACTGGTCACTGATGATTATTGATATCAAAGATGGTTTTTTAGTATCCCACTCCACCCAGAGGATGTACCGCAGTTTGGTTTTTTGGTACCTTCAATTAAAAGACAAAAATCACTCTTTAAAATATTCCATTGGACTGTGCTCCCGCAAGGCATGAGGAATTCCACAACTATGTGCCAAGGGTATGTGGCAAAAATTTTTTCACCTTTTCACAGCAAGTTCCCTCAATCCACCATACTTAATTACATGGATGATATTTTCATAGCCACCAAAGACAATACAGCTTTACAAATTGTTGCTGCTGGAGCAATTGATGAGATAAAAAACTGGACTCTCTACAGCTGAGGAGAAAATGCAGCAATCCCCTCCTTGGAAATATTGAGGGTACAGACTAACCGAGTGCGCCATTGTCCAACTGCAGGAAGACCCAACAACACTGCATGAGCTTCAAAAACTAATTTGGTCTGTCTGTTGGATTTGGAGCCTTCTTGGAACAACCAACCAGGACTTGACTCCATTGTTTGATTTGTGGAGAGGCGATATGGACCTAAACTCCCCCAGGAAACAACGCCAGAAAGCAAGAGCAGCCCTAAATAGAGCATCCACAGCTTTGCAAATCTGCCAAGCACACAGATGTAACCCAGATATACCCTATTTGTTTGCTTGTGTAGGGGAAAGTCCACACTTTCTTGGCTTAATTTTCCAATGGGAGCAAAAGTTATCAGACCCTTTGCTAATTTTAGAATGGGTGTTCCTATCTTATGAAATGATTAAACCATTGCTACAGGCCCTGAAATTATGTCACAACAAATAACGAAAGCCCAGGTTTCATCCCTTTTGGGAAAAGACTTTTCTGTTACATTTATATCTGTTACCTTTATTTATTTAGAATGGTTGATTCAACAACCTGAAGTTTTTCAATATGTGTTAATAAATTTTTCAGGGTGTTTTTCTGTTTATTATCCAAAGCATAAATTATTGCATTCCCCTTTAAAAGTAATTCAGAAGCCTGTAAGAAGCCATACTCCCATCAATGCTTTCATTGTTTTTACAGATGGGTCTGGGAAATCCTCTAAATGAGTAATTACGTGGAAAAATCCTAACAATAGTGACTAGGACTCGGACATTAAGATTATTGAAGGATCAGCACAAATTGCAGAGCTTGCTGCAGCTGTTTGTGACTTTTCTAAGTTTTCATTTTCTTTTAATTTTGTTACAGATTTGTTTTGTGTTGCAGCTATCATGGAAAGAGCAGAAGGTTCTCTCCTTTAACTTATTGCTAATAAAAAGTTGTATAATTTGCTTAAAAAGTTAATTTTTCTTCTCTCTTTAAAAAAGCAGCCCTACTTTGTGACATGTATTCATTCACACACCACTTCACCAGGATTCATGCCTGAAGGGAGCACCCACACAGCAATGCCAGTCCAAACCTACTGAATTTCTTTCACCAAGCTCATGTAAGTCATTCATTTTTCCATCAAAATGCTCCTGCATTAATGAGATTATTCAATCTAAGTAAATATCAAGCTCACATGATTGTTAGCTCCTGTCCTAATTAGCAGATGCAGTCAGTACTATCAGTGGGAAGCGGGGTCAATCCCTAAGGAATAAATAGTTTGCAAATCTGGCAGTCAGACATAACTCACTATCAGTCCTTTAGAAAGTTTAAATATATACATGTCTCAATTGGCACAATTTGCCACTGCACACAATGGTAAAAAAATCTAGAGATAGCATTAAACACTTCCTCCAAGCCTTTTGTCTTTAGGTATCCCCCTGGAAGGTAAAAACAGATGATGGATGTGGGTATGTATCTCAAAAAGTACAGCAATTCTTCGATCTGTGGGGTGTGAAACACATTACAGGCATCCCCCACTCCTCCACCAGTCAATCTATAATCAAAAGAGCACATGGATCCCTAAAAGATGTTAGAAAAAAACAAAAAAAGCAGTATGGAGACTATCAACAGTAGAAAGATTATCTGTTTTTAATGTTCTTAACAACTCTTTTATGGAACTCCTCCCACCAGTTTGCAGGCACAACACAGTCTAAATTGAAGGAAAGATCTTCTGTGCTAATTAAGGTCTCTGGGCCCTTCCCACTAATTATATGGGGCAGGGGATGTGCATGTATCCTCCACAAGTGCTGGATCCCAGTGGATACCAGTGAGGAACATCAAACTTTATCTCCAGCCCCTGCCAGAGAACGCCCCACCAACAGAAGCCCAACCAGAACAGAAGAAAGAAAAAGAAGACAAAAACATTTCCACAAAGAAACCATCTTAAGACAGGCCCAGATATCCTTGCTCACTTGCCACTGGATTTTTTTGGCTTCCTCCTTCCATGTATCACACAGGTAGTCCACCGGGTGAAAGAAGATGTATGGATAACTTTAGCTAACATCATCATGCAGGAAACAATGACTCTGTTGGTGGCCATCCCTAACAACCCCTTTTCCACCTGCTTAGTGGGGTTGCCCACAGATGTGTGAGGATTTTGGCAGTGAGTGAAGGTGACTGGGGGAAAATGTCCAAGCAAACCCAGGAGATCCCTGAGTTCCAGTAAAGCTGGGCAGTGAAACCGCAGATTTTCAATGGCCCAACCCATTGTGTAAATCCTAAAATCCAGAACAAGTTCCCTGTGGGAGAAGTCAAAAGAGGAACAGCTCCAGAGCACTGCTGGCTGATGGATGTCTCTGAGTCACCCAGCTGTGGTTGTGCCAGGCATGTGCTGCATTTGCAGGATATTGGCTGGGCAAGCCCTTGGGTCCCACTGAGCTCTCTGTGCTTCTGTAACACCCACAGAGGTGCAGAGCTGCTGGAAAACCCTGCGGGACTCTGGCTGAATTAGCCTGGCAGAAATTCACCCTGTCCCAGCACAGAATGGGCTTCACGTGCTCCTGCAGTTCCCTCTGCCTGTGCTGAGAGAGAGCAGGGAAACAAATTCCTTCCTGTCAGCAGTTAGAGTTTGCAAACCATAGCTGTCAGTGCTTCTGTGTTTATATTAATGAGAAGGGTAGAGAGCAGCTTTGTAGTTTAAAGGAGGGTGTAGCAGTGTCAGAATTCAGTTTATTTCTGTTTTCATCTTTGATGGCATTTTTCCTGTCATATGTCTGAAAATAATGGGCATCTTTTTGGGAGTGCTCAGAATCCAGGATCTGTGACTCAGCAGTAGCCAAGTGTCCCCTATGAACCTGTTTGCCTCAAAGTAAGCAAAGTTCAAGGCAAAGGATGTTCAGAGCAAAGGTGTAAGCTCTTGGCTGCTTTTAGAGACAGAAAACATACCAAACTCAAACCTGCTTGCTGAAATCTCTGGAAGATCTGACTTACTCAAGGAAGTAACATTTTGGGATACTTGTGATGTCAGAATGTGCAAATTTTCTGTTGGTCATTCATTCAGACACTCAGTAAGCCAGACCAATAATGTTCTTCTAAATGTTTTAACACTTCTGATTGAAATAAAATCACTTGAAATTTGGCTTCCATCTACAACAGTGTTTCGAATATGAGATTATTCATTTTGAGGGAGGAACAGATTGTGTTTGCACAGTTGCGGTTTTTTGTTCAGCACACAGATTCTCTCATTTTCTCTTCTGTAGCTGTTAGCATTGAAGTAAACCACTTTGAAAATGCAGCTCAAATGCTTTGGAAATGCAGCTCAAATGTACCTGTTTATATTTTGCTTAATGTAATTTTTGCATGAGCTGAAAGTATTAACTTGTCATTTCCTTTATAGCATTCTTCGTAATTGTGAGACTGGAAAAAGACCATAGAATTTCTCCCATTACCATTCAAGTAAGGAAGAGAGCATCACAAAGATTCTTTGGAAATATTCATGTTTATATTTACATGTAACTTTATTAAATGTATAGTTTGAAATAGATTTTACCAAGCAGTCTTTCAGTTCAATTACAGCAATTGCTTTTCAGTTGTCTGGACAAGAGAAGTATTCACACACACATCTGCAATACCCTCCTTGTCTGTTACTCCATCTGAGTGAATTGCTTTAAGTTCCAGAGTTGCAGTGCAATGTAAGAAAATAATCAGGCACTGCATCAGAGTTTAAGAGGTCGGGCAGTCCCTGCTGCGGATGCTGCCCCGGGCACAGGGCCCTGTCCCCCGCCGGCTCCTCCGGGGCTGCTCCCACTCCGCGGGGTTGGGCACAGGCTGGGGACAGCTGTGGCTGCTCTGGGATGTTCCAGCATCCTCCTGCCCGCTGGAGCCTGGGGGGACACTGGCAGGGCTCCTGTCCTGGGAGCTGCTGGAGCTGCTGGAGCTGCTGGAGCTGGCGCTGTTGTCCTCTCTGGTGTCATGGGAGCGCAGCTGTCTCTTGGCCTCCCTGCTGCACCAGCCCGCAATGACATTGATGAGGCCACGGACCAGGGGTGCTGTGTGTTCCTGCAGGAAGTTCTGCAGCCTCAGGGCCAGAATTGCTGCATCGGGACCGTGGAGGCAGAGCTCACGCAGGATGGAGCTCTCTGCCACCTCCACCTGCCACCAGCGGTCCCGGAATATTCCCTGCAGCCTCTGGCGCAGCCAGGGCCGCGTGCGCTCCAGGACACACCGTCGCTGACGGAAAATGCCTGCCCACATCTCGGGCAGGAGGCCGCCCACAGACTCCGGCCCTGCAGTCCCCTGCTCAGCTGGGGACAACATCCCCTGTGGAGAAGGTGCAGGGGACACTGCAGGGCCCTGGGGGCTGCTCTCGTTCAGGTGACCGGGAGCTCTCCCTGCCTGGCTGTGGGTCTCTGCGGACTCCGCAGGGGAGGTGATGACAAACTGGACATAGTCCTGTTCGCCCCTCTCAGAAAACCTGACGGTCTCTATCTGTGTCCTGCAGAGTGGGCATGAGGGATTTGTTGTGGCCCACCGCAGGATGCAGCCCAGGCAGAACTGGTGGCAACAGGGCAGGGCTGAGGCCGCATCATCCCAAGTGTCCTGGCAGATGGGGCAGGTGCTGTCTGTCCCCGTGGCCATTCCTGTGCTCTGCAGCACATTGGGGACAGCTCAAGACCACGAGGTGCTCTCCCTCACTGGCAACACACGCTGCAGGAGGGAGAGGCCTGCCTTTTATTCCTTTCACTGGCTGTGCCAGGGAAAGGAATAAAAGGTAGGAGATGCCCAGGCCCCTGGGGAAGGACACCTTCCTGTCTTGCTGAGCCCTGTCACCTGCTGCTCAGGCACTGCAGGGACAGCGGGAATGTCACCCTCGGTGCTGTACCCGCTGTGCCTGGCTGCCCCAAGCAGGCAGCACAGGAGCAATGGCTCTGGGATGGGCTCTGGGAGCTGCTGAATTCTCTGGCTGCAGCCCCCAGCACTGGGAAAAGCCTGGCTTCAGACCAGACCTTGCAGTCTTGGTTGGCAGAAGTCAAGGTGTGTGGGCCAGACTGTCCCAAGCTCTGCTGGTGCCCAAGTGTCACCAGCAATGGAGGCAATGTCACAATCTGCCAGTTGTGATGTCACCCTCCAGCACCCCGTGATGTCACAACAGGATGGTCCCCCATGCAGGTGCACATTGTCAGGAGCAAAATGAGAATACTTTCTTATTTTCAACTTTTACATCTCCCTGGTACTTTCATTTGGTTACCATGTTGGTGGCCCTGAGTGTGTGTCTTGTCCCTGCTCCTGACATTGCTGAGCTGTCCCATGAGCAGGACTATGGTGGGAGCAGTCAGCCTGTGTCTGGATGACATGTCACTGCCTTTCCCAGTGCAATGCCAGGATTTGGACGATTTGGGTGGTCAGTGGCCAGCCCTGGGTAAGAGGAAGGATCATCTCCAACCACAGGCATTCAACCCACTGGACCCAGCTGTGAGAGGAAGCCCCTGCTAGGCCCTTTGGGATGAGGGGATCTTCTCATCATGGTCTCCATGCTGACACCCTGATGTGTTGTCCAGGGCCCTGAGGAGGCTTCTTCAGGCCAGGCAGAGCTTGGGAGGGTGCTCATGGCACTGGGACCAGGTGAGGCAACGGGAGCTGCCAGCAGAAGCCAGGAGGGATGTTGAGTTGAACCCCCATTGGAATTGTGATAAGTTGTCCTTGACATCCACTCTACCTTTGGCATCTGCTTCAGGTGTGTGACTGCACAAGGATTTTCTGTGGGAAGGGGCACGGCTGACACAGCCCTGGGGCTCTGGGGGACACAGCTGAGGCCCCCAGCACAGGGGTGACATCCACAGTGGGGCACAAGTGGAAGGGGAGAGACCCCAGGATGGGGAGAAGCCGAGAAACCATGTAAGGGAAATGACAATGCATTTCCTTGCCTTTCCTGTCTAAAGAGCTGCATGGAGCCTTGCAGCTGCTGCCATGGGGGGAGTCTCTTGCTGGAAGGAGAAGATCCTGGTGCCAGGGGCCACCTGGGCAAGCAGTTCCTGCTGTGTCCACGATGGGAGGAACTGTGGATGCTGCCCTGGGCACAGAGACCTGCTGCCAGTGGCTGCTGCAGCTCCTCCTGGGGCTGGTGCCACTCTGCAGCGTTCGACACAGGTCAGGGACACCTGGGACCCCCAGGGGGGACTGTCCTCCTAGGTACCAGCTTCTTTCTCCACACTGGAACCTGCAGGGCTGGTGGTGCTAATCCTCCCCCAGAAACTGCTGGATTCGGAGCTGCTGGAGCTGAGGCTGGCTCTGGCCACAGGGCTGTTGTTCTCATCCCTGACTTGGCCAGGGCTCAGCAGCCTCTTGGCCTTCTCACAACTCTGGGCAACCCCAACACGGCTGATGCTGTGTGTCAGGGGTGCTGTGTCCTCGTCTAGGAGAGGCTGCAGTGCCTGGAGAAAGACAACCAGCCCACAGAGGCAGAGGATGCACAGGATGCAGCTCCCTGTCCTCTGCCAGCCACCACCAATCCCAGTACATTCTCTCCAGCCTCTGGCACAGGCAGGACTGCACAGGGTCCAGGAGATAAAAGGAGCTACCACTTTCTTGTTTGAAACCCCTGCATGTCTGTGTTGCTCTCCCTTGGTCACCTTTGTCACATATCCATGGCTCTGTGTCTCCTGGAATAATCTGGATGACTGTTCTGCCCCTCAGTGCCCTGGTCTGGGAAATGCTGGCATTCAGAGGACCTGGGGAATGTGTGGCCAGTCCCACCCCTATGGGTTGTGCTCCTGCTGCAGGGAGAAGCAAAAAGGAAAGGTTTGCAGCAACCCCATCCACCCTGCTGACATTTCCCACAGTCTGTTTCTGCTTCCCAAGTCTCCATGTTCCTGCAGACTGGTGCCTTGGTGCTCCTCAAGAGCACCAGCAGAGGAATCGGGACCCAGAGCTGCAGGAAGGAGCTGGAGTAGGTGACTCTCCAGAGTGTGGTACAACTTCTGGAGAACTCAGGATTCATTAGCACAGTCGGCCCTAGTGTCCCCAATCCCTTCTTGCCTCGGGCTGTTGCCATCATTTGGAGTCATCAGCACTTCAGGCACCTCTTTCTACCTGGGAAGAGCTCTCTCACTCTCAGCCTGAGGGCTGCTCCGAGCCCAGGCTGCTGCTCCGTGCATCCCCACTGGCTCTGCCCAGGAACATCTCCCAGCTGACAGTCCCTGGTCTCTGTTCATGGGGCTCCTGCTCTGCCTCGCTGGGAGAGGCCATCGCCTCCAGGCACTGCAGGCCACTCCCTGCACAAGGTAATGTCAGTTTGTTGTTTTCAAGTCAGAGTTTGTTCTCTCTGCAGCCCCGCTGCATTCAGGGCACAAGGGCACTGGGCACCAGGTTTTGGGGCTGTGTGACTGTCGTGCCTTGCTGGCCCAGTGAAATGTTCCCCTTGGTGCTGTCCAGCAGAAGTGGGGCTCCAAACCCAGGAAAGAATTCCCCTTCTTATTCCTTTTGGCGTCAGTTTTTTCACTGGCACAGCGACAAGGCCGGGCATCCACCCTGGAAAGACACAGACCCGTGTCACACCACAGCACCCTGCTCCCTGCTGGGCACCACCCAGGGGTGGGAGATGCTGGAGCAGTGCCTGGGGGTGTGCATGTGCCCTGGGACCTCACTGTGACCTCATCAGCTCTGGGAAGCTCTGGCGTTACAAGGGGCTTCCCCGGCCAACCGTGACCTCACTGCTGACTTTGGTCCTTGCAGACTCCGATGTCACAAAGGGCCGGTTGTGCGGGAACTGCTGAAAGCAGCCTACAAATCCCTGCCATCACAGGGATTCCATCCTGGCCAACCGTGCCCTCACCGGGGATGTTGGTTCCTTGAAGCTCTGGCGCCACAAAGGCCAGCCGTGCTGTCCCTGCCGATGCCGGCCCTGCAAAGCTCCGGCACCCCGAGGGGTCCCCCCGTGCCCCGCTGTGCCCTCGCTGGCGGCACCGGCGGTGCCCAGATCGGGGGCGGCACGGGCAGTCCGGGCCCATTGTGACCTCACGGCCGCCGCCGCCTCGCCGCCCCGGTGCGCTATAAAAGCGGGCGCGCCGGCCCCGGCCCGCGGCAGCATGGCCCGCTACCGCCGGCGCTCCCGCGGGAGCCGCAGCCGCAGCCGGAGCCGGAGCCGGAGCCGGCGCCGCCGCTCCCGCCGCCGGGGCGTGCGCAGGAGGCGCCGCGCCTCCCGCCGCTCCCGCTACCGCCGGAGCCGCCGCTCCAGCCGCAGACGCCGCCGCCGCCGCTGAGCCGAGCGCGGGGCTCGGCCTCGCCCGGGCTGTGGCGCGGGGCTGCCCATGCCAATAAAGGCCTGCAATGTGTACGGGGCTGTGCGGGTCCCTGGCTGTGCCTGCTGTCCCTGCGTGTCCGTGGGTGCCCGTCTGTGTCCTGCGTGTCCGTGGGTGCACGTGTATGTCCTGCGTGTCCCTGGATGTGCCTGCGGTCCCTGCGTTTCGCACCCTGCCTGTGCCGGCGTCTCCGTGGGTGCCTGTGTGTGTCCTGCGTGTCCCTGGCTGTGCTTGATGTCCCTGCGTATCACACCCTGGCGGTCCCTCGGTGTCCCTGCGTGTCACACCCTGGCTGTGCCTGCGTGTCCTTGCGTGTCCATAAGTGTCCATCCCCAAGCGGGACCCTGCCCCAGTCCCTCTGTCAGTGACAAATCTCTCTCGTGCAGGTGGCACCGTCTTGACTTCCCAAGTGAAGGGAACACGGAGTGAGATCAACAGAAAGCTCTCAGGTCATCAAATCCAAAGGTTAACCCAACTACCAATCCCAGCTGCAAGCCATGGCCCCAGGTGGCACATGCACATCCTCCACCGCTCCCCACAGGTCCTTGCAGGACCCGGGCAGCCCCACAACCTGTCCCCAGAGAAATCTGATCCACAAGGAGCCACTCACAAATGGGCCATGGAAAAGTCACCAGGAAACAAAAAGACACTTCAGGGCCTTTAGGGTGGGTGCAGTGTCACTAAGCGGGAGCTTGCGCTGAGCCCCTGTCAGTGACAAATTGCCCTAGTGGAAGTGATGGGGCCCTGAATCACCACATGAAGGGAACACAGACTGAGGTCTGCAGAGAGCTCTCAGCTCACCAAATCCAAAGGTTAACCCAAAAGTACCAATCCCACCACTAAGTCACGTCCCAAGTGCCAAATTTACCCCCTCTTTACATTCCTCCAGCAATGGTGATCCCTGGCAGTCTGTTTCAATGTTTGACAACACTTCCTGGAGAAGAAACCTTTCCAAACAGCCAACTAAACCTCCCAGGTGCGACTCTCAGCAGTTTCCTCTCATCCTTTTCCTTGTTCCCTGCTAGAAGAGCCTGGTCCCTGCATGTCCCTGCTTGTCCCATTGTGTCTGTTGGTGCCCATGTGTGTCCCCAAGTGAAAGCTTGTCCCGAGTCACTGTCAGTGTCAAAGCCAAACCTTAACCCAAAATTACCAATCCCACCACTTTGTCATGTCTCAGGTGCATGGTGACACCTCCACAGCCCTGGGCAGTCTGTTCCAATGTTTGACCACACTTCTTGGTGAAGAAACCTTTCCAAACAGCCACCTAAACCCTTCCCAGTGCATCTCTCAGCACTTTTCTCTCATCAAATCCAATTTGATTTTAAACCAAGCTGCCAATCCCACCACTAAGCCATGTTCCAGGTGCCACATTTACACAAACAGCCCCTGGAGAACTCTGCTCCACAATGAGCCACTCACAAATGGGTCACCAAAAAGTCACCGGGAAATAAAAAGACACTTCAGGGCCTGTGATGATTGCAGGGGGATCAGCAGCCCACGTGCTGAGTCCCTCAGTTCTTCCCAAAACACCAAATTATGGCCAAGGGAATAGGCACATCCCTCAGGCCAGTGCCTGGCTCTGAGGTTGGTGTCAATGGAAGAGTTTGGGGCTTGTTCAGCACACAATGTTCCACTCAACAGCTGATCCTCTGACACCTGGTGGGAGGCACCTTCTCCCTGAGGAAAAAGTTCCAGCACAGGAGCCAGCAGGGCTCATTGACCGAGCTTTGGAAGGGGGAAAGGGTCAAACCTGCCTTGCCAATTACGGGACATGGCATGGGGTGCCAACAATGGAACAAACAAGCTGGAATCCATCTCTCTATCTGCTTCAGGAGCTGTTGGCCACAATGTACCACACCTGGAATGTTTCTACATGTCTGTGCTCAGCCGGAGGCAGAAGCCAGAGGAGCTCCAGCCTTTGTTCCAGTCCCACAGATCTGACATCCTCGGCAGCAGTGACAGCCAAAGCTGCTGGGATCAGTCCTGTGAATGCAGAGCCCTGGGGGACACTCCAGGCTCTCAGGAGGGATGGGCAGGGCAGGACAGGCAGAGGGGAGGGACAGTGTGGAACAGCAGGGTGACAGTGGCTGGAGCTCCCAGCTGGCAGGGGCACAGCTCAGGGCCTCTGGACAAGAACCAAGGAACACGGAGATGCTGTGGGTGTCACCGTGGAGTCCCTCCCCAAAGACAGAGAGCTCAGCTCGCCAGGTGAGCCCAGGGACGGCCACGAGGGTGACTGAGGGCTGGAGCCACCCCTGGCACAGGCTGCACCAAGAGGTGCCTCAGCCTTTGGTGTCCCTGTGGGTCCCTGGATCTGCACCCCAGCTGCATCTCACAGCACAGGGCAGGGAGAGGCTCCTGAGCAAAACCAACGCGAAGGAAAACGCTGAATGTGAGACCTGAACCAGCAAATACCCCTGCACTTGCACTGTGCCATCACTTAGCTAGGTTTCTTTGTCTTAAATTCTGTTCTGATCATTCTTAAGATCAAGATCTTTTCAACTTGAAAGGGAGGAAAGAATTGCAAAAATACCTTCTTAAGGCCAAAACCCCCAAACATTAAGGAAATATACGCTGCATGCTAATTTCCTGAAGTGCCACAGGATCACTGCAGCTTCAGAGGTGTTTCTCTGAAAGGTCCACAAGGGATCAGACTCACCACAATGAGAATTCTGATTTTCAGAACCACTTTTACCCCATTCAATTAGGGACATTTTTCATTGCTCTCTTAGCCCATCTCAGACCTGTTGTGCAGTGCCAGCTGCCGAGGGATGTTGGCAGGGGCTGGGCAAGGTTTTCTCTTCATTGATTATTATTGTTCTTCCCAGGAAGCAGTGCCTGCAGCCTCTGCAGAAACGCTGCAAACTTCCCTCTGCAACACCCACACCTACACACAGCAACAACTAAGGAGGGACCAGCAGTGAAGCAGCTGCAGGAAATTCCCATTTTCCATTTGACTTCAGCTTTCTCCCCACAATCTGAACTGTGTCAGGCGCTGAGGGACAAGTGTTCTCCTCTCCCCAAGCTCCCGTGTTTGGTCCAGCACAGCTGCAGCCTCTGCCCCACAACCATGGCCATGCCCTGGTTTAGAGCTTCCTGCACACGAATTTGTGTCCACCACCCACAGGGGTGACGCTGAAGCTGCGTTTGGCTTTGAGTTCAGCCCTGCTTTGGGTGGAGGTGCTGGACAAGAACCTTTAGAGATCAGTGCCAGCAGGGCTTGTCCTTCATTCCTGTGGCTGCAGAGCTGCATTTGCCAGGGACTCCAGTGGCACCAAGGCCAGCTGAGCCCTTGCAGGTTTAGCCACCAGACCCTTCTTCACTATCCACTCTCAAGGTGCTCAGTCGTGGTCTGGTTTGTCTGTAGCTAAAGCAGAAATAAAAGGTCCTTCTGCCAGTCTCTGGTGACTTGACTCCTGTTCTTGCCAAAATGCACGGATGGCCTCTGGTCACTTGATGAAAGATGACGGGAAATATCAAAGGGTCATCCTTGATGTCCTAAACATCAGTTGGAGACACAGTGCAGACAACGGAGAAAAACATTAAAACACGAATGGTATAGATTTTGATAGTTCTCAAAAGAAGACAGTTTTTAAAAGTTTAACTACAGCTTTTATTTTCTCACCTTTTAGAGAAGTCTATAAAGAAAAAATAATAGAATGGCCATTTCTTGCCATGCACAGCAAGGACATCACTGCTAACTGAATACCTGGCAGCCAGCAGTGTCAGCTCCCTGCTGAGCACCCTGTAGGTGATGGAACCACACAGGTAAGGAAAGTGGCAGCCAAGGGAAGGGATGTGGAGCCTGGAGCCCAGGAGCTCCTGAGGGTCCACAGGATGCCCGGGGCTCTGCTTTATCACAGGAACCTCACCTGCAGGGCCAGTTCCTCCAAAGCAGAGCAGTGAGCACTGCACAAACTGTGCTGGTCTCGGTGTCTGTGAGCGCTGGGCGCTGCTGGCTGTTCCTGAGTGCCACTTCCACCTGGGATGTGCCATTCCAGCATCCTTCCCAGCTGCAGCACTGGATCAACAGACAATACTCGTTTGCTTTCCTGTTTCTCGAGTGATCCAACACACCTTTGCTCCTGGAGGCTGAAGGTACCTGAACTTCAGCAGTACCAGGAGATCCCTGTGTAAGAAATGGCTGCATTGCATTTGCACAAACACCATCTCAGCACTTATGTGTAATCTGCCCTATATAAGAGAGATGACAAAACTAAATTACGCATTTTTTTCTTTTCTTTTTCTTGAAATGGTTGCTGCTATTAGAGGAGAGTCGGGTAAAACAGGCTCTGGGTAATTGCGGATTTCATTCCGAGCGAATCGAAGTCACCCACGGACGGTGCGGCCGAGCCCTTTGTGATGCCAGAGCATCGCAGAGGCGACGTCCCCGCTGAGGTCACGGCGCGGCCGCCCCGGTGCGCTATAAAAGCGGGCGCGCCGGCCCCGGCCCGCGGCAGCATGGCCCGCTACCGCCGGCGCTCCCGCGGGAGCCGCAGCCGCAGCCGGAGCCGGAGCCGGCGCCGCCGCTCCCGCCGCCGGGGCGTGCGCAGGAGGCGCCGCGCCTCCCGCCGCTCCCGCTACCGCCGGAGCCGCCGCTCCAGCCGCAGGCGCCGCCGCCGCCGCTGAGCCGAGCGCGGGGCTCGGCCTCGCCCGGCCCGAGGAGCGCGGCTGTGGCGCGGGGCTGCCCATGCCAATAAAGGCCAGCAAAACTTACGGGCGTGTGCGAGTCCCTGGCTGTGCCCGGTGTGCCCCGCCGGAGGGCTCCGCTCCGACCGCGCCGCTCACAAGCGGGGCCCGTGTCCCAGCAGAGGTGTGACTCCCAGAGACCCCCGAAGCTGTCGCTGGCCTGGCGGCGCAGGCACCCGGTGTCATACATGGCCCCGCTTGTGCAGAACGGGACATCCTGTGCTGCTCCTGTTCAAAGCCTGCTGAGGGCAAAACATGAGGTTTGGGGTGAGGGGAATGTCACTAAGTGGGAGCTTGAGCTTGAGTCCCTGTCAGTGACAAATCTCTCTTGAGGAAGTGATGGGGCCCTGAATCACCACATGAAGGGAACACAGAGGGAGGTCTGCAGAGAGCTCTCAGCTCGCCAAATCCAAACGTTTACCCCAAACTGCTAATCCACCACAAATCCCACCTCTCAAGTGCCAAATTTACTCCCTCTTTAAATCTCCCCAGGAATGGTGACTCACCCACAGCCTTGGGCTGTCTGTTCCAATGTTTGACAACACTTCTGGGTGAAGAAACCTTTCCAAACAGCCAACTAAACCTTCTCAGCACTTTCTCTCATCCTTTTTCTTGTTCCCTGGCAGAAGAGCCTGGTGCCAGCTGGGTACAGCTCTGCCTGCTGCCCTGGGGAGGTCCATCCTTGCATAAGGCTTAGAAGTTTTGATGAGGACAGCAAAACAGAATAGCACAGCCTTAGACAAATAGATGAAGGATGTAGCTGCGGCAAACAGAAGCCATGCCGAATGCAAACAGGACAGTTTTACTCCTTTTTAAAGTCCCTCCAGGAATGGTGACACCGCCCTGGGCAGTCCGTTCCAATGTGTGACAATACTTTTTGGTTTAGAAACTATTCATAATGGCCGACTTAAACCTTCACAGGTGCAACTCCAGAGATTTTTCTCTCGTACTGTGCTTTGTCCCAGCAGAAACGCCTGAAGCCAGGGTGATCAGCAAGAATCACAGTCTCCCTCAGCACCCTCCTCTCACCGTGTTCCGTGTGGGATGCGATGGCATTCCCTCAGTGACAGCCGGCCCTTCCCGCTCCCCATTTCCTCCCTTCTCCCCCAGATACACCCCAGGCATAGGCATCTCCCCGTGCCGAGTGCCCGGGAGGTGCCGCTGTGGCCGCTCCCGGGCCGGGCCGCCGCTGCAGCACGGCCGGCGCTGCCGGGGGCTCCGAGGCTGAGCGGGACGTCGGGGCCTGAGGCAGCGCGGGGAGATCGTGAATGGCCCGTGAGGCTGAGGGGCACCTGCGGGGCTGCGGCGGCACTGAGGGGTCTGGCGGGGAGCTGAGGGGCACGGCGGGACTGAGGGGGCTGAGCCATGGCGGGGGCAGCGAGGGCCGGGGGGCTGAGGGCGGTGGCGGCGGTGGCGGCGCTGAGGGCGGCGGTGGGACTGAGGGGGATAGGGGAGAGAGCAATGAGAGCGCTGAGGGCAGCCTGGAGAGGTGAGGGCGATAGTGGCACTGAGGGCAGCAGGGAAGGTGAGGGCGATGGCAGCTCTGAGGGCAGTATGGAGAGGTGAGGCTGATGGTGGCTCTCAGGGCACTGAGGGCTGGACTGCGAGGGCCATGGCAGCCTTACGGCACTGAGGGAAGCATGGGGACGTGAGGGCAATAGCGTCATTGAGGGCAGCATGGAGGGGTGAGGGCAGTGGTGTCTCTGAGAGCAACAAGGAGACGTGAGGGGGCTGAGGGCAACGGCGGCACTGATGGTGCTGAAGGCAGCATGGAGAGATGAGGGCAGTGGTGGCTCTGAGGGTAACATGAAGAGGTGAGGGCAATGGAGATGAGGGCAGCATGGAGAGGTGAGGGCGATGGTGGCACTGAGGCCGATGGTAGCGCCACTGGTCTGAGGCAGTGACAGCTATAGCCACCTAAAGGCAAAGCCACACACAAGTGATGTGGCACCTGGCCCTGGCGCCGCACCATTCCTGATCCAAGCCAGGTGCCACTGGCGTTCCTGGGCCCCATTTGATGTCTGGCTGTTTTGGAGCCTTAGCAGACACTTTCCACAACATACACTCATATAAAAAGCTTGGCCAAGTGTCAGTAAACATTGCCACTGTGGTACATTGTATTAATGCTTGCCACCACTTTATCCTGCTCACTCATATTCCATGGATTAATTCAAAATAGCTGTCACCACTTTACCATGAAGCTTTCTTCTCTCTCTGGAGACAGGGAGGGCCATGCCTTTCTCAAAGGTCCCTCAATGATGTTGAGCCTCCATTGCTAAAGTGGAATTAGCAATTAATATTTGGTCACTCAGGGTTCCACAGATCTAAACATGATTTTGACAGATGCTGAAATCAGGTGGAAAAGAAACTTTCCAACAGTTTGAAGCAATAGAAAGTAGGGATTCTTCACCAGTGCCAGATACACATGGTATGTCCTTTAATCTGATGTGTGTGGTGAAATTTTACAGCACGGTATTTATTCCATCACAGACTCACAGCATTCACAGAATGTCTAGGTTGGAAGAGACCTTCAAGATCATCGAGTCCAGCCCAGCCCCAACCCCTCAACTGAACCCTGGCACCCAGTGCCACATCCAGGCTTTGTTAAATACACCCAGGGATGGGGACTCCACCACCTCCTCGGGCAGCCATTCCAGAACTTTATCACCCCTCCAGTAAAAAGCTTTTTCCTGATATCCAACCTACATTTCCCTCAGTGCAGCTCAAGACCATGTTGCTTGCTCTGTCAGTTGCTGCCTGAAGAAAGAGCAGCTGACTACAGCTGACTACAACCACCAAACCAGGGAGTTTTAGAGTGATAAGGTCACCCCTGAGTCTCCCCAGCTTCCTCAGTGGTTCTTCACAGGGTTTGTGTTCCCAGCCCCTCTCCAGCCTTATTGCCTCCTCTGGACATGCTCCAGCATCTCAAGGTTCTTCCCAAGCCGAGGGCCCAGAGCTGACACAGCACTCGAGGTGTGCCCTCACCAGGGCCAGTACAGGGGCACAATGCCCTCCCTGCTCCTGCTGGCCCCACCATTCCTGATCCAGGCCAGGAGCCATTGGCCTCCTTGGCCACCAGGACACACTGCTGGCTCATGTTCAGCCTGCTGTCCCTCAGTGTCCCCAGGTCCCTTTGTGCCTGGGCACTGCCCAGCCACACCGTCCCCAGCCCGGAGCATGGCAGGGGTTGTTGGGCCCAAAATGCAGGACTGGGCACTTGGAGTTATTAAACTTCATCTCATGGACTGTGCCCATCCATCCAACCGTTCCAGGCCTCCCTGCAGAGCCCTGCTACCCTCCAGCAGATGGACACAGCTCCCAGCTCATCCTCTGCAGATTTTCTGATGAAAGGCTCAGTGCCTCACCCATGGGGTCAGTGCAAACACTGAACAGAGCTGGCCCAGCCCAGAGCCCCGAGAACAGCCCTGGTGCCTGGCCCCAGCTGGGTGCAGCACCATCCCCACCACCCTCTGGGCCATCCAGCACAGAGTGCTCCTGTCCCAGCCGTGGCTGCAGCTTTTCCAGGAGGGAGCTGTGGGACACAGTGCCAAAGGCCTTGCTGGAGCCTGGACAGACACATCCACAGCCTTCCTGCACCCACCAGCAGGGTCACCTGCTCATGGAAGGAGATCAGCTTGGTCAGAAATGACCCAACCCTCCTAAACCCCTGCTGGCTGGCTCTGATACCCTGGCCATCCTGGAAGTGCTGGGTGATGACACTCAGCATAAAATGTTCAATTTCCTCACTGAGTACTGAGGTCAGACTGACTGGCCTATAATTGCCAGGATCCTCCTTCCCACCCTTGTTGTGAATGGAGGTCACATTGGGCAGCTTTCAGTCATCTGGAACCTCCCCAGTGAGCCAGGACTGCTGATAAATGATAGAGACTGCCTTGGCAAGTTCATCTGCCAGTTCCCTCATCACCCTGGGGTGGATCCCATCTGGGCCCACAGATTTATGAACAGCCAAGCAGCTTAGCAGTTCTCTGACTGCCCTCACCTGGGTAACAGGGGGCCATTCTGCTCCCTGACCCCATCTACCAGCCCAGGAGGACACTTGTCCAGAGGACAAGCCCTCTTCCCACCAAAGGCTAAGGCAAAGAGGGCATTAAGCCCTTCTGCCTTTTCCTCGTCGGCATTACGTAGTTCCCTCCTGCATCCAGTAGGGAACATAGGTTGGTCTTACCCTTCCTTTTGCCATTAATATATTTGTAAAAGCATTTTTTATTATCCTGTTTAAAAGTTGCCTAATTAAGTTTGATCTAAGCTTTGTCCTGTGGGAACTCAGCACATCACTCCAGATGTCCAGAGTTGCCAGGAACCCTCTTGGGGGGCTCGGAAGACCTGGAATGTTGCCAGAAGCGCCTGGTGGCTTGACTTTGATCCATCTAGGGATGTGCCACCTGTGTATGAGAACATGAGAGTCACACGGGTTTGAATGGTGCAGGAATGATATATATTTACAGGGTGAAAATATAGATCTTAGGGTTTTTGGTATAAGGGGTAATGGGGACAAGATGGAGGAATCAGGGCGTGTCTTGTCCTTCTTTCTTCTTGTTGTCATCCATTTTCTGCAGTGATGTTAGCACTTTAGGATTGGTTTAGAGTAGAAGTGCACTGTCTAACATACGTGACAGGTATTGGGACATAAAAGTAAATATAATATACGTAGTTTGTAGTATATAAAGACGACACTGCCTTGGGGGTGGTCAGAGTGCCTGTGGCTGCCTTGCTGTTCAGACCTCAGCTGGGCAGAAAGAAAAACTTTGTAGATAAGAAATAATAAACAACCTGAAGATTGAAAACTGAAGAGTCCAGTCTCATCGTTCAAAGCTCGGGCTGCTCAGAACCATCCCATGCACCTCAGGGCAGAGACAGACAACAGCATCCGAGATTGGCCTCCCTAATTTTTTTTTCCTACATGCCCTAGCTACGCCCTTAAAACTTTCTGAGAGATCTGACCTTCCTTCCAAATATAATATGTCCTCTTTTTATTCCGAAGTTCCTTCAAAACCTCATTGCCCATCCAGGCTGGGTGTTTGCCACATCAGGGTGGTAATCCCTTATTACAAGTCCTTGTCTGGTTCTTTAGGGTCAGACTTCTGTATCTGGTGTCCTTTTTAGGTGCTGTTCCTTGACCTGTTCCTCAACCCTTGTTTTTGAGTATGCACAATATCATTGTTTTGCCTAAATTGTGCCTTGTCAGCCTTGCAGAGCTGAGCTGGTGTCCTGCTTGTGTTTGGCATGGCTTCTGTTTGCCTAAGTTACATCTTTAATCTGCTTGTCGAAGGCTGTGCTATTCTGTTCTATCCTTGTCAAAACTTCCAACTCCCATGGACTGCCCAGAACAGAGACCCAAAGCACTGGGAACAGCACCCGCCAAGGATGGACCTGCCCAGGGCAGCAGGCAGAGCTGTGCCCAGCTGGCACCAGGCTCTTCTGCCAGGGAACAAGGAAAAGGATGAGAGAAAGTGCTGAGAGTCGCACCTGGGAGAGTTTAGTTGGCTGTTTGGAAAGGTTTCTTCACCGCAAAGTGTTGTCAAACATTGGAACAGACAGCCCAGGGCTGTGGTGGTGCCACCATGCCTGGAGGGATTTAAAGAGGGATATGACTTAGTGGTGGAATTGGTACTTTTGGGTTAACCTTTGGATTTGATGACCTGAGACATTTCTGCAGACTTCACTCTGTGTTCCCTTCACTTGGGACAAATCTCACAAGAGAGATTTGTCACTGACAGGGGCTCAGGGCAAGCTCCCACTTAGTGACACTGCACCCACCCTAAAGGCCCTGAAGTGTCTTTTTGTTTCCTGGTGACTTTTCCATGGCCCATTTGTGAGTGGCTCCTTGTGGATCAGATTTCTCTGGGGACAGGTTGTGGGGCTGCCCGGGTCCTCAAGGGCCTGTGGGAGAGCGGTGGAGGATGTGCATGTGCCACCTGGGGCCATGGCTTGCAGCTGGGATTGGTAGTTGGGTTAACCTTTGGATTTGATGACCTGAGAGCTTTCTGTTGACCTCACTCCGTGTTCCCTTCACTTGGGAAGTCAGGACGGTGCCACCTGCACGAGAGAGTTTTGTCACTGACAGAGGGACTGGGGGTAGGGTCCCGCTTGGGGATGGATACTCAAGGACACGCAGGCACATCCAGGGTGTGACACGCAGGGACACCGAGGGACCGCCAGGGTGTGATACGCAGGGACATCAAGCACAGCCAGGGACACGCAGGACACACACAGGCACCCACGGAGACACCGGCACAGGCAGGGTGCGAAACGCAGGGACCGCAGGCACATCCAGGGACACGCAGGACATACACGTCCACCCACGGACACGCAGGGACAGCAGGCACAGCCAGGGACCCGCACAGCCCCGTACACATTGCAGGCCTTTATTGGCATGGGCAGCCCCGCGCCACAGCCCGGGCGAGGCCGAGCCCCGCGCTCGGCTCAGCGGCGGCGGCGGCGCCTGCGGCTGGAGCGGCGGCTCCGGCGGTAGCGGGAGCGGCGCGAGGCGCGGCGCCTCCTGCGCACGCCCCGGCGGCGGGAGCGGCGGCGCCGGCTCCGGCTGCGGCTGCGGCTGCGGCTGCGGCTCCCGCGGGAGCGCCGGCGGTAGCGGGCCATGCTGCCGCGGGCCGGGGCCGGCGCGCCCGCTTTTATAGCGCACCGGGGCGGCGAGGCGGCGGCGGCCGTGAGGTCACAATGGGCCCGGACTGCCCGTGCCGCCCCCGATCCGGGCACCGCCGGTGCCGCCAGCGAGGGCACGGGGGGACCCCTCGGTGTGCCGGAGCTTTGCAGGGCCGGCATCGGCAGGGACAGCACGGCTGGCCTTTGTGGCGCCAGAGCTTCAAGGAACCAACATCCCCGGTGAGGGCACGGTTGGCCAGGATGGAATCCCTGTGATGGCAGGGATTTGTAGGCTGCTTTCAGCAGTTCCCGCACAACCGGCCCTTTGTGACATCGGAGTCTGCAAGGACCAAAGTCAGCAGTGAGGTCACGGTTGGCCGGGGAAGCCCCTTGTAACGCCAGAGCTTCCCAGAGCTGATGAGGTCACAGTGAGGTCCCAGGGCACATGCACACCCCCAGGCACTGCTCCAGCATCTCCCACCCCTGGGTGGTGCCCAGCAGGGAGCAGGGTGCTGTGGTGTGACACGGGTCTGTGTCTTTCCAGGGTGGATGCCCGGCCTTGTCGCTGTGCCAGTGAAAAAACTGACGCCAAAAGGAATAAGAAGGGGAATTCTTTCCTGGGTTTGGAGCCCCACTTCTGCTGGACAGCACCAAGGGGAACATTTCACTGGGCCAGCAAGGCACGACAGTCACACAGCCCCAAAACCTGGTGCCCAGTGCCCTTGTGCCCTGAACGCAGCAGGGCTGCAGAGAGAACAAACTCTGACTTGAAAACAAAAACCTGACATTACCTTGTGCTGGGAGTGGCCTGCAGTGCCTGGAGGCGATGGCCTCTCCCAGCGAGGCAGAGCAGGAGCCCCATGAACAGAGACCAGGGACTGTCAGCTGTTTTGCGGAGAAAAGAAGAAACCTCACAACTTGTAAAAGTTGTAAAGCCCGGTATGCTTTATTACGATGCGCGCCGGACGCAAGACTCTCCAAAAGGGCATGCGTGCCCCTGGAGACTCCGAGTCTCCTTTTTATCTTCCCTTCTAAATGCATATGCATACAGTTTCAAATTAAGTTCATACATATTCATTCTACGCGACATTTAGCACTAATTCTTCTTTATCGAAGGAATTCCTAGGTCGGGGGCAGATTGACCTCGCGGTTTTCTGTTTTTCTTTCTCTGTCTCCTTGCTGTCTCTGGAATGCGGCCTCTCTTTCAGCTTTAGCTCCACAGACCCTTCACCTCTCCTAGACACTTCACCTAGTTCAGGATGGATACTCTGTCTCACAGTTGGAGATGTTCCTGGGCAGAGCCAGTGGGGATGCACGGAGCAGCAGCCTGGGCTCGGAGCAGCCTGGGCTCGGAGCAGCCCTCAGGCTGAAGAGTGAGAGAGCTCTTCCCAGGTAGAAAGAGGTGCCTGAAGTGCTGATGACTCCAAATGATGGCAACAGCCCGAGGCAAGAAGGGATTGGGGACACTTGTACTGGGATTGATGCTGGCTGGCAGTGGACTGGGAGCTCCACCCTGTGCATCCTCTGCCTCTACAGCCTGGATGTCTTGGTGCAGACCCTGCAGGGACCCCCCGACCACTCTGATGCAGTGCCTGATTATTTTCATATTGCACTGCAACTCTGGAACTGCAAGGAGTTCGCTCAGATGGAGTAACAGACAAGGATGGTATTGCAGATGTGTGAATACTTCTCTTGTCCAGCCGACTGAAAAGCAATTGCTGTAATTGAACTGGAAGTCTGCTAGGTAAAATTTATTTCAAAATATAGGTTTTATAAAGTTATATGTAAATCTAAACATTCTATTTCTCCCTCAAGTGTATATTCTCATATTTGAAACAGTGTTGCAGATTGAAGTCAAAATTTCAAGAAATTTTATTTCAATCAGCTGTGTTAAAACATTAATAAGAGCATTATTGGTCTGGCTTACCAAGTGTCTGAATGAATGATCAACAGGAAATTTGCATTCAGACATCACAAGTATCCCAAAATCTTACTTCTTTAAGTCAAATTTTCTGGATAATTCAACAAACAGGGTTTGAGTTGAGTATTTTTTCTGTCTCTAAAAAAAGCCAAAAGCACTCACAGTCTTGCTTACTCTGTTCAAGTCAAACAGGGGACACAATCGGCTGCTGCTGAGGTCACAGATCCTGGATTCTGAGCACTGCCTAAGTAAAGTCCTTGGATGTCAGACTTAAGACAGAAAAAATGTCATCAAACTATAAAAGGAAATCAGCTGAACTGAGACTCTGCTTCACCCTCCATTAAACCACAAAGCTGCTCTGTACCCTTCTCATTAATACAAACACAGAAACACTGACAGCCATGGCTGCAGAGAAATGGGAAGGAAAGCTGTCCATGCCTGTCCTAGCTAAGACAGCAGTCAGTGCTGGCAGGGTATCTCTGCATTTGGGTCTCCAGCCATCAGCTTCACTTGCTGAGTTCAGGTGCCACATCTCTGCCTCCTGGGCAAGGCAGCCCCACACACCCTCTGAGCTGGGAGTTACTCTGACAGCTGAAGGAGCTGATGGTGCAGCAGGTTTACAGACCAAATGCAGCCTTTTGAATGTACTTTTTCACTCCTTGTGAGATTAAAAAACTGTCATGAAAAAACACTTCTTAAAAATGTCCTAAAGGGTGTGAGTTATGTCTGTGTATGTGCTGGGCTGGGGGCGGGAGTTATACAAGGAAAAACTCCGTGAATTTTCCATGCAAGAAAATTTGTATAAGTGCAGAAGCTTACACCAATACAGTACGGGCAAAATTGGCACAAGATGATCAGCTGGTTTAGTTCTTCAGGTCTGAGTCAGATTGTTACTGAAGATCAGTAAAATAAAACTCCTTTACACCAGTGCAGCATTAAAGAGCAGGCATCCCTTATTATCCTTTATATCCAGATGTATAGGGGATAACTCTGATGTCTAATTTGTTTGTAATTTTGCAATTCAATCAGAGGTTTCTTGTGGCTTGGGGGTTAGTTGGTTTTTTGTTTGATTTTTTTGTTTTATTTTGTTTTGGTTTGTCATGGACAGTTTGTATTGTGTTTTGATTTATTTTTAAATAATACTGTATTTTTGAGAGACAAAACAAGTAGTATTTTTTCCAGAAACCTCTGAAAATGGAGAAGTAATTAACAGAACTGAGAAGGAGGTGAGGATTGTGTTCCTAAACTATCAGAAAACAGTGTGTTCACCAGAAAATACTCTGCTGTAGCCTTGGGTGAGGGATGGCTCAGTCCTGATAACTGTGTTCTAAATAACAACATTCTCCCAGCCATAAGAACCATGTAATTTTCCAGAACATGTTAAGGAGCAGAGTTCATAGCCTTATCATAAATAAAATGTTATGTTTTGTAGATGTTTGCCACACATAGATAAGATTATCAGTCATATATTTTAATGTAGTTCTACTGGAATTATATTCTCTTCCAAAACTGTCCCAGTGTGAGGAAAATCAATTTAATTTTTTTCTCGTTTGGACAACAGGAAACAACGACACGTATTAGAACAGCTTTTCTAACCTCTGCTAGCAGTGCTCAGAGGGATTCCAGGGATTCAGGAACACAGGGAGGCAGAGCAGGAGCTCCTACTGGTATTTCCCCTCCTGGGGAAGTGCCCTGGGCCAGCATAAATTCTGCAGCTGTGACTTCACAGGTGCTGCTGGCAGTGCTGTGACAGCCTCTGCCACCAAGCAAGAGCATCTGCAAGGGTGGGATGGAGTAGAGATGCCTCTGAGAGAACAGAGAACACCTTCAAACAGCATCTGTCAGAGGTAATGAAGGGGCGGTAAATCACTTTTGAAGGGTCAGATGGTAAAAAACTCTGTATGTGAAAATAAGAGACAAAATTAGTGAAGAGAGGAAGGGAGCGGTAAGGGGAAAGGGGAGAGTATGGAATCCTTAGAAATTCTATCTACAGGCCATTTTCTGTGTCACTACCTAAAGGCTCTGGATTTCAGAGCAGTGGAAATCTGGGTTTTTCAGGTCCTGGTCATGATGGCCACACACAGTCTCAGCTCTTTTGTTTTGGAAACACATCCTGCAAATGCATCTGCTGGAAGCAGCACATGCCTGGCACAACCACAGCTGGGTGACTCAGACACATCCATCAGCCAGCAGTGCCCTGGAGCTGTTCCTCTTTTGACCTCTCCCACAGGGAACTTGTTCTGGATTTTAGGATTTACACAGTGGGTTGGGCCATTGAAAATCTGCGGTTTCACTGCCCAGCTTTACTGGAACTCAGGGATCTGCTGGACATTTTCCCTCAGTTGCCTTCACTCACTGCCAAAATCCTCAGCATCATAATGTTTACATCTGCTAATTGCTTTGAGTAACACAGATCAACACCCATTTCAATTAAAACTTTAATTTATTGGAAATTGCTACAATTACACTGCTAATATATGTAAATATCAATTTCAGTTTAAAAATTTCTTCAGGTTATTATAACAGGACTGACAAAAACCAAATATGAGAGAGGGCTGTACATGTGGCCTCAGTAAAAAGTCTCTAAATTCTTGGAGTGGTGATCACTTTCTCTGGAAGTGCTGGAGAGGCCTCCTTACCTGGCAGCCTCACTTGTCCTGAAGAGGTCTGGAGAAAGCTGAAAATAGGGAGAGTGAGTCAGTATGAGCTGTGTGCACATTTCCCTTGGCAGCAATTGTACTTCCTCTCAGGGACTATAAAATCCCAGATCCTTCCAGGCAGGCTTAGAAAGAAAACAAGTTCTGGAGCTTTCTAATAAAAAAGAACTTGTCTGTTTAGCTCTCACCTCCCCCATTCCCTCCTCCTCAAAACCAGCCTACCTTACAATTCTTTGGCAGGAAAGCACTCACTGCCAGGTGCTTTCCCCTCTGCAAACAAGTGACAGAAGTTCCAGCTATCCCTGCACATTGACCACACATCTACACAGATCCCAGGATTTTCAAACCCTGCACGACCCAAACGCCCCATGTCCCCCCTGTGTCACCGCTCATTTGGCTCGAGGGTGGCAGCAGCAGGGCTGAGTCCAGATGCTGCTAACAGTGGCTGGAAGCAGGGCTGGACACCTCCAGGCCGCCTGTCAGGTTCTCCTTGTGCTCCCTCTTCAGTCTCTTGGTGTCTGCAGGGACCTCGGGGCTGTGCAGGAGGAGCTGCGGCCCCGCAGCGCTGCCACCGTCGCCACCCAGGAGGGCCGGCCCAGGCCGGTATCACCGGCCAGGGTCTGTGTACAAATCACAAACGGGACGGGGCTGCTGAGGAACTGCCTCGAGCTGTTTGATTTCCCAGCATCACTCTCATTACATGGCTATGGCAGTGGGAAGATGCCAGCTGCTCACATCCCAGGCAGCAGACACAGAACTCAATGTCACAACTCACTTTATAAGTTTTTTGACCAATCACACAAAGCAAAAGCACATTGACAGTAGTTCTATCCAACCACTGTAAGCACACGTACCTTTGGTTAAACAATGCTTGCTCATTTCAAACACAATACCTGCTTGTGAGCCTTAAAACACAATGCACAGAGCTCCATTATTAAGCTTCAAACTTCTTAATATCTTGCTAGATAAACTTTTCTGCAGTTTTGGGAGTAATTCTAAACAAGTGTTAATACACACATCACTGTTCTATTTGTCCTTGCTATTGTACTTTTCAAATAATTTTTCTGCTGACCAATCTCATGGCTGCTGCTTAGCTCCCATCACAGTCCCGCTGTCTCTGATGCCTGCCTTTTGCAGCTTTCCCAAAACCCTCTGGTTTTCTGGATTCCCACAGCCGGGAGCCTGGGCAGTTCCTCCTGGTGAGGCACGCCAGGTGGAGCTCTGGGAGGCACTGGGAACGCGGAGTCAGCAGCGGCCGTCGGGCGCATTTCCCTGGCGCAGCAACTGTGCTTCTTCCGGGGACTGTGAAAAATGGCTGGAAAAGCAGACTCTCACTTGGGAATTTGAGGCTGCTCGCTAGAGAACAGCAATCCTTCCAGAGCTCTCCAGACTGTAAAGTTTTGAAGTATCCTCATAAAGTCACAGCACTCGCAAGTGCAAGTGGCACCCACGAGAGCTTCAGTCAGTCCCAGCTCACACAAAGAAGCCCAGCCCTGCTCTTTCCCTGTGCTGACAGAGCCCTCAGTCCTCACTGAAAGGGCTGATGCTGAAGGGTGCTGTGAGCTGAGTCATGAACCAGCTCCATTCCCTGGCACTGAAGAACTCTCTCTGCAGTGAGCCACAGCCCTGCCACCAGCTCTGGGAGGGAAAGAGCTCTCTGTGAGGCTGCAGGCTGCTGCAGCAGCTTTGATCTGGAGTGCACACCCAAAGGGCTCCCTCTCTCCTCTGAGACCTTGCTAAGCTGGGGACCTTTAGGCTTTTCTTTTAGTTATTGGACTGGAGAATTGTTTGGCCTCAGATGTTCTGCTGCTTGTTTTTTTCCTGTGTCTCAGGGAGAGGGATCAGCAGACTGGCACCAAATTTAGGTAGTGATTTGAGGCACGAAGTTTGGACTTTTGCACTGGCTTCATCATTTTGGTGGGGTTCTTCCTGTTGCTGCAAGAGTCACCCCACTCAGTGCTGCCTCCATAGCACTGTCACCCTGCAGCACATTGATGCATGGACCTCGGCTGACAGTGGGGACATTGGGCTTGGTGACACAGCTCCCACAGGCCAGGTTCATTCATGGCTCTGTTGCCACACGGTGTCGGTGGTGCCAGTGCAGGATTTGAGCCAAAGGCACAGGAAGCAGCAACGCTGCAGACAGGGACTGAACTCTCCCGATCTCCCTTCCCGTGTGCCCAGCTCAGAGCAGCCCTTTCAGAGCTCTCTGCAGGAATGCGGGCTCTCCTCTTACCAGGCTCCTCAGAATCCAAGGGCTGTGCCCATTGCTTGTGTTGCCAGGCATGGCTGTCTCAGCTGCAGCCCTGTTCACAGGCTGCTCTCCTGAACACTCAGAGGCAATGCTGACATCCTCCTTAGAAGAGAAACAAAAACAAGTTAACCAAAGATCACTCGGTATTTTCTTGGAGTCACTTCAGGCACTCAGTGACTGCTCTTCTCTACTCCCAAGGGATGTGTACCACGAGGGGAGCACTGCCCTGGTGGTTCACATGACAAGTGTTTTGAACTGCAGATTAAAGTTGCCGATGAGAAGTCCATGCTGTCAAAAAATAACCTCCTAGGCAAAACATGAACTCAGAAAATCAGAATACACCAAATGAGGGTTTATGCCCTCACACTCTGATCCTGACCTATCCCACGAGCTGTAAGTAATCAGCCACCAGAAATCTAGGTGCTGTCCTTGTTCCTACCACGGCTGAGCAAGGGCAGATTCATGGCAGAGCCAGGACAGTGTGCTGCAAACCCAAATGCAAAACACACATTCTGGCTGTGAACCTCACCCCAGCCCACCCAACTGCATGATATTTTAACATGCTGCTTTTTGAAGCCCTCTGCTGCTGCTCCAGATGTAGTTTACAGGCAAAAGTACCTTGAAATTGGCAATTTCCAGGAGCATATGGCAAAAATCTGTAGGCTAAAAAGCACCACTGTCCATTAAAAGATGAATGAAAGAAATCTTTACTTCTCTAGCCTACAAGAAAGTCCTGATCGTAGCACTGCTATTGAGCAGACTTACCTCCAGAAAGGAGGCCATTTCAAGATGGAGCACTGAAAGCTTCTCAAAGAATCTGCCAACCCTTCAAGAGCTGCTGAGTTCAGGCTGAGGGCTACAGGTCAGGCTGATTCCCTCAGTGCAGCGGCTGCAAAGAGCCCCCAGTGCCCTCAGTGCCCTCCCAAGCCGCCATCGGCCTCAGTGCCACCACTGCCCTCAGATGCACAGTGGCACCATTGTCCTTCGTGTCCCCAGAGCCATCACTGTCCTCAGACAGGCGGGGCTGCCATCGCCTCAAGAGCCCTCACCTCTCCATTCTGCCCTCAGTGCCCTCAGAACCACCATCACCCTCACCTCTCCATGCTGCCCCTCAGTACCACCATTACTGTCACATCTCCATTCTGCCCTCAGCCCCTCAGTGCCACCATTGCTCTCCACTCTCCATGCTGCCCTCAGCCCCTCAGAGCCACCATCACCCTCACCTACAGCCCCTCAGTGCTACCACTGCCCTCAGCTCTCCATGCTGCCCTCAGAGCCACCATTGCCCTCACCTCCATCCCCTCAGAGCCACCATCGGCCTCACCTCTCCATGCTGCCCTCATCTCCATTGCCCTCACCTTCCATGCTGCCCTCAGTGCTGCCATCACCCTCACCTCCATCGCCTAACTGCCACCATTGGCCTCACCTCTCCATGCTGTCTTCAGAGCCACCATTGCCCTCACCTCTCCATGCTGCCCTCAGAGCCACCATCGCCCTCACGTCTCCATGCTTCCCTCAGAGCCACCACTGCCCTCACCTCTCCATGTTGCCCTCAATGCCGCCATCAGCCTCACCTCTCCATACTGCCCTCAGAGCTGCCATCGCCATCACCTTCCCTGCTGCCCTCAGTGTCACTATCGCCCTCACCTCTCCAGGCTGCCCTCAGCGCTCTCATTGCTCTCTCCCCTATCCCCCTCAGTCCCACCGCCGCCCTCAGCGCCGCCACCGCCGCCACCGCCCTCAGCCCCCCGGCCCTCGCTGCCCCCGCCATGGCTCAGCCCCCTCAGTCCCGCCGTGCCCCTCAGCTCCCCGCCAGACCCCTCAGTGCCGCCGCAGCCCCGCAGGTGCCCCTCAGCCTCACGGGCCATTCACGATGTCCCCGCGCTGCCTCAGGCCCCGACGTCCCGCTCAGCCTCGGAGCCCCCGGCAGCGCCGGCCGTGCTGCAGCGGCGGCCCGGCCCGGGAGCGGCCACAGCGGCACCTCCCGGGCACTCGGCACGGGGAGATGCCTGGGGTGTATCTGGGGGAGAAGGGAGGAAATGGGGAGCGGGAAGGGCCGGCTGTCACTGAGGAAATGCCATCGCATCCCACACGGAACACGGTGAGAGGAGGGTGCTGAGGGAGACTGTGATTCTTGCTGATCACCCTGGCTTCAGGCGTTTGGAACAGACAGCCCAAGGCTGTGGGTGAGTCACCATTCCTGGGGAGATTTAAAGAGGGAGTAAATTTGGCACTTGAGAGGTGGGATTTGTGGTGGATTAGCAGTTTGGGGTAAACGTTTGGATTTGGCGAGCTGAGAGCTCTCTGCAGACCTCCCTCTGTGTTCCCCTCACTTGGGAATTCAGTTCCCCAGTGGCACTGGGGGCATAGTTTAGTGGTAGGATTAGTAGTGTTGGGGTTAAGGTTTCTATTTGATGACTTGAGAGCTCTCTGCAGACCTTGACCAGGACCCCGCCACCTGCACAAGAGAGATTTGTCACTAACAGTGACTCGGGGCAAGTTCCCACTTGGGGACGCGCAATGGTACCCACGGACACGCAGGGACAACGGGCACAGCCAGGGACCCGCACACGCCCGTAAGTTTTGCTGGCCTTTATTGGCATGGGCAGCCCCCGCCACAGCCGCGCTCCTCGGGCCGGGCGAGGCCGAGCCCCGCGCTCGGCTCAGCGGCGGCGGCGGCGCCTGCGGCTGGAGCGGCGGCTCCGGCGGTAGCGGGAGCGGCGGGAGGCGCGGCGCCTCCTGCGCACGCCCCGGCGGCGGGAGCGGCGGCGCCGGCTCCGGCTCCGGCTGCGGCTGCGGCTGCGGCTCCCGCGGGAGCGCCGGCGGTAGCGGGCCATGCTGCCGCGGGCCGGGGCCGGCGCGCCCGCTTTTATAGCGCACCGGGGCGGCCCCGCCGTGACCTCAGCGGGGACGTCGCCTCTGCGATGCTCTGGCATCACAAAGGGCTCGGCCGCACCGTCCGTGGGTGACTTCGATTCGCTCGGAATGAAATCCGCAATTACACAGAGCCTGTTTTACCTGACTCTTCTCTAATAGCAGCAACCATTTCAAGAAAAAGAAAAGAAAAAAAATGCGTAATTTAGTTTTGTCATCTCTCTTATATAGGGCAGATTACACATAAGTGCTGAGATGGTGCTTGTGCAAATGCAATGCAGCCATTTCTTACACAGGGATCTCCTGGTACTGCTGAAGTTCAGGTACATTCAGCCTCCAGGAGGAAAGGTGTGTTGGATCACTCGAGAAACAGGAAAGCAAACGAGTATTGTCTGTTGATCCAGTGCTGCAGCTGGGAAGGATGCTGGAATGGCACATCCCAGGTGGAAGTGGCACTCAGGAACAGCCAGCAGCGCCCAGCGCTCACAGACACCGAGACCAGCACAGTTTGTGCAGTGCTCACTGCTCTGCTTTGGAGGAACTGGCCCTGCAGGTGAGGTTCCTGTGATAAAGCAGAGCCCCGGGCATCCTGTGGACCCTCAGGAGCTCCTGGGCTCCAGGCTCCACATCCCTTCCCTTGGCTGCCACTTTCCTTACCTGTGTGGTTCCATCACCTACAGGGTGCTCAGCAGGGAGCTGACACTGCTGGCTGCCAGGTATTCAGTTAGCAGTGATGTCCTTGCTGTGCATGGCAAGAAATGGCCATTCTATTATTTTTTCTTTATAGACTTCTCTAAAAGGTGAGAAAATAAAAGTTGTAGTTAAACTTTTAAAAACTGTCTTTTTTTGAGAACTATCAAAATCTATACCATTCGTGTTTTAATGTTTTTCTCCGTTGTCTGCACTGTGTCTCCAACTGATGTTTAGGACATCAAGGATGACCCTTTGATATTTCCCATCATCTTTCATCAAGTGACCACAGGCCATCCGTGCATTTTGGCAAGAACAGGAGTCAAGTCACCAGAGACTGGCAGAAGGACCTTTTATTTCTGCTTTAGCTACAGACAAACCAGACCACGACTGAGCACCTTGAGAGTGGATAGTGAAGAAGGGTCTGGTGGCTAAACCTGCAAGGGCTCAGCTGGCCTTGGTGCCACTGGAGTCCCTGGCAAATGCAGCTCTGCAGCCACAGGAATGAAGGACAAGCCCTGCTGGCACTGATCTCTAAAGGTTCTTGTCCAGCACCTCCACCCAAAGCAGGGCTGAACTCAAAGCCAAACGCAGCTTCAGCGTCACCCCTGTGGGTGGTGGACACAAATTCGTGTGCAGGGAAGCTCTAAACCAGGGCATGGCCATGGTTGTGGGGCAGAGGCTGCAGCTGTGCTGGACCAAACACGGGAGCTTGGGGAGAGGAGAACACTTGTCCCTCAGCGCCTGACACAGTTCAGATTGTGGGGAGAAAGCTGAAGTCCCATGGAAAAGGGGAATTTCCTGCAGCTGCTTTACTGCTGGTCCCTCCTTAGTTGTTGCTGTGTGTAGGTGTGGGTGTTGCAGAGGGAAGTTTGCAGCGTTTCTGCAGAGGCTGCAGGCACTGCTTCCTGGGAAGAACAATAATAATCAATGAAGAGAAAACCTTGCCCAGCCCCTGCCAACATCCCTCAGCAGCTGGCACTGCACAACAGGTCTGAGGTGGGCTAAGAGAGCAATGAAAAATGTCCCTAATTGAATGGGGTAAAAGTGGTTCTGAAAATCAGAATTCTCATTGTGGTGAGTCTGATCCCTTGTGGACCTTTCAGAGAAACACCTCTGAAGCTGCAGTGATCCTGTGGCACTTCAGGAAATTAGCATGCAGCATATATTTCCTTAATGTTTGGGGGTTTTGGGCTTAAGAAGGTATTTTTGCAATTCTTTCCTCCCTTTCAAGTTGAAAAGATCTTGATCTTAAGAATGATCAGAACACAATTTAAGACAAAGAAACCTAGCTAAGTGATGGCATAGTGCAAGTGCAGGGGTATTTGCTGGTTCAGGTCTCACATTCAGCGTTTTCCTTCGCGTTGGTTTTGCTCAGGAGCCTCTCCCTGCCCTGTGCTGTGAGATGCAGCTGGGGTGCAGATCCAGGGACCCACAGGGACACCAAAGGCTGAGGCACCTCTTGGGATTGTGCAGCCTGTGCCAGGGGTGGCTCCAGCCCTCAGTCACCCTCGTGGCCGTCCCTGGGCTCACCTGGCGAGCTGAGCTCTCTGTCTTTGGGGAGGGACTCCACGGTGACACCCACAGCATCTCCGTGTTCCTTGGTTCTTGTCCAGAGGCCCTGAGCTGTGCCCCTGCCAGCTGGGAGCTCCAGCCACTGTCACCCTGCTGTTCCACACTGTCCCTCCCCTCTGCCTGTCCTGCCCTGCCCATCCCTCCTGAGAGCCTGGAGTGTCCCCCAGGGCTCTGCATTCACAGACTGATCCCAGCAGCTTTGGCTGTCACTGCTGCCGAGGATGTCAGATCTGTGGGACTGGAACAAAGGCTGGAGCTCCTCTGGCTTCTGCCTCCGGCTGAGCACAGACATGTAGAAACATTCCAGGTGTGGTACATTGTGGCCAACAGCTCCTGAAGCAGATAGAGAGATGGATTCCAGCTTGTTTGTTCCATTGTTGGCACCCCATGCCATGTCCCGTAATTGGCAAGGCAGGTTTGACCCTTTCCCCCTTCCAAAGCTCGGTCAATGAGCCCTGCTGGCTCCTGTGCTGGAACTTTTTCCTCAGGGAGAAGGTGCCTCCCACCAGGTGTCAGAGGATCAGCTGTTGAGTGGATCATTGTGTGCTGAACAAGCCCCAGACTCTTCCATTGACACCAACCTCAGAGCCAGGCACTGGCCTGAGGGATGTGCCTGTTCCCTTGGCCATAATTTGGTGTTTTGGGAAGAACTGAGGGACTCAGCACGTGGGCTGCTGATCCCCCTGCAATCATCACAGGTCCTGAAGTGTCTTTTTATTTCCCGGTGACTTTTTGGTGACCCATTTGTGAGTGGCTCATTGTGGAGCAGAGTTCTCCAGGGGCTGTTTGTGTAAATGTGGCACCTGGAACATGGCTTAGTGGTGGGATTGGCAGCTTTGGGTTAACAATTGGATTTGATGAGAGAAAAGTGCTGAGAGATGCACTGGGAAGAGTTTAGGTGGCTGTTTGGAAAGGTTTCTTCACCAAGAAGTGTGGTCAAACATTGGAACAGACTGCCCAGGGCTGTGGTGGTGTCACCATGCACCTGAGACATGACAAAGTGGTGGGATTGGTAATTTTGGGTTAAGGTTTGGCTTTGACACTGACAGTGACTCGGGACAAGCTTTCACTTGGGGACACACATGGGCACCAACAGACACAATGGGACAAGCAGGGACATGCAGGGACCAGGCTCTTCTAGCAGGGAACAGGAAAAAAGATGAGAGGAAACTGCTGAGAGTCGCACCTGGGAGGTTTAGTTGGCTGTTTGGAAAGGTTTCTTCTCCAGGAAGTGTTGTCAAACCTTGAAACAGACTGCCAGGGATCACCATTGCTGGAGGAATGTAAAGAGGGGGTAAATTTGGCACTTGGGACATGACTTAGTGGTGGGATTGGTACTTTTGGGTTAACCTTTGGATTTGATGAGCTGAGAGCTCTCTGCAGGCCTCAGTCTGTGTTCCCTTCATGTGGTGATTCAGGGCCCCATCACTTCCACTAGGGCAATTTGTCACTGACAGGGGCTCAGCGCAAGCTCCCGCTTAGTGACACTGCACCCACCCTAAAGGCCCTGAAGTGTCTTTTTGTTTCCTGGTGACTTTTCCATGGCCCATTTGTGAGTGGCTCTTTGTGGATCGGATTTCTCTGGGGACAGGTTGTGGGGCTGCCCGTGTCCTCAAGGACCTGTGGGGAGCGGTGGAGGATGTGCATGTGCCACCTGGGGCCATGGCTTGCAGCTGGGATTGGTAGTTGGGTTAACCTTTGGATTTGATGACCTGAGAGCTTTCTGTTGATCTCACTCCGTGTTCCCTTCACTTGGGAAGTCAGGACGGTGCCACCTGCCCAAGAGAGATTTGTCACTGACAGAGGGACTGGGGGCAGGGTCCCGCTTGGGGATGGACATCCACGGACACACAGGGGCACTGAGGGACAGCCAGGGTGTGACACGCAGGGACATCAAGCACAGCCAGGGACACGCAGGACACACACCGACACGCAGGGACCGCAGGCACAGACACGGACACACACAGACACGGAGGCACAGCCAGGGTGTGACACCCGGCACAGGCAGGACACAGACGGGCACCCACGGACACGCAGGGACAGCAGGCACAGCCAGGGACCCGCACAGCCCCGTACACATTGCAGGCCTTTATTGGCATGGGCAGCCCCGCGCCACAGCCCGGGCGAGGCCGAGCCCCGCGCTCGGCTCAGCGGCGGCGGCGGCGTCTGCGGCTGGAGCGGCGGCTCCGGCGGTAGCGGGAGCGGCGCGAGGCGCGGCGCCTCCTGCGCACGCCCCGGCGGCGGGAGCGGCGGCGCCGGCTCCGGCTCCGGCTGCGGCTGCGGCTGCGGCTCCCGCGGGAGCGCCGGCGGTAGCGGGCCATGCTGCCGCGGGCCGGGGCCGGCGCGCCCGCTTTTATAGCGCACCGGGGCGGCGAGGCGGCGGCGGCGGCGGCCGTGAGGTCACAATGCTCCGGGACAGCCCTTGCGGGACAGGCATGCCGTCACCGATGAGGTCACAGTGGCCGCCTGGACACGCCGTGACACTCCGCAAACTTCCGTGATTTCGGCTCGCACGTTCCACAACTTCAGTATGAGAACTCTTTAGGTCCTTATGAACGTTGAGGCACGTCGGCCGGCGTTTAGTTTTTGGCTAGATTGCTATTTGTGACAAGTGCATATTATATGGCTCTACGCAGAAATTTACAATACGCATTTTGATGTACTGATTAGTAGTGCTGTATTAACATTGTAATAATACGGTAAATGTAGTCTTGTAGTTAAAAGGGAACTTTTGTAATTAAAATAAGAACTATGTTAGTGGGATTTATTTTTAAGAATATAATGAGGTACTCAGAAAAATAGCAGCCCCAGGACACCTAAATCTTTCAGAGAAAAAGAATTTATTGCCCTCTTATCAGAACAAACGAACTTCTTCCCTCCTCGACGGCGCTGTTAGGATTCAGAGGAAGGAGCTGACACTGACCAGACAGAATCCTGTGTTTGAATGGAATTTCTGCATCATGTATGAGCTGTATGAATATGCAACAGGTTATTGTTTTTAAGGGTTAATCCTTTGTTAACGGGTGTCATTTTTTTAGCTTGTGCTGCCCAGAAATAGGTACCTGGACGTCCATAACTCTTTGTCTTTATTGTCTCATATTGTCCTAATTACTCTGTATTACTATTTTTATAGCCATTTTATTACTATTAAACTTTTAAAATTTTAAGAACAAGTGATTGGCGTTTTTCACACTATTGCATTTGTTATTCCCTGTGACTATGCCAGGAGACAAAAGGAAATAATGAGGAATTCTCACTGATGCTCAGACTCGAGGTGCGGTGACACTGATTTTGCAAAATGTGAAAAACGCCAATCACTTGTTTTTAAAATTTTAAAAGTTTGATAGTAATAAAATTGTTACAAAAACAGCAATATAATTAGAGTAATAAAAATTTTGGACAATTTGAGTTAGGATAATAGGAGACAATAGAAACAAAGAGTTACAGATGTCCAAGTACCATTTTCTGGGCAGCATAAACCTGAAAACAGACACCTGTTAACAGAGGATTAACCCTTAAAAACAACTGTGCTTAAAAACAATATGCAACTGTTAATAACCTGTTGCATATTCATACACCTCATACATGATGCTTATATAAATTCTATTCAAACACAGGATTCTGTCTGGTCATTGTCAACTTCTTCCTCTGAATCCTAATGGCTTTGTCCTGGCTGAGCGGAATGGAAAGAAGTTAATTTCTTCTGCTAAGAGAGCAATAAATTCCCTTTCTCTGGAAGATTTAGGTGCCCTCTGGTCGCTATCTTACTGTGAGTCCTTTCTTTAGGAAAAAAGCATCCTACATAGCAGAGTTTCGATTGTAACATTTTGTTATAACCTAAAACTGTATTTAACACACTATGTGAAATAATTAAGACAGCATAACTTTCTAACACAACACGCATAATATTAATTTTAATGCTTGCGGAGAGCCAATCATAAAATCCACATTTTTCACAAAAACGAAGCCAAAGGCTCTGTTCAGCCCTCAGACTCCACCCACCTGAGCTGTCTTTGGTGCTGCTTCAAACGGAAGAACATGAGATTCCAAACTCCGCAGAAATGTTTACATGCCTTAATCTTCTTTTTATCTTTCATTCTTAGTGTAGCCCTGGTTATTGTGAAGCAAAGAATGGATGCCAGTCTGCACAACAGTGTGTTTTAAATTAAGAGACTAATACAGAAATTCAGCAACAGCGAATTTCTGGCACACATCATCTGCTTCAGCCAGAACTCGTCTATCAAGTGTACTTTATTTATTTAAAACTTTAGGTTAATGCATGTAAGGTTAATGTATGACGTATGTCATTACTTAATCTTGTGGTTTATTTATTTAAGATTATGTAAACTAGCATCAAACTTTTGCATTAAAGTTTGTAACTTTGTAAATTGTAACTGCTTCTGTTGTTGCCTATTATCATATTGGAAGCTGATTTTTTTTTCCTGTTCTTTTTCTTTCTTTAAGGCTTTATCTAATAAATTTATCGGTAGATCCTGAAGATCCAGTTCCATTACTATGCAGCTGTGCAGATTTTAAGAAAAATATTGAAGGAGAATGCACTCAGGCACATGGGATAGTGGGGATGTCATGTGCAGGGCCACTAGCTGGACTTGATAGTCCTCGTGGGTCCCTTCCAACTATTTTGTAATTGGTGGAACAATTTTGGAATTGTTCAACAATTAAGAGACGAATAAAACTGAACATACGGGAGAATTGGTGTGAAAAAAGCCAATAATTTGTTTTTAAAATTTTAAAAGTTTAATAGTAATAAAATGGCTATAAAAATAGTAATAGAATTAGAGTAATAATAATTTGGACAAATTGAATTAGGACAATATGAGACAATAGAAACAAAGAGTTACAGACATCTGGGTACCTTTTTCTGGGCAGCATGAGCCTGAAAAAGGACCCATGTTAACAGAGGAGTAACCCTTAAAAACAATAACCTGTTGCATATTCATACAGCTCATCCATGATGCATGAATTCCATTCAAACATAGGATTCTGTCTGATCAGTGTCAACTTCTTCCTCTGAATCCTGACGGCGTCTTCATGGTTGAGTGAGGCGGAAATAAATTCTTTTCTTCTGATAATGGGGCAATAAATTCCCTTTCTCTGAAAGATTCAGGCGTCCTGTGGCTGCTACCTGGTGCGAGTGCCTCATTCCTTCCCTAAAAAAATATTCCACTAACAGAATTCTTATTTTAACTACAAAAATTACCTTTTAACTACCAGACTACATCATTAAAATGTTAATACAGCCCGACTAATCAATACATCAAAACACATAGAGCGAACATCTGCGTAGAGCCACATAATATGCACTTTTCACAATCGACATACGAGGAACGAGGGAATCTTTTGACGGTAGTGCTCGAGTGCCTCGGGCGCCTCAACCGGGCGCGTTAACGGCCACAACCGCCTCAGCAGCCGCCGCCGCAGCCGCCCTTCGCCCGCCTCGTCCCTCCCCTTCTCGGCCCGTCCCTTCCCTTCCCTTCCTTGCCCGCCCCTTCTCGACCCGTCCCTTCCCTCCCCTTCTCGGCCCGTCCCTCCCCTCCGTTGCCCGCCCGGTTCCGCCCCGTGCCTTCCCCGGCAGCCGCCGCCATGGAGGACGCGCTGAAGCGAGCGCTCGGCACGACGCTGCTGCGCCCCACCGGGCACACGGGGAGCGGCTGCATCAGCCAGGGCCGCAGCTACGACACGGACCAGGGCCGGCTGTTCGTGAAGACCAACTTCCAGTCGGAGGTGTGGCGGCGTAGGGATGGGGGGCTGCCGGGGGTGGGCAGGCAGCGTTCCAGGCCTGGGGCGGCAGCAGGAGCGGGGCAGGGCCCGTCCCTGGGCCGGCCCTGCTGAGGCCGCACCTCGAGGGCTGCGGCACCTCCGGGCCCTCACACGGGCAATGGAGGGGCTGCGGCGTGGCCGGGGCAGGGAACGGAGCTGGGAAGGGAATGGAGCCCCAGGAGAGGCTGAGGGAGCCGGGCAGGGGCTCAGCCTGGAGCAAAGGAGGCTCGGGGGGCCCTTGTGGCTCTGCACAGCTCCTGCCAGGAGGGCACAGCCGGGGGGTGTCACCGTGACATTCTCTGAAAAATCCCCTCACCAGGATCTTTTCTCCTGAGAAGCTGGGAAGCTTCAGCTTCTCCATGTTGTGCTTCTCTGGAATGTGATTTGGAGAATTGTTTATCCAGCATGTGAATTGTTTTTAAGTAATGGCCAATCACAGGCAGCTGTGTCACACTCTCTGAGTCTGTCACAGGTTTTTATTATTCATTCTTTTCTAGCTTTCTGATGTCTCCTTTCTCTTTCTTGAGTTTTAGTATACAATTTTCTTTTAACATAATATAACATCATTATATAATAAATCAGCCTTCTGAGAACGTGGAGTCAATTCTCATCCCTCACCTCGTCCTGGGGCCCTCACAACAGCACAGCCGGGGGTGCGGGCTGTGCTCCAGGGAGCAGGGACAGCAGCAGGGTTGGGAATGGCCTCGGGCTGGGACAGGGCAGGCTCAGGGTGGGCATCAGCCTTTGGACACTGCCAGGGATGCAGGGGCAGCCACAGCTGCTCTGGGCACCCTGTGCCAGGGCCTCACCACTCTCACAGTCAGGAATTTCTTCCTAATGTCTAACCTAAACCTATTCTCAGCAGGAATTTCTTCCTGGAAAAGGTTGTTAAGCATTGGAAGGGGCTGCCCAGGTAGGTCGTGTAGTCCCAGATCCTGCAGGTGCCCAAGGAACACCTGGACGAGGCACTTGGTGCTGTGCTGTGGGTGAGAAGGTGCAGGTGGGTCAAAGGTTGGACTGGATGGTCTGGGAGGTGTTTTCCAGCCTGACTGATTCAGGACAGTGTTGGGATATCAGTGTTGCTTGTCCAGGACAAGCAATTTGTTTGCTTGTAAATTTTGTTGGAGGTGTACCTTGGCATGCTGTTGTCACCTCCAAGGGTCACAGTGGTGTAACAGAGTCTGCAAGTGCTGTGACAGGGGCTAAGGCAACCCTGAATTGTCTGCTGAGGTGGTGTGTGCCTTCTATGGTTTTAACTAAAACTTTTAATTCCCTGCGCACAAGAAAGAGTAAGTGATGCTTTTCCATAATTGTTCAAGCTTTTCTGCTTTGTCCTTTCAATATCTGGAATGTGCTGTCAGAGGTGGATACCTGCATTTGGTAGAGGTAAATACAATACAACTTATTCCTTTAGGATCTTTTGCAGAAACAGAGTGGAATTACTTTAAAGATACTCCATACTTGTGTTTATCACATAAATAGCTTCAGTGGCAGAACAGGAGTCAAAACTTGTATTTGCCCTTCATAGCAAGCAAATGTGTTTGAAAGTATGCATGCAACTTTATCTATTCCAAATTTCTCAACAATTTCTGATCAAGCTGGGGAGCTGAATGGGGGTGGCAACATGGGATAACGCAGGAAGGTTATCCTGCGTCACAGGAGAGAGTTTGAATTGATGTAGCCCTTCCTTAGGGCTATACACCATTCTGTATTTAGCTGCACAATCCAACGAGCTACAAAATGAGGCTTTGGGGGGAAAAAAAGAGATCTGGATGGATTTTCTATTCAGCAATTTCATTTTGTGTGCTGCTGCCTGTGTGTGGATCCTGAGCGCTGATTGAAGCAAACTTTGTGGAAAAGCTTGTAAACGCTGTGCTGTGTGAGCAGCAGCTGCTGTGCATCAGCAATTCATGGCCCAGGGTGGTGCTTTGGACAGAGACAGAGCATTCCCTGATTTCCTGTGGATGCTGTTGGGGCCAAAGGATGGCCAGAGATGTCTCCCAGAGATGGTCAGAGGCGTGGAGCGCCGCGAGGAAAGGCTGGCAGGGCTGGGATTGCTGAGCCTGCAGAAGAGAGGGCTCTGTGGAGACACAGTGGCACCTTCCAGTGCCAGAGGGGAGCCCAGGGGAGAGATGGGGAGAGACTTTTTACAGGGAAACGGGAATGGCTTCAAGCTGACAGAGAGTAGGGTTAGGTCAGATATGAAGAAGGAATTCCTGACTCTGAGAGTGGTGAGATCCTGGCACAGGGTGTCCCTGGATCCCTGGCAGTATCCAAAGGCCAGGTTGGACAGGGGTTGAAGATAGTGGGAGGTGTGTCCATACCCAGGGCAGGGGATGGGACAGGGTAGTGGTTTTGGATGTCGTAAGGTCCTTTGCAGCACAGATCATTCTGTGATTGCCTCTTAATTGATGTCTGCTGCAAATTGTCCTGTGACTGTGTTGCATGGAACATTACTAAAGGGCTAGCATTCTCTTTGTATTTCATTCATTCTACTTCCCTGCTTTTGCTTTTGCCAGATATGTTAAATTTCCCACCTGCTCTTTCTGCAGTCCCTGCCTGATTCTTGCAGACAAACATTTTTTGATGTGATGAGTGTCCCTGGTCTCAGAGGAGGAACTGGGGAGAGTAGATGTTCCTTGCTGTGGGTAGCAGGTGCAGAAACTGGTCCCAAATTCAGAATATCTTCCAAGCAAATGCAGTTGGTAGTGGCTTGGGTTGTGCAAGTGTGATAAGGGGCATTTGGCTGCTGCAGCTGATTGCCACCCACGCCCTTCCCCTGTGAGGTGAAAGGAAAAAACACCATAGAAAAGCATTCTGGTGAACGCTGTGATGGGGCACAGCTGAAGGAGCTCATACTTTATGTCTAAGCAGTTTGCACTCCTTCAGTTCAAACAGACTTTCTAAATTATAGATAATTCTAGAACCTAAGCCATTTTCACTCACTTGTTTTATGAAGTGAAATCACTTATTTGTAAAACTACCGTCAGGTCTGATGGTGTGGTCCTGTCTGTATTTTGTGTGTGAATAAACATTTCCTCCAACGTTTCTATGCAAGTTTTACAAAATCAGTTGATTTTGTGGAAGTGCTTTGTGTGGCTGATGCTTGTAGACACTAATGCTTTTCCTTAATATCTGGCAGGCCAGAAGAATGTTTGAGGGAGAAAAGGCAAGCCTGGAAGCCATCCTGAAAACAAAGACAATAAAAGTGCCTCAACCCATGAAAATCTTTGACCTCACTGGGGGCATTACTGCGTTTGTGATGGAGCATTTGGACATGCGAAGCTTGAACAGGTAAAACAGCGTTGTCTTTGCCTCCTTTAACCGGAAATTTTGGCTCTTATGAAAGTTAATCACTTGTTTTCATTGGGGAACCTTGTTCAGTTTTTTTCTAAAGCAAGTCAAGAACAGTGCGGGAAATCACACAGCAGAGAGTTGTATAAAATACTTCATAATGCCTCACCTAGCAAATAGATCATACATCCCCAACTGAGTCTGGGTTTTGGTTAGTTTTGGGTTTGTTTGCTTAGGTAATTAGTGATTTTTACAGTAAGGTTTGTTTTCACAAAGAGGAAAATGACCCCCCTCGTGACCTGTTTTGTGTACTTGCCCTCCATATAAAAATCACTACTTTATTGCTTGGCATGATGCTGCAGGGGCACTTCCCCAGATCAATTAATCTTGATTTCAGTATTTTCAGCTCTTCATTTTGATAGTTACAAACTTTTGACCATTCCCTGTGACGAGCACGTCACACGATGAATTCATCTGTCTGATTCCATGAGGAGGTGATCATGGCCAATTTCTCACCTCTCTCAGAACTTCTGCTGCCAGTTTAAATCTTGTCCCTCATCCTGCTTGTTGGCAGAGTTTCTAATTCATGAACATCCCCCAGTGAGTCCCAAGAGAAAGGGCAGAGGTGTTGCTTGTTTTGGTGTCAAAAACGGTACCTTTGGCATGCAGATTCCCTGTGTTAACAGCAACAAATTGAAGAAATAACTGTGCCTTAAATGACAGTGCCTGGACAACAGGGGAAGTTGAGGAAGGTCAAAGGCATAAAAGGAACATAATTTTGTTAACATGGGAGGCAACTGGTTGTAATATCTGTTTGTAATTACTACAAGACTCTCCTGAACCATGTAGAGGATAAATTTTTATTAAAAATAGGTAATAAACTAGACTCCCATGACTCTGAGCATTTAGGCATGTTAGAGAAAAGCAGCTGGAAGCAGCAGTAGAAGGAAAAGGATCAGCATTTTGGTTCTGTTTCCCAAACACAGTTTACCAGAGTTAAAAAAATAAAAAGGCATAACATGTTGTGCATTTTTTCTTACACATATCTTACTGAGAGTCCTTTCAGAAGTGATGTCACACAGAATTAGAATTGGTAGTTTCTCATTGTTAGTAAATTTATGCTTTTCACTTTGAGTAGTGATGTCAGAAACAGCCAGGTAAGTACATTTCTTGCTGATATGCAGTGTTGATAAGCAGAGAAAGGTGTTAATAACTGGAATGCACTGAAAAAATATTTTGTTAATAGGTGTAGAACTGCTTTTATTTACTTGATAGATCTGTTTGAGTAACTCCTAGAATATCAAGCCCTGGTTCTGTTTGTGTGCCAGTGTTACTCACGTTACTTTTTTGTTTCTTAGACACTCAGGACTGCTTGGAACTCAGCTGGCTGATCTTCACCTTACTAACCAGAAACTTGGAGAGAAGCTGAAGAAAGAAGGGAGCATAGTTGGTACAGTACACAGCTGTTTGCAAATTTAAACCAGTTGATAATATTCTATAAAGCAGTTAAACTTCCTTTTGCTGCTTCAGGACAAGTTCATCTTCCCCTGAAAATAGCATGAGACTAGGTTTGGATGAAACAGACCCAGGCAGGGATTCTTTTTGCTTTTGTTTGCACTCTTTGGATCTGTGTAAGCAAAACACATACTCAGTTTTGGCCATAAAGAACCTCAAAATACAATTTTGAAGAGCAGAATATAGCTGCTTAACATCAAACTTTAAATTTAAAAAACAACCACATTATAACCTTAAAAAAAATTAAAGTGCATTTTTTTTTATTCTCAGGAGAAGCAGCATTTTGCTCTCATGTGGTTTTAAAGGTTCATTTGTGTTGCTCAGTATTATGTTACTGTTGCTGAATTTTTGTCTTTGGTTTGAAAGGTAAAGGTCAAGGGCAATCAGAACTCCAGTTTGTGGACCAGTTTGGCTTTCATACAGTTACCTGCTGTGGGTATCTTCCACAGGTAGGTTGTACTTTCTCAGACTGATAGAATTTTAAATTTATTTTGTTTTCCCTTCAGTGATACAGAAGGTCAAAGTTAGCATAATGGAAATAAATGAATTTTTGTGGAGCCATGAAAATAAAAAAAATGTGGTTCTGTCTGCTAAGGAAGGTTGTGTTTTGGACAGCACTTAAAAGTGCTTTGGACACTGATAGCTCTTCAATTTCCTGCACTTTAATCACTGAGAGAAAATTATTCCCCTAATTTAATGTTTCAAGATAACATTTGATTAAATGACGATAGCATTTACTATACTGGATGGTGCCAGCACAGAAACTGTGTGATCCTCAAAAGTGTTATTTGAAAAAGAAGCAAATGTGCCTTTTGTGTGGTGTGGAACTGACATCTGCAGTGCTCCTCCTTCAGGTTAACGACTGGCAGAGTGACTGGGTGACCTTCTTTGCTAGACAGAGGATCCAGCCCCAGATGGACATGATTGAAAAGAAATCAGGTGACAAAGAAGCAAGAGAGCTTTGGTCACAGCTTCAGGTAGGAGCAATTCCCTCAGTTCTCATTGTTGGGAGAGCTAGGTACACTCAAGTTTTATTTTCATAAACCAAAGTTCCTGTTTGTTGGTTTGCACCAGGTTCTGTTGGTAAGAGACTCCAGATTTTAGGGATCAAAATGCCCTTCTTCTAAGGTCTAATGGCATTTGCCACATCTCCCTGTGCTAACATTCCAAAGTGAACTCCATAGTGCCAGACAGCACTTTGCCTGACTGTTTGGGAAATAGTGGATGGAGTTCATATTCTCATTCCCTGTAACACACTCTTGATGAGAAATGTACATAAACAGCTCTGTCCTGCATGCTCTCTGTTCATTCAGTGTTTGCACCTGACTGAGGGAACAGCACTATTGGCTCTTTGGCTCCTACGTTTTGGAAATTTGGCGAGACATCCTTGAGCTTTTTAATTATGAAGTGTTGGTGGCTGTTGTTACTAACCCTGGTCGATATCTGAGTTTCGAGACTTGTATTTTCTTGCTGAAAAAGATTTAGGTGACCATTCTGCTGCTGCCTTTTATGAGCAATAAAATTCCTCTGGATGTACTCAGCATTTCTGCTGACCAGGTCCCGTGTATTTTAAATGCTGGGTTTTAGGACACTTCAAGTATGCAGATAAACCCCTACATTTTGAAGTGAATGATTGTGTAATTTACATGTCTTTCTTTTCTCCCCCTGCAGCTGAAGATACCCAGTTTTTTCACTGGTGTGGAAATCGTTCCTGCCCTCCTGCATGGGGATCTCTGGGGAGGAAACGTAGCTGAGGATGAATCTGGTCCAATTATCTTTGATCCAGCTTCTTTCTACGGCCATTCAGAGTACGAGCTTGCAATAGCTGGCATGTTTGGTGGCTTCAGCAGTTCTTTCTATTCTGCTTATCACAGTAAAATCCCCAGAGCTGCAGGGTTTGAGAAGCGCCTGAAGCTTTACCAGCTGTTCCACTACATGAACCACTGGAACCATTTTGGGACAGGCTACAGAGGCTCTTCATTAAACATTATGAGAAACCTTCTAAAGTAAATTGCTGCTCAAGCCAAATATTTCTTGTGTTGTTTGGAGAGCCCCATACTTGGTGGTGCAGCTGCAGGAGTAGTGATGTTAAAAACAACCTGTGAGACCCTTGACCTTGTTAAAGACCTAGAGCCAGTGTCTCCTGCTGAGTACCAAGTGTAAAATAGTCATCCCTTTTTAGGATAGCTGGGGATAACTCCACGAGGGAAAATAAGGAAGGAGTGAATTTGCACAGTGAATTAAGGTCTCAGTGTCCAGAATGCATGTGAGACTGTTCTACAATTTTAGATGCCTAAAAGTTGCTCACTGCATTTTGCTGTGTCTTCCTCCCTCTTTGAGCTCTTCATGTCCACTTGTGTGCATGAGAGCAACATTAACAACAGAACTTGAAAGTCCAGGAGATTTTTGTAACAGGAACTGTGAGAGGGGATTTGGACTTGCTATTAATTTTCACAGAATCAGAGTGAGTGAGAGGCTGGGGGGGGAATCACAGAATGCCATCTAGTCCAACCTTCCTGCCTAAGCAGATTAATTAGGATTGGGTCCAGAGGCTTTTAAAGAGGCCTCCAGAGTTCTGCTGAGTGATTCCATTGGATGCAGACTGTGGGTGCCTCCTGGAGTTGTTGTAGGCTGTTCTGAGCTTCAATATCCACAGCAATTCTGCTTCCACCAGAACTAGTTCTCTTCCTTTTTGGATCATGCTTTTGTCCAGAAGTGGGCATTCTGAGAGAACTTTCCAGGTAAGACACTTTGCACGTACACACCTTGTGGAGGTGTGTTCTCTAATGAAATAAAACCTGCACATGTATGACTAAAATCAGTCAAAATCCACCTAATAATGAAACAATGTCAGCTGGCACTTTGTGTTTACCACACCCACAAAGAAAACTATAAAAATATAACTTAAAAGGGGAAGGAGGTCAGGGGACGCTCCTGGGATGGCTCATAAGCTGTAACCCTCTGCTTCTCCACAGGAATGCCTATCAGTTAATTTTATTCCAAGGGGATACTACTGCTTGTGCTTTCTGATAACCAGGGTGTTTATCCACAATAGTTTATGAACCTTATTCTGGCACAAGGACCAGTAAAGCACAGCATTTGTGTCACGGGGACCACAAATGTGCCCAGTGCAAGGCTGCACTGTGTGTACACCTGTGCTGGTGAGAGTTCCAATGTAGACCTGGAGCGCTGCACTGTTCACAACATTCTGTGTAAAGGCCTCAGACACGCCAGGAAGGGGAAGGTGTAGACGCCTCTGGGCTCAGGACTTGTCTGGATAGCCTGGAAAGCAAGGGAATCTTCCTTTCCTAAACTCTGACCTGGCAGTTCCCAAGTGCAGGCTGTGGCTGTTGTGGTAAGAGACAAGAAACCAAAGGAAGGTGACATGTAACTCCCAGAGCAGCTCTTGACCCTGTCCGACGCCCTTGGAGATAGTTCCAGGTACTATCTCCAAGTAATACTGAATTTGTGCCCTTCTGACGTAGGCTGGTCGTGTGCTGCTGTGCAAGCCTGCCAGGGAGCTGAGAGAGATGCTTGACTCTAACATGCACATGCACCTTGAGTGTTGGGGAATGGCTTCTGTTAACTAAAACTGCTTTGCACTGGGTGTTGGCAGGTTACTGAGGGTTTTCTACATGCAGTTACTTTCCCAAAATCTCCAAACAAGTTTGGAGAATACTGGTATGTAGAGTTACTTTCCTTAATTCTACTACTTTTCTCACTGGCTATTTGACTTCTGCTGAAAAAAATCTGCTTGGTAAAATAGGTTTTACTTTTACCTTGTTGCCTGAATAAAAGGTTTCTCAGTTGATTGTTGTTGTCACTGTTTTCTGAATTAGAACCTTACGTCTTGGTTTATTCTTGGAGAGCTACTTGCTCTGACCTCTTTAAGATCCTTAGTTTGTTGGAGAAATTATGATCATCGGAGGTGTTTTCTGGGAATGTGCATGGTCATGAATTGGTTTGGAGCAGTGTGTGACTGAGGAAAATTTACTTGTTCATTACAGGGCAAGTCAAGATGTTAATTTTCTTAAAATACAGTTAACTCTTCATTTTAGCAGGGGAAAATGAATATGAGAGTGGATTTTCTGTCAGTTGTAGTTCTGAGGTAAACTTACTGATAAACAGCAACCCTTCAGGGATGACCTTTTAGACCTAATAGAACTGAATCCAGACATTTTTGTGGTTGAAGAAAAGTTGTGTTTATGCAAGTTATGCAGGTAGAAACAATTGTGTTTAGAGTTTTAATGTAAGGATATTATGCTGAATTTTTCAAAGCTGTTTTTTGCTGTCAGTAAGATCCAAAGAGGTGTAGAGAGGCAGAGAAGTGGAATGTGACAGGAATCTCTCCTGGATCCCTCGGCTCTGAGCCCCTCATACAAATGTTGCACTCCAGCGCTGGTTTTCCTCCTGCTTCCCGACTTCAGTACTCTTCCAAAATAGATCCGGTGATTAAAACTGCTGCTGGGATCTTCCAACAGAAGCCAGAGCAGGTGGGAATGTGACAAAAAGCTTTAGAGGGAAAGCGTTTTTCTGGTAACTAAGCCACACCACAATCACAACAACTTTATTATTTTTTCTTGGTAGATACTCATTTTTGATTTTATTTGAGGTTTGGTTTATTTGGGGGTTGGTTTTGTTCAACAACTAAACAGAAAAATGATAGAGGGTTTCTTTCATTATGCAGATGTAGATTTTGCTCTATTTCCTGTCATTATTTTGTCGCCAAACCACTTTATTCCTTTTCCCACATGCTCCACTGCAACCCAGGGTACGATTCTTTCCTTTCAGCAGCTGGAGCGCCATCTAACCAAGAATTTTATCTTTACAGAGACATTAGAAGAACAAATGTTACAGTATCTGGGTTACAATAATGTTTTAAAGGCTCAAAACTTTATACCTGAGAGTGCCAGTGCACTTTGCAAATACATCACATGGGTTGATCCTGTTTTTAAATTCAGGATCATCACAAAAATGAGTTTAAATTTTTTCCTTCTTTTCAAGACCAATCCTCTGCACAACACAGTAGGACTCATTTACAGTGAAATACTGTTAAAAATTACTGTCCTGATCTTCATCAGTACCACTGATACAATGTAAATTAGTCAACACTTGGTAGAAACACAAAACAATCTCCCAGCCAAAATCACAGGAAGGAGAATGAGGTTTATTGGTTTCCAGAAAAACACTTGGTTTGCTCTGAGGAGATTTCTCTTTTATTTAAAAGATGAATTAGCATAATCCATTCTATAAATTTCTATATAGTTCTTTGCATTCCTCATGTTCCACGGGGAACTGGCTACATCCAAGCATGGCTTAATGTTCTAATGTTTCCTCCTCGATGTTTGGTGTAAATATTTTCCTCCCCGTTTTGCAGTCACTGCCTCAAACTTTAGCTGCTTGGTTCGTTGTCACTTCAGTTTCACCAGCTCCTACAAGCAATAAATCAGAACCTTCTGAGGTGATTTAGCACTAAGGACAGCAGGCAGTGCTTTTTCAGGACCAACATGAACATTCCTGGCATTCCCCTTGACTGTAGAAATGATGGAAAACATTGTTTCCTTGTAAGAAAATAATAAAAAAGGGAAGATTCTCTGCTCTGGACGAGGTGTGCATGGAGTGCTGTGTTTGTCAGTGCTACACCCTCAGGACTCAGAGCACCTAGAGAGGTGTGGGGTTATCTGTGACCCTGTCTTTTGATACTCCAAATTCTAATAAACAGCATTTTAAACCCCACTTTCTAGTTCAAGTGTGTTTCCGACAGGGATGACAAAGGACCAGCAGCTCCGGGTACAAAACACACACCTTCCACAGAAATGTAAAAGCTCAAAATATGGTAGAACATTTCAGGTCCAGCAGCAATTTGGTTTCTGCCTATTTTTTTTTTAGCGCCTTGCTTTTTCTACACTTAAGATTACAAAAAATATGAGTGATTTTAAACAAAAACTTGAGTGTGGCTAATAGAGATGGGAAGTCATCTATTTCATCAGGGTGGAGTCACACCTTGTTGGAAACATGCTAGAAGAAATTTTGCAAGTGTTTGACATGTAATCTAATATAAATTCATCAAAATCTATTGCTCAACCAGCATACTTGGTGGAAAGACTCATTGCTTTTCCCACCATCTCAATTTAAACATGAGCAAATAGTAAGAAATTATACAGAGTAAGCAGATGTGCAATTTGGTATTTAATTTTTGACCACTCCGCTCTGAATTACATGAATGGATGTAAAGATCTGTACAAGTGCAGAAAGATCCTTTACTTCATTTGAAATAGCTAATTTTACAAAATTCATGATGCCTTCTTTTTCTGGCATAGTCTGCGAGTTATGACTGCACCTGTTTCCAGTACTGTCACTGTTTACAGCCACAAACCTGTGAGCATTTGTTTTTTGTGATTAATTTAATAATCTTTTATGTTTTAACATGTTTCCTCCACTGAGAGAAAGAAAACTGCATAAGATAAATGCTTGCAGCAGTATCAGCTCTAAGCAGCCCCCTGGCTCTTTCAGCAGTGCCATAATTGTGCATTTTTAGGTCTGTAATCATTTTCCCCTGTTACAAATAGCCTGTTGTACATAATTTTACTTCAGCTCTAACATTCAAAGGTTCATCAGTGGGCAGAAAGATAATTTTGCTCAGCCTAAAAGCATGTAAAAGCATGGAAGCATTGTACAAGGTAAATTAGTGAAGAACAAAGTTGTATATTTTACCTGAAAGCTCTGTTGCTGAGTGCTTTTATATTTCTTTTTGAACAGAAAATTAGGTACATAAATGCCATTGACATATTGTTGTGTATTTAAAATACCTTTAAAAAAAAAGGAATCCAGGTGAGAAAGGCCAAATGAAACCTTGACTGAAGCATCCACACTCAATGGATTTTCAGAGGATGTGGTAATTTACAGCTGGAGTTTGGTGTGAAAAAATCTACAAGGAAGTTACCACCCAAATAGTCAAACTAGTCAGAGAAGTGGCTCAACATGTATGTATTTATCTATAATCTTATTTTTTAATCTTTTTATGCTTGTAGGTCTGCAAAATGCTTCAACCTAAGACCAGTGTCCCACTCATATTTTGCAGTTAGAAAAATGATTAATAGTATTGAAAATGCCAGAAGTTAGTCAGTGATAGTTACCAGTGGAAAAAAAATATTTAGGAGACATCATCAAACACAGGCATGTGCTATTTGCAGCACGCTCACACTTTGAGCAGTTTGCAGCTCAAATGAGTATTTGTGTTTGACAGGTCTGCACTTGCTTTGCTGGGGCTTGGATTGTTTTTTGAACATTTAGAAAGCTTCATGTGCTCAAAACTGGACAAGCAAGAAGTTCCATGCCTAAACGAAGGGAAAACCATGCCAGGTGTGCTTTAATTAATCCATCTGCCACAAAATTACCCCAAAATACACAAGTACAGTGGAAACAGCTTTTATTCAGGCTCCACAAATCTCCATTATTTGCCGCACAGAAATTATGGAGGTTCTCTCCACTGCATTCCCTGCAGAGGAGGTAGCCTGCCAAGCCCTATTTTTAATTCATTTTAATCTTCAAACCTCTTCTTCCATTAAAAGTGCAGCTTCCTCTATGTTCAAATTAAATCAGAAGAGGGCAGCATTTCATTTATTTTGACAAATTTTTTGTGGGGACACTCAGAACATTCTCTCGTTAGCTTGCAGAGCGTGATATAATCAGTTTTACAAGTATTGAACACATTTTCCCTGTAGCTTACTGAAAATAATAACTTCACCACATCACCTCGAATTGAAAGAAAAGATAATATCCTGGAGGATTTTTACTGGGTTCTGGGGGAATTTCACAAGACCACTTTCTATCTGCACTTAAAATTGCCTGAAGTGGCATCATTTTATGCAACTGCATAGAAATATATCCCATTTACAAGCCTTCCATCTTTAGGGCTGTAAAATAGGTAGGGATAAGAGAGATAAGAGTTTAATTTGTAAAAGGTGTAGTGCTGTGCTTATTTTTTCCTCACTGTTGTTTCATCTTTATATCCCTTTATATATATATATGTGTGTGTGTGTGTGTGTATATACATATACATATATGTATATATATGTGTGTGTGTATATACATGTATATATGTATGTGTATATATATGTATATATATATGTATATAACTGAAAAGTTGCCTTTCAAGTCTCTCATTACTGATAATTTATCACATTTTCTGAAGGAATGTGCCTCTGGCAAAGAAAAATAAAGTAGGTACAAGAGCCTTGGAGTAACTGTTTCACACAGCAGGTTTAAATGGAAGGTGTAGGTGAGGTTTACCCCAAACCTGTTTTATGTCAGATTGGTTTGTAAAGGGTTTTGTGAAACTGACGTTTCATAGGGGAACTCGTTAGGCTAGCTCCAAAAGGAGGCATTTTGACTTGCTGAGGTGAAAGTATTGTTAATTAACTAAATAAAAGCACAAAGGAACGCTTGGGTTATAAAGAGATGCTAATTTTTTAATATAATGAAACTCTTTCAGTTGGGAGAAATAGTTTAATTGCTTCGTGAATGGGACAAAATGGCCAAGCTTTGGGAAGAGGTGTCACAAATGCTGAGAGATTAATCAGCATTTTACACTAAGATTACCAGGAAATCTTTCTGTCACTTAACAAATCATTTGGGAGCATTCATCTCTACAAGGATTTTCATTAAAGTACTGATTAACGAGATCTAGGGAAATTTCATGTTGAGTGTTCTGGCTTCTGGTGATGTTTTTAAGGGAAATTTAAATACTGAAGTACACAGTCCTGCCCCAGGGAGACAGGGAGGAGGTGATGCAGAGAGGAGGAGAGGCTGTGCTCTGGTAAGTTCTGAGGGCTGTTGTTTTTCTGCCCTGGTGGGTGGGGGTGAGGAGTTTAATTTTGTCATTAGATTTTCCTTTATCAAAAGAGCAGTTCTCCCCACTTGTTTGGGTTTTTTGTTTTTTTTTTCTTTTCCCCTTTGATTCTGCAGTTTCTGTGTTTGTAAACAGAAATAAGTCTAACCTCACCCACTTTTAATTTTGCCACTGTTGATTTCTTTCAGCATCTATGTCAGCCTAATTGTATCTGTGCTCTACAGAAAGCACACTCAGAGAAATCAGAGGAAACTCTCTCACCTCGAGCATCATGGCAAGAAACAAACAGACAGTGAGGTAGAGCTAAAAAGGGCACAAGGAGGTACAGAGATAATTAATTACTTCACTTCCAGAGGAGAGATTCACCTGATCAGATTGCTGACCCAGTATAGCCTGCAGTAGGTGAGTCCAAAAAAATAAAAATGTGGGATGCTTAACAACTCCTAAAAGATGCCCAGCTGTAATTTATGACAAGGTGTTTTGAAGCAAAAGAGCTGCAGAGAGATCTTTGTGGAGGTATATTCTGTATCTGTACATTGAAAATACTCTGCTTGGTGATCACTTTCGAAACACTGCAGCTGCTGTTGCATGCACAGGGTACCACACATTCAGATACGAAGGGTGTGCGTAAAGGTTTTGTGTCCAACAGTTATGCAATGGTAGTTTCTGAAAGAAAGAAACCAACACGGAAAAAAACCCCAAGAATTAGGAAGGGAAAAATTTATCTTGTTTCCAGAGAGTCCAAAGTGAGCAGCAACAAAGACAACACAAAACCCTCAATAAAAGAATTGCAGAAATGTGTGACCCTTGCCTAGAGCACATATTCCAGATGAGCTTTTTCTGATTTAATTTGAATTCTTTATCAATTTCTTTGTCTCAAATCAAGGCCAGTGTCTCTCACACCCCTTGCTGGGTGCTCCACAGCAAGAAAAATAATCTCCTAGATTATTAAAAATAATCTTCACAGCCTTAGGGCTAGTTAGCAGATGGAGTGAATCTCACTGTGTTTGAATCAAGGTGCCTGAATTCTGAGGTGTCATTTATTGATGATTAGAGTGCTCCTAATAAACTGAGACATGGGTTTATGAAATTCTTTCAAGGTACAGCATTTCAGAAACTGGAAGAAAAATAGGTGCTGGAGTCCCTAGGGCAAAGATTGTAAGATATAATCCTTACATAGAGAGGCATTACTGTAACTTCCCACTGACTTGAAGACACACAGGAACTGGAATGCTCATAAACAAAGACATTTTTACAGCCCCTTCTCTAACTGTAACAATAATACAAGATCAACAGTTTAAAAGTGCACTGGGATGTTAATTTTTCACTGATGTGTAGTGTAATAACTAAAATATTTCCCATATAAATACACATGTGTAAAATAAACAGATGGACTAACAGACCCCAGCAGCATATTCCTAATTTTTATACAAGAATGTATACACATGTACATTAAGCACATTAAAACGCTGTAAGGAGTATTTGGGGATGAAAAAAAAAAACAATTCTGTGGTCAGATGACTGTTTGTACTAAATGAATAAGCCAATTAAACTACTTCGTAAAAAAAAAGATTTTTTGCATAGTGTATTTTTTCTTACTAATAAACTTTATTTCAAAGAGGGATTGCAGCACTGGGTTTATTGTTTGGGTTTGACTAATGGTTAGTTTAAAGGGTCTAAGTTTGAACAAAATTCAGTAACTACTTAATACTGTCACCATTACAAGGCTGTTTAGCCTGATTTTCCAACAAACTTTAGCCATGGAAGAGAAATATTTGGCTCAGTTAAGCTGTAATGAATGTAGAGATGGAGAAAGAATAAGTACAAATACACTGGTGGCTTAACACTTAGCTAATTTTGCAGGCAGATAAACCTTGGGGTGAGGCTGAAAATCACTCGAGAAAATTTTGCCTTTTCTAAATTATTTTTTTCTGCTTTCTTACTCTTGCTTTCTGGTAGTAATTTTCAGTCATACTACCTGCTGTGTAAGCACACACCAGGTGTATGGGACTCCAGCTGGTAGCTCTTGTAATCACTGAAATAGAATTATCAGTACACAAATTTAGTTGCAGCAGTTCTTTTCTGCTTCATGCTTTCTTGAAAACACAGAATATGAAAAGAGGAAAATAAAAGTGCTAGATGTGCTTCCTGCAGCAGCAGAAAAGAAAGAAATTTTAGATTTTATTCCTTTTAACATTGAAATTAATCATCAGCTGATGAAGTGAGTCCTGTATGAGCATTACCTGTTTTGAGTGGTGTTTTGAGCCTCACAGGGAGGCAGCATTTGCTCTGTATCATTTCATATTTCACCTGCTCCTGATTCAGCTGCTACTGCTTTACTTTATATTTAAGACTACTCCCATAGTTAGAAAATACTCCATTACTCAGAAAAGCACTTTATGTGTGAGAGGTTCAGTTAGAAATGAGAAAATAATAGCAGGGTTTTTTTGAGGGATAACCCTGTGATGCCAATGAATGTAAACACAAATCCAGATGTTTTGGCAGGCCAATATGAAGAAAATCTTCTTGGTCTTCATTTACATTTTAAAGCAAATATTTTACTAGGAGAAAGTGAAGAATGTTGACATTCCACCACTTAGATCCTAGTCAAAGCTATTGGAATATGAATCCCAATAACAACACACCGCAACAAAAGCCACGTTCTCAATGCCAAAATGTCAACATTTGTTGCAGTTTTCTTCACATTAACATGCTATAAACACATCTGGCACATTTATTTCTCTTTTTCCCTCCAGTGTCTGTTGTAGACAGGAAAGTGGGAAGGCAAGATAATTGTCATTTCTCTCAGACAGCCATTTGCACTCAGCTGTTTTGAAAAAAGAATTAAACCCAAACAAAACAGCCCAAAAAGCAGAAGGCAGCCATCTCAGGTGCACATCTTGTGCACAGAGATCTGTATTTATTACCTGTAATCTATAATACTTACATCCCTTTTAGAATATATATTTACTTACTATAATTCCCATTATAAATACCCTAATAAAAGGTTTTAAAATCCTACGGCACCTGTGACAATTGCTGTAGATTACAGGCAAATTAATTTTATCTGTTTTCATCTGCCTGGTCCTGCCAGCAGAGTTTATTTCACGGCTGGACTGCATCCTCCAAAGCTCTCAGGCAAAGTCCTTGGTTTTGGCCCAATTCCTCTTCAACCATTCCCCTTTTCCAGACACACCCAGTAGCAAATTAAGACTTTTTTCTCCACCCACATCTCTTCTGTTTTGGAGAGCATTTGGCTTTCCTGACTTGCTCTGATTCTGCACCTTTTTTTCTGAGCAAAAGATTTTGTCACTGATTCTTCTCCTCATCAGAAGGGGAAAAAAGAAATTTCCAGCTTCAGGAGCCATGAAGTGCAGACACAAGGCTTGGTGTCCTTGTCCAGCTTTTCATTATGAATTTATTACGAATTTCATCATTTCATTATGAATTTGCCCATATTGTCCCTTACAGTCTGACTGCCTGAAGAACCACTTAATAATATCTGTGTTCCTGATATTTCATCCTTCCATTTGCCAACAGAAGTAAAAAAAGTCCCACAGAGTCCACAGTTGTGTTTATATTAATTATCGTGAATTATTGGCTTTTGTCGTTTTCCAACTGCAGGAAATCTCCAGGAAGAAAAGGAGATCCAGCTGTGACAGTCAGACTTATTTATAACATTCTAGAAACAGAAAGTGCTGTGGGAAATATTTAAATTTTTCTCCTTCAAAATTTCATTAACACTTGTTTTGCTTTGTGTGTCTGTGCTTTTAAAAAAAACTACAATATAAGCTACTCTCTCACGTGCAGGAATTTCTGTGTGAACTAACAAAAAAACCCCCAGAAATGCACCACCAAAAAACCCAACAAAAACCAAACCAAACCAAACCAAACCAAACCAAACCAAACAAACAAAAAAACCAAACACACAAAAAACAACCAAAAAACAAAGCACAAAATTAAAAAAACAACAACAACAAAAAGCACCCAAAACCCACCAAAACTCTCAAAAAAACCCCCTTAAAAATAACCACACCATACCAAAGGCAGCATCTTGATTTGCATTTTCTGATTTGGCCTAGAAGACAATTGCATCAAGGACAAGTGGTAAAAGCAGACAGAGGATCTCCAGTGAAAAGAATTAAATTGTTTTTTTTCTTCCTTTAAACACAAAATGTCTGGATGCTGAAGGATGATATGTCCCATCCAACAAATTCCCAGTTTACCTGGGCCACACTGTACTGAAATTATGCAGTGGTTGGGTGTTTTCAACTGCAGGCAAATTTCCATAGAAGTTTCCATTAATTTATGAATTTTTTTACTTGAGGACTCCAAAACTACAACCACAGCACCTGAGAAGGTCACACGCTCATTAAAAAAGGCTGAAATGTGAATTATCAGAAAAAGTCATGAGAGCTACTAAATTCAGTCAAAAGTCCTGGAGAAAATTCTCACTGGATTAATTAAGATTTCACAAAAGAAACTGAAATTCAACTGCAATTCCTTCTTTTCTTTTTTTCCCCCTTACATTCCCTTGTTTGCTATAGCTAGCAGAAGGACAAGAAATTTTCAGAGCTTTTTTAAACTTGTATTTGATATAACTATTGCTATTTTCCTATTCCATTGGTAATATTCACAAAGTATTTTTTATTTGCAGGATTTTATTAAGGTCTTAGCAAACTGGACATTTAAAACCTCAAGGACCTGCTTCAAACCTTCAGCTCTGCTTACTTTGTCTTCTAGAAGAAAGCAAAGTCAGGCTTCCCCCACTTCCCTATAACATATTTATATTTTTCAAAGTTTCAAGTGTGATTGTTTTCCAAATACATATTTTGCCTTTAATTCCCATCTTGTAGATAAATAAAACAAAGCAAAATCACATAAAATCTCTAGAGGTGTAGAATAAAACCTCTCCCACTTCTGTAACAGCAGACATCTGCATTCAAAATTTTGAAATTCATGCGCCTACTTTTTAGTTTCAGACCAAATGCAGTGTCCTGTATCTTGCATCACTAAAGAACAGGACTAAATTTGTGGTCACATTATTATTTTAGGTATTGAAACTGTAAATCTCTAAAGATACTGTTTCTGAATTCATAATTTGCTAAATGCAAGTGTAGCCCTCACTAAAAGAATGTAGGACATTTTATTTTGTACTTTCTTTTTTTTTCTTGTGGAGCCTAGGTCAGATCAAGGAGACAAAAGCCTTGATCTCTGCTCGAAGATTTCTGACAGTTTTGTAAAGAATTCACAGCTTGGATGGCATTTTATTGACATCTGTCCTACAGAAGTTTCATCACAATTTTCTGTAATTCTTGGAGAGATATGTTAAATATATCTGTTCGGCAGAATGGCTACAGTGACCTTTTGTTTGCAATTTTTTCCTCTCTCGCGTTCCTATTTTTGAGTGCAACCGGGATAGAAATGAAATGCAAGAGGAGCTATCCCTGGCAGCCAGGCTGGTTTGGAGCCATGCACTAGAACCTCTCAGAAGTTTAGTGAGGAGTTTATTTGAGGAGTTTACTGATGTTTACCCAATAAAACACAGACACTTTCCATGGCCCCAGACCCAGATATGGCAATAAATTCTCCTCACAACCTCGTTAAGGTGTCTTGGATTCTTTTAATCCATTATTCCATCCCAAAGACACCACCAATTCCCCCCCAATTATTTTTTAATGTCACTTTAAGCCTTTTTGATCAATAAAGGGTTCAGTTATTTTTTCCTGTCCTCTCCAAACAAGAAAAAGAAAGTAGAAGAATAAGAAGGTATCTCTGGAATGGCTATCCCACTTGATCGTTTCTTTTTCCTTGGAAAAAGATACCCAATCCTGAAGGAATGCAGAGACCAGTAGGGTTCTCCCATTTAGCTATAAGCAAATCTGGGAAGGATCTTGATAAATCTGTGGCCTGCTCAAAAAAAAAAAAAAAAAAAAAAAGGCAGAATTTGTACATTTGCAGTTTTCTGTATGTGTTCTATCAATTGAAATCAATGTGTCATTTTCTCTTCTGCCACTACAAAAGTCACTGGAAAAGGAGCTCTAAACAAAAAAAATAAAAGGCAAAACAAACAAAAAACCACCAGAAACACAAACCACACTTCTAGAATTTTGTTCCAAAACACAAAAAAGGGGTTTTTTTCCCCCTTCTGTGAATAGAAAATTGAGAGGTCACATCATCCCGAAGCAAACCAGACTAATTCTGACACCAGCCCTGCTGGCAACTGCTTCAGCAAGCAGCTTTGGCAGCCAAAGGCGGGGCCAGCCTGGAGCATGAGGAGATCCAGCCAGGCAGAGCCACAGCCCCACACACCAGTCCTGGAAAAAGCATCCCAGGGCTTGGCATCTGTGCTCCGGTGCCTGGGGAGCCCAGCCCAGCACTGGCCACACGTGCGCTGGCCTCTGCAGCACAGAAACAAAAGGCAAGCAGGGAACGTGCCAGAGCCCATTCCCTTCTTCCAGGAAAAAGAAGATTCTCCGAGAAGCCAAAAGTGAGGCTGCACATATTTTGTCTAAGCTACAGAAGGACTTTTACTTCTTATTTACCTCCAGAAGTTTTGTTCTCTGTTTCTGCTCAAACTGTTTTCACCCTCTGTTATTTACAGGGCGTTATCTCACAACGCTTCTCAGTTATCCCAAGTCATTCACAAGGAAATTAGGATGAAAATCCATACCTGACAATCCACAGCATGCAGACAGCATTCCAAATCTCCCCATTCTGTGCCATTAACAGGATTCTGACTTCTTCCATTTTTTTTTTGTTGTTGGTTTTTTGTTTTGTTTTGGTTTTTTTGGTTTTTTTTTTCTTGTGTCTTGTGTGTGTGGGTTTTTTTTTTTTTTTGTTGTTGTTGTTATTGCTGTTTGTTTGTTTTGGGCTTTTTTGGTGCTGTTTTGTTTTGTTTGGGTTATTTTGCCTGTATATGGGCCAAAGATTCTTCCACTACATGATGAGCTCTTGGGAAGATAGCAATTGTACTGGCTCAGACTCAGGAGGGTTCCAGTGCTTGGGCTGAGGCTGGCTCTGAGCTTCCCCCTCCCAAAGGGAAGTCCACCTGGGAAGACATCCTGGGCACAAATGGACAGAAATACATCCTAACACCAACAGCAATCCGTGATTTCCCGGTTGGCTGGGGTCAGAAGCTGCACAATTGTACGGTGCAGTAGGAATTCCAAGTGTTTCAGATATCCTTCGGGAGGCTGCTCCAGCCTTGATGATCCCTCACCCAGGGATATACTGCAGGACTCACCCAGGAATGCAAAGGCATAATAATGCTGACTTAGAGAAAAACTGTCCTCACCGTTTTTGGGTTACAGCTGCTGGCTGGAGCTGTGAGAAACACCAATGTCACAGGGCTTGCAAGGGTTTTTCAGCATGAAGAGAGAGATGAGAATGTTGACCTCATGTTCAGAAGGCTTGATTTATTATTTTATGATATATATTACATTATGACTATATTAAAAGGAATAGAAGAGAAAGTTCTCAGAAGCTAGCTAAGCTAAGAATAGAAAAGGAATCAATAACCAAGTTCTGTGTCCCAGCAGAAAGCAAGAACAGCTCTGCCGTGAGTGGTCAGTAAATCCAAACATCCACAGGAGACCAATCATGGATCCACCTGTTGCATCCCACAGCAGCAGATAGTGATTGTTTACATTTTGTTGCTGAGGCCACAGCTTCTCAGAAAAGGGAAAAATCCTAAAGAAAGGATTTTTCACAAAAGATGTCTGTGACACACCAACAGCAGGTGATCTTGGCAAAAGCAGTGTGATCCCAGAGAAACAGAGACACCACCAAACCAAGACACACAGGCTTCTGACAGCCAGCCTGTGAAATCTGGAGATGAGTTTGGTGATTTTGTGAGATCAGCCCATGAAATCTGACCCTTTCCTGGAGATCAATGTGCTGGTTTAATGAAGATTATTTCTAGCTGTTTTATTGTTTCAATAACATTCAACCATTACTTCATTTTCATGGTGCTCTCCAGGGAACCAGTACTGGAAATTTCCAGTAAAGTACTGGAAAACCTGTAATTGCTAATTTTAGACCAGTTTCCTCATTTTCATAGACTCAGCTAATTAAAGCATGTCACTTCCATGTATGGTCAGCTGCATGCCTTGGTCAATTATTCCACTGGAGGCTACACATCAGATTGTCAGGATTGTTATTAATAATGCATTATTAATATGGAATTTCATCATTATCAAGGCTGTTTCACTGAATTTATGGACTCTGAAATCTTATTCTGTGTATTTCTCATTGCCTGAGATCCCCAAAGACTGAAGATATGACATGAAATTCCCACCACAAAACCAGGATATAATTAATCCCTAATTTTATGTGTTCTACTGAACCCTTTATGCCACAACAAGTGGAGTTCTAGTCTTGAAAAGGAGTTTTCAGAAATGACAAATAAAAAAACAAAACCAGAAGATAGATCTTTACACATTTCCAAGAAAAATTCTCAACCTGCTCAATTTCCAGAGGCCTTTTTACTCACAGTGGCACTTCAAGTGGCTCTGAATTTGTTTCCTGCAAATGCAGGAATAGTGATTTTTTAAAAAAATGTCCTTCCTGAAGCAGAATTTATAGTCTTTTAACATTGGACGTATCCTGGGATATAAAGTGAATCTCCCTCCTGAAAAAACAATGCATTTTTAATTACGTAGAAGTAGCTGGAGATTTTGAAACCTTTGCTTTAGTCTGCTAAATGTCGAAAAATTTAATTTTTAGAATTCATTAGTAGAGAGTGCTAAGTAGAGGCTCACAGGACCTATTATGCTAAAGCAAGTTGACTTTTCTGCTAGCAGACAGGTATGAGATATTCTACCATTTATATTTCAAGCAAATGCTGATAAACTTTAATCAGAAATAGGTGAAGAGGAGATTTATCATTTCAATTGTAGTGCACTAAATTTTATACCAGGTTTACTCTGAAGCAGAAATGGCTGCATGTGAAGAATTATGCTAACAGTCCTAAATTTATGACCATTGATGACAACATTGGTGACAATTTTGTGCTTTTGTAAGTGATAAATATTTGGCGGGAGATGGTCGCACGAATCCTGAAAATTGCCCCCACCTCAGCCTTGCACCACTAACACTGACAACCTGCAAAATTTAAATTTCTCTTGACTAATAAGAGATGCCTTTTAACAAGATAACACTCACTGGCATGAGTGATCACCCCTCCCAAATTATTTTTCCTATTTTAATTGAAATATTTTTAATATTTTGACTGCTACATGCAGTAACAAGTGTAAAATACTGTCTGTCCTCAAGAAATCATCACTTCAGGATCTCCTGTCAAATGAACTGTGAACCAACAATTCTGGCAGATGCCTGGCACCTTTTCCCTGACTTCCCAAAAGTCAGCAGGTAGGGAAAGCCTCTGCACATATTTGAGAGCTATAAATTAATTTTACATGTGTCTATAAAAGCAAAATGTGTAAACAGAGCATGCCAGCACAAGAAACCAGTGTAAGTTGAGTGAGTGACAATTGTGGGGTACAAAATCACATTCTGATAATTTTCACAAAGGTTTTTGTGGTAACAGCTGGATTTGGCAGCCAGGTTAAAGAACTGGCACTTGGAGTTTACATTAATCAAGTTTCTAGAGTGTCAATTGTGGTGAAGGTGATACCCACACAAGCTTTCTTTCCAGCCTTATAGTCATTAACAACATACAGGAAAATCCTCATATCTAAAGCTCCCTATAGGATAAGTTAGTATATCATAGCTTTAACAAATCCAATGTTAAAAGACTATAAATTCAGCTTGAGGAAGGACAGTAAGAAAAAAAAAAATCACCATTCCTACCTTTGCAGGAAACAAATTCAGGGCCACTTAAAGAATGTACAGAACTTCTGCAGTTTATTTCAATTCACATTTCTCTGCTTCAGCCTACTACAGCATTAGTGCACATAACTTCACCATTCAACATCCAATTATGTGCAGAGGGGATAAAGTCATGTACACAAACACCACCACTGCCCACCTGTTTGGGTCGTTTATTTTCTTCATGTTGGTCATAAACAAGGCACTGTTTCTCCAGATTTCTGCAGCAGGATCAGTTCCCATGAAGAAAGTGAGACTCAGCCTGTGGTTTATTGGAGAATTCCAGCTTAGGCTTCATTTTTGTTGCTTTCAAGTTTTGAATAATTATTCCAGTATTTTCTTGTTAGAAAGAAAGAAAATTACAGTGAATTTTTTTTTTAACAGATGAAACAGAATATTTTCAGTAGTATTAATTTACATACATACATACATATATATATATATATATATATATATATATATATATATATATAAAACAACATGTTTCAGTTCTGGGCTTGCTTAGCTTATGAATTCCAGGTTTATTTATTCAATCCTGGAATACTTTATCAAAAGGAATATGGATTTACAGAACTGTTGGTGATGGAATTTGTTGCTTGTGAGATAACAGCAGGAATGGGTAGGGCTGTGTTATGCAGTTTGATATGTTTGCTATGGTATGTCTCAATTAGGCAGATTAACTTTAAATTACGTTTTTATCGGGGGACTGATTTTTATCACAGGGGTTTAAATTCTTAAAGACACAGTTGTAGTTTTCAAATTCTAGTTTAACTTCAGAAGAATACAGGAAAGGAAACAGATAAATAAAAAAATAGTGAAATAAATTGTAGGTTTATGGTAAACTCTTTTCGCTGGAAATTGAGAGCTATACCAGTCCTTGTCACTGTGCTGTGTAAGTAATCTGAATGCCAGAAGTAATTTTCTTACAAAGACAGGCTAAATGCCATGAATAATTTGTTTATTTGCTTCTGACAAAATTGTTTCCCTGATTCCACATCCTAAATGATATCAAATTCAGGTTATGTGACCCTGCTTTGTAAGAATCTTGCAGCTGCTGCCCTCCGTTGAGATGAAGAGAATCCCTTTTGCTGGCCTGTGGAACCAGCCCTCACAGATGAGGATGTGTAAAATCTTTATATATCTCTGCCTTCTTCTTTTTTCTCTTCTGGAAAATATCTGCAAGGCATCTTTTTTTCCCCCCTCATCCATACAGCTCTAGAATTTCAAGGAGCTATGCATGAAATGCACAATGAATCCACCTGCCAAGCTTACCAGCATCTCTTCTGTGCAGTCCCTGATAGACAATTCCCTCCTCTTTTATATTGATCATAATATTTTGTGATCAAGAAATTCAATGTTCATCCCATGAAACAAGAAAACAGCCCCAATGCATGAACAAGACCCCTAGATGTCAGTACAATAACACACACAAAAAAAAAAAAGAGTAGCAGCTGCAAATAGCAGCAGAATTGTTTTAAAGTTAAGATGGTCTTGAATGACATTCAAGGAAATTGATAAAGATATTTCAATCTAGGATTTAGAGAGAAAAAGAAAATATTTTTTCTTCACATTCACATGTGTTTTCCTCTAGGTTCTGTGCCAGTGGAAGTCAGTGGAGAACATGCCTTGGTTTTAGCTGCTGCTCTGGAAAGCTCTAGCATGGAAGCCTTATTTTGTGCAGAGAACCTTCCGGGCTATGTAAGAATGGCCTCATTTTATGTCAGGTTTGGGTGTTTTAGTTTTCCTGGGCCAAGTCCTTTGGAAAAATATTAGTGTTACATATATAAAACCATATTTGTTCACTTGCACACCATAAAACTACAAATATATGCTCTTTTCCTAACAAAGGAAGACATCTAAGAGAACAAAAATATTCCTTTTCTTTGTGTTTGCATGTTGGGATAAAACCCATCTTAATCCCAAAAGCTAGTTTTTTAAATTGTGGGTGAAATGAATATATAAAATAGATAAATAAATATACAGGTATGAAATCTACGTGAATATCTATGTATGAAATAAATGTGACACTTGAATTAGCAGAGATCTGTTTTTCTCTGCGTGCAAGACACACATGCAATCTGTGAAATGTTCTACCGTAGGCTGAAGGGGAAAGGGGTGTAACCAGCATTTCCTTTTCCGTCTGAAAATTTACAGGACTGCAGCAGGACATCTGTATGGAATTAGCGTGGCTTTTGCCCCTCAAAAATTGAGATTCATGTGTCTGCAAACTGAGACTTGGTAATCTCGAGTCCCAATTTGTTCTACCTAATAAAAACATCAGGACTGATTGCACCTTAGGGTGTAATATTTAGAAAGGCTGAAATTAAGTTTTTAAGGAAGTAAAAATAAAATCAGACAGTTTCATGTTGCTTTAAAGTATTTGAATCTTTAGATATCTTTAGATGTGTGTAAGGGGTTGTGTGCAGCAGCCTATATACACACCAAACCCTATCCCTATATTTGCAGGCAATATTTGGGAGCTGAATTTGGGAGCTTCAAATGTACTCAAAAAATCCTTCTTTCTGGAAAGCCACGTGACAAACATCTCTGCCAGTTTTTTTATGGAATTTGCACTGGTGGATGACCTCTTATTTTTCCTTCCTATAGTCTATAGGAAGGGCATGCTGTACATAACATTTCATAATTACAACATGCTGGCCTAGAGCTGCTGAAATACATCAATGCAGATTTTGAATTGTTCTTAGCGTATGTAGTTCCATCACAGATGTTTGAAACATTCCATAATGATATTATAACATATCATACACGAGAATTTTATACAAGATATGGAATAGATTTTATTTCTCTGCTTGAACAGTGAGATGGGACCAACTGTGTGATCCCTTGCCTTGAACCATTCTGGGATTCCATGGGAATCATTCCTGGGAACTCAGCATTTGCACAGCCCTTACTGCCCTGGTTTAGGGGAAATTTGGAGAGAATCTCCAAAGGGGCCCTTCCAGAAAGCAAACCCACACGGCCCCTCCGCACAACTGGATGGGGAAGGATTCCTTGGAGAGAAGTGGAAAGAACCTGTTTATTGAACAGGCACAGCAGCCCCAGCACACAGAATGAACAATACCAGGTGGCACCACTCTGTCACCGCTCTGACAAAGGTGACAAATTCAGAAAGTCTCCCCAGGGGTGGTAACTCTGTTCCCAGTCCCTCCTGTGCTGGGGCAGCTGCTGCAGCCACAAGGTGCAAACTCTCGCTGTTCCCAGGTCCCAGTCCGGAGCAGGTTCATGTTGGTCCAAAAAAGGGAAAAGAAAAACAGTCCAGGAGAAAATTTGGATAACTAATGAGCCGAAGCAAAAGCAAAAAGCCAAGCAAAAAGCAAAAGCAGCACCATGCACTGCCCCATCTCTGAGTCCCGCCAGCTGTGGGGGAGCAGCTGATAACAAAACCAAAACAAAACTTTCACTCTTCAGAGCCAGTCGTGAAGGCACAGAACATCATATCCTGCATAAACAGAACACACAAATGGGGATAAAAGCATCAGAATGTCACCCTAGGACAAGCATGAAATGAATCAAAGTCTACCTTTACTTACATTCCATGAACCTATTTTACTTTGGAAGAAAAATGAAGTTTTGTTCTAGTTTTGCAAAACCAATCATGGAATCATAGAGTTGTGAAGGTTGGAAAAAGCCTCTAAGATCAATGAGGTGTTCGCTGGACAGGAAAAACACAAGATGATCACCACAGAAAACTGTTACTACTTCTTTTGTTCAGGATTATTTACATAAAACATAAATAACCGCATATATAGATATATGAGGATATTACTTATATAGATGTATCAGGATATTTATATTGCTTAATTCAGGGGTTTTCAGAGAACATGTCATCTCAGTGAGTTTTAGGACAGCTCAATCCTATCTTTCTAAATATGTTATTCAAGAGAAGCTGAGTCAGAAAATGATGCTTGCAGAAATGTATAAAATGACTGCTCCATCCAGCTATAAAATTATTAATGTGTTTAAACAACTTAAAACATGTTGACTGAGTTTAATGCCTGATGAATTTTCTCCTGAGTAATTGAGCCCTTTTATCTGCTCCACCTACAGACTCCCAAGGGAAGAGCTTCCTAATAAGATAAATTAAATTAATTATTAATTATAGGCATATTCTTAACCTGGGAATTACTCTTGCAGCTATGTTGGGGTTTTCTTTCCAAAAATAAAAACAGAATATCCAATTATTTCTAGTGGGGTTTTTATCTTGCTTAACTTGAATAATTTTAAGATAGACACTGAAGTGTTGGAGGTCTATGTACAACCTCCTGTTTAATTTTATTTCTTATTTCTATTAATAATTTTGCAAATACAATTTGGTTACCTTTTTCTAGAAGAAAAGAGAATGCTTTCTTTTTTTAACTCTTTCAACTCCTTCATTTTGATGACAGATTTCAGACCTCAAAGTAGGATTTGCTTGGTGGTAGTTAAAATATCTAAATTAGGAACATTTCACTTCTGTTTGATAGCACTTAAAAAAAAAAAGAAAAAACAGTAGAGTGGTCCACCCTACTTCTACTATGCTAAAAAAAAATCCCAAATTATAATGAGTCTTACAGGCAGAACACACAAATCTGTTCTGGAATGATGTGCTAAAATATCTTGCTTTGTTTACATTTTTATTTGTGTCGCAAAGGTAAAGAATCAGACATTCCAAGCTGGGTAATCCTTTTGTAGAGGATGCTTTGCATCGTTGAGAGATCTTTTGTTTAATTGCATGGAACAGTTTCCTCATGACATCTTTCACCACATTTTTTTGCTTTTCTTCAAATTGTCTTGTGTCTTAAGTACCTTTCTCTTCTGTTTTTTAAGCCTCACTTAATGTTTTGCACCTTTTCAATATGCCTCAGGCAACATATACATTTTTGTCCTTTTACAGTGAAAGCATGGCTTTGAAACCATTACTAAAATATTTTTGAATTTTATAAGTTATAAAACCAAAACTGTGGAATAATTGATCTATTTGTTGCATATGCAAGGGACTTTATGTTGAATAATATATTCGCTTAACATAGGTATGAAAATGAATTAATACAAAAATGCGAATCAAAATTGTTTCTTAAATGGCTGTAATACCCTTCATATGCATTGAAGTTTTACAAACAAGCACACAGAGAGGGGAGATCATAACTCTTTACTTATTTCTTTTTTATTGAGAATAAACTTAGAGTGGGAGCAAATTAGTTTTAGCTCTTTTTTCTTACTAGATTTTATTTTTTGTTTGCTGAATTATGGGCATATACCAAATCAATACCTATATTTAAAGGGTGGGAGAAAGGAAGTTAGACCAACTAATCCCATTTCCTGGCCTGAAATAATGCTGAAAATTGAAATAATTCAAGTTTCTATGCGAAAACAAGAAAATCAAAGTGAATAAAAAGATACTCCTCTAAAGTAATGAAGGAACAAGCAGAGAATGAAGCAGACAGGCTGAATAATAAAAAAAAAAAAAATATATTGATTACCTAATCTCAGCAATGCTTTTGAAACAGTCTCAAATTACATCTTCTAAGTAAGAAAAGCATCACAGTCTAGAGTAAAGTATTTCATTTTATATTATTTATTCTATTTCCAGATTAGCGATGATCTGGAGATAGCACAATTACTTTGGAGGACAGGATTGGAAATCAAAATGATTGGTCAGATATATGGTCAGAAATACTACACAAATGGTAAAAAGAAAAGAAAGCACAGGTAAAAATCAACCAAGCAAGCAAAAAGAGGATGCAGCTCAATCCTTCTTTGTGGTGAAACCACTGTAATCTATAGCAGATCACCTACAGCTGCACAGAATTCCTGTGCTTGAGGTACAGGCTAAATGGTCAATTTTATTTTTGCTTTAGAGCACCGAGGTTTAATCAAATGAGTTTCCAAGGTCTTTGCCAAAAATACTTTTAAAATAGATCTACGGTAAAGATACCAGAGATATCAAACAATATTAACAAATTATATTTAGCAAATATTTAACAAATGAAGTTTAGGCCCTCACTGAACATGCAGGTGTGTGAATTCAGTCCATTGGAGAAAAGGAAAAAGCTGAAAAGAAATTTTTAGTGCTGACATTGTCTTGTCACTTCTACTTTCAATATCTGTACTGGGTCTAGACATCCACCACTGGGTGTTCTTGGTGATTTAAGTAATTAAGGGCTGAGAATGCTTTTACTTGTCAAATCAATGTGGCCATTGAGAAACATCATTTTCAGAACTGTAAGAAATTATTTACAACCACTGAGTCTAGTTTAGTTAGATCCTACATTAGCAAAATGATGGCCTGTGTTTTTACTCTGTTTCAAAATGTCAAAATAATATTATTGGCTTCACTTAAATTTATCCCTCACCCTTGTTTGGGAAGAAATTTAATCACTTGGGAAAAGTTCAGATCAAAAAATAATCTCATAAAGCATTATGAGCTTTTCTCTGGAAAAAATTTATTTATGCAGATGTACAATTGCATGCTTCCCGAATATTCACAATATATAACATTTTGAACGATTGTTATTGGAATTGGCCAGACTTGAGGTGGAAGTTCAAGTAGAGCAAAAGAGGCATCACTCATCCTTCTGCATCAGCTACATGATGCCAATATATCACGGCATCCTCTGCGAAAGAAGCTTTTTTATTTTATAACACTCAGGGAATATAGAATTTGGATCAGCAAATCCAAATGTGTCCTAGGTTGACAAGAAGTGAGTTTTTTGGGATGCTGTGGTCAGACCAATCAGTGCTCAGATTTGAATATTGGCACCTGGTGTGGCCGCTGAAGACAGGGATACAGCTCTGAGGACACGGGGGGTTAAAAAGCGGAGCGCTCCCAGGGGAATTCTCCCTTGGTTCCATCTGTGAAAGATGTCACCCTTCCCCTGCCCAGCTGCAGGATGGAAGGGTGGAGGAGCACTGAGAGGCATTGGGCAGCCTCTCGGCATCTCTCTCTCAGAGTGACCCTGAGAAAAGTTCCAAAGTCTCTTTTCCCAGCCCAGCACTTGAAGAAGGAGTCAGGGCTCTTCATTTCTCGGTCTCAATGTTGTTTATTGTTCCTTATCTATAAAATTCTCTCTCCTGTCCTGCTGCCCAGGTCTGCTCAACAGGACAGTTCCAGGCACTCTCCCTGCCCCAGGGCAGTGCTATGTCTATAAACTAAAAACTTTGTATACAACATTTACAATAACTTCCCAACAACTAACGCCTATGTTAGACAGTGAGCTTCCACTCTAAACCAATATAAAAGTGCCAACACCACAGCAGGAGATGGAGGCCAAGCAGAAGAAGAAGGAGAAAGGCTGGTCACGTTCAGATCTCTCAGTCTTGCCTCCTGAACCCCCATACCAAAAACCCCAAAATCTATTTTTCCACCCTGTGATAACTTCACTATTATTATACCTAAACTGTTGTGGCTTGCAGATCTTCATCTGAGGTTGGTAACTTGCTCCACGGGTCATAATCAAACCCACAGGGGCATCTTGGGCTCCGTGCCAGGGTCTCTGAGCCCCCTGGCAGGGGTCCTGGCCATCCTGGACAGCCACAGGGAGGTCCTGGGTTCCTACAGCAGCCACCCAACTCCCCCCGGGAGAGAGAGAGGGAGAGAGCCTGTGCTTGTGCTTGTGCCGTCTTGAACTTTGATGTCATGTGCTGGCATCACAGGGGGGCTGTGGGGAGAAAGTGCTCGACATTTTAAGTGTTTTCTTGGACAGTGGAAACTTTACAAAACACGAGTCCACCTTGGTTTGAAGGAGAAGAGAGACAGACACGAAATAGAAGGAAATGGGCAAGCGTGGTGGAAGCCAGAGCAAGTGAAGGATGTCAGAAGAAGGTGAGGAAGAATCCTAGGTGGAAGGAGATGACAGAGTGGCCTTTGGCTGGACTTTTTTCTTGCATAGCCATGGATTGAACCAATTTTTCCTGTAACACAGAGACTGCATTTTAGGGGGATGCAATGAGCCAAGAGAGTGACCTGCCTCAGTGACTGCCAGTGCAGGAGTGAAGTGAACAGAAAAAGCTGAGGAGAGTGTGGTGGTGCCCTCTCTCTTCAGGGAAGAAGAAGATCTCTGTTCTCAAGACCCTCGGCCCTAGGGAAGGTGAGAATGGGGGAACTGTTGTCCCAAAAATGAGAAACTGTTGGGTTTTGGTACTTGGCAAAGCATCCTTAAAAGGAGCCCTATAAGCAGTTTTGGTCCATGGATGGTGGTGAGAGCAGTGTACATGGAAGGAGGATGTCAGGATGGCAGTGCCATGTGTGACATGGAAACACAAGAGGCTTCAGCTGTGTTTCCTGGGGAACTATGGTACAAGAGAGACTGCTGCCTCCCTTGATGAACTGAGCGTTGATTATCTGAGGGGTGGTAACTTGATTGAGAATCTAAGATGGTATTTCGTGTGCTGGTGGAAATTGGGGGGAGAAGGAGGAATGCTTTTGGAAAGCTTTCATTCGGAGTTCTGTGTGCTCCTTTTTTCATATTGTAAGTTAATAAAGTCCTTTTCATTATTCCAAAGCTGGAGCCTGTTCTGCTCTATTTTTGGTCACATCTCACAGCAGCCACTGGGGAGAACATATTTTTACGGGGCACGCTGGCATTCCGGAAGTATCGAACCATAACAAAATGCTTTCCAAAAGCTGTGGGAGACAGGATCAGGGCTGGGATGCCTTGGAAGAACATCCTGGTTTAATTCAGGGTGAAGAAGTGAAACACTTTCCTAGGGCTCCCTGCACCTCCACAAAATACCGCCATCTGTATCTCACCCTCTAGTTCTGGAAGGTTCTACACTCCGGGTTTCCCCATTGGCTCTCCACGGAAGGCCACTCCCTCCCTTCTCTCTGATTGGTCCAGCCTGTATCACTCCACTCTGGCTCCTCCCCCGGACTCTTTCCCTGTTGGACTGTGGGAATCCACAAAACCAGAGGGTTTTGGGAAAGCTGCAAAGGGCAGGCCTCAGAGACAGTGGGACTGTGATGGGAGCTAAGCAGCAGCCATGAGATTGGGCAGCAGGAAAATTATTTAAAAAGTAGAAAAGCAAGGACAAGTAGAACAATGGTCTGTGTATTAACACTGGTCTAGAATAACTCCCTAAGCTACAGAAAAGTTTATCTAGCAAGATATTAGGAAGATTTAAGCTTAATAATTGAGCTCTGTGCATTGTGTTTGAAGGCTCATAAGCAGGGATTGTATTTGAAATAAGCAAGCATTGTTTAACCAAAGGTACCTGTGCTTACAGTGGTTGGACAGAACTACTGTCAGTGTGCTTTTGCTTTGTGTGATTGGTCAAAAAGCTTATAAAGTGAGTTGTGACATTGAGTTCTGTGTCTGCTGCCTGGGATGTGAGCTGCTGGCATCTTCCCATTGCCATAGCCATGTAATGAGAGTGATGCTGGGAAATCAAACAGCTCCAGGCAGTTCCTCAGCAGCCCCGTCCTGTTTGTGATTTGTACACAGCTCCCAGCCGATGATAAAGGGGAGCCACTTGCAGCAGAGGTATAATATTTTTCCTAAAAAATCTAGTTTCATCCCATAAGTAGTTGTGATCTTGGGTTCTGCTCTTTAAAACGCAGAGCTGTGTTCCTGTCTTGTCCAAGCAGCTCTTAGTTGTAGTACTGATTTGATTTATCATATTGTGCTTTTTATTCTATGAATTTTCTTCCATATTTTTAAGAGAGCTGCTGCTAGCTAAAGAACCCAAGCCTTCTGGCAGTGATTTTTCTCTCCTTTACCACAGCAGTGGCTTTTCTGGGCAGCTATTGGAAATTTACCATATGTAGTTCTAAGATGAATGATCAGAACATAATCATTATTTTAAATCATGTCTGGTCTTTTATCCATAGAGTATTTGTGATGCTCATTCTAACAAAGACAGCTTTCTTGGGAACCATTAATTTGTGTTCATATTTACAAGACCAGACTTATGAAAAGTGAGACATCTTGCAGTGAATGTTTTATAATTTTTTGTGCTAGTGCCCTCTTGAGTGCAAGAAGGTCTCTTGAGTCTTACAACCACTTTACACATCACTGGTAGCTGCTGACTTTGCTTTTGATACGCTGCACATTATTTCCAGTTTGAAATTATGTCTCTCTTGGCGTTAAATTGTAACTTTCATATGCTCTAATTTCTAGCCCACTCTTGCTGTGTAATTGCCAAACTTTTTTGGGGTGTTGTTTCACTGTTTGGGGTTTTTTCCCCTTCAGGATTTTCTAGTGTTGTCTTTTTCCAGATGTGCTGTGTTTACCTTCAGAATTGCTTCTTTATCACTGTGTTTCCTGATATCCAAGACCCTGAGCTTATCTCAAATCAGTTCTTTCCTTTTGATTCCTTGTGTCCTATCTATTTATTCCTTGTGTTTTCTGGAGATAGTTATTCACACGAAGTGGCATGGAATCTTTCTCTTTCCCTGACCCTCAGCTGCACTTCATTCACGACAGGTTTAACAGCTTCTGCTTGAAAGAAATTCCAAAACTCACCCACAATCAGGAGGTTGCTGAACTCTCCAAACCCAGTTGTCTTCATAGATACTTTTAGTTTCTTAAGGTTCTTTAAAGACTGAGGTTCTCTCATGCAAAATTGGTTCCGTTAAATTTACAAATTTAAACAAAATCAGTTTCTGCTCTGTCAGAACATGGGTCAGTAAATGGAGCTTCTGTCAGAGCCACTGATGGTCTGTCAGGACCATCAATGCAGGGCAGTAAATAGAAAACCAGAGTTGGCTGCTTGGGTTTTATTTCAGGGATAACAAAATCTGGCTCTTGCTTCTCACCCCTAGAAGTGACAGATAAAATGCACGTGGAGGTAAATGAAGCTGTGACGTGTCCCAGTTTTGTTGCAAAAGACAAAAACCCTGAAGTTTTCAGGTTGCCACACTATAACCATGGGCTGTAGAGCATGAGGTGTTCACCCCTAGAGGCACAGCTCAAAGGGATAAAAATCTCAGACGACAAAACCAGATCGTGCCGTGTTATCGCAATGACAAGAACCCAAGCACTTGGGCACTGTCAGCAGGGCCACGTTTTTGTTCTCACTTCTTTTATTTGTTCCTCACCGGTGGCTAACTATTCGGCACATCTAGCTAAATGCATGCTCTCGGCCTTAAAAAGCAAGCGGGAAAATCCCTAAGCCAGAGGCTCTTTTGGGGATGGTTATGTAGGGTGAAACAGCAAGCAGAGAACAAGCCAAAACTTTGCTTGTTCCTGAAGGGAACTGCTCCTGAAGGGAAGCGCCAGCTCTTCCAGCACCCCACATTCCTGCTCTTGATGGCAGAAGCGCCGTAAGACGCTCGATGCTGAAGCGATAGGAACGGGGAAGGAGCTCTCGGAGGAGCCCAGCGCTCCCGTGCCAGACCCAGCTGGCGGGCAGGTGTGGGGGTCCGGCTCCCTCCCCTGTTGGCTCATCCTTGCGACCAGAACCTCTTAGGGAGAACGGAAGGAATGCGCAGAACCCGCTTTGGGACCAGCTCTACCCTCACCGCTGGCTCTCCGAGAGCCCCGTTCCCTCCAGCAGCCGCCAGCCCTCACTCCCTCCTCCTCTCCCACTCCCTCCTGCCATCCCCTCTTCCCGGCCCCGTCCCTCCCTTCCTCTCCCCCTCCCCAGCCCCTCACCGGCACCGGCTCCTCCTCCGGCTCCTTTCGCTGTAAATCCGCCCCTGGCGCTGGGCAGGGGCTTCTCGCTCCCCTCCCGCTCTGCCCCAGCACGTTTATTTAGCCGCGGTTAATTAGCGTCTGGTTCTTTTTTTTTTTTTTTTTTTTTTTTAAAGGGAAAACTCAGTGCGGTTCCCTTAGATTTCCTGTTGCGGCGAAGTGGGCGGGGAGGGGGAGAGAAAATCCAACTCTGCTCTTATTCACCTCTTTTTTTCCCCCTCTCCGCAGAGGGTTGTCTCCGAGCACAGTGGAGCCCGGGCTTTGATGGCACCGGCCGGGCAGGCTGGGAAGGACACACGGCGCATTTCCCGCGGCTGAAGGTTCTCCCCGCTCGGGGCCGCCCCGTGCCCGCTGAAGGCGGTGCGGGACCCGCGCTCCCGCCCGCGGCTGCCGGCCCGCTTCCCGCCGGAATAGCCGCAGCATGGGCCGGCGGCGGCGGCTCTGGGCACAGCGCTGGTGCTTCTTATCGCTCTGCCTGGGCTGCCTGATGCTGTGTGCGCAGGGAGCGGCCGGGAGGCAGCAGCGACAGCCGCAGCAGCAGCAGCAGAATCGGCCGGCGCTCCGCGCTCCCTCAGGAGCGGGCGGCCCCTTGGCCGCTACCGCCGCGCACCGGGAGGACGGGGCCGGGGGCGCCGCCGGTCGGGTCCGCAGGCGAGGACAGCACGACGGGCTCCGAGGGTAGGGACAAGGCTGAAAACCCCTTCCCCGCCGCCTGCGTGCTCCCCAGGCCATGTCCCCGGCCAGAGCCCCTTGCCGGTGGTGCCGGCGTGTGTGCCCCCGGTGCCGCTCTCCCTCCCGCCTCTCTGAGGCTGGGGACTCGCCGTTCGATAAGCTGGGAGTTTGGTGCTTGCCTGTGGAATCTGGCCTCCTAATTAGTGCGATTTAATTAAACGCTGACCTTGCGGGGGGCCTAGATTACAGCTAATGAATTGACACCATTGGGCTCCTTGGTGAAGCGTCTTCCGATATTGACACGCTTAGACGCTCACTGTTTTGGAGGGTTTCTACAAAGAAATTATGCAGAGTCGGTTTGGTTTTCTTCTGATGTTTCAGGGACTTCTTTGTATTAGCTTATCCATATGAGAGGGCATCCCTTCTGTCTAGTGTCAGATGACAGCAAGAGGCTCGTTTTTATGGCAGTGCTTCTCAGACTTTGAATGAAAGCAGAATCAAACTCATCTCTTCCATATCCTCAGTTATTGCAAGAAGCATGAATGTTACCCACCCTTGCCTCATCTACCTCTCCTCTTTTGTATTAATCAGTTGAACTAACCCAAACATAAAATCTCTTGGAGGAAGATTTTTTTTTCCCTTTGGGTAGGATATTTTTGTAGACAACTTCGCTATGCAGTTTTTTGTTTGTTTTATGCAGCTAGATTCTTCCCGTGTGTGTATGTAAAACATTAAATTCTCTTTGGAGTGCTTCCTGTTTTCCTGTACACATTTATTGATTTGTCTGTGTTGCAGGCCAAATGTGTGTGGTTCTAGATTTCGCTCCTACTGTTGCCCTGGGTGGAGGACCCTCGCTGGAGGGAATCAGTGCATTGTTCGTAAGTGTCTGGCTGCTTCTACTGCTCAGGGCTTAATAAGGAGAGTAAATATTCTTCTACGAGTCACACTTATCCTTTAGCACAAGAAAAGCTACTTCCAGTTCTGTGTTTCACATTATTTTTGGACAATAATTTATTTTTTTAGGAAAAATAAACAAACCAAGATGGAATTGCAGGTCCACGTTCCTTGTAACTGAAAGGGGCTGTATGTGGACAAGAGACATGTCTCCACCTAGTTTTTAAAGAAAACCCGTGACAGCTCAGGAAAAAAGTCCAAAACTTTGTCAAATCAAATGCTGAACTGTAGTAACAGGGGACAAAAAAAGCCAAAACGTTTTGATATAGTCAAATCAGATCCTGAAGTTCTCTGAAGCTTGGAATTACAATCAAATAGAAAGCTCCTTTACATCTGGGATGCTTACTGTCTTGGCTGTTATTTTTAGTTAGTCAGGCATATAGACTGGCTACTGGCTGGTACTGTGCTGACAGATGCGACTTTTGACATACATGGTATGGCAAAAAAAAAAAGGAAAAAATTTGTGTGTGAGGGGAATGTGCTCAGTACTCTGGTGGGATCGTCTTTGGGGGTGTTTACCATGAAACAGAAAATGAAGTTGAGATTTCTCTGTGTTAGGTAACAGCTGATAGCAGACAATTCCTCCTTCACCTTAAGTTTTTAATCTGTTGTTGCCATTAAATTTAGCCTGTCACTGTCTGTTTTGTTAATAAGTGTGCTCAACTTCAGAGTGGAGGTCTTTGTCATTCTCCATCTAATTAACTGCAGGTATGCAGGACAAAACTGGGCAAGGGAAGGGTGATAAGCCAAGGTCTGCCAAACTCTTGACCTTTGGTGGCCTTTTTTTATGATTCCAGGCCTCCCTCACCTGCTCACATCTATTGGTTTTACATGGTTAAACTTGACTGGCCGATATTGGGGATAACTGTGCCATGTAACACTTATTTTCACCTCAAGCTGACCCAGAATTTTCCAGCAAAGGATTGTGGTGCCATTCAGAGGAAGATCCTTTTATTGATGATGCTGTGGAATAAAAGGAGTTCCTCAGAATGTTCTTTTCACGTTTATCAAATCTTTCAATACTGGCTGCTTTGCTTTAATGCAAAGTAGAGATTTTAAGAAGGATTTGGGCTGCCTATTATGCTGTTGATAGGCTTTTCAGCTTCGGCTGTGTGTCAGGCTCAAATGTGTTTAGGGGCTTTCAACAATCCTTACAAGATATCCTTTAAATTGTCTCTCAATGCCTCTTAAAGGCCTTGCTCTCAGGTCTGCCTACATCCAGAATAATCTGATTTATTTTTAATTTATATGCACAAGGGACATCTTTTAGCTCCTGCCTGCTTACTGCGCTCTAATTGCAGTAAGCAATTGGAAAGAAAATTACACTTTCTAACATGTTTGTAGGGTGAATGATTTTGGCAGAGCAGTATTGTCTGTGACACCTTTCTGCTTTTGGTGAAGGTTTAAGTGCACGCATTTCTATGCTGACATTTAATGTCTGTGGGGATGACATTCCCTTTAGCTACAGTTTTTCACCTAGAAAAAACCTCCTGTGCAGGATACTGGACAAGGTATCAAACTTCTTATTGGAGATGTGCTGATTATAATTGATGCATATTTTACCTGGTGATTTTAAAGTGGTATTTCAATGAGGAGAAATCTATGAGCCAGTGGTAGGTGAAAAAGAAACCATTCTGACCTGACAGCGTTTCAAGCTGGTGATGTGGTGGTGGTTGTTGGTGGTCTGTGGCACATTTATGATTAAAAGTGATCTTTTCTCTAAAAACCAAGATTTTAGACCTTGGTCTAAAAGGTCTACTTACTTTCACTCTTTTGTTATACAGAGTAAACTGTTCTGATGAAGGCGTATTTAGGATACAGCCTTAAAGTCTAGGGATTTCTGTTGGTAAAAAAATTACTCCTTAGCGGATAACAAATTAAGAAATAGACTAAATGTAAACCTTACTTTATCAAGAGGTTGACATTGTAGTATATAAAGATGGACAGAACAGGAATATTAAAAAACAACCCTGTTTCCTGTGCTCATCAAGTGCTCTAAATCCACATCCTGGCTCATGGAATCGTATTTTAAGTCAGTCCATGGCACGTCTCTAATTCTAGTTAAACAGAAAAATCCCATAAACTCCTTAACTTCTCATGCCTTCACATTTCGGACATTATTGTAGCGTGTAGATGATGCATTTTGCATCTTTTTGATGCCCAAAGAGTGGTGTGTGATCTCCTCAAGGTATTTGTTTCGTTGTAGTCCTTCAGCGGACGTGTGCTGCCAGATTATTTGGTTCTCACAGAACTCTAGGCCAATTTACAAAGAAATTGTGATTCTTAGGGATTTTTTGGCGGTGGTGTATGTTTGTTTTTGAGGGTTTTTTACTATAAAAGCTATCTGTTGCACAAAATATGTCTTTCTGAAGTCCTCTGTTGTGCTAGAGGGACTCTGACTGCTTCAGGCTCTTTTGATTCGTTTGCTACTTGAGCAGATGCATTTGATGTATTAATTTGTATCTGCTTTAGAATAATTTATACTTCTAGCTCTTTTTTTTTTTGTGGTTCTGTCACTCCTTGCTTCACTGGAGCTGTGCTGGATGGTGAGTGAGAAGGAAAAACAGGAACTTGGGGTCATCATGGGGATGGCACAAGGTCAGGCATGCGACACACAGGTGTGGGGAAACAGGCTTTCCTGGGCTTTTTATGGTTTTTAAATAAAAGTGTGGGAGCTACCTGAGTGCAGGAAACTATATTTAGGGAAGCACTACAAAGTTGCAAAGTCCAGCATTTGCACATTGACTTCCTGCCAAGCTTCTTTGGGCAAAGGATGGATAATCTTGGGAATAGGAAAAAAAAAAGACCCTAAAATGCTTTTAAAATGGTGATTGTAAGAGTGAAGCCCATAGCGCAAATTGGCATTTTTTATATTCCTTCAAGTCTTGGGTTCTGGGTAATGTTTTCTCACAGGTCTTGTGGTCTGAAAGACGTGTTTTTAAAGATTTTACATTGCTTGCATAATTGGCTGGTACTTCTAACTGGGCAAAGAATTGATTACCTGATTTCAGTAGTCAGGTCAGTGTTTGAATATGCCTGATTTAATTCTGATTGTCTTCAAATTTGTCAAGAGATATTAATTATGTCAAAATTCAGTTCACTTTATTTAACTTAAAATTACTTTTGCATGTGTAATTGCTGTCCCAATGAAGTGAGTTTTCAAGAGTTGGTTTGTTGTTTGTTTTTTTTTGTTTTTAAGCCTCAGGTTTCTGTTAATCCCTGACACCTTCTTTCTGTGTTCTTCCTCAGCCATTTGCAGAAATAGCTGTGGTGATGGATTTTGTTCCCGTCCCAACATGTGCACTTGTGCCAGTGGGCAGATATCACCCACCTGTGGATCAAGACCTGGTAAGGACTTAAACGTGTTTTCATTAGAGATTTCATTGAAAGTCATTCTCTTCAAGTTTCAGTGACAAAAATGCCAACTTCCTTAAAAATAAGTTCTCATTACTGCATGTGCAAGTGTAAATTATGTTTAGGTAAGACACCTCGAGTTTGTTATTCCACACGTGCCTGTTTATTCTGTGTGACAAATCTAAACAAAATATGCTTAAAGAGAGAAGGAAGTTTACAAATGAATGTGTGTGGTGTTCACATTTCCATTGAGTCCATTCTGGTAAGAAATCAAGATTGTACATTTCTCAATGCAATTAAAAGTTCTGAGTTGCAACATAATCGTGGAAAACTGTAGAAAAACCCCTCCATGAGTACACACCTAAAATATGCAGCATGGGTGGTACAAAGCCCACCATTCAGGCGCCATCTCAAAGGCTGTGAAAGGCCATTCCTTGGTGGTGTTTTTGGCTGATTTTGGGTCTCTCCCAGCAGCACAGCAGTGCAGCATCAGCTGCAGGAACGGCGGGACGTGCGTGGATGAGCGGTGCCAGTGCCAGAAGGGCTTCTCTGGTGCCCACTGTGAGCAGCGTAAGTCGCAGCGGGTCTGCTTGAGGAGCAGTGAAACCCCTGAGGGAGATGCTTGTTTTGGGTATGGTGTTTAGCTGGCAGTTGTTTCCTGCATGAGGTGCTCTTGTGTTCTCTAAAATTCAAGTTGCAGTTTGGAATCACTGAGCAATTTTGGGGAGCAGCGTCACTGTGCATCCCCCTCTTCACACCAGATGTTCGCCAGTTTTTCATTCTCCCTTAACAAAGTTTTCTCTGCCTCAGAACAATAGTCTCACTGCTGAGCTGGAGAATGTTCTTCTGTTTTCTACTTAGTCTAAGGAAAAAAAAGGATTGAATGTGGTTCAAGCTATTGGATACCTTTTTGGGTTGGCAGACAAACTAGAAAGAATTATTAGATAGAATTATTTGATAGAATACTAGAATTACTAGATAGAATTATTTGCCCAGCTTTACCTATAACATCACAGTGTTTACAAGCTGCAGCGATTTAGCAAACAATAAAAGTCCCTAAAGGCTGCAGAGATGAAGAAAGACTCAAAAGTGTATTTTGAGGCCAGCTGACTACTAATTAGGAGATAAATTAATTCCATAAAGCAGGCTGAAAGAACTAGAGACAGACAGAGGGCAGCTCTGCAAAAACCAGATGGGCTGAATAGTGTGGAAGATAATTTTTTTTGCCCTAGTCATTTCTATAAATGCTGGAAAAATAGTCTTGTTCCTGCTTTAACTGGATAAAACTCTCTAAAATTTTAGCAAATAGTTGTAATCCTCACCTGTGACCCCAGTGAAGTTTTGTATTCAGGATTGCTGGTCCCTTCCTGCTTTTGTTAAAACAGTATATTAAAACATATTGTTAATATATTCAACACCTGAATGTTCTCAGACAAGGCAAGTTTCCAGTGAATAAATAAAAAGATGATTGAATTTTCAAGTGGTGACCCTGAAGCTGTCCAGAAAATCTGAACAAACCCTGGAGATTGGTTCCACTGTATCATGTAGTTAAAATGTCAAGCAGGATTATGAATATGTGTCTTCTAGACAGTCTTTAAAATGTAAATATGTTTTAATTTCTATTTAGAAAAATTTAATTGTATATAATCGAGTTAATTTTCTTGCTGAAGTGTCGTCCATTAATTCAGTAATGTAACACATGCAGCAAAATATCTTCATTTTATGTGTGCATTTTCAGGAAAAGGTAATTCTGTTTGGTGGTTCTTGGTAAGAAGTAAGGCTTTATCACATTTCCACCCAACAGTTATGCCCTCCACTATGATACAGGAGTCATGTGTACCTTTTTTCAGTTTGAAATTATTACCTCTCTAGGTTTCTGAGGTTCTTTTGGCCCAGATACTCAAATGTGTTGCAAACACCACATCCAAACTGAAGAGACACATTTAGGAAGGCAGCCTACTGACTTTGAGACCAAAAATGGAAAAGTTTAAAAATATTATGATTGTCCTGTAAGCTGAAATATTTTGATTTGGAAACGTTTCATGTGCTAATTTTGGACAATTTTGAAGCCAGGACCTGAAGTGATGAGTCAGAAAGTAGCTAAAGTGATGGTTAGTTAAGGCACTCTTTTAATGGCATTTTTCAGGCTCTCTGAAGGACTCTTCCTCTTCCTCTCCTCCTTTTGAGTTGGGAAAATTCAGTGGTCTGGCAGGAAGCTTTGTTCTTGATTTAGACCATTGGTAAAGAGTATGAGTGGGTCCTCTGAAGTTCCATGACAGTAAAATATCTTTTTCATCTAAATGTACTGTGGATTTATAACCCTTTCACCCCACCCTGCTTCCTCCTTCACCACAAAAATTTCTTTTTTTTCGGAATCTTTTAAGAAACACAGGGGTGCTTTAGGTAAAAAGTGATGAGTTAAACAGGTAATTCTTTACCTTTGCTTTTAAACATCACTCCTCCTTCCAGCAGCATCGACTCTGAGAGATGCTTATCTCTCTCTTGGACTCCTTTCTCTTCTCAAAAGGTTTGTTGCTGTTGTGACTGAACAACGCAATATGCCCAAAAAATGCTTGAGGTTTGATAGATAGGCAGCTTCAGTGAGGGATAATAAGTTCTTGCACAGCTCTTATGAGCGACTAGAGCTGCACAGCTGATTGAAACACACTGAAGTTGTGTGGGATCTCAGCACCTCAGGACTGAGAGGTGCCGAGTCACCGAGACCACCCTTGGGGGGCTCGGGAGTCCTGGAATGTTGCCAGAAGTGTCTGGTGGCTGGACTTTGATCCTACACGGGAGATGACACCTGTATGAGGGTAGGAGGATCCCACTGGGGTGAATGGTGAAGGGATTAGTTAATTAGAGGGTGAGACACAGGGTTTAGGATTTATGTACAGGGGGGTTTAGAGAAGTAAGATGGAGGAATTGGGGCGTGTCCTGTCCTTCTTCTTCTTCTTCTTCTCCTCCATCTTCTGTGGTGATGGTGGCACTTTGGGATTGGTCATTACTAAAAGTGCACTGGGCAATAAGGGTGAAAGGTATTGGGGAAAAATGATAAATATTGTATACGTAACTTTGAGTATAAAGATAGGTGACCGCCCGGAGGGCGGGACAGTGTGCTCATGGCTGGCTGCTGAGCAGAGCTCTGTCGGGCCGAGAGAAAATCTTTTAGATAAACAATTAATAAACACAGAGACCGAGAAAAGAACTGAAGCCTCTTCTGTTCCTTTGAAACGCGGGCTGACCCAAGGCCACCCCTGGCCTTTCCAGGCCATCCAAACAGCCGAAAACCGGACAAAGTTGGAGATGTGCTGCTAATCTGTGCTGAGCGGCTGTTTGCAGTTAATACCAGCAGGTGCTGGTGGAATTTGGTGTGCACAGTCATTGCTGGTGGAGGTGGCAGGAGGGACATCAGCTCCATCCTCAGGCCTTAGAGCAGCGGGAGGAAAATGAGAATTTTTTAAATGACGGATCTGTTGCTCTGTCCATGCCGTTGCCGTGGCATTATTATTAACCTTTCTGCCTGTTTTGTTTTGCAGCTGTCTGTGAGAGTGGCTGTCAGAACGGAGGGAGGTGTGTCGGGCCCAACCGCTGCGCCTGCGTCTACGGCTTCACTGGCCCTCAGTGCCAAAGAGGTAAAGGGAATTTAAGGAAGGAAACTGTGGGTAGTTGTATACAAAAAAATACTGTGTGTGCATGTCTATTTGTAATTTTAGAAAGTGTCTTCTTTTTTTTTTTTTTTTTTTTTAATTTAATTTGGCAGACACATTGAGCAGTGACACGTAGAAAGCCTAATTGGCAGGAATTTCAGCTCATTTAGGCTGCATATTTTGTCACACAATAGTTAAAAGATTAGATGCCTTTTGCTCTCTGCTGCATAAAATAACAATCCAGCAGAATTGGTGGTGGTGTTGGGATTGTGTAAGGTCTAGATAATTGAACATTTTCTTCCTGTGTAACATCTCTTTCATAAGAGGAACTTTGGAAGTAATTTGCTCTGGTTAGTTGGGAAGAAGTCAGAGAAGGACTGAAAAAAAATAACCAATTACCATAGTACAGGGTTCAGTTCCTAAACCCATTCTTATTCTAGAATGCATCTCAGAGATGGCTTCTGAAGGGAGTCCTGTGGAAATCCCTTTTTCAAATTGAGCTGTGAAATGCTCAGCGCTGCGTATAAAGTTGGAGAAATACCTTGAAAATATATCTTGCACCTTTTTATGTTTTTAAAATTTTTTTTTGCATTTGTTTACTGTGAAATGGGAATAAATTCCATGGAGGTAAAGGAACTAGAAAGCCACACACTGAAAAAGCAGGAGTTTCTATTTGCTATTCCAGGCTGGTTTATAGACCCACTAGGTATCACAAGAGAAAGAGGAATGTAAAGGATCAGTTTGTTTGTCTCTAGCTTGTTGTTGTTTGCATTCTTAAACCTGATTTGCAGTTTTCTATTTATCCCATTTCCTGTAGTTATTTCTTCTGAAGCAGGCACAAGGACCCAAATCTTGCATAGTTTGGTTAGTGGAGAAATAGGAAATAGTATTTTGTTAAAAATGTATTAATACTTACAGCTGTTTTGTAGCCATTCAGAGGTATGTCTGTGCACAGAGTATACGTGTCTAAAATAAGAGGTTACCAAGTCTTTGTGTTTGGAATGGATTTTCAAGGGGTTGGAAAAGGTTAGGGTAATTTGTAGTTTGAGCCTTGCTTCTAATGGATCTTAACACTGCAAATTCTGCAGTCTGGGCTGAGTATCTAAGGTGGATTATACTTCTGGCTGAACTATGGCATGATAGAATTGCAATATTCAAAATAGTTCCTTTTTAATTTAGTTGATTGAACTCAGAAATGCTTTTTATTTATTGCCAGACAACTTGGTAAGCTTGCTTTTTATCCTAGAAAAAAGAAATCATTCCTAGTTAAGATTTGCTTCTGTTCCCTGACTCCATTCAGGGCTGTGGAATCATATTGATGCATATGACAGACTCCAGCTGTGATGATGGCTCAGAGTTTTTAGTAATGACTTTTATACTTTAAATTGTTTGACCTTCAAAGCTTAAAAGATTCTCCTTGGGTGTTGCAGCCTAACTTTTGTGATGTTGGAAGGGTTCAGGTTTGCTTTCTTGCCACTCATTGTGAAATCTTTAGCTGCAGAATTCAAGCCCTGTACTGGAATTTAAACATGGGTGTTTTGGCATCCATATTTCCCAGCTCTCCTTGAAAGTCCTAGGTTTTCAATTTTGTGTGGCGTGCTCTTGTTCTGTTAGAGTTCATCTGCCTTATGTGGGTATTTGAAAATTGAGTTATTTCAATTAAAGGTTTGCCTTTTATTGCTTTAAATTGGAGGTAGTAACACAAATTTCCTTCTGTCACTGTCAATAAAATATAGCATATATAATTGCATATATAATAACTATCTAATCTAATATCTCATCTAATATAGCAATCTTTTACAGCTTTGATAGGGCTAAGTACAATTTGCCTAACCTTGGTATTGCATAGACCTTCTCATACTCAAATAAAGAAGTTACTAATTTATTTTACTCTTATTCAGTTAAAGAAAGGTGACTCCTATAGTATATCCTGATAATAAATATAAAAAGTATCTAAATGGTCATTTTGTTTATGCATTACATGAAATGGAGTATGTGAAAGTATTGTAAAAGATGCCTTAGATGCCTATTTAGTTCAACAGTAATTTGTAATTTATGCTTTTAATGTAATAGTTTATGCTTTTCAATACATAGCAGAAAGCAGTGGTTTCTTCATCTGTGGGTTGCCATAGTTGCCTGAAATATTTTACAGCAATAAGTGTCTCAGTGGTTTATTTTTAAACTGAATTTAGCAGCAGTTCATAACTCTGAGTAAAATTTTATAGTTTAAGGATATGTGAACTTCCCTTGCAAATCACCTCAAAGTTACAAGAGATGTTGTTTTGTAAGTTTTATTTACATCAGTGTGTTTTAAATGCATGCTTTTTATGGTTCTGTAAATTAAGTTCTTTAAAATTAGGTATTTTCTTCCTAACACAGAACATGTGTGTGTTTCCTTCAGCTTGGCCTCCCAGCCTAAGCTGTAGATAAAATGTGGTTGGTTTTTCAGCTATCTGGGCTCTGAGCAGACTAATTTCCGGGCTGGAGACAGGAGGCTGAGCAGTAACTGATGACTGGCATGATCAGAGTATTCAACTTGAGGCTTTCTGCTGGGTTAAAAAGAGAGAAAAACCTGTTTGGGAGTTCCTGCTTTTTCTGATGTGTATGCTGACCTCTTATATTTCCGGTCAAATCTGGTCTTTGGTCAGCAAGCCCCAAGATCCAAGTTTTTTGTGTGGTGTCTTTAAAGAAAAAAAAAAAAATTGAAATTTCTGCAGTTGAGTTTTCCCAGAGAAAAGAATAGAAAAAAAGAAAGAGCAACAGAAAAGGAGGCCTCATTCTCAGTTGTTCATGTAAGAACAATTTTTTTCCTAGCATCACCAATTCTCTGGTTTCTCAACACTTTAAATGATAGTTGTGCCACTGCTCGTGGTTTGTGTGCATTTTTTGAAATTGATAATCTTCAGAGATGCACAGCTGTGGAAAAGCAAGGATGTTTTCTTCCTTCTTTATCATGGGATAAAGGAATGAAGTAGTGAGAAAAGCAAATCTTGTCACTGATGTAACTTTGCCTCCATCCCATACAGAGGGAGGAAGAACAGTTCTTGTTTACCCCATATTAAGTGGTTCATAATGGGAAGCTGGAGGGTTTGGGATGAGTAGAAATGCATAGCTTAGGAAGAGCATCCTTTTGAAGAGCGGGGAGAATTTCAGATAAAGCTGTCAAGCTTTGACAGGTAAGAAATGGGGAAAAATAAGGAAGTACAGTATTTGAATAGCAACTTTCCAGTAGCTGAAGGTATTGACATCTGGATCTGGATCTGTCAACAGATCTGGAGAGGAATTTTTTACAGTGACAGGTCGGGTTAGGACAAGGGTGATGGCTTTCAGCTGCCAGAGGGCAGGGCTGGCCGGGATCTTGGCAATGAGGAATTGTTCCCTGGCAGAGTGGGCAGGCCCTGGCACAGGGTGCCCAGAGCAACTGGGGCTGCCCCTGCATCCCTGGCACTGCCCGAGGCCGGGCTGGACCCTGGGACAGTGGGAGGTGACCCTGCCATGGCAGGGTGGCACTGGATGGGGTTTGAGGTCCCTTCCCACCCAAACCATTCCAGGAGACTAAAATTCTATTAATATAACATGAGATAAAGAGTTTTTCTTTAAGCTGGGCAGTGGATAAAAAAGCTGTCAACAGCACAGAGAAGCAAGTAGGACAAAGCAAAAAGCATCCTCAGTTAAAGTGTTGTTAGTAATTGAGGCAGAAGAGTAAAGAATAATACAGGACTGAAGTGGACACACACTGAGGCAGCTGATGCGCACAGGGGTTATAGAGATGTTTGGGGATAATGCATGTGTTTAAAATTAAGCTAGCGTAGCAAACTGACACAGATTTGTGTAGTAGTCAATACTCCTCAAATACAGTTTTATTATAAAGAAGAAATAAAATATATATTTAATCTGTAGTGGTGCTGAAGATCTATGTGCTTTAGTGACAGTCTAAATGAAGCAGCAGAAAATGTAGTTCCTTAAGAAACGTCTTCTTCTGACAAGTATTTAGAAGGCCTCTTAACTTGACACAGCTTTTCCTGGTTGATGCTAGCAGTACCATGAGGTGCTCAACAGCAAAAATGGTTTTTGATCAGCACGCTCTTCTCTTTTTGTGGGAGTCTTGGGAAGTCTTTAATTTTGCTGTGAGGTTGTTGGTTTTTTTTTTTTCCCTTTATTAATGGCTGCTATCACCCTGAGCCAGAGTAGAGGTTTTTTTATGGTCTTCCTGCTTCTTTTCTTGCAGTGTACAATAAATAAAAGAGTGACCTGCTAAACATCAGTTTAATTCATCTTCAGTCTAATTTTAGCCTTTGGGAAGTGCAGCATGTGGTCCTGGGTTATTTTGTACAGGTTCAGAAAGAAGTTGTGCAAGGCCTGTTGAGTGAAGAAAAAAGTAATTAGTTTACTGTAGCATGCTCAAAACTGCATGGCCCAGTTCACAGGGGATGTTCCTGCTCACTGAGGGAAATACAAGTGTTAAATCATCAACTTGAAGCCTAATTTAACTAAAATAAATTCAGTTCCGTTTTATAAAATTAGCTAAAAATAAGTCAGCAGTAGTTTAAAACTATAGAATGTGAAAATCGTCCTACAATTTGCAGATTTCACCATTCTTGTCTACTTTTATCTTAACTTTTTTTAAGAAAGCATTTCTGTCAGCATTTTCAATGCTTAGCTGAAGGCTGATTGCAAGCAAAATGCTGCAGTGGTCATGTTTTGTTACAGCAAAAGAAGCTTCAGTTTAGGCTAAAAAAAAACAATGCTTCTATTTCTGTTGGAAATAGTAGAGATAAAAATTGCAAATACCTGCAGCAGTAAGAGGCAAAGCTTCATCTGACAGGTGAGTACCTGAGACAAGACATACAATGAGATATGGGGGAAAAAATAAGTACAAGTATTTGAATAGGATCTTGTATGTTGGAAGAACTTGTTAGATATTTTGGAGGTTTTTTTTGGGGGCTAGAGGTGCTGTCAGGTGTTAATAACACACACGTTTAAATGCAGTCCCTGCTCACCAAGCTCCTTTTTGTAGATATTGGCCCACATCATCCCCTGATGGATCCCAGCAGGGCAGATGCAAAAAGCTGCTTTCCTGCTCTCAGGTGTCAGTACCTAGTGATGTTACAGGGCTCTGGCAATGCATTCCCTGCTTTTGTTGTCCATCATTATCTCCAGAAACAAGGTTTTCAAAGGGAAATATCCAGAAAAAGCTGCACAGAGTGTGTGTTTGCTTGTTGATAGCTGGCACTGGAAAATGTCTCCCTTCTGGGTCTGCAGAGGATACAACATTTAGCAGTTTTAAAAATGACACAGGTAATGCTGATCATGCTGATTGCAGTAGTGATGAAGGAAGTGCTGTGATTCCAGTCAGTGTCTCTCCCTTACTCCCTTCTTTTAGTTTTTAATTAAATCCCAGTATTTGAATGACTCTGTTTGGCACCAACAAAAGAAAAAGGTAAAAACCCTTAAATGCAGCAGTTTTTCTGCTTTTGAAGCACTTGAAATCTTCAAAACTTCTCAGTTTGTTTAAGCATAGGACTGGAAAGTGTGATAGATGTGGGGTTGTTGCACTTTGTATTAGGATTAAAAGCAGAGGTTTCATGCCTTTAAAGTAGGTCTACAACAGTAAAATAAAAATATGGATTAAAATTACTTCTTCCAAAGGCTTGAGAGTTTTCACCAGAGTGCAGCAGCTCAGGCACAGGGAATGTTTCACTGGTTTAAATAATTTAAAAGGGAAGCTCTGTAGCTGTGCTGCCCTAAACTGTGAAAAGAGGGAAAGAAAGAACTGCCAGAACTGTTACACCTCATACTTAGAGCCAATATTTGTAATTTTTTCATATATCTACTTTTTAAAATCTGCACTTGAAAAGTAATTTTTTTCCTCTTACCTATAAGAGGAACAAGTCTAGGAGAGCATAAAAAATTGTGGTTTTTATGTGTTAGGTAGGACTTAGACCAGCTTATGCTCTACATCTAAGGATTGTTCACTGAAAAGTGAAACGAGGGTCTGATAAAAGGGAGCAGTGAAGCAAAATCATGAGTGAGAAACATTGCAGAGGAGAGGGAAGATGATGCCTTTGAAAAATTCTGTCTGGTCTTATCTTTTCCCTTCCACAGTGAAAATTTTGCTGTTGGTCAGTAGCACTAAAATGTCACCTTCTTTTTTTGTTTTACTTGGGGAGAGAGAAAATACAAGAGCTGAGCAAGGCTGTGATGGCTTTGTTGGAGTTTCAGAAGAAAAGATGATTTCTTCTGAAAACTAAAAAAAAATATTAATTTTATTAATTTGTAATTATCCAGGAAATTAATTTGTAATTATCCAGGAAATCTAATTAATTTGTAAGGTATCCAGGAGAAAAACAATCTTGATTTATTTTCAGGATATCTAGAAAGGTTAGAGATCAGAAGAAATTGAGACACTTGCCCACAGGGAGTTCTTTAACAAAGAAAATGCAAAAATGTCTGAAATACTCATGTAGATAGTAAAACTTTGTGTCAAATTCAGCGAGTACTAATGTAATACATTGCTTATATGGGTGTTCTAGGCAAAATTGGAAAAAGCAGAAATAAGCTGAAGAACCCAGTTTTGAAGTTCTGGAAAGAGGAAGAAATAATCAATTTTTTCACTTTTTTTGACTGTAAAATATATTAGAATAAGTTAGACAAGTTTCCTCTTCAGTTTTCAGATATTGTGTAGAGGAGGCTTGAGAGATTATCTGGGGAACTTAGGAACCTTGGAAGCTTATTTCTGTAATGGTTATGAATGCCTGAAATTGTTTTTTTTTCCTTGATTACATGTTCTGTGCACACAAAGGCTCCATATTAGATCTGAGAGAGAGAGTGAAAGAAGGGTTTTGGATATTTCTATGAATATTGCAGTGTTGGAGCAAGAAGTAGGAGAGGGAAAATGCATATTATTCAATAACATCTGCACAGTTGTTTGTGAAACACTGAGTTTGAAAAATTTGAAGTGGGAAGATTTTGTTGTTGTTGTTGTTTTGCTTGCTTTTCTCTCAAAGGGCATTGCCATTCACGTTAGGCTTGGTTTGATTAATAAGAAAGGAGTTTGATAAAACTGTCTCAATGTTGAGCCAGGAGGATGAGTGTGGAGACCCCAAAACTCTGTGTGGCTTTGGTTGAAGGTTAGAAAGTTGACAGATATTTGGAAGGAATTTTCTTTTCTGTATTTTCTCCCCTGGTATTTTTCATTATGTCTGTTATGCTTTGAGCTCCCTTACAGTGAATTAAATGTTAAGGCCTAAAGTTATGTAAAGTGGATCTTCTTTAAATTTTCAATCATATCTGTCTTCATAAGCATTAATCATTAATTATGCAGTATCTTAAAAGCTGTAGTTGCTATAGTAAAATATGTATGGAAAAGAGTAATCCAGGCATTATCAGGAGTAGTTTACTGAAGCCAGTCAAGAGCACATTGCATCCAGGGTTGCAAAATCATGGAGTGCCAAAAGTAAACTGGTTTGTTTCAACTCAGACTAATAGCTTGCAATATGAGAAACATTATTTAATTATTTCTGTATTGAGAAGATACATAAATGATCTTCCTTCCTATATTTTGGCTGTGAAAAGATACTCAGCTTTATAATGTCTCCCTGAAAATCCTGTATAAGCCCAAGAGACAAATTTCTAAAGCCCTTTGGTTTTGCTGAACACACCCAGAAGATCTGAAGAACAGAAGCTGTGTTTCTGCCTATACACAGACAGAACTCTAGTAAACAGTAGCAGGCTGGGTTTTAGCTTATTATGAACTTAAAGTATCACATCAGTCTAGTCAGTCATCTGAGGAAATGTTTCTTGCAGTTTAAATAGATGTATATATGTTTAATTTTTTCTCTAAGGGTAATGTGTGAAACAGTTATTTTTCCTACTTAGGTTAATAATTAAGGAGATTGTTTTCAGCTCCACTGTCTGTGGTTTTATTAGGGTTTCTGGTCTGCTGAGAATTCCTTGTGCCTTTTTCCGTGCCTTTGTAATTTACACAGAAGTTGGTTATGAAATATTTTCCCTCCTCATTTTGTGAGTGTGGGTGCATTCTGCAAGCCTTGGCTTTTGCTGTGGGGAATGGCACTGAACTCCAGAATGGGAGGGGAGGGTGGAATGTGCTCTTTTTCAGGAATACTCTTAAAAAGGGTATCCTGTCTTAAAATGTAAGTCTTCCTCTTTGCTGATTCTGGGGTTCTGTTCCTTTGAGGTTGAACTGGGTAGCACAGGGAGCAGGGAACCAAAAGCCTGTGGACAGTGGAATTCAAGTTTGCATCTTAAAAAGTCAAGGAAATTAGCATATTTTTGCGTGCACAGAGTGAACTATTGGCTTCTTAATTCCTGGGATGTGAAAGAATTAATTAAGAGTTTAATGTGCGTCTACCTGGCTTTCCAGCATCCAAGCTTTGAGGAGTAAGGTATTTTTGGAGGAGAAGCATGAGAGGAAGGAGCAGCAGGCAGCGTGAAGGAGTTCCTTCACTGCTTTAGATACTGTAAGGCAAACATGTACAAACATCATATTAGGGTAGTTGGCATAAACGGCTGAATCTTAGAAAAAACCAAAAGAGATTATTTTTCTTTTTTTTGTTTGTTATTTGCCCAGGGGTGATTCAGCCTGTAACTTCCTGCAATGACTGAGGATTATTATTCCATTGTGTGTCAGGCTGTGTGCTAGGTGCTGGGGTTTCATTAGTCCCACCTCAGGACATCTTTATATAGTAGCAGGCCCTGTGGAAGCATAAGGAAATGTGTAAATTGACAAGGAGCTCCAACCAGACCAAAATTGGACATCTTGCTGAAACCAAAATTCAGGAGTACTTCGCTCTCCCAGCTTTTATTCTGTGCTTGAAATTTTGTGTCAGTCAGCGTATGATACTTCAGTTACACATGGAAACGTTTTGTTCCAAGAAGATTTTAAGGAAATACTTCAATTCTGGAAGGTGCTGAATTCCATAAATGACAAAAGTGAAGTATTTCCCTGTTTCTCTGTTTCTGTGCTTTTTTTTTTTTTTTGTGTGTGCATGTACTTTTCAAAGTGTTTTGTGTCCTGAAGTAATAGGAGCATTTTCTTCTATGTTCAGATCATCTAGACAAAATCGCATTTTATTTCAGAAATACTGTTGTTTATCTGCCAGTTTGCCATTCCCCCCCGCCCCCATGTGCTTAGGTGTGCAAGAACAAATTACTTTTTAATTAATAAGAGTATTAAGATACGAAGTTATTACTACACTAAGACTTTATCTGCTTAAAACTATCATAATGCCAATTATATCAAACTGTCTGTGTGAACCATGGAGTTGTTGCTTTTGGAAAAGAGCTGCTGCTGCTTCTGTTCCAGCCAGAGAAAAATGAGAATATGCTTAGAATGGACATGACAGAAATGTTGGTGGAACCTGGAATTTTGCTAAAAGCTGCTAAACTCACACAGATTCCTGCATTGAACCTGTGGCTTTTCCTTCTTTCGTTTACAGGTGCCCTCCACTTCCTTTTCAGCTGTCAGGTGTGTGTTTTTACAGGAGTTTGTGTGATGGGAAGTTTTGCATCACAGGAGCTGGTCAGAAAAGGTCATGTGGGACCACTAGAACAGTAATAAAATTTCAGCCTGAAAATGAAAGCTGTCAGCTGTATGAAAACATCCAAACCTTCATGACGTGTTTAACATCAGTTTTCCACTAAGCTGCTCTTCTTCTCTGTTACATGTGAGAATAAACTTTATAGACCCCCTCAGGTAATGACTAAAGAAGCAGCTGGGGATGTGTCCCAGCTTCGAGTTAGCGGCAATTTTAAATGTTTGAAAGGCTGTTGTGATCATTATTTATGTTAACAATAAATGTGATGCTATTAGATAATTAATTGAGATAATTAGATAATTAATTAGATAATTAGATAATTAATTGAGACATTTACACACAAGTTTCTTAGGAAAAGTCAAGAAATGAGGCTTTGATTTTACTATTCAGGTTTGCAAGAAAACCTCAGTCTAAATAGTAGTGCTGCCCACAGACTATTTTTTCCAAGAAAATTAATAGCATTGCCAACTCCCTTTCATATTCCAGGAGACTCATTGTTCATTTCCAGCCAGCAGTCTCTTTTACCATGACTTTTTGGATGTCACCTTTGAAAAAATTCTTTTTGTTTATATCAAGTACAATTCACCTACCTTCTTGTTACCTTTGAAATGTCCCTTATTGCGTACTCTGTGCTGGAAGCTAAGCATTTGCTGTGAAAATGCCCCCCAAATTTCCATATGAAGTTGATCAAAACATTAAAGGATGATAAATTTTAGATAACATTTAATAAACATACGCACTTTAAAATGTTTAAATAGCTTTTTGCATTACTGTGACTTATGATCTGCAGATGTTGGAGTTGAGTAAGAAGAATAATATTTACATATGCATAAATTTCAGATTTGTGCTCTGAACCCAAGGACAGTTATGAGTATTGCCAACCCTTTCATACTCACATGAAAAGTTTGTCAAGGAAAGCCCTGATTTCCTTTTCTTTGGAAGGTTTGGGCAATGCTGTAATTTATCCAGAATCAGTGGGATAACTGGGCATGCTTTGCTCTTCCAGTCCTGATGGTCCCTTTGTAGGAATCCATGGAATACCATGGAATTTCCCCTTGCAGGAAGGTGAAGCTTGACTAGTCTTCCATTTATCAAAACATGAAGATTGCACATTGCAAACGGCAAAACTGTGAGAGTTCCAGTGAAAAATCTCTTCTGTAATCAACTAGCAGGTTCTGCAACGAGCAGCCAAAAAGAATTTCAGATGTCTGGAGACCTCTGAGTGTTAGCAGAAGCTGTGGGGAAATTTGCCACCTATCAGAGTTGTAATAAAGACAGTTGATTCTCCATCTTGCTTCCTGTTGGAACAACTTTTAGCAAGGTGAATTCAGCCTCAGGTCTTTGCCAGGACAGATTTGATGTCTCCACCCTGAAGGTTCCCTGACACAGAGTGCAGTCTCTCGGGCTTTCACTCACTGTGCTGGTTTTTCTTTCAGGAGAAAGTGAAGTTCCTGGTAATGCTGGCAGCATTTATTTCCTTCCTGCATTCAGGCTCCATGCATTAGATTATTAATTTAATAATGCTGCTGTATGAAATGGATTTTTCAGATAACAACAACAACAACAACAATAATAATAATAATATGTTTGTTGACCTTGAGTCTGCAAATGAGGTGATGGAAGTTGAACTTACTTATTTTCTCAGCTATTCCTTAATATTTCCTAAACCTTGCTTAGGAGAGTGAGGTTCTGTAAAAAGTCCAGTGAAAGGCAAATTTGCTTTGTAAGGGAGTGAAACACATTAATTATTAGGTCTTGTTCTTTAATTGACAGGGGCTGTGAAGGCTTATCTCAGCCACCTTCCTTTACTCACTCCTGATGTGATTTTGATGAACATGCTTAATATTTTCAGAATTTGATTTTAGTAATAGAAATACCAATTTTCTAAGTAGCTTCTAGTTAAAAAATGCTTGTTTCCAGATGCACTTCCTTACGAGGATATGGTTGTGTGGTTTTTTTAAGTGAAAAAGTTGGAAGATACTTCAGTGCTCCTTCCTGCTAAATCTTCCTAGTGCTCGCAAACATGAAATACAGTATTTGAGATAATGTACTTTTCCCTTCTGCGGGCTGGGTGCAGGAGACTGGCCCTGCACCCCTGCTGGATTTCTCATAGGAACTGTATTTTGGCATTGGGAGCTTTCATTTAAGCTTTCAGTCTCTGCTTTCCCATGAAAGAAAACTCAACTTTTAATATCCTTCTGGATAGCTTGCTGTGTACATTCCAACATTCGTTATGCCTCGCTTTTTCTCTTTCATATTGCCTGGCAAGAGGTGAAAATTTTAAGGGCAGGAGTTGTGACAAAATTCAGTTAGAAACTGGGTCCTTACATGTGTACCACAATATTTTAATGTTTTGTCCTGAGTGACAGTAGGTGGTATTTGGGATGTTAAACACTGTGTTTCAGGTTTTCAGCTAGTGGGTGATAGACACAGAGGACACGTGGCAGACAGACTATCTATTCCATATCTGCTTACAGTGGTTTTTTACACCTTCATCTGAATAATTTGTTTGGCTGGAGGAACAGGAAGAAACTAAAATAGATGGATACTGAACCAAGATTAGAAATCTCAATGTTGCAGCTCCTTGTCTCAGGTTCCTGTGAACTAGACTTCTTAAATTACAGGTAGAATTAGAATTTTGGGAAGGAACTAATGGAAAAAAAAAATCCAAGAACTGAAACTTGAATAGTTGAATGGTTTCATTTGAGAATACAAAATACACACTTTTATGACAAAATAGAAATGTTGCAGCATAGTTAAATACTGAAGTCCATGGTGTGATTTTTTTTTCTTGATGCCAGGAAAAAATATTCCTCATTAAATTTAATTATATTAACAACTTGAATTGTTGATAAAGGTTGTCGTTCTTCAGGTCACTGTGCATATTGAATATAATTTTTGAAGTTATACAGTTTTTGAACTGTATAACACATGTGCTGAAGATCACCTCATTTCACCAAAGCAGTCACCCTTTCTGGAGTAACAAATGATTTATAACTTATGTTCAACATATGTTCTTTCTGGCAAAATTGTTCTGTCAGCAGTGCTGGCAAAGGAACAAATGAAGAACCACCTAAGAATTAAGACCAGCAAACCCATATGGAAAAGATGACTGATTCATAAGTGAGGGTTTTTAAGGTCTGATCAGCCATTATAATAATATAATCTGACTGGCCATGTGAAACAAATCCACAGCTTCATTTGAAGCTACAAAGTATCTTCAGAATTGCACCTACTTTTATTGCATTTGTTTCCCACATGTAAAATTCACTGTGTGACTACAGATCTTTGTGTAAACAGCTGAACTTTGCCATTAACCTGAACGTGCTTGCCTTCACTTTGTATTTTAAAATCTTGTATTAGTCTAATTAGTCTCTTTAACTTTGGGCTTCATGCTGGATAAACCAAATAAGTAAAGATTTTTGAAATGAGTGCACTTTTTAAGAATAATATGTTAAATTACAGTAATATTTTAAAATACTAATACTATTATAAAGCATATATCTGAATAGACATGCAGCAGGCTTATGCTGATAAAAATTGCTTGGTTGCATAATCTGAATATTAGATTAATGCATATTCTGTTGATTAGGCCATGGGTAGGCACCTATGCATAGGTGGTTTCCAGAGCATGTATTTCTATTTGATAGGATACAGTGAGCAGTAGGTGTATTGGCATCACTCCTTCTTGTACCTGACTCGTTCATATTCTCTTGAACAAACATGCTTTGGTGTCTGGTTATATTCTCTAATCCCTCTACTGAGCACACTCTCTAAACTGAACTTTTCATTGCTAGTTTTGACAATTACCCAATAATTTTGTGTCTTATTGGAAGGTAGTGGAACTCAGATACAATTCACAACTCTAGTCTGAGTTTCAAGGTTAATTTCCTCTGATTGAATTCCAAGCTTCTTAATGCAGAATGTCTTTGGCCAGGATATTCCTGTGGGTCACCAGCTGTTAAAGAGAGAAATACATCGTTTGAATTTCTGCTCCTACTCCGATTCCTTCCTGGTATCCAGAGATCGCTCCTACAAAAAATTGTGTCTCAGGGAATTGCTGCTGTAAAAATACAGCACTGCCAGCAGCACTACTTATTTCCTGAATAGGAATTGCTAGGTGAGCTGGGATTGCTAAGGAATTCAGACCTGCTGAACACAAGTTTTGGGAATTTGAAGATGTCTAGTAAGTCATTATTTGATTTCACTGTAGAGTCCATTCACCCATGGAGGGGTGAACTCTCAGCGCGTGGAGCAAGGACAGGATTTTCTTTTTATCATGTATTTATTTTACTAGAAGTGCCATTTTTGTGGCTTGGTGGTCATGGGGGAAGCTGGGAGTGTAACTTTGAAGAATGTTTTGCATTGATAATCAAGAAATAGTAAAGTTCACAGGCCTTACTGAGTATGTAAGATCTTTAAATCTGCTTTTATCATCAGTGATTTCTGTACTTGTGTACTTGGCTGACTTTATTTAAAGTGAAAAACCCAGCTGAAATTGACTATCAGTGTGTATCAATAACTGCATAAATCTTTCCTAGACTGGTACCTGAGTGACCCTTTCCAGGGAGGTCACTCAGGTACCTCAAGAGAGGGAGCAGACCATTTATTTCTGTTTGAGCTTTCATTTTAAGAGCATAAAATCTCACAGAGAAGAACATTTTTTTGCTTTCCAAAGATGTCAAAGCTCTTATTTTTTGGGGGGTGAAAGAATCAAGGTATAGAAAACATGGGTTATCCCTTTTGCATGTTGGTTGTGGGACCAGCTGCACCCTAATGAAAGTGTGGAAGACAGTGTGTTATCCACATATTGGTGTTGGAGCCCTGCTTTTGATAGGGAAAAAAAGAGGATGGAACAGCAGCTTCAGCAGCCATAACCCCACTGTTGTGCCTTTCTTCATGTGACTGAGTCTGAGTAAAAACTTTGCATTTTCTTCCTTTTTTCACCCCTCACTCTTTTTAAGAGTTTCCATAAGGATGTGAAATCTGGCTTAGAGCAACAAGCTGTTTCTTACTTATTCCTAGAGAATTTCAGTTAATTGTTGATTAACTGTTGAGTGTTGATCCCCGCTGATGTTGACTCATAACTTAAAAAAACCTCTCTTTATACAGATTCAGTGTTAATGAACTGAATTTTCCCAGGAATTCTCCTAGAAGCATATTTTCTATGCTTTATTCAGTGTACTGCATACAGCTTGGATTGGTTGTGTTGTCTCATGGCTTCCTTCTGAAAATAAGTGGTGGTTTGCCAATCAGTCCTCTGTCAGTAGCAACAGGAATTCCAGCTGGAATGATGATTTTGTGACTCTCTCTGGCATGCATCTTGATCAGTGTGGAGTGAAAGAAATGTGTGGTTCCTGTGGCCTGTAGCTCCTTCCTATAAATCACCATGAAGTAGTGAAGCAAGAAAAAAGTTTTAGAAGCAAGAAAACCAGTTCCCAGTCATTGCTTAATCTCGTCTTCTCTTTTATTTGCTTGCTTGTTTGTTGTTAAAATTCTTTTGCTTACTGCGGATTTTGCTGGATACGTTGTCAATGCTCAAGAGCAACTTTGTGTCCAGCTGCCTTTCATTTAGCTGTATCTTTTTGAAAGAAATAAATTGAATGATAACCTTGTGAAAGTCACTACCTTCAATGGAAGGTGTCATGCGACTTCTGTAAGCAGTAATACAGCTTAAATTTTCATGGAATATTCTTAATATATTAATTTTCTCTAATATATTAATTTTCTTAATATTTCCATGCAATTTTCTTAATATGTTCTTATATTTCTTTTCTTGATTCAAAAGCAATTCCTTCTGCAGCTACAAGTACAGCGCCACGTATAACACAGCGAAGCTTTCCTCTCTTTTCCCCTCCAGATTACAGGACAGGCCCGTGTTTCACCCAGGTGAACAAGCAGATGTGCCAGGGCCAGCTGACGGGGATCGTGTGCACCAAGTCCCTGTGCTGTGCCACCGTGGGACGGGCCTGGGGCCACCCGTGCGAGATGTGCCCTGCCCAGCCCCAGCCCTGCCGCCGCGGCTTCGTCCCCAATATCCGCACCGGGGCCTGCCAAGGTGAGCTCTGCCTGCACTTCTCCGTGGGGCAGCCCTCACCCTGGAAACCTTGGCGGGGAGTGAGGTTGCTGTTTTCCCTGTGAGTGGTCTGTGTTTAAAACCCGGCTGTGCTTTGCTGCCTGTGGCCGTGTTCACAGGGGGTCCCAGGATGAGGGGAGAGACGAGGATCTGACTCCGTGTTTCAGAAGGCTGATTTATTATTTTATGATATATATTACATTAAGACTATACTAAAAGAATAGGAGAATATATATATGTATACTATACTATACTAAAAGAATAGCGTTCATCAGAAGGCTGGCTAAGAATAGAAAAGAAAGAATGATAACAAAGGTTTGTGTCTCAGACTCTCTGTCCAAGCCAGCTGACTGTGATTGGCCATTAATTAGAAACAACCACATGAGACCAATCACAGATGCACCTGTTGCATTCCACACCAGCAGATAATCATTGTTTACATTTTGTTCCTGAGCCCTCTTAGCTTCTCAGGAGGAAATAATCCTAAGGAAAGGGTTTTTCATAAAAAGATGTCTGCGACAACTGCCTCCAGATTTTTGCTGCTGGACCTAGAGAACAAAGCTTATGTGCCTGGAAAAAGTGATTATTAATCAATACTAAGGAAAAAAATACTTGATGTTGTTTTTCCTTCTGTGTCAGAGCTGGGCCTCTGCCTGCGTGCAGCAGTTTATGTTTTGCCATTTGTCTTGAAGTGATTAATATGTTTTAGGCACTCTTTTCATAACAGTGTCAGGAGCAGAAACAGTGCAGCCCAGAAGGAGTGCATGTTGCAATCTCCAAGTCAAGCTCCACTGTATGATTTGACCACATACAAAGGATCCTTGAAGCTGCTCTGCCAGGCTGGCCCTGGCATAGCTTCTGGGGCTTCATTTGAATTATGTGAGAGATCAGTGGTGCTCTTTAGCACCCATGCCCACAATGATTGTGTTTTCTTTTTCTGGCAGTATATTCCCTGGGGCAAATAGTTTTGAGTTACCCGTGGTCAGATTCCGCTGGGGAGGATAGAAACCATGTGGTAGTCTACTTTGTGTGATGCGTAAACAAAGGAGGTTTGAACAGCTGTGATTTTTGCTACATTTTTGACATAAAATTGCTAAATAGGAAGCTTGGATTGTATTTCTGTCAGCTGGGTTAGCATACAATGTTACAAGGCACTGAGAAAGCGTAGATGAGAAATGCTTGGCCTTTCTTTGGGGAAAAGGGAGAGACAGAATTTCTTTATTTCACAGAATCTTTGCCTTCCAGCAGTTGGGACATTTCCTTCTGAGCTCTGTGTACTGGTTACTCCTCCCAACCTGAGCTCTGTGCTGTGAGCAGGTTGGTAGCACCATGTCTGCTCTGCTCTGAATTACCAGCCCACTTTGATGCAGGAAGGGGCTGGATGTGGCACTTTGTGCCTTTCCCGGCTCCACATTGCAGTGCAGAGTCTTCTGAAATAGGATCACAGAATGGCTGGGGTTGGAAAGGACCTCTGGACATCATCCAGTCCAAGCCCCTGGCAGGGCAGAGTCACCCAGAGCACACAGAGACACAGGAGTGTGTCCATGTGGGGCTGCAGTGCCTCCAGACCTCCCTGGGCAGCCTGTTCTGGTGCTCTGCCATGCTCAGTAGGAAGCTCAGGAGAAACCAGATGTCTTCTCTGAGGGTTTTAGAAGCAAACAGAGGGATCTGTCCTGCTTTTCAGTGCTTTTCTTTCTGTTGAGGACATCAGATTTGCAGAGACTTTGATACAAGGAACACAAACCCCTTTGGTATTCAGTAAAACTATTTTTGTCATGTGTCAGGGAGACCAGGCTCACTCAGTTCCACACTTGAGATGTTTGGTAGTTTTGAAGTGAGTGCTTGCATCAGTAGATAGCTGGGTTTGGGAGTTGGTATGAACAGCTCAAAACAGTGGAATTTGCAAGCTTTGCTGCTGGCAAATGAGTTAGGATTTCAGTATCTGTTAGAGATCTGAATTTGACAAGATGTCACTCCCAAGTAGAAAGTTGCCCTGCCAAGGATTTGCATGATTCAATCTTAAATGGGTCTTCAGGACCTTTTGAGGCTTAATTATGTTTTCTGGGCAATGTTCTTGTATTAGTAGATTACTACCACTACTACATTGTAGTAGTACTGTTAGCTTCATTATTACCATGAACAGGTTTAAAAAAATCTAAGAGAAGCAAAACCAATCCAAAATTGTTTGGTTGTGTTTCTTTCTTTTTTTTTTTTTTTTCCCCTGGAAGTTTATATTCAGTCATGCCTTAAAAAGGGATTTAACTGTTCAGACATCCCTCATTCCAAGAATTCAGGCAGGAGGAACTTCAGTGTTCTGCTTGAATGAGCTTTATTGCCACTGCTGCATGGCCTTGGGAGAAGCATAATGGCAGAAATCCTGTGCTGGATGTTCTCTCAGTTCCTCCCTGCATTCCTCAAAAGTCCCATTTCCCACCTACACCCTTTCCCTGCAGACAGTTAACTTTTTGCTCTAAGGAGAGAAGAGTGGTTGTGGCTGAGTAGATTTTGAAAATAGGAAGGTTCTTCTCCCTGCCTCTGCTGCTGACATGGTTATGTGCATGTATCCATGAGAGGAGATAAAATCCAAGAGAATCTGTTCTGTAGTAGGATGTTAAAATGTCAAAGGCACTGAGTTGAACTGGACAAGAGAGAGAAGACAGGGGAAGGTTCAAAATCATAATGAAAAGTGTTGATTACTTTTTGTAACCTGGTGCTTGGTACTAATGTGTCTGAGTTACTGAAAATTTTGACAGTGTTTTCTAGGGTCACGTTCCTGCTGTGGTGAAAATAATTACTAAAACAGGGAAAAAATAGCATGGCATTATTTCTGTTGTGTGCAGTATTTTTGCTTTCTAGAATGCAGAGGAGGAACCAACAGTTTCCCATTGTATTCATGACCAATTCAATTTTTATTTCCACATGCCAGATCAATTACAAACAAACTCCCCATGCATATTCCAGGTAGAACTAAAGAGAGGTTTGTTAATTTGGTTAAATTTTGTCACTACTATAATAAAAAAAAGACTCTGCAGAATTTGTGTCTAACATCTGAGTGGATTTATTTTTCCTGAGTTTCTTTGGTTTATCAGAGTTTTTTTGAGAAACAGCCCAGAGATCAGAAAGGGAAGGTGCATGTTTAAAGTTAGCTGTGCAAATCCCACAGGCATTTTGCAGAGAAAAGTCTGCAAAAGCACAAAATCTTTTTTCCCTCATCAAATATTAGACTACGAACACATGGAAACATTCTGCTTAATCTGTAACATATTGAACTTTTCTATGTAGAACTGTATCTGCAGAGTTATTAATCAGATTTGCTGTTTATGGTAAAAAGTTTCTTGTGTTAATGTGGTTGAGGTTGAAAAGTGTGAGTAAGTGGATAATTAATAGTGCTGGAACTTCTGTGTGGTTTAGCCTAACTGTAAATGATTCTAAAAAAAAATAAAAGCTTCATTTCAATTTGCTTGTATTTTGGGAAAAAAATATATCCTAAAACAGCTTTTAGGAAGCCATTGATAAAATACACGCTTTGAATAAAATACTTTTGTTTTTCTTGACTTTTCTCGGTCCCAAAACACCAATAATATATTTAAACAAACTTAGGTTTTCAGCAAGAGGTAATACTGACAAAAAAACCCCATCAGTCTTCTAGCATTAAGTTAAGATGACAGTTGAATCTGCTTGCTTTCTTATCAATTAAATATGATGTAAATACACTTAAATATGATGCATTGCATCATTGGGATTGGCTCTTCAGGCTTCAGCAAAGCTCAACATCTATTTTCCATCTTAAAAGAACTGAAAAACTAAAACTGCATCTCACACACAGTGGATTTTAACAACTGATCTGCTGACACAGGGAACTTAATTTAAGTGTTAATAAGTGACAAAAGGCACAGGCACACTGTGTGTGATAAATGCATTTTGGGGCCCCAGGGTCAGAAGACAAACACCACATGTTTTACTCAGTAGGGAGCTCAGGGTGGGCTGTGCATTAGTAAATGCTGGAACCATCCTCTCTCTAGATGCTGCTAAACCATGTCAAGAATAATTGGGGTTGGAAGGAATCTCTGGAGAGCAACCAGTCCAGCCCCCCGACTCTTTAAAATACTTCTGACATGAAATGTTTGATTTCCAAGTAAACAGGCAGCAAACACTGGTTGTTATTATTATTTAGGGGAAAAATCAAATTAAACAAATAAATAATGAAGAAATTCTATGCCTTTGATAAAGTCCTTAATCCATTTGCAGTCTGACTGTTTCATTTTGGACATGACAGTATGCAGTGTAAATCAGCATGGACTCAGGAGCTGAATGCAGAATTCTCAGCAAATGTACTTCAACCCAAGTCCAATGGTTACCAAAAAAAACCCCAAATCTGCAAAAAGTGCTTCCCTTCTTCCTGAGCTGTGAGAAATTATACTTGCTTAAATTAAAAAGCAAGTGGCTGGGCAAGGCAAATACCACAGGTTTATCTATAGCACAAGCACCAGGAGGAATAAAAAACTGGAGAAGCACTGTAATCCACAAACACAGGTGGAATTTCAGTGCCTTGCAGGGGCTTTGATCATCCATCTGAAAGAGAGTTCACGTTCTTGCCAGATGTTACCTGGGGGCACCAGAACAGCTGGAACAAACAGGTCCAAAAGATTCTTGAAACACCTGGATGGTAACTCCCATGGTACAGGTACTAAGGGAGCCCACCAGGAAAAATCTCCTGACGGACAGTTTTGTGTAAAAAGGTGGAGAAACATGGCGGGGGGTTTATGTGTAACCAAATTACAGCTGTGAAGAAAAAAAACTGAACAAACAGGAAAACAACAAAACAAAAACAAAAAGCCCAAAACGAACAAAAAAGGGAAAAAACAAACAACACCCCTCCCCCCCAAAAAAAACCAAAACAAATCACCCCAAAAATCTGAAGTGAAAATAGAACTTACTGAAATGGGACGGGAAGCTACTGAAAGTAACTTATGTATCTTGTGTATGTAATCAGATCTGGGTCTTTTTTCTGTGTTTGCAGATGTTGATGAGTGCCAGGCTATCCCTGGAGTCTGCCAAGGAGGAAACTGCATCAATTCAGTAGGTTCATATGAGTGCAAGTGTCCTGTGGGCCACAAACAGAATGAGGCAACTCAAAAATGTGATGGTAAGTGATTCTGTAGGAGAACATACCTAAAAAGGGGTTTTGCAGAGCATTAGAGCACTTTGGTAATTAACATGTTTAAGTAGTTGGATAGTTGTGGTGACTGATCTGGGCATAGCATCACTGAACTGTGCTTTTGTATTTATTTGCAGCATCCCATCTTTTCTACTTGGCTGTTCCTATTTTACATTAGATATTTTTTTCTGTCTGACTTTTGTGGGTAAAGACAGTGTTTATTTTCTTTGAAAATTTAGCACTTGATAAAAACTCTTGTGTGTGAGTATAACTGCTGCTGAGTTACTAGGATGTTCTTTGTTTTCTAAAAGGTATGTTCTAGTTCAGGTAGATATTTTTGGCCTAGTGACTACAGAGTAAAGAAAAATGTCTGGATGAGTCTGGGTAAGTGAAAAATATCAAGGAAATTCCCTTCTCTTTTGGATGAAAAATACACAGACCATCTTTGTTGTGTGTAGTTTAATAAACATAGACCATATTTACTCAGTAAATGCGTTGATGGAAATAAGGGTAGGAATTCCATATAATTTAAAACAATGTGGGAGAAAATTGCTGAGTTTTTGTGAGTTTGCTGAAGACTTCACTGATTTTAGTGACTTTTTCATCCCTTTGAAAGAAATCAGAACTGTCAGAGTTCATCCTAACCAGTGGGTGCTTTCACATTTAAGTTATGTTGATAAGAGGATTTTGTCCTTAAAGGCTTTGACTTGTTATTTGCTGGCAGTTTAATTATGGTACTAAATTACATTATGCTCAGTATTCAGTTACAAATACATTGTTTGTCGCCAATTTTAGACATCCCCTCAGAGTTTTCTTGATTTGCATACAGTACAACAGTCACAGAAAAATTAAGTAATATAGTCAGTTTAAAAATCGTGTCTTTTCAGTGAAAATCTTGCTTCTGGTGTTGTTGCAAGTAATACCTAAGTAAAAAAATATAAAAAACTCCAATGGTATTCTTTTCTGGTCCAGCACTGCACATTCTTCTGTTTTTCTGTGGTTTGGTTTATTTTGTGTTGACTAGCTTTAATTTTTACTCAGCACCTGAAAGGGGAGGGAGCAGGCAGGTATGTAGATGCTTGTGGTTGGAAAGGAACAACAAAAGTCAAAAGGTCCCTGAACACTTTAAAAATTGTATTAGGAAATCACACATTTGCTGTGGGAATTGGAATGTTTGTCCCTGATCTCCAGGTGTCAGAGATGGGGGTTGGATTTGAAATAAAGGGTAGGGTGAAGGAGAAGAGGGGGCGGAAGGAAGGGAGGGAGAAAGAAAGAGAAAAAGAAGGCAAAAAGGAAAAAAAGAGGGGAAAAAAGTTCTGTGCATTGGCTTTTTACACAGATTAGTACAAGAGGTCCTTTATTGGTCTAGTCCTTGATTTTTACCTACAGAATCTTAACCTGTTTGTTAAGAAACCTGACTGTTTCTTACAGGCAGCTCTTGTCTATCTGTCCATGCCTACAATCCATTCTTTTTTGTTAGAGGTGCAACTTGTGTTTTTTGATTCTCAAAAGAACAGTGGTTCTTTTGATGCCAAAGGATGTGTTCAGAGACATGTTTCCTTTCTTCTGAAAACAGTACTGAGAGCGTTCTTTGCATTCTGTTTTAACAATCTAAATCTTTAAAAATGTTATTTTCCTTGATAGTTACCACTTGAAAAGGTGAATGTATTTTTAACATGGATCATCTTTAAAAGCTGTGGTGCTTATGGGACTATGCATAATCATCTGCTGTCTGATTTTGCTGTTACTTCATGGTTTACTAATCAGCAGCTCTTCATTTCCTGTTGGAAATGAACAGGTCATATGTGCTGGCTTTTTTGTCTTTTAAGCCCTGCCGCTTGTGTCGGTGGCAAAAGTTAAATACTAGTCAGTCCCTGGTCACAGCTTCCCCAGTCAGATAATTCCCCACAGGGAATGGGGCAAATAACAGCCGTCTCCTCACAGTTTGTACCATCTTTTTTGGGGAGGAAAGACATTGTGAGGAGGTAATGCCAAAATTATAGCAGGATAATACCAGGCTTACATGACTCTAATGATGGAGCAGGGAGTGAAAGATAAGCCATGGTTCCATTCTGGCTTTTTTACTTGTGTGCTTAATTACATATTTGTAACCTCTCAGGGTTAAATTTCTAGGAAAATACCATAACCAGTCCTTCAAACAATTGCACTTTCAGTTAGTAGGGCTGGTAATTTGAATGAAGTAACATATTTTTGGTATATATCTAGGAATCTGTGGATGTGGGTTGGACCATTGGGAAGGATGTAAGGAGCTGGTGTCTTGTGAGTTAACAGAACCTGTGTACAGAGAAATCATTTAGTAGAAACTGCATTATTTTAAGGAGTTTTGGTTTTTTTTGTCACAAACATTGTGTAGAAATGATGTGGTATGGAGTATTCTGCTCACTCCTTTCCCTCTTTTAGGTATGGAAAAGCAGATCAAATGTTACTTACTGGCTGCAAGGGACAAAATCCAAGTTGGAGTCAGCAACAGTCAAGGCTCCAGTGTTAACAGGCTGGAGCCTTGCCATAATTATTCAGACCTTCTTTATTATAACAGCAATTCTCCTACCTAGGAAGGAGAGGTTTGAGGTCCCCTTGTACCATCTGCCCCTGAGCACCCAGAGGTATTTTGTGGGTTAGGGTTTTTTTTCTCCTGTTGCTCTTCCTGGAAACAACAGCACTTGTTAGAAAAAGTAGAAATGTCCATGTTGTGCTTTTTGTACCCATAATGATTGAAAAAATATGCAAATGACCAATATAGGGGTTGTACCAAATTCCAGATACCCTGTCCACCAATGTGCTGTCTTAGCTAAACAAAAGAAAACCCCAAACCCTTCACTTTTTTTTTTTTTTTTCCCCTAAAAATTCTGGTCTACAACACACTGAGTTTTCACTATCTTTTTAGGAATTAAATGCCGTTCATTTGTAGGATGTTGTTATCTCCCAGAGTTAATGGAACTTAGATCTTTGGGTTATTCAGAAATGAATAAAACGTAGAGAAACTTTCAGTTATGACTGCTGCTTTACAAAAGGTGTGGAGTATTATTTACTGTGTTCCAGGGTTCTAATAAATGTGTTCTACTTACTCTTCTCAAATAGCATCATCTCACTTGTTAAATAGATGTGGTTAGTTATGACGCCCTTTGCAATTTAAGGTGTTCTAAAGAGGTAGGATGCCTCTGCTGCTTTTCCAAAGAGATATCTTACTATCTACTGTTAATATCAAAAGGTTAAGACTATATGAAACAGATTAAGGCCTTAAAAAAAAAGTCCCACCAAAATAGAAAGAGTCCCTTAAAATAAATAGTTCTATTTCACATTTTCCTGCTTCAATGTATAATTTCATTAAATGACTGTGTGCTATTCAGACTTGGTCCTACCAGGTATGACTACTTTCTAATACTATTTTCTAGACTAAAACTGCTTTTAGGTAGCCCTTTCCTAAAGTTTGGCAGTTGAGAGCCCCATTTCTCTTGTAATTCAGTAATTCAGTCATTTAAAAAACCCTGCTTTCCCTGGCAGTAAAAGTCAAACATTCTGAACTGCAGGCAGCTAGGCTGGGTCTTTTAGGCAGAAACTCACTTGGTGCTAAATCTGCAGCATTTTTGTCATACATATACATTCTTTCTCACATTGAGACTGGATGTCCCATCCTGCGTGCAGCTCTGGAACCATTCATGCCTCCAGTCTTCCTCTCCCTTAATAGAGCATTTCCTGTTTCTTGTATTTGGAGCGTTTTCCCTGAGACCATTGATTTTATGTACTTTGGAGGGGAGAAGGGAAGAAAACTAGTAAAATATTCAATCAGCCTTACTGAAAGTAGCCCTCCCTGAGATGAAGTCTCAGAATTTCCTGTCAGAGGAAATAGCAATATTTTGAAATAATTACACGTGCAAGAACCAGGGGGGTGGAAGGAGAGACAGAGATTTGGCTCAAAACCAGTGAAACAAAAAACCAATTACTCATTACTGCTCCAGTAAGTTAAATTTATTTTTCTTCCTCCAGGGTTCTCCATGTTAATTGGTTTTTCTGTCCACATGGAGAAGACTGTGGAGTCTTCCTGCCACTCTGATCACTGCCTGGGTTTCAGGAAGGTGCTTTTTTACCTTCCCACCTTGCTGTCATTCTTGGACAAGCCCCCTGGGCAGTGCCAAACTGCCTTGGGTGTAGCCAGTTGGGAAGGGTGGTCTGCATCCTGCAGCTTTGCAGAGGTGCTGAAAAACTTCCTTCATCTGCCCTTAACTTGCCAGCCACAAATGGGCTTTGCAGTGCTGCACCACTGGCTGGGAATCTGGCAGCCCCTGGTTGGACACAGCAGCTCCTTTATCAGCGTGGTGACGCCTCACTTTATAACATATTTACACACAAAAATGCCTTACTGCTCCAGTAGGACCTCTGCTCTCAGTCAGCAGAAACATTTGAATGCATCAAAAGGTTCGTTTCCATTTGCAAGGGTTGGCCAAAATTCTTTCTTAGAGCTGGGATGTCAGGGGGCCAGAGAGCAGTCAGAATCTCATGAGCCATGAGTTTGTGCGGTCTCAGGAAGCGCAGAGATGTCCTGGCTGGCTGCTGTGCCGTCCTCCTCCCTTCATCCTGAAAGCAGGATGCGTATTCTGGCATTCCATCCCGCACTGCTCCGTGCCCCCCGGAGGTGGCACTGAGTCATTCAGGAGGGAGGAAATCTCCGCCTGCTCTGGAAGTGCTAAACACCCCGTGCATGTACAAGGAAAACTTCCAACAGGTGGCAAACAAAACCATTTCCAGCAAGCAAGCAAGCACCAGCAATATTTTATTCCGAGTTGAATAACAACTTCATTTCAGAAAAGCTCTCTTTTCCCCTCCTTTTAATGCGGTGTGCTAATTATCCCATGTCCTTTCCTTTTTGGGTAGATATTGATGAATGCAGCGTCGTCCCAGGGATTTGTGAGGGCGGTGTTTGCTCCAACACTGTGGGGAGTTATTTCTGCGTCTGCCCACGGGGTTTTGTCGCATCTGTGGATGGATCCTGCACTCCTGGTAGGTGCTCCAGCCACCTGGCACTTCCCCCTGCCCCAGGGCCTCACTCTGTTGTCCAGGCAAACATAGGAATTGTTGATTTTGTTTGTTTCTCGAATCTGCATCTGATGAGCCCAAAAGTTAAGCTCACTTTGGTATTAAAGGAGCAAACATTTATCCCTGCTTGGTGCTTCAAATCCCATTTCACACGGGTTAATTTAGTCTTTAGTGGTCAACATAGGGCACAAAAATAAACTCAAAAGACATTAAGATGTGCCACTAATTTGTCAGAGTCAGATGAAGCAAACCAAGTGCTGGATTTAATTAGATTTCACCTTTTACAGGACAGTTTATTTAACAGCTATCCATACATTAAAAAAAACCCATTTTGTTTATTTCCACGTGTTGATTTCTTATATATAGGTGCATGTGTCAAGTATGTGATTTAAACATTTGGACCAATTCACTATAAATACTGCATACCACATGTAAAAAGCCTTAACAATTGCTAACAGTAGTGTATTTTCTAGATCTCATGTGGTTCTTCTTACTTCAGATATCTCAAAGCTGCTTGTTCTCGTATTGGGGAAGGGGTAGGAATTCTGAAAGGGTTTCTGACTTGCAGATAAATGATGTAAGCAAGCAGCAGCACATGACCTGCAAGTGATTTAAAATTAATAATTTTTTAAACAGCGTAGCCACCTTCTGTTATTCAGGTTCATCTGAGGAGTGCCAGCTTCAAATACATTGCGGCTAGCCTCAGGAATACTGAAAACCTGCGATTTCCAATATGACCAAAATTTCTGTGGATTTTGGCGTGTTTTACAATTTGATTTTTAAAGTCAGCTCCCATAACCTGAGTCCTGCAGAAAAATCGCATGCTCTAATCTGATAATAAAAGATCATCTGCCTTTGAAAGAGAGTAATTTTCACATGGCATTACTAAATACTCTGTTATACTTTCTGTCAACTGAATAGCATTTTTCTAGTTAGATACATCTATGCTAAGGGGAAAAAAAATCCTTAAATTAATTTATTTATGCTGCTATTGCTACATGAAGTATCTCAGGTTTTGCCATTGTAGGGTTTATATATATAAATATATATAGTTTTTTGTTTGTATTGCTTTGTGTTTTTCACATCGTCCATATTTCTTGGTTGGATTGAGCAGACTTTAGGATTGCATGGTGGATTAATGCAAAGCTGATGCTACTGCACCTGTGTGATCCTGCAGTAAATCCAGCGTGGAATACATGGGTCAGATAATTATTGGGTGCAGTTTGGGTATTGTGGGGGTTTTTGTTTGTTTGGTTGGTTTTGCTTTTGTTCTTTTTAATACAACTTGTAAAGTCTTTTCATCCTTACCTCAGCTGAACAAGGGAAGGTAGCTTTGAGAGCTCATGTTGATGCCTTTTTCTCTGGCCCTAAAAATATGTGTCAGTCACAATTAGGGTGATTAAAAGGGTACCTGTTATATGAGGGTCCTCAAGTACACAAATTCATCGGGTAGAAAAGGCCAAAGATGCTCCCACTGTGTAATGCATGTACAATTTTTATAGATCCTGCCAATTATCGTATCTGACAAACCCCCCCACTCAGGAACCTGCCTGGTGCAGCAATTCCCTCAGTTCTAGTACCTTCAGGATTCTCCTCCCTTAGGATGAAATCCAAGCCCCGCTTACAAAAGCCAGTCTTGGAAAGCTTGGTTTCACCCTTGGTTTCTAAGGAGATCCAAGACAGCACAGGGATCCAGAATTTTTTTTTTTTTGTCTTCTTGCTAAGGAAAATGTTGAAACTAAGCTACAATATGAGGCTACAAAGCTATATGTGTGTTTGTGTAAAGGATACAGAGAATGTGGAAACTCAGGGCACTGGGAATGTTTCTCTGTCTGCTCTGGGGTGCCCTGACCCCCAGGGCAGCTCTGACTCTGACCCTCATCCATGGAGAAAGTTTCCCAGACTTCAGCATAGACTGGAACCCACAAAAGTGTGAAATAGATTATGGAGAGCAGTGTGGGTGTATCACTTGGTGAGAAATTTAGTGTTTGGGATTTGTAGTGTGTTGTGGATGAAAGCAAGATGGAGGGCACAGGGTGTCATCCTGGGTTTCTCCTTCATGCTTCTTCTTCCTCCTTCTCCATGGGTTTGGGTGGCATTTTGTAATTGGGCAGAAAAGTCCCCATTGCAGCTCTTTGGGATCAGTTATTGGGTTAAAGGGAAAATAATCCAGATGACAGTTCTTAATTAGATAGTTTAGTCTTAAAAGACCTTGTAACAAGAGATTGTTGGCCATTTTGTGCTTTGCTAATGAAAGACTGCAGAACTCATAGTAGTGATACTGTTTTACTGATTAGAAATAATAAATACCTGAGTCCGAACTTGAACTGCCATCTGAAGTGCCTTCAATCCAGGCCCAGAGAAACCGACAGCTGGAACCCCCACAACAGACTGCATAAAAGAAAGAAAGGTAAAACCAAAACAGCATCAAAGTCACCATTTTTTGGTGTTTGTCTTTTCTTTGGCTGCCAGATCAGCGAGCAGGCAGCTGTTTCTCCAGCTCTGCGAGCGGCCGCTGCGCCCAGGAGCTGCCCGGGAGGTTCACCAGAAGGCAGTGCTGCTGTGAGTCTGGCCGCTGCTGGGCCAGTGCCTCTGGCCCCGAGGTGTGTCCTGCCAGAGGATCTGGTGAGTGCCCTCTTGGTTTGGCTTTCAGTTTGGCTATTCAGCTGTTGTTTTGGCTGTTATTTTCTCCTTGCTGTTCATTCTGCTCTGGGTGGAGGTCACCGGGGTGCTTTAAACTGCCTTAAAGTGTAGGCTAAACAGAAGAAAATAAGGTCATGGATAGCATTATTATTAATTTCCGTGGTTTTAGTACTGATATTGCCATCTGTTAATCATTTTTCTTTTTGGTCTGTGGTTGTTTGGCACTTGGTTTTTTAATGTCCTTTTGTTGGCTTTGGAAATAGGTTTTGGGAAATGGGAAAGACTTCGTGGTCAGGCTTGAAGAGGAAACAACTCTTAGGGTCCACAGTTAATTTTGATTTAAAGGAACAGTTCCTTTCTTGATCCATTGCATTTTGGGTAACTTTGAGCTAGAATGCATCAATTTTAAGTTGTTCTTTCAGTTCTGCTCAGAGAGGAATAGTGCGCATCCCTAATGAAAGGTATTTTCTGTTACTGGGCTTGCAAGGGTCTTCAGAGTGAGAGAGAGACAAGAATGTTGACTTCATGTTCAGAAGGCTTGATTTATTATTTTATGATATATATTACATTATGGCTATATTAAAAGGAATAGAAGAGAAAGTTCTCAGAAGCTAGCTAAGCTAAGAATAGAAAAGGAATGAATAACCAAGTTCTGTGTCCTGGCAGAAAGCAAGAACAGCTCTGCCGTGAGTGGTCAGTAAATCCAAACATCCACAGGAGACCAATCACGGATCCACCTGTTGCATCCCACAGCAGCAGATAACCGTTGTTTGCATTTTGTTGCTGAGGCCACAGCTTCTCAGAAGGGGGAAAAAATCCTAAAGAAAGGATTTTTATGAAAAGATGTCTGTAACAATTTTCTTTACCAACGAGAAGGTATTTTCTTCTCCTCCAAGAAACCAGGGAGTTACAGCGCTGCTGTCAACACACCAAGAAGACAGTTTCAATAAACACTTGAACAAATATTCCTAAATTACAGCATTCCTTTTCATTATTATTTCCTCAAGCAACACCTGCCACGACCAAGGGATGCTCAGAGCGGCAGGGGGAGGATGCGACATCGTGGAGAGGAAGAGCTGCCATCCTGGTTTTTGCAGCACACTGTGGGGAGGGCTGTGCCTGTCCTTGGAGCTGCCATCCTGGTTTTTGTGGCACACTGTGGGGAGGGCTGTGCCTGTCCTTGGAGCTGCCATCCTGGTTTTTGTGGCACACTGTGGGGAGGGCTGTGCCTGTCCTTGGAGCTGCCATCCTGGTTTTTGCGGCACACTGTGGGGAGGGCTGTGCCTGTCCTTGGGGCTGGCTGTGCGAGGCTGACCCTGTGTGCTGTGTGTCCCCTGTGTGACAGATGAGCACCGCAGGCTGTGTGTGGACGGGGCCCCTGCCCGAGGCGGCGCCCGCCGCGGCGGCGGAGCAGGAGGGAACGGCTTCCATCCCCATCCCAACGGATTCGGACCCAGAGGAGCTGGCTTCATCCCCATCCCGGGAAGCAACGGATTCTCCCCAGCTCTGGGAGGAGCAGGCGCAGCAGCAGGTGGTCACAGCCCCGCTGGAAGTGGCCCGATCATTACGGGGCTGAGTAAGTGCTCGTGTTCCGACTTGTTTGCTTTTTTTTTTATGCTATTCCTTCTTTTTTTCTTTTATTTTTACTGCTCAGCCTGGATATGGTATGGTGTTCTTCTTAACACTTAAAAATGATTTTGCCATTCAAGCGTGTTTTAAACGCCTCAGGAAGGTCAGGAGCCCTTCCTGATGTAGGAAGAGGTTTTTGCATGACTTCAGTTACAGAGTCCCTGAGCCCATGTTGTCCCTGTTGAGGTGTCTTTGTCAGCACTAATAAAACTCCAGCTTTCTAGTATTTTCCAAAAACTACCGAGGTAGTAGTTTAAAAATAAACATCTTCTGTATTTTCTCTTCCAACTGTAAAAGCTACTTACTCTGCAGAAACACTGCCTTGGCTGAAAGCCCAAACTGAATAATTTTCTGGCAGAAGTCTCCTGGATGTAAACATTGCTCATGACATGTGTAAACACACTCCTGGCATCAGAACCACAGAGATCATAAAATGTAAGAAGCATTATTAAGACAGGTACACCAAAAATGGCTTTGACTTTCACACAAATTGTGGTTTATCCCCAAGTTCACTGACAGGCTCATCAGGCTACAGACAGAATTGGTAAATCATATTTAAGAAGGTTTGTCTAATGCAGTTTTTTTATTTCCAAAAGCTGTTGTTGTTAGTTTACTGTCAGGTCAACAGATAGTGCCTTGAAAAAGGTTTTTTTAATCTGTTTTTAATCTGATTAAAAAGGTTTTTTTAATCACCTCACAACATCCTTTATGAAGCCAAGTACAATATTCATATTTACTTCCAAATAAAAATCTGAATATTTGTCTCTCATTCTGATTTTTTTATATTAGCAATACTCAATCAGACAATAGACAACTGCAAGCACCATCCCAACCTTTGTTTGAATGGACGTTGTATACCAACCCCCTCTAGTTACAGATGTGAATGCAACATGGGATATAAGCAGGATGAAAATGGGGATTGCATTGGTGAGTGAACATTTCAAAATCCATTATTCTAATATTCTTCAGCTTAAAATCTTTTTTACCAAAATAAATAATATTAATTTTAATGATGCTGCTCATCAGAGAGAGTGCAAAGACCATGGTATTAGTTACCCTAGAATAATTTCAGTTTTCTATGAGAGCTATCTGTTTTCTTACCAAGCAAAAAAAAAGCTTGATGGTATTGAGTATTCCTACTCCTGTAGTTGAAGGCTATTGAGCATTTTTGTCACACTCAATAAAGTTCTGCTTCATTTTCTCTTCTGTTAGGCTGACAAAGCTCGACTTTTGGGATGTAGTATTGTTATGATCAAGATGATGAAGGGTAGAATTTATGTTTTGCCTCCTCATAAGGATTAATGGCAATTTTAAAGACATAAAATAATTCAAAAATTGCATTAATTAACTTCTGGTTAAACTTGTATTTCAGATGAAAATACAAAATACTAACTGTACATGACAAGAACTGAATTTGGGATCCTATACTTTTATTCAATTCCTGTGGACTTCACTCTTGCAGTGTCCAAAACTCATCAGTTATTTCAGGGAAAATACAAGATTTGGGGGTTCTTGTGGGGTGGTTGTGTGGAGTGGAACCCCCTATGCAGGACACACTGATTAATGTATAGGATCCTAAATAAAAACTCCTGGTTATGTTTTGGATTGAACCCTTTTTACTGAGTCTTTATGAAGAGGTTGAGATCTGTGAATGAAAAATACCACAAAAGAGCTTGTTAGCAGTAGGTTTGCATCACAGCAAGTGTGGGTTGAGAATCAATTTCTAACGTGTCTGAGGATTGCAGGTCCCCTCTTAGTTCAGCTGTGCTCTTGCATCACAGAGCTTGGTCCCTGCACCATCCCTGGCCACTGCACACCCTCGTTTTCAGAAAACTCAGTTAAAAGGGATGTCACCGCTTCCCCAAGCACTTGCACTGCTCCCATTGTCAAATATCCAGAAAGTTTTCAGAACATCTAATTTAAACACTACATTTGCAAAAGATTCAGCTTCTCTTATTTCTCTTCTTATCCTCACTGTACAAAGAAAGTTGTTCAGTACCTTCTTCATTTCAGTTTTTTGTACTTGAAGGTTGATATAGTTCTTCTTCCAAGCTGTCCTTTATGATATAGGGAGCCTGAATCTTTTTTACTTTTTTTATTTGGGGGAGAGTTTCCTGTACCTCTGAGCTCTGACTGGGAAGTTCAAAGGGCTTTATCTCTTGCTGCATCCTTGGGTCCCAGGAGCCATAATCACATTGTGAGAGGGGAGTAGGAGTTTTGTGGTGTTTGTTTGCTGTTCTTTATAAAAGATGGCTTGATGGTTCCTGATGGCTGTTCTTTAGAAAAGGAGTATGGAGAACCCTGGCTCATTTGTTACAGCACTAGATTTTGCATCACTGAAATCAGTAATATTTTTAACTCTGATGGACCTTGACACTCAAGGACTATCTGGTGTCTTGGAGTATTTGATCTTTTTGAAATATAGTTTATATCTTGTATCCATATTTTTGTTACTCAGGGGTCAAGTTGAAAATAACATCTGAAGCACATAGGTTGTAGCAAGTAGAGCTGTATGAACTTCAGTTTTTTAGTTTTTCAGGTGTCACTGGAGCATGGCAATAATCTGTGCTTTGAAAAGCTCTTCAGCTTTACTTAGCTGGCACAGAAAAAGGCAATGTGTTCTTGATAAGGTGGCTGTCATTCTGTCTCTGACTCTTCTCTGGGGTCACCCTGCAGGACACTTGCTTGGCAGTTCCCCTTCTACACCAGGCTTGTGATAATTGGTGAAGTTGTGCCTAATTTTCAGCTTGGGGTCCCAGTAGGTTGATGGGTGCATTGAGGGAAAGAAAAAATTGACCTGGTGAATTATGTAGCTTACAGGTATGTGCCCAGTGAAAATGTGTCTTCTCGTAAAGAACTTAATGTTGACTTCGCAATGCTTACCTCAGCATAAAAGAGTAAACTGAAGGCAGAGGAAATTTTGGGTGCGCTGGGATCAAAACAGAAATTTCAATTGGTTTAACGAAAGCAGTGCCAGCTACAGTGCTGTCCCACATGGAAAGCATGGGAAGAAACCCCCAAAATGACTTCAAAAAAGTTTAAGTGTCATTTTGCCCGTTTTTTTGTGACATGAAATAAATCACCCATTACTAATTTTAGCTCTGCAGTGGTTTGCCTTTTCAGTAGCTGCTTGAATTCAGACGTTTCATAAGAGAGTGAACTCTGAATTATAAATAACTCTGCGAGCTCTATAAATAACACAGCTTTGTCTCACAATTATTTTCTAATTGTATTACAAAGTAGTAGCCAAAGCACCCCCCTGAATGTGGGATATGTTAACAGTAGTTGCTGCAAATTACACATAATGTTTCTTGGAAATATAGGCAGGATATATATTCTAATTTATATATATATGTATGAATTATAGTAGATATCTATATTTTAGTTTGAATATTTTCTCTTTTTACTGACGGAACAGTCTTGGGGCATTTGTAATGGGGTTAATGGCACATAAATGAACGCTATTTCTGTACTTCTCTGCCTGCTCCCAAAGCAATAAATTAAATCCAGAAATGGTTACATATTTTTCTATAGAGTTAAAGAAAAGCCCTGTTTCAAGATTTATCCTGCCAAACCAAAAAACTGTGGTGTTACTAATTTGTCTCTGACCTGAAGTTGCATTATGCTGTTCTCACAACAGAACATGGCCAAGGACCATGAGTGTCCTAAGTGGTCTGACTCCAAATGGTCAGTCCTTTTCTCCAAAATAGACAGCTTTAATTTTATTACCTTTCCTTGTTCACTTCTGTTTCAAAAAAATCTGGTTAAAACTGTAGAGACTTTTTAAAAAGTGGGAGCAACCTGTAGGTGTGCTGCGTTGAATTTTAGTTGTCTTGTCAATACAAATAGGCCTATTTAAAATTTTTAAATTTGTCTCCAGACTCATTGCAGTAAGTCTTTTAAGGGGATTTTGGAAGTTTCCTACTGTGCCTGAGAGAATTCTGCCAGTTGTTAGAGATGAAAAACTGAAAGGTGGAGATGTGTGTGAGGCAAGTGCTGAAAAGCAAACATTTGACCTTGAAGGGGGCATGCTGGGAGACAGAATAAATGGGTTAAATATCTCTGTCTTAAATGTTTCCTGTTTATATTGCTGGAATATGCATGCTTTCAATGCAAAATCAAAGCAAACTACTCCTTTATATTAACATACATTTGCCATTTCCCTCAGTTATCAAGAGCTTATAAAAATAAGACCATCTTAAGAAGCATATTTCATGTGGAAGTCATGTGCATGAAGGATGCATATGGCTTAGGAAGGATTTTGGAAGCTTAAGTCAGCTGCTTGATAGAGAACCTCTGCATTCCTGCTGTAGAATTTATAAACTTACAGAGACATCCTTTGGAGCATGAACATGGGCTTTTATTGAAGCAAGTTGGAGCCTGTAATGGCGAAGATCCTAAATGTCATTCTCTTCAGGAAAACTCAACAAAACAGATAAGCACTGTTTCAACTATTTATAAGTTCCCTCTGTGCTCCCTTATAATAAAGCAAAATATAAATACAGTAAACTGATTTGAATTAGGGCACTTGACAAAAAATTATTGTCAAGATGGGATTCAGAGGGGTGGTGTTCAATCCTCCTTGACCCCTTTCTATATCAGCTGAGCACTGAGGAAAAATCACCTCTGGTGAAAAATCACCCCACTCATGACAAAGAGCATCCCAACATCCAGGCATGGCAGAGAAGCTTGAGGGCATGGAACTACTACAGTGACACAGACTGGCATGTAAAAATTCATGGTTAAATACCTCTGTATTCGGGTTAAATACCTCTGTATTTAACACCCTGAATTCCTCTTTTCTTTATCTCCTCTCAGTTCCTGTGGTTTTACTGCAGTGATCAGTGGGTGTGCAAATGTAAATGAGCTAGTTACTTGTGAGGGGAGATGTTTGATTCTTCCATTTGCTTTTCCTTTATCCATTTAGCTGTTTACACAGATCGTATCTGGGCACCAAGAGTGCTGTAACCAGGCAATTATATCAGTGACTTGTGTAGACACAGATTCTTTTGGTATAGTTATGCTCTGGGTTTAAACTTTGTGTTCATTACCTCAGACATTCCTGTTAAAGATGGGGTCTTATTTATGATGAAATTAGAACAAAAGAAACCTTTTGCTATCTTTTATAGTGATTTTAGAAGTTGTTCGTGAAACAGCACTTTCTAGAAAGTACACATAAACATCCTTATGACTTCAGTTTCTTGTTGCCTCCCAGTAGTCTCAAGATGTTATGAGCTAAGTTCTAGGACCAGATTTGATAAGGAGTGAGTGGAAATGATCATGAAAATTGCCCTGGGGTTTTCCTGTTATTTCTGGAAGCATGCACTGCAAAATGCATGGGAAAATCATCATTGTTAGGAACTGATCAGCTTCAGAGTTTCTTACGGCAGCTTTCAGCCAGATGCCAGAAACTCCTGCAAATCACTGCTGGCTTTCTGCTGTTTAAAGTCTGCCTGAACGAAGAGATGAGTAATTACAAGAGCGTTGTAAGTAAGTGAAGGGCCTAGCTGGAGGAAAAAGTCAAAGTAGCAAAAATTGCTGATAGAGAAATGGGGGATTTCATCAAGGGATCTATTTGTCACCTGTAAATTGAGCTCTAACAGAGAGCATCTGCCTGGGTCATCCTTTAGGAGCTGCTATGGGGACTGATCCAGCATTCCTGCCCTACCAGTGGGATAACCCACTCTGCTCCAGTGGATTACAGGGTTCTGGAGGGTTTACAGAAGAACAATTGTTATTTTAGATCTGGGAATAGCTGTCATGACCAAAGACACCTCTGACTCACTGGTAACTGCTGAATATCAAATTTGGGAAAGGGTTCTTGAAAAGAACTGTGAGACCCATGTCAAATAAGAGTTATTTCTGACATTTCAGCTGGTTAAAATGTGTTTGGTTGCACCCAAATACCCAAAACTTTTGGAAAGGAGAGTAAGGTACATTACAGAAGAGGGTTAGGTTAAATCTGGCATTACTCAGTGCAAAGACTGGGGTTGAGGGTGCAGTGGGGCATAAATGTTTGAGATGTGGTGCACAGTCTGTGGTCTCATTAACAATCCCTCCTGCTGGTGTGCAGCCCCTCCTCAGTTTTTTACAGCAAACATGTAAAATAATAGGGGTGGGTTTTGGATGCCGTGGTTTGCTCTCATTTAAAGTGCCTGTTTTGATTAGTATTGCTTTTTCCTTGTGAAGGAGCATAAATGGCCATTGAGTTAAACGGAACTGGGTTGTATTAAATCAACCATAAAGGCAACCATCAGGTCTCAAAATGCTCAAGAAGATTCTTCTTCTGTTGTCCCGCAAGCTGCTTACAAATGATGCAGTGCCACTTCACTTCTTACAAATGCCTGCCTAGCTGAACCAGGAACAGCCCCATGTTCCTGGCAAAGCAGTGATTTTGCACCAAGAGCAGGCTTTAGTAATTAGCATTTGGCTGCTAGTTACCATCTTTTTCACTCAGAAGCTTCCAGATTGGGGGGAAAAAAAAAAATTTGTAGATTTTGTGAAGTCACTAATGGCTCTCTGTGCTGCCAGCAGATGTTGATGAGTGCACATCAAACCCCTGCTCCAATGGGGACTGTGTCAACACACCTGGTTCCTATTACTGCAAGTGCCACGCAGGTTTCCAGAGAACTCCCACCAAGCAAGCCTGCATTGGTAAGAAAACTGCTCCGTGGCTGCTGGCATTGCAGATGTTCTGACCCCTTGCATCAGACTCCATTTGAATTGGGATTTGAAGGATAGGAGTGCAATTTCAGTACATCCCAATGTTAAATCAGTTCTAGATTTGGGCTGCTGCCTCATTTGTTTTGTTGTTGTTGTTTTTTAATATTTATCCATTATTCTGGAATATCCATTCAGGGAATTTCCCAGACAGGAGTTCTAAAAAAAAAATTTAAAAAATTGAATGACAGGTGCTTTTTTGTGTATGCATGCAGATGAAAGTATTAATCATATTTTAAAAGTATTCATGAAGAAGTTGCAAAGCTTCACAAAAGGTAGCATTTGCTGTACATGTCTGTAAAAATATTATTTTTCCCTAATGCAAGGAGACTAAAATCTTAACTTAATTTTGAACTTTTTTCTAAGTAATGTTTAAGTGACATGCCAATATTTTTCAAAGCACTGATTGCCTCTTAATGCATTTTTATCTTAACTGTAGTTCTCTATTTGTGTAGGATTTCATTTGTTTGGCTTGGTTTGTTTTTTCTTCCCCTTAGATATCGATGAGTGTGTTCAGAATGGTGTTCTTTGTAAAAATGGGAGGTGTGTGAACACTGAGGGAAGCTTCCAGTGCATTTGCAATGCTGGGTTTGAGCTGACTGCAAACGGAAGAAACTGTGTGGGTAAGGACCCTTCTAAAGAATGGGGCAGGCATTAGCTTGGTGGTTCTAGAAATTGTGCTTCATACTAGAGCTGAGGATCATTAAAGATTACCTTTTTTGAAATACTGTGAACTTACAGGCCTTTGATTCAAATAGTTATTGTATAGAACCATATGATCTCAAAGAAAATTTGAGATAATTTTTGTTTTTGAAGCTGAACGTCTCCTCAAGAGTCCTAAGAATAATGTTTTTCCATAAAGCTTCACAGCAAATGATCCATAAATCAGCATTGCTGAAGAAAACACTTGTTTTCAAATTTGGCTGCACGGTGTCAAGAAAAACCCTTGCTAGATGAACAACAAGCTCAATTCTCTTGGGCAATGGAAACCTTTTATCCTCTCATGTATGAAAGAAAGACGCGCCCTGTCCTTTCGTACACAGCCTGCTGAAATATGCAAAGCAACTGATCAGAACATGAAAAAAAAAATTGCTGCTTTTTATATGGCGTGAAAACTCTTGAGATACTTTATCAGAGTTGTGATCAGAAATTAATCTTCAAGTGAAGGAATATGCCACACCTGTCCTGACTGATTATTTTCACTGTGTTGTCTTCTGGAGGGTGAGAAGCTAAAATCCGTTTTCTTTGCAATGTTTTGTAGACCACGATGAGTGTGCCACCACAAACATGTGCCTGAATGGGATGTGCATAAATGAGGATGGGAGTTTTAAATGCATCTGTAAACCAGGATTTGTCCTGGCTCCAGATGGACGTTACTGTACTGGTATGTGAATTTTGGAGGGATACTGATGGAAAATGGCTTTTCCTGTCTGTTCATCCCTGCAGGAATGGCAGACTGGTAACATGGATTGATTCAAAGCCATATAACACCTTGCTGCTCACTAAAGTAGATTTCTTTAGCTGCCTGCAAACAGATCTGTAATTTACTGAAAGAAGTATTTAATAGCGTTAGGAAAGCCACAGTGATCAATAAATTAGCTTCTGAAAAATATTGAAGCATTGTAAATACATAAAAATATTCAGGCCTTTTGTGAAATGGTAAAGTGAGCAGCAGTGTGGTAAATTTAAGAGGTTTGAAAGATTTTACATTGATGAGCCCCACCCACACACACATATTTTCCACATCATTTTTCTAATAATTCAGAGCGCATAGCACTTGAGTCATTTTACGGGTCACACGGCATTGTAAACTTCTTAAAGTGCAATCACTAAAAACTTCTATTAAACATTTTAAGAATACAGTCTGATTTAGCGCCAGTTTCAGCAAACTAATTGAAAATACCTGTTGCTGCCCACAGAGGTGTGTTTGGACTTAAGCCACTTCTAGTAAATAATCTAAATTGTAAGTCTTCTGATTTGAATTTTAACCATTTCTACATTTGTCCTTTTCTTAATAAGATGCAGTTGTGCTTAGAAATTGATGACCCCTTAAAAGTTCTTTGAAATTAAAATTAATCCTCATAAGGATATTTTGTGTCTAGTGCTCTTTAGCCATACTTTAAAGCAAAATTAAAATATGGGATGGACAAAGGGGAAAATTTATCATTGATTTTGCTTGATGTAGAATATGAAGTACCTCTAATCCTAAAGTTCATCTGCATGTTTTGGGGTTATTTTATTTTTTTGTGCAGCTGGAATTTTGATTATTCCAAGATTAAATTTTCATTAGAAGTAGAACAAAGATGCTGTTATCTATTATCATAAAGTAATGTGATAATGTTCGTAAACTATTAGCTGTAATCTTGCTTAAAAACAGATTGATTGCTGAAGTGTCTTGCCTCCTCTTAGATATTGATGAATGCCAGACATCAGGAATTTGCATGAATGGCCATTGCATAAATACTGAAGGCTCATTTCGGTGTGATTGTCCACCTGGCTTGGTTGTTGGAGTTGATGGTCGTGTGTGTGTAGGTAAGTCAGTTTTATTCTTTTCTCTTCATGGAAAAACAAGTGGAATTATCAGGTTAATTAATTATCAAATGCATCAAATTATTTCCTTCTAAATAATGTTGACATCAAACCACAAACAAGATGCAATCCCATAATCCTGTTGTTAAAAGACAAGAAATTAATTTTCTCTCTACAATGAGGCAGTATCTCTTGTTTACCTGTTACTCATATAAATGTAAGCTCAGTGTGCCTGCTCTGCCTGGCATCTTCTTTTGGTTTTGAGACATACCCTTTCTAGCCTGATGAAAAATAGTATTTTGCCATGTAATCAGCCTCTTGTCCTCTCAAATGGTACTGGTTGGAATTTCAGAGATTGTTTACTAAGCTCTGCTAGGAGCTCTAGCATGTCTTCAGGAAGCTCGTGGGACAAAAATTAGATAATTTTCAAGCTGATGAATTAAATAAGTATAGAAGGCAGGAAGCATTCAATCCCTTCTTCTGTGCTGATTGCTGGGGAGGAGGGAGGAGAGGAATAAATATTTGACAGGGATTTCTGAGAATTATGATACTGTGTGTACTTTGCAAAGTTCCTTAATTTAATCCGCAGGATTTTCCTTGTGTGTCTCAGAACATCAATTCTATATCCCCCAAAATGTCTCCTTCCCCAGCTCCTGCATGTGTCTGTCATCAGGCACGTTACTGAACAGAGACTCCACAAGAAAAATATTTATTAATTGGAAATTAACAAATAATGACTGCTCTTGCTGATGGACTTATGGATGTTGTATCTGCCTTTGTCTTATCAGCATATTTTCAGGTAAAGGAAAACCAGCATCACAATGCTTTGGACGTTCTCACACCCAAGGGATGGGACGTACTAAATCCTCATGTTGCTCATTTCACATAACATTTCAGGTGGTGCTAAAGTTCAAAAGTCTTCAAAACAAAATCTAGGACAAGTGTTTCTACCAAGTGCCAGCACAAGCTAGCCCCTTCTGTTACCACTTCAGCTTTAAAAATGCGTGATAAAAAATGAGCACTGTCTTAAAAGCATAGGCTCAAATAAAGCCATAACACATTCTCAGTCTCGCAGTTGGAAAGCAAATTTTGTTGTTTTAAGTAAATTAAATGTTCTAGTAAGCAAAGCTATACTGAAGGTTGAACCAACAAAAGCAAGTTGTGTTCCCTCCTGTGTGGTAGCTGAGTTGTTTTCTTTTGGTTTATTAAAAGTTTGGAGAAAAGCAGTGAGAAGTAAAACAATGAGAAGAGGCCTGTAGTACTGTTTTAAATATTGGAATTTCACTGCTCAGTGGCACACCAACAAAAACAGATTTGAGTACAGGCTGTTCAGTACCTTTTTCGTGTTCCAAGTTGGCCTCATCTTTACCCCTGTCAGTGATACAGCTGCAAAGAATCAATACAGTACTCAATTTCCTGTGCTTTCATTTACCTAATGTTGCCACAGTGCTAGCAGCAAAAGGCTTGACAGGTTTGCCATCATCTGTGAACACCATTTATATAGAAGTTACGTGTTACACAGCTTTAAGGCTTAGCATAAATGCTTACATTTTCAACAGGAAAAAAAGCATTTTCAACATTTTTTTCCCTTCACAGGACAAAAAATCTTAAAGCAGAATAATGATCTAGTTGGAAAATTCATTAAAAGAAGATGATGTAATTATTCCAGCCATAAAGTAGCATAGCAAATTTCAAATAATGCATAACAAAATATCCTCACACATGACTTAAGAGCAGAATTTCCAAGCCAGTCCACTGTTCAGAATTGTGTATGTGTGTTTATATATAATCCACATGCTGTATTAACTACAGGAATTCTGTTTCTGGCTATTCTATTCCATATATTGCATGACCTAAATAGTACTTTTCAGACATTCTGGCTGCTAGAAGATCATTGGTAGTTTGAAAATTAATAACTTAAACTGGAAATCTTGTACGAACATTCCCACAAGTCTGCTAGGTAACCAGCAAGGAACATAAAATCTGAAAGCCCACAGTCCAGCTGCCCCTTCTTTCTCTGAGCTCTATTTTAATTCTAAATAATGATCTTGATCCTGGTGGGAGTGCACACAGAAAGGAAATGCTGTTTTACTTAGTTTTTATAAGTATGGTTGAGTCAATCACAGAATGTTATACAAGCTTGAAAAAGGTACAGCAAAGGGGAACAAATGCTTGGAAAAGGAACAGTTACAGAGTCATGGAACAGCTAGATAAATACGTGGAGCCAAACTTCCAATATTTGAATATTTGCAGGCTTTTTAGGTTTGGCTGTACTTCCAGCTGCAGCCCCATGCTTGGATGCCTCAGCTGGCTCTGTGTGTGAGCGTGTATCACCTCAGAACTTGTGCTGAGCTGTGGCTCCAGCTTCACACTGAGGTGTTTGTTCTCTGCTGAGACACTTCTAATTACCTCTGCCCAGAGCCAGAGCCATCCAGGACAGAGTAACCAAGCTTTGTTTTACCCTGGTAATTTTGTAGAGCCAAATGGGTTAAGCGTTTGTCATAAGCCTGATTTGTCCTTCTAAGGCTCCTGGGTGGGTGCAATGACTTTCCCTGAGTGTGAGTCAGGCACTTGTCCACCTGATACTGACCACAGATGTGGTGATCATCATTTTTGTAGGTGCTGCAGTGCTACACTGCCAAATTTAAGAGTGTAGAAGTGCCATGCCGTGGGACAGAGTGGAGAGTCCCATAAACAGGTACAGCAGCAGCAATGCTAGTCTCTGATCCAGGGCAAAAAATAAATTCTTGGTGCTCTGGAATGAGTAGCCAAAGCCTAAGCAAACTAAACATGGGGAGAAGCAGAGGTTCATCAGTTAAGTGCAGACTCAGAACTGTTGTGGAATGGAGAACTGAGCTTTGTGAGGTGCCTGCAGCAATTGAACCATCCACAAAGAGGTTCCTGTCCTCATTCTTGCTCGTAGCACAGCCCAAGGGGGACATTCTCCTCGTCACACAGCTGCTGGGGGAGAGGCAGCTTGGTTCTTCATCCCTCACAGGCTTGGTGAATCACTGACTGTGTAGATCAGACTGTTTTCCTGTAACTAGGGCATGACATTGTCCCCAGTTTCTCTGTGTCACTTCTCTAAAAGCACTGGTGTGCCCTGAGAGCACTTGCTCTCTTGTGCAGAGCAGTTGCTCAGTACATCTGTAGCTTCCTTCAGCTACTTCCCATACTCCACATCTTTGAAAACCTTCCTCCAGAGTATTTCTTCCACACTTTCCAGCCTCCTGTCCCTCTGCAGTTTCCCTTGGTGCCATTTCCTTCCCTTGACTTGCTTCTCCATTCCCTCACAGGCACATGACTAGGGGGAAGCCTCCCCTTCTGTGACAGAGCAGTGATTGAAGTCCCTTTGTTCATGGCAGAACTTGTGGGTGGCAACTGGACTTGTGTGAGATGGAGGGAAAGCATGCGATGCCACTAATTATTTTGCCAAGTAAATGAACAGAGATTTCTCGTGCAAAAGTCCTCGACTTTTTTCAAGCATCATAATCTTTTCCTGATGTCAAGTGCAAGCAAGTTGTACTGGCTTCACCTAGATTCTTGGCAGGGAAAAAAACCTCTAAAATCTAGGACATATGTAGCTGTGCTCCAGAACTATGTGTTCCATGCGATACTAAAGGCAAGAGAAAACATTTATGTGCAGGCAGCACTGTTATACAGGAGCCAGCTTACAACACTCAAAGGGCCGACAGAACACGTAAGGAATTGCCAGTTCTTATTTAGATTGGCCCTGGATATTCAACATTCACTGTAAAGCTTCTCATGCAACTTTCCTTTGTTGTTTTGGGGTCATACTTCAAGCAAGGAGCTGTCTGGATTCCCTCAAACTTGTTTCAGTTCCTGAGTCCACTCAGGCTCGTGTCCAGGCCACAGTGCATGGTGGTTTTACTGGGGGACTGTCAAGCAGCATGAATTAAAGCTGTGTTCTGTTCTGGCCCATAAGGATACCTGAAACAAAGAGTATTTTTGCAGTTCCTGTAGAATTATAGGAGTCAAAAGTAAAGGCTGATTATCTGTATCCTGCAGTTCTCAGCTACACATTTTTAGAAGGACTGTCCAATTACATGCTTGTTCAAAGATCTCTAATACTATCCTGTAAGCAAACATGAGGAAAAGCATTCAAGTTTAGAAGGACCAAAACCAGAAAAGTACAACAAATCCCCAAAGAAATGTACACAAAGCAGTCTCAGAGACATTCTCATAGTTCTTGGATAAGTATGGGAGATTAATATTCCTGTAAAGGTAAGTATTGAGGTATGTCTTGTAAGATATTTCTTGCGTCTTACTGGCCAAGGCTGTCAAATTGATTTATGCGATTAAATCACCTGTAAGACTGGCAGTGTGTACATGGTGAATCTTACACGTGTATGGTTGGCCTATATAATTTTTCTGCTGTCTTTTTTTGGACTGGTTTTCAGGGTTGAAGAACCTTTCAGGTGTTCTGTGTTTTGTTTGTGTGACAAGTGGTGGTTTATCCAGCCCACCATTTCCAGGCCTCTCCCCAAGGATGGCACTTTAACTTCCAGAGTGTGTTTTTAATCACAAACCCCCCTGAAGGTTCTTATAGTCTGGACAGTATCACTGCTTTCCTCACTGCCTAGTGTGTGTAAAATTTGTTAGATTGCTGTTCCCAGCTAGATTTTGGGGCCTCTTTGGTGTGCTAAACCAGCACTGGTGCCTGTTTATGTATAAACCTATTAAGATGGTCATGTCACGTATTTGCTTGTCTGAACAATCTGCTAAAATTGCACTTCTATTCATGATTTTGTAAATACAGCTGGAGACCATAGCTGGAGACCATGCTCCTCCTTCCAGAAGCTGGTATAATATCCCATATTATAATATAATATGTATATCTAAATTTATTTATTTATTTATTTATTTATTTATCTATTTATATTATTTTGGGTAATATGGGATATATATTGGGATATATATATATATATATATATATATATATATATATATCCCAATACACTATCCCATATTACCAGCCCTGTGCCGCTGATGGGTTATCCTACCTGAGGAACCATTCTGGAACTCAGAGATGTCTGTGGTACTTCCCAGAGGGAAGAATCAACTCCATGCTGATCCAGGCTGTTCTGTGTTTCTTACTGGGACATTTGTTGATGGATTTACAGAGCTGCTTTGGGGTGTGGGTCGCCTTTGCTGGGTCCTTTGGAATGCCTTTGAACTTGGTCACAAAATCCTAGTTTAGGTGGTTTGAAAGTGCTTTGGGGAAAACTCCAGGAGGCAACCACGCTGAGAATTGGCCTTGGTCTCATCAGGATTATTAAGGCAGAGCAGATGTAGCCAGTGTGGCCTTTTTATTGACCAAACATAAGGGATAATATGCATACATTTAATTTTCAGCCTAAGGAAATAATTGTTTCTCCCCTTGTCCTTTATCTCTAGATACTCACGTGCGCAGCACATGCTATGGGGGCATCAGGAAAGGGCTGTGTGTCCGTCCCTTCCCTGGGGCTGTGACAAAGTCTGAATGCTGCTGTGCCAACCCTGACTATGGTTTTGGAGAGCCGTGCCATCCCTGCCCTGCTAAAAACTCAGGTACAAGTTTTGTGTTTCCTTGAGTGCTGCAGTGAACATACAGACTTTAAACAAAATTGCTGAAATCGCATTGTTGATTTTTATTTCATGCCCAAAAGAAGAGTGAACAGGGTGAATTTGGGTTCCTGAATTAAGTGTTTGCTCTAAGTAATAATTATTGCAAGAGAATAAGCAGAATTCTTCAATGAATCTGTAAATTTCCTGCTCCAGTCAATCCAGAATAAAAGAGCAGCCCATATTATTATTATTATTTCTAGAAATATGTACTTCATTTTATAAAAATCAATTCTTCAAGTAAACCTGGGAATTGATTTAAAAAAAAATCTCTTGACTACAGAGCTGAGGTGGTGCATCTTGGACAGAATTTCCATTTAGTATTAATAGTATAGCAGAAAACTATTAAAAAAAAACAAAAACAAGTAAAACTGACAGTGTGATTAAAAGCAGTAACTTGAGAGCACAATTGTGTCAAGATTGTAAAGAAATCACCTAGGTTTTTAACTCTGGTCATCTAAATATGGTTTTGTATGTATATATATATATATATACACAAACATATATATAAATATATAAATAACCAAACTCCAAACTTATATATTATATATATATATATTTATATATATATATACAAAACCAAGCTTAGATGACCAGAGTTAAATAAATATAGATATTTATTTATTTATTTATTTTATTTATTCATATATATATATATGAAAGTTCAGTATGAAGTGCTACCTTACATAGATTTAACTAAATTATCTATAAATGGTTATTTCATGTGAACATTGGCATTTCATTAGTTACATGGTAGAAAAATTACTTTGGGAAAAAAAATTCATGTCGGTTTAGTTTAGAATGAAAGAAGGTGAAATACTGGAAATAACATTTTCTTTTCCCCAACATCTCCACCTCAACCGAGCAGCTGAGTTCCATGGCCTGTGTAGCAGTGGAATAGGTATTACTGTTGATGGAAGAGGTATGTTGCCTATTTTTTTGATATGTACGATTGTCCTGGTTTAGGGCAAATTTTGGGAGGAAATTTCCGAAGTATTTGTTTGTAGAAGGCAGATTTAAGCAGCCCCTCCCCCAGGAAGTTCAGGAGGTAAATTTCTTTCAAGAAAAGTGGATGAAATTGTTTATTTAACAACATTTTGTTGCTAACATTGTAATGTTGTTACATTGAAATTTTAACAACTGATTAACAATTTAATAATTCAGCATCATAAAGTCACCCCATGACAGGGATTCAAAGTTTTAAAAAAATGTCCTCAGAATTATTTTTTTGATAACATACTAGAGTGGAGTTTTAACTTCAAGATTAATATGTTAATTTTAGTATTTTAATTCTCAGACTACAATATTTAAATGTTATCTAGAGAAAAGGGTGGAATTAATTCTCTAGAACAGTGGATTTTGCCTGACCCTCTCAAGAAAAAAAAGTAATCCGTTTCAGAGTTCTGACCTACGATTTTATTTTTTTTTGAGATCAGAAATTTTTTCAGATTAGGCATAGAACAGTTCTCTCTCATCTGACAGGAGTCACTTGCATTTGCAGTTGATTTTCAGTCAGCTGGGATAGTAATAGAGCAGTTTTTCACTCCAGATTCAGTGTTCACTCATGGACCGTTTCCATGGACAGACTGTATCTCCGTAGAGTTAAAAGTTGGAAGGGAGCTTAACTGAAAAAAACATGTCCTTATGAAAAAGAGTCCTGAAACTGACCACTTGCATTTAGTATTGGGAACTGTAAAGCTCCACATCCTTTTCCTAGTACCACAGAGACAGGGATTTTCAGAAACAATGGCTGAGCCAGGTCTGAAGTAGGGGCAAAGCAAGCTGCAGCTGCCAGACAAGTAAAATGGGCTGAAGAAGGAATAGGAGGATATAGGAACATAAAATGTATTGCTAGGTATTGGTTTGGTGTGTTAATAATTATCCTTGTCAGCATTAAAGCTCCTATTCTATACAGCAGAAACAGAATAAGAGCTCCCATCATTGCATTTAGCAATAGCCTGAATAAATTTTAAAAATAGCACTTAAATAAAAGAAATTCTGGTTTTGTTCAGTACTGAAAGTATCTGCATATTTTTTTCTTCATTGCTTAACATGCTGTAAGCTTGTATGAGTGATGTGAAATCCATGGAATTTATGAATTCTCTCAGTTTACTTTTCAGTGAATTATATAGGGTCCATTGAAGAATCTCTAAATCTCAGAGAAGTAATGTCAGCATTCATTAATACTTAAAACAAGCAGCATCCTACCATAAGAATTTGCATGCAGCCTGGTGGAGAGGTTCATGTGTCCTTTTGGACACATGGAAAATGCAATTTTTCACTAAAACATTGAAACCACTGCGCTGTCTACCAAGTGCATGACAAAGATCATTCATGTCTCAGCTGAAGTTCTCTTTTGTTCAGGTTTCCAGAGCAAACACAGGGTTTTCTGTGCCTCTTGTACAGCAGCATTGCAGCCAATTTTCATGCTTCTGCTCCTGTCACTGCTTATACACTCCTTGTGTGGCTTGTCCTCAAGATCCAGACATGTCTAGTGAGCTACAGAATCCGTTTTGCTCTAAAGAAAATACAAATTTGAAGTGGCATGCCAAATCGTATTTTCTTACAAAGTTTTTCGGGCGTCTCATAGCATTGAGTTTTATCCAGGGGTAGCATGTTTTTTTCCAAATGCATATGTGATTAAATGTATTAAATCAGTATCTAAAGTGCACTGTGATTAAAGAGGAAATGTTCTTTACAAAAAGTTGGGCCCTACCCTACAAGTATAAAACAAGCCTTTCTTGAAGTCACAACTAGACCAGCACCCTTTCTTTCCAGGGTTTGGGAAAGGAGCTATTTAAAGTAATGGGCTTACCATATGAGAAGAAGGAAAATATTGAAAAACTCTCTTTTCCTCAGAGGCAAGAAGCATTAAAATTCGTCTGTTCCTCTTCTTACAGTTCATATGAATATATTGGACTTTTCCAACTACAGCAGAAATTTTATATGGAACTGTAAATTCAGGGTATATAACTCATCCATCATCCTGTCCTGTCTGTCTGAGAAAAAATTTAAATTTCCAGCAAGTACTTACAGGACTCAGTATGGCTGTAGTTTTGACCTATGTTTTACTTATGTATTAGGAAAATTTATGTGTCAACTAGTAATTTATAACTTCTTACCTAGATCCCCAAACTAGAGGCACTGCGTCCACAGGCATCAAGCTTTTTGTTACAAACATGTAGTTCCCTGTCAGTTTAGGTTGGAAAGGATATCTGGAGATGATCCAACTTAACCTTCTGCTCAGAGCAAAGGTATATTCAAAGTTAAACCATTTCTCAAAGCCTTGCCTGGGGGAATTTGGAAAATCTCCAAGGACAGAGTTCCTACAGCCTCTTTGGGCAGCTTCCTCCACTGCTTAGCCACACTCAAGGTGAAGAATTGTTTTCCTGGTGTTTAATTAAATTTCCACTGTTGCATCTTGCAAGTGTTGTCAGTTGTGCACCTCAGAGAGGTGGCTCCATCTTGTTTGTAATCATCTGTTAAAATCAGGCTAACGCTGTTAGGGGTCCCTCTGATATTCCCTTTTTTCAGCTGACCAAATCCAGTCCCTTCAGCCTCTTCTTGTACCACAGGCTGCTGAGGGAATTTAGCCACACTGACATGAGCTGAGTGTAGTCCAGGAGACACTTGGAGCACTCTGAGGGGAAAATTTCTTAATCCAGGTGATAGCTTAAACAGAGCAGAGGCACTACTGCACCTGTGATTATCAGCACAGATGAAATAATGGGTAATGAATTAATTAGTGATGTCCATACTGGTGGCAGCCTGAACTGCATTGGTCATGCCCTGTTGGAACTCACGCTGAGTTGAGGGGTGTGGGCCAGGTGGAGAGTAAAGAAAGCACCCAGAATTTCATGAGCATGAACTTCCAGTTGCTTAAGGCATCAGTGAATGGGATTCCCTGGAAACTCAGTGTTATAGGAACAGAACAGAGCTTTGAGGATGTTTTCATGAGATCGCAAGAGCTCTCTGTTCACATGTAAGAAATCAGGCAAAGAAGGGAAAGACCAGCATGGCTGCATAAGGTTCAGACTGAAGTGTGAGAAGGAAGTGCAGTGTCAGTGGAGCCAGGGAGGAATGCTGTGAGGAGCAGAGGAAAGCTGCCCAGATGTGTAGGCATGGGACTGGGAAAGCTAGAGCACTCTGGGGCTGAGTTTAGCAAACAGTACCAAGAGTACGACAGGCTTCTACAGGTGCATGGGAGGCTTGAGGAGTGGGCCCATGTAAAGTGGCCCAAAACTGGGGGCAGTGCTCCAGGTTTGGCCCTCTAAAAATAAAGGAGAATAATCACCTCTTTCAGCCTTTGGGCTGCACCTGTGCTGTGCCTTGGCTCTGACTGGGAGCCCCAGCAGGCAGGGAGTCAGGTGTTGCCCACACCTCTCACAGGAGCAGGTTTGTGATACCTGGCCGTGCCTGACTGTCCTGTGTTGCTGTGCTGATGCAGATATTAATGAGTGTGCTTTGGATCCTGATATTTGCTCCAATGGGATTTGTGAAAACCTGCGTGGCAGCTATCGTTGTAACTGCAACAGTGGCTACCAGCCTGATCCTGCTGGAACCAATTGTGTGGGTAAGTTTTGGTTGTTTTTTTTTTTATTGTGGATTAATTATTTATCATTTTGTTGATGCTGGTTTGACCTGACAGGATGTAGGTTGCAAGGCATCTGCTTCTTCAAGCTTCAATAAAAATGCAAAAAACTTGGAATGGTGCTTTTCTCAATCTCTGCATAATTTTTATTCTTACTGTATATTTTGCATACTGTATATTTTTGTATACTGTGTATTTTACTGTGTTGCTGTTTGGGAGGTAACATTGCAGGTTTCACTCTCCATCTAACTGATTTTACTATTCATGACCATACATGAAATCCAGTTTTGGAAATTCTTACATCCAGAAAAAGTGTGTTACACCACAAATGTGTTGTACAGTGATGTTGCTTATAGCCTTGTAATTTTAAGCAGAAAGGCGAAATTTGTTTAAACTAAAAGCTAATAGAAATCTCTCAGGAGCCATCAGATGTCCAAAGTATTGTCCTTAAGTACTGTGTTTATTGTGGTAAATTATTGTTCTCTGAACTTAAAGATTTACTGACCTGTCTGCTGGCAAAACTCCAGTTTTGCTGGGGAAAACCTGGTCTATAGATGCAGTATAGTTTTCATATCAAACATTCCTTCCTGGTGATGCAAAGGAAGCACAAAGTAAAGAAAGTGTCTCCTTTCATCTGCTTGAATAAAGGAACTTTACATCTAGTCACTTCCTAAAGCCCTAAATATGACCTTCTGGCAGGAAAAGTACTGGTGTTTTTATTTTTAAAATTCTTCATGTATTCATTCTCCAAGTAGATTTTATTGGAAGGGGTTTTATTTAGCTAGTTACTCTTGGGATTAGGTAAGTGCTAGTATAATCTATGTATTTACTTAAATTAAAGATAAAGCTGACTGAATGTGAGGATGTGTTTATTCTTGGATAGAATTTTTCCATAAAAGAATTTAAGTGTGAACACTCAGATAAAAAGTTGAAAGATTATAATTAATGGCACAATTTATGAGATGCCAGGAAATAAAAATGGTCATCAGTCAGAATGCAGACAGAATTTTTGTCAAGTCTGAGTGGGTTTGAAGCATGAGCTGCATTGTTCAGTGTTTTTACAGAGTTTATCCCAACGGATTACAGTCCAAATCTGAAGTTATTCTCTGAGATTCTAAGGAAATAATGCATTCATCACACTGCACAGTTTGGGCTAAAGCATTGTATGACAACAAGCTCAGAAACGCTCTTGAAAATGTCAGTTTACAAATTTGTTCCCCTTTCCTTGGTTGAAATCAGATGAAGTTAGATTAAGGACAGGTTAGGAAAGAAGAGCTTTTTTTTAAATTTATGGCTGCCAGACTTAAATCTTGGATTCATCATCTGGGGAAATTTAGGCTTTGTTGTCTGAATCCTACAGGAATAAGCACACCTTGGAAAATCTGAAGAGGTTGGGGAAACCAAAATTCACCAGATTGTAGTTACATTGCATTCTCACTTTTCTTCTAAACTCTGTTTGATGTTAGACTTCACTTGCAGTATTAGGTTTGGGAAATCAAGCAGTTAATAAGGAGGAGACAACCTGAAGCAGGATAAAATGTCATTTTTATCCTGACTTATCAATATTCTTTATAAACATAGGTTATTTTGACATGTGATGGCCATTAAAGGAAGAGGCTTAAAATTATTTTTTCTTCTTTCATAGAATAAGTAGTAGGGCAGTGAGGAAGACACATTACATTTTATTAGAATTATTTTCAGTTAGTTTAAAGGGAGTTCAGGGAATTATGTTACTATACCTAGTCAATGTACTTGATATCCTGGTCTTAATCTTGTTTTTTTTAAATTCAGTGTTCCTCTGGAGGGGAGGTGTATGTGTGCTCTTGAGATGGCTGCCATGCATGAACCATACTGGACAGATTTTAATCCACTTCATTGATAACAAAAACAGTTTTGGCCTGTAAAAAAGAGTTAGAACTGAGTGACAGTGTTTGCAGGGGTCTTAGGATGGGGGGAAGAGATGAGGATCTGACTCCATGTTTCAGAAGGCTGATTTATTATTTTAGGATATATATATTACATTAAAACCATACTAAAAGAATAGAAGAAAGGATTTTATCAGAAGGCTAGCTAAGAATAGAATAGCCTATTCACACACAAGCTGGGTGTGATTGGCCATTAATTAGAAACAACCACATGAGCCCAATCCCAGATGCACCTGTTGCATCCCACAGCAGCAGATAATCAATGTTCGCATTTTGTTCCTGAGGCCTCTCAGCTTCTCAGGAAGAAAAATCCTAAGGAAAGGATTTTTCATAAAAGATGTCTGTGACAGAACAGTAATTAACACACTGCTGTTTCTGTGCTTAAATAAAAGAAATAATTAAAATACTGTTTTCAGAGCAAATAAACCTCCATTAGTTTATATGGTGTGGTCATAGGAATGACAAAGATTATTGTCATTTGACCAAGGTCATTGATCAAACTCAAATTAACAGGGTCATTGCAGGAAAACACAATTATTCTTTTAAACCTAACTGTGAACTAATTTTTGTGTTGGCCAGTGGAAAGAACAAAACAACTTTAAAGGCAGAAGAGAAATCTTTGCAGCAGAAACCTGAAAGTGAGTGAGAGCTTTGCAGGTGAGAGCTGTCACTCTCGGTGATGGTGTGTGTGTGTCCCTGCAGACATTGACGAGTGCTCTGTGAACGGGCTGCTGTGTGACAACGGGCTGTGCCGCAACACCCCGGGCAGCTACAGCTGCTCCTGCCCCCGGGGCTACCTGTTCAGCGCCGAGACAGACACCTGTGAAGGTGAGCAGCCTGCACCTCCCGTCACTCCTGCTGTGCATTCTGCCACGGCACAGCGAAACCGGCACCCGAGCGGTGGCAGGTACCAGAGGAAAAGAGAGAGCTGTGATGTTGCATAAATTTTCACATTCTTCTTTCAAAGTGATAATTTAATTTGATGTGATAATGTTTTCCTTTGCTTAGCTACAACATTTTAAACCTACAATACGTGGTTGCCTTTGATCACATAGCAGGAGCACCACGTCTGCCATTTAGGGAAGTGCATCTGTCTTGATCACAGAGTCTCCTTTTTCTTTTCTCCCTTCTTCTCTCCCTTTCATCCTGGGGTGATATTTAATTCTAGATCAATCCTATTATCTGTGATACATTCCAGGACCTGGGTATTACTGCCCAGTAATACTAAAACTGTCCTTCATTTTTTTGTATAATCAAAATTGCTTTCTTCATAAATAGAAATATTTATAACTAGTAATATTTATAAATAGTAATATTTAAAAATAATCTTTCTAAATAGTAATATTGCTATTAATGTTAGTACTTTAATGCTAGTTAATACATTACTACAGAGGTTAAAGCAGCAAAAATGTCATATAGCAGAAACTAATGAGCAATTTTAGTTACTAAAAGAAATGCATGTAAAACTGTACCAAAAAAAGTAAAATTGGAAGTGTTCGTTTATGTGCTCTTAATTAGTATTAGGAGTTGAACAATTTTTCTGGTCTTGTCCTTTATTTTTTGTTTAGTTCCACAGTAAATCTCAGTATTTGTAATCATTAGGAAGTTTTTATAGTAAATGGTTTTGCATTTCTTTGAGTGATGAGGAAGCTGTAATTCTTTGTTGCAAAACAGTTGTTATGTGAACCAGTGTAATCCTCCAGATTTTTCTAAAGTGGTGGAAGATTTTACTGTCCTCAGCTCATTATTATTGATCAGGTAGAAGTTACTGCCATACAGCTGAGGAAACACATAGAAAGGAAAGTGGCAAGGTTTTAAATTCTGGCAGTATAAAATCATTCACATGTTCCATACAAAACGTCTTCACCCCTTCTATGCAAAAGAAATTACATTCCTTTATATTTTAATACATGTGGGTTTCAGAGGACACCTTTAGAAGTCAGTTCTGGCTCTTTTTGCATGTTACAGATTGGTACCACTTGTTCAGAGTGGGGCTTTTCTTGTGCCAGCCCTCGTGGATTTACAACACTTTCTGTGCCAAGCTGTCTCAGTGCCTACCTGCCCACAGTGCTCAGGAATTTATTCTGCAGGGTTTCTCTCTGTGATTCGTGTCTGTGCACTGCAAGATTTCTGTCTGTGAAAACAGTGTACTGTGTGCCCTTAATGCACGTGTTTCTTGAGGAATCTTCCAGACAGAGAAACTGGTGTGGTGTGGTGAGAGGAGGTGCTCCCTACCAAGAACTTCAGAGCATAAAACACTGACCTAAAGCTGGGTGGGTGAGAAGCCAGAATGCAGACAGTCCAGCCAGTCCAGTCCTGTTGAAATAAAACATATCTGCATTTTCAAACAGTAAACTTGGATTTATTTCTTAATGGTAATGGTACTATTATTGCTAATACATCTTGAGTCTTGTCCTTAGATTGATGTCTAAATTTAGCCAATGAGGTAAAAGAGCTGGTCAGGAAGGGTTTTGTGTAAAAGTGTCTATAAAAATATTAAATGTTGCATTTTTACTCACGTTGGCTAGGCAGTAGTAATGCTGGGTTGGCAGCAGAGAAAGAAATTACTCTCTTTCTGCCCAAATCCTGTTTCTCATAATTCGTTTTGGAGTTGTAAGTTCACTGGCTGTAAAAACCTGCTGTAGTCAGGAGCTCTGCGTTGAGCACTGAAAATGCTCTGATGCTTATTAGTCACCAAGAAATTGTTAATATGAATCTCATCAGCAACTCGGAAGAAACAACAAAACTCTTGTTTTCTTTGTAGTTCAATTGAAATTTTTTATCAGTTTGTTGCACGGAGTAGGAGATTTGTTTGAGCCACCAGAGTCTGTGAAAGTTGAGATTTTTATGACAAGCTCCATGGTTTAGTTTGTGTTTCCAGTGACATAACTAGTTAAATGTAAACCAGATGTGCTTTGAAGTTCATTTCCAGGAATGTACAGTGGACTGTTTCAGCTTTTCTTTCTCTGACGTTTACAATGTACACTCACTTCACTTAAGAGAAAAAAAATTTAAAACACACCTCAATAAATATCTTCATACATAGCAGGCTTTATTTTACCATACTAAATAGTGTTAAAATCCATTTGGTTTGTTGCTTGCTCAAATTTTAAAAAATTAAAAATTACCATTTAGTATTATCATGAGAAGCTGTAGGGAAACAATTTTCGGAGTCTGTTTACATTGTGCATGGTATACTTTTTCACTTGATTCAGCAGTGCACTTAATATCATCTTTTAATTTTATTTTTCTTTCCTGGATGGTACTTTTGGGATGTAGTCAATGCACTGTTCTCAGCCTATTGCTATTGAAATTTATTTGGCTTGGGGTTTTGTTTCATTTTTTTCTTCTTACTTAGCATAGTGCTAAAGTATATCAAATACAGAAAGGCCTGGAGCATGGCCCATGAAGCCAAGAGAGCTGACTCTCCTCTTCAAAAGGTGATGAAAGGTTTTTGTCTCTCCATCTCCACTTACTCCCTTCTTTGGTTGTAGTTTCAGGGACATTGGCTTCCAGGTGTGGCCCTCAATTATTTTTGTCAGATTTTCATTTAAACTCTAAAAATTTGAAACGATGTCTTTTCTTAGAAGAAAATTGGTTGTAATCCCGCCTTGCTTAATGCCAGGGAAAATCAAAGGTAGGCATGATGACCTCATTTTACTCCCATAAATGTGAAGCAGTTTAACTTTCGTGTATCTTCTTGAAGTGATGATTTGGACAGTGACACCTGTCTGCTTTTCACTTTGTCTTGCACATTGGCTGTGTCTGTGCAAAACCCTGTGTGAGGGCAGCTGAAGCTCTTAAAGCAGTGTGACATTTCCCATGAAAATCACCCACTTTCAGCTTTAAGTACCTTCACAGATGATGCCTGGTCTCTCATGGAAATTTCTCTCCAGTTGCAACTTATTTAAAGAAGGGAGTAACACTTGTGATTGTTTGGATGGAAAATACATCACTTCTGTTTTGTTAGTTTGTCCTGTCATTTCAGTTTTTTCTCACTTTTTTTTAAAGCTAGACAAACTTCTGAAAGCAAGATGGCAGAGGGAGAGGGAGCAGAAGTGTCTATGTCCCAGAGCATTTATATTCAGAAGATTATTTGACTTAAGATTGCTTTTTATTCCCTGAGTCAGAGTGGTTTATGATTTTCAGAACCACTTTGGTTCTGAAAATCATAAACCACTGCAAAAGCAGCAGAGAACACTCTCCATCAGCAGGTATTGCTGGCTGGGGGAAGCCAGAAAGAGGCAGGGAGCATTCCTAGGTACTAAAAATTGAGGTAATAGAGTATAAAATATATCCACAGGGAGGAGAAGGCCTTTGTGCAGAGCAGTTAATTGCTGGTGAGGACTCCAAATTGCCAGCTTGGATGCAGAGGGACTTGGAGCTTTTTCTGTCAGAATTAACAATGAGGCACATTGTCCTGACCTGATAAAGCCTCTTAGATCTTACATCCCTGTATCTGTGTATGATTAATCTGGAAAATGGGCAGTCCACAGTTCAGAATCAGGCTTCAGAAACATAAAGCTCTGTTGTTGATCAGAAAGTTGGTGACAGCCAAAGCCAAGTCCTGTTTGCTCTTTGTAGATAAGTCCATTAAATAAAAGATATGTGAAAGCTGGCTTTTAAATTAAGTGCTTGCTTTTGGCATGAAAAGAGATATCACAGTTTCCAAAGTACTGATTCTGGGCATTTTTATCTCTCTCTCTTGCTTACTGTTGTTGTTTTTTTTTTTTAATTAATACATTATATTATTATATATGTTTAAATACCTGTTGCTTCCTTCACCATGCACATCTCTGGTGAAAGGAAGGCTTGATGCATCACAACAAAATAGCAAATTGTATCTCTTAGAAAACTTTAAAAAAAATACAGAGGGCATTTCAGTTTGTCTTGAAGATGATCTCTTCATGCTGCTAATATCTCTAGTGCTTAGTTAGATACTACATTAGGTTGTAATTAATTTAAATTAAGAGGGTTTAATTTATAGATATCACAAGATATTGCTGAAGCACTGCTAGCAAATATAAGCAAGCACTAAACATTTTTAACTTCAAGCCTGCCAAAGGGAACTGGTTGGATTAGAATGCATGGCTTGATTCAGGATGCACACAAAAAAAATCAGATTAGTTGAGTTGAGAGGGAAATGGTGGTTATGCATCAACAGTCTTCTTGGAGAGAATGTGTATTGCTTCAACCTTAAAACTGATTCCACTTAAAAGAAAAACATCAGCAAATAATGCTGTCTGTAGGGGTCCTATTCTTGCATGTGAACAAGCTGAAAAACCTCACAGGGATGATAAACAGGATTTTGGGGCTAAAGAGCAGTACCATTTACAGTATTCCAATTGCAACTGCTGTTTCTCCGGCGTTTCCATAACTGGAGAATTGCACCCAGCATTGCGATCTTTTGCTTCTGACAGGGTTTTCTTAATTCTTCTCATGGGGCCCTAAATGGCAGAAACAATGAGGGCTTTGTTTGTTCTCTGCATGGTGTGGCTGGGAATGCATTTGCATTCTGTGAACAAAGTGTTGTGTTTTCTCACGGGACAGTTGTAACTGATGCTAGAGAACTTTATGGCCCATGCTGTTGGAAATTAATTGTCCTTGTAGAAAAGGGCCCTTTAATAAACACCTCCAAAATATCGGTACTTCAAAATACAGCCTACCTGTCTGTCCCTGTATCTCTTGATACAAAACTCCTGGGAGGAGAGGAGGGACAAACACTTCAGGCAGTCTTGGTCCCTCACAATAGCATTTAGAGAATATAAATTACCATGGAATACTTCCCAGAGGCACTCTTTAGTCCTAATAATGCCTTTTGTTTCTGGATTACAGATATAAACGAATGTGAAAGCAGCCCATGTGTCAATGGAGCCTGCAGGAACAACCTTGGGTCGTTCCACTGTGAATGTTCATCTGGCAGCAAGTTGGACCCTACAGGACTGATTTGTATTGGTGGGTGTTTCCTCCTTTCATTTTCCCTTTTTATTGAAAAAAATATGTATAAAAATATAAATTTTTTTAAATTTATATATATAGATACATATTCTACATGTATCTAAAAATGTTAGTGTCCTTTGAGGATTCTTTTGGAAAAAAAGCAGAATGCTGCAGAGGTTTTATTGGAGTAAGCAGCAACAGTTGTCTGCAGGATGTTGTTGCCATTGTCTTTGAAAGCCATTCATTAGTGTGTTTTTTTTTTCCTTGGCTTTCTAAGAAAATTCAAAAGGGTTGTATTCTGCTGTACTTTGCAGGTGTTTATAAGCTGCCATTGTTTCATATAATTTGTGTAGCATAACTGAAATTATTGTAAGATATGTGTGCTGCTCCAGCTAGTAAATGGTCATTAATAAGTGGGTGTCGTTATTAAGTGGGTGATGCTAATCTTAAATGTTACTTTTGTTTTCATATGTATTTGTTTGGCATTTTTCATTCAAATTTTCTTGTCAGGATTTTCTTAAGGAGAAAAAATGAATGCAAAGACTCAACTCCTAATTAATTATGGTATTCTTCCATGCCATAATGTATTTTTTAAGTGAATGTTACTTTTGTGCCTAAGCTTTCCCTTACATTTCCTTGTAGCGTACTGGCTGGTGAGGTTTATTATTGTTTTTCTAATTTTCATGTTGTGCTAATTTCTTGATATAACCATGCTAACATATGCCTGTTGTACCTCTTATTTATAATCTTGTGTTCTTGCATCCAAAGGGGCCACATGTTCACAAGGAGCTCAATTATAACCATGTTCTGGATTTACTTTGCAAATGGTTTTTTTTGATTGTTTACAGTACTTGGTCCCATGTGGCCTGAAAAGGAGTGACAAATAACATAAAATATAAACAAAAAATTAGCTGAGTAGTCAGATAAAAACTGAAGAACAGGATCCAGCTACACACTGTGAGCCCAATCATTAGTTTTTCATGTTAACAAAAACAGTCTCAGGAACCATGTTTTTTCACTAAAAGTGTGAATATGTTAAGACAGAAGGGTCAGAAGTAGAGCTGGTGCAAGGCATACAGATTTTTGCTGCTAGAGCTCAGTTTTTCCACCTTGGCCAAAATTTCATTGGCATTGGAAGCAATGAGAGGAGGGCAGGCTGGGTTACTGAAAAATGAGTGAGGGGCTGGAGATTACAGATGACTTACTGTGTGGAAAAACTTAAAAGTGTTCTTATCAAATATATGCCATTTTAAATCTCAAGCTGATTTTCCTCCATTACCCCTGTAGAGAAAAACTTGAATATATTTGTCCTGATTTTTTTTAACCGATTGCTTCTGTCAAGCACTGCTGTAGCAACAGATACCTTATTCCTGAATACAAATGAAGGGCTAAAATAATATTGAAGTTTAGGATTTTTTGTGTTCTGCACAGGACTGATCAAAATAACATAATGTCCGATTCTGACAGGTTTATTTTTTTTACTTTCAAATTTGCTCTCCTGTCAGAACCAGAATCAGTACCACATTATGCAGCATAGATGTGAGCAATTTGTCTCTTTCTGTGAGCTTTCCTGGGCAGATAGAGAAAAATCCATTGCTCAAATTACAGTGATTTGCACTCAGATTTAAACTCAAGCCTTCAGCAAATGAGGGCTGTAAGTTCAGCAGTTGCAATAAAAACTTCAAGCAATGATACTGACATACTTTGCTTGCCCATGGACAGCTTTTGCAATATTAAGACCATGCTCATGGAGGCAAAAAAAAGAGTTGTTGTTTTTGAAGCATATTTGAAGTATACAAGTGTTTCACTGCTATTTTGGGAATTGCCCATAACTCAGATACAGCCATTTGTGCTTTTTGAAATACACACTTTTACATGCTTTTTGCACATATTTTAGTTAAGATTTTTGAAGTTCATACAGTGCACAATAAGTAGGATGCCATCTGCCTGTATTATGCATATATTCTTCTTCAAGTCAGAATCAAAGAGATAAGAGCAGCAGAAGGAATGCTTTGATGTTGGATAATAACTCTTTCACAAAAGATTTTTGTCCGGACAAAAGAGATGATGCAAAATAAAGGAATAGCCTGAAAAGGATAAGACAAGCAGACTTTGGCAGGATAGTGTGGATGCAGCTGGTGTGAGCAGAAGCACCTGCTAATTTGTAGAATATAAATAATTTCTGAGATACTGGTATTGATTTTTCACTCCTATAAAGGCAAGTTGGCAAGTAAAAGGAAATAATGTTGAGCTCTGTATTTATGCACTTGTTCAAGTGTGGAGCTCAGTCCCACATGTTTGAGACCAATGTTAACCTAAATAATACAACTGTTTTACACTTAGCTGTTAATGAAATACCCTGCCCAATTTCTGGGGCTGATTTCACTCACATTATTGGGTGATGTTTTTTTCCTGTTGCTTCAACCTAAGAGAAGTCGTGCTCCTTGTGGTCTGCATCATTTTTAATATGACAACTTGGTAGAAAATGTGAAGCTGTTTGGAAGAAAATAAGTTGGGATGATTTTGTTTTGAGCAAGTTGTTCCTGAGCATGAGGTATTGGTAAAATGTCTGGCTTTTTGCACATACAATGCATGTAAATCTTGAAGCCAAATCCCATTTTCCTTTCATTATTGATCAAACTAAATTTGTCTGGGTCACTTTGAACTCTTGAGTATGCACCTACTTCTAAACCCTGCCCACGCTGAGCTTCCATTTTAGGTCTGACCTTACAGGCTGCTTTTGCTGTCTGATCACCTATCCTTAAGACAGAATTGCCTGTCCCAATAAACGTTGTACCATTTGAGGGTAACCTTGGTAAGGTGGGGAAGTGTGAAGGCGTTGAAGGTAAAACTTACAAAGTATGTGCCTGATTTGAGATCTGACTGACTTTCCAAAGTGTAGCTAATGCAGCAGCAGAACCAGACCCCTAAAATAGTACAGAACACTCCTACCCACTGTGGTTTTATTTTATTTTGAAACTTCCTTACAACCTTGAAGGCTTCCCTTCAAGACAGACAAGAACACCTGCATTTCAGAAAGGGTTCAGGCAGACACCCAGGCAAGAGAGTTCCACGTTGGGATCTCTGCTTTTGTATATTTTGTATGGATCAGCCATTAGCTGAAGGAAATTAATAAAACCACTGCAGTATCTGCAAGACCTCTGCCAGCTGTGGGACCTGGATTGTGAAATGCCTCAGGCACTGTGGTTTGTTGGTCACTTTCAGTGATAGTGCTGTCCCTTTACACTAAAAGAAAACATTTACTGTGTACAAAATCACTCTAATGAAAGTTTTTTCTTTTTAAAGAGAGCCTGTGCTCCCTTGGTACTCTGCCTGCTGGTGTGGCATGCCAGCTCTTCTGGCTGTGACAATTCTGTGTTGTTTTTGCTTTCTGTTCTGCTACAGACAGCCTGAAGGGGACTTGCTGGCTTACTGTCCGAGACAGCCACTGTGAAGTCAACATCAACGGTGCCACGCTGAAATCTGAGTGCTGTGCCACCTTGGGAGCAGCCTGGGGCAGCCCATGTGAACGCTGTGAACTGGGTATGCTCCACCATCCTGCATCTTTAGGGAGAAGGGAATAAGTATCATTAGTAGATTCTTATTGTCTCTCTGTATAAAAAAACCCCAAACAGAAAAACACCCCCAACAAACAAAACAAAAAAAACCAACTAACTAAACTAAACAAAAACCACCAAAATCAGCTCCCGTCGCAAAAACCTAAGACAAGAAGTTGTCTTCTTTAGAAGTTATCTATTTTAGACTTGTAATCTGCACCATCAGGGATCATTCCAATAACTTTGAAATACCAGGAAATAACATGTGAATAGACCTCTTAATGGCTACAATATGTTTCATCTCCACAAGGACTATGTATTGACTGGGATAGGGAGATAAAGGACTAAAACAGTAAAGTGAAATATCTGGCAAAATTCATTTTTATGATGTGGGCTGTTAACACTTTTTTCCCTGCTCTTTTCAAATGTGTAACTTGTGTACCATTATTGACTGCAGAAATAGTGCTGCTATTAGATTTCAGGGCTACTTACAGAAGCTGGGAGCAGCAATGCTCACTGTACTCTAGTTTATGGCAGAAATACTGATCCCTTAAGGTTGGAAAAGTGCCACTGGCAGCTGAACTGGTGTCAAGATGTTTTAGCTTCTCATTTTTAATTGGAACAGTAACTGTGGGCACATGTATCCCCCCTTGTTGTATAACAAGCAGAGTGCACGCAGCATCCAGCAGAGCTCTTAACTATGCAGTGCAGCAAAGATATTCCTTTGGACTTCAGGGAGCAGATGGTCAGGTTAGACTGGTAAAACTGATCAAAATCTAATTAATCTAGACAGATAATGTGTTCAGATTGGGTGAGTTTGGGCTCTGAATTTCCTATTCTGCAACTAAGTAAATTGCAGCAAGCTCTGAAATCATTATGTGATGCTACATTTTACATGTATCTCCTCAAGTAAGCTCATTGCTCAGATCCATTATTAAGCTTTGGTGGGGGGAAAAAAAAGCTGATAATTGACATGACTACAGTTTTAAATCTTCAGGCCTCTTGAAGGAATTTTACCTTTCAGCTACATGTCAGTGCAGGGACTGAATCTGATTAGATGCTGATCATTTCAGTAAGGAAAGCACATGAGAAAGTAACAGTCTAAGATTAATTTCCTCAACTATTCACTTAGTTTAAACATGAGTCAGTAGTTTAAATATGAGTCAATACTTTTCTTTATTGAGGCTAGAGCATTCCCCACCTTACAGAGTGAAATTATTAGCAAATTCTGAAGATACATGCATTTTTAAATTTTCTGCTCCTGCCTTCCTGTCACTCTGAAGCAGTAACAATATCTCTCTGGCTTGATTCCAGACACAGCTTGCTCAAGAGGATTTGCCAGAGTGAAGGGTGTTACCTGTGAAGGTGAAGTTTTTGCTTCTTACTCAATGTTATATGTAAAAGCCGAATTAATAATAATAACAAAAGATTTTATATTCACGACTGAAAATGCAGTCCTCAATAGCCACAGTCAGAGACAGTGGTGCCGGGTGAACCCTGATCCAACCTCTATCACACCAGATATCTCTCTGTTCACAAATGCTGTTGTATACAGTTTTGCTGTTGTATACAGTTTTTTCTGCCTGAGGCAGAGGGGATTTCTTTTGTCACCCCGCATATGCATGAAGTCTCTTTTCTCCATGTGTGAAGGTCCGCCCGAAATGAACAGGTGATGAATGATTTTTGGGTGCAAAAATAACCAACATAGGCACAGGGGTTTTGCAGTTACAAATCAACAAGCGGCAATTTATTGATGGTAACCACAGCTAAATATGCGTTAGGTTAGAGGATCCGGGGAAGAGAAGGCTAGGACAAGGGAAAAAGGGAGGAAAGAAAGTTAGGGAATGGGGTATAGCTACCAAGACGTGATGCCTTCGGGGTCCCGCCGCCGATGCTCGCTGGTACACGTCTTGGGGAGATTCTCGGAGAGGCAGTCGAACCGAACCCCAGATATACTGTTCTTGGTTGGGGGAAGGGTGGCCGACATTATGTTTCCATGGAGGGGAAAAAGTCCATTGTTTTCATGGCCGAATGCTCCCAGGTACATTTACTCTGGGCAGGTTCTCCCCCTGGGTTCTTGGTTCTTTGATGAGGGGATTCGCATCTCTGTTGGTCCGTCATGGTGGTTGAAGGCAGGCAAGAGGGGTCTTCTCTTGGAGGGGGGGGAGGGAACCACCCCAGAGCTCAGTCCAGCCAGGCCTGAAGTTTGGAAGGAAGTCCAGTTCCATTGTTCAGAACAGGGCAGCATGCCCCCTTCGAGTACAGCATGGCATGTTCTGCAGACACCATCTGTAAACGCCCTAAATACACATGAGACTTTCTTTCCCAACTGGCTCAACAGTTTTTAACCCTTCGGTGGTCTCATGACAATTGTGAGGCAAAAACTGAAGGATTTCCGGATGGACTTCCACACCATGCAGGGCTGGACAATGCTGTTTCTGGGAGGTGGCTGGTGCTTGATCGAGTTATGGGAACCCGGTATTCAGATGTGTGTTCCTGAGACTCTGGTTCTCTTGGTTGAAGATATTTATCAAGGGTTCATTGCTCTTGGAGTGTTCCCCATAGTCCCTGGAAAGGCTCATCACTGCACTGGCCACGTCTTTTTCCTTGCTAATTAGGCTTCCTTTCCTTGCTGCCATCTGGAGTTTGACAATTTCGCTGTGGCAGTCTGTGTGTCAGTTGTCTCAGGCTTTTGGATTTTTGTTTACAGCTTTATGTTATACATATTTCATATAAGCATGAATTACCTCACACCACATATCACACTCAATATGTCACTTCCCCCCCCCCATTTGAAAATGTGATGAAAGGGGATTCACTGTGTCATTTCTTTCCTGTCACCTAAAATTCTCCATGAAGCTGAAGCTCTGTCCCCGGAGCGTGCCGGTAACTGAACCCTTTGTGTCCCCGGCAGACGTGAACGAGTGCGAGGTGTTCCCGGGGGTTTGTCCCAATGGGCGGTGCATCAACAGCAGAGGCTCCTTCCGCTGCGAGTGCCCCGAGGGGCTCACCCTGGACGGCACCGGCCGGGTGTGCTTAGGTAAGAGCACACCCCACTCTCTCGGCTGTGTCTCACAGCCCTCCAAAACCCTTCTGCAAGGGGCTGGAAAGAAAGCCTGGTTTGTTTCTGAATTATCCCAGATGATGTGCCTGCTTAGATGTCGAATATCTGTGCCAGTTCAGAGAAAAGCTGTTGATTCCTTCGAGGGTTGAGTTTGTTTTGAGGCTTGTTTTGCCCTCAGTGCAGTCAGTAGGCTGTGCTAAAGTGCTGTCCCTGCTCGGACTCCTGTTCGGGAGCAGCGGTGTCCTGGGTGATGGATGGTGAGCACAAATATGCTGGTGCAAATTAGTCTTTTTTTTTCAGTGCACAGGCCAGTGTGTGGTTCTTTTCCTGACATTTGGGTACACGAGTACAAGATTTTGCCTGCACACTTTGTTGATTTGTCTTCTGGTTGAACTGCTTTGCTGCTAATGGGATGGACCCTGGAGTATAATAAGCATAATTAACTTTTCTGGAAACCTTATTGTATTTTCTTGGTGTTACAGTAAGCCTAACAACAGTCAGGTTTTTTGGTTTTAATCTGTATTCACTGCACTATTAAATTAATTCAGTAACATAAATATAGAGAGGATTTTTTAAAGAATTTTTTTACCATTTCTTTTTTTTTCTTTTTTAACCACAAGAGCCACAAAAGGGTCATTTCATAAGTCAGAATGCCTGGTACAATAAAGAAACAGATGTGGCTGTCCCATCAAATAAAAGGGTCATTTTATAAGTGAGAATACTTGGTACAGTAAAGAAATACATGTGTCTGTCCTGTCAAATACACACAGAATCCTAAGAAGCAGTGAAGTGAGGGTAAGGATTTATTTTGATATGGGGATACAACAAAATAAATTCTTGTACTTTTATGTGGCACAAGAAAGATCCAGAAATTTAACTATAGTGCAGCATCAGCAACTTCAAATGGCTGAACATTGTGCAGAAATGCAGAGCCTTGAGCAGGAGCTGAGTGTTAATGTGTGCTTGTTAATGTTCTGCCAATTGACGGGGGTGATTTAAAAAACACAGACACCGATGGAAAGAATGGTGTCATTTTACTAAGAATATAAAGGCCACACAAAGGTAAAATAATGCATTCAATAAAACTACACGCTTGGCTTTAGCAACAAGCAAAAGTAAGCAAGGTAGTGCACCTAATCATTACTGTGTGAGAGAAAGGATAGTGATGGAAAAAGATTAATCCCCAGTTGCCTAAATACTTTACCATCATCCAGATCCTCATGCACAGCAAGGACCTGGACAACTCTTCCCAGCAATTGGGAAAATCCTACACAGTGTATCCACCTGTAGCTGGGGTCTCCAAATTCACCCCAAAAGTGAGTCCAGCTTTTATAGGCCCAAATCACCAAGTCAAACCAACTTGAATGTATTTTTGGCACAAAACCTCCTGGATCTGGTGGCACACATCCCATCCAGCAAGGGCTGGGGCTTGGCCAGGACTCAGGCCTCAGCTTGGAGGGTTTCCCCTAAAATACCCCACAAACAGGCCTCTATTCATGGAGAAAGTGATGCCTTTTCCAGGGCTACCTAAAAGCAGAGGCCTGACAAAATTAAGGGAATAAAAAGTGGTTACATTTATTGAAGGGCCTTCAGGTACACTTCCTGAAGACAGCCAAAACCCCACCAGGGGCTGCACCCAAAATGGATGACAGGTCCTGGGTTTTTACACTTTTCTAAGTTTGGTCCAGTTGCATACTGGGGGTTAATCTTCCAATTACATTTACAATTCCCATTACAGCTTCAGGTAATGAAGTAATTTACCCTAACTTTGCTCCCCCCAACTCACTTCTGTTTACATTTCTTGGGGCCTGAGGCAGTGAGGTGTCCTTGATTCCCAGGCCTAGAGAGGAATTGTTTTGTCTGACCAAAATCTGAAGATAGTAGCTAGCACTGTATATAGAGTTTAGAGTTATACACTAAAGAACTTCAGGATGATATAAAAATACATAAATACATCAAAAATATACAAGGTAAAATCCTAAGGCATCAATGGTGCTTAGGAAAGTTTCTTAAATTGATACATTCTTTGTAGATAACTACACAAGGTTAGTTGCGTAGTTGTTATAACTACACAGCTAGCATAAGCACCTTTGTAATCTATTTTTAGCTAAATAACACTGGTGATGTTAATCACAGAGTGCCCAAGATTCATCTCTTAAGTCAAGCTCAGCTGAGGCCTCAGGCCTCAGCATGTATGTGAAAAACGCCAATCACTTGTTTTTAAAATTTTAAAAGTTTAATAGTAATAAAATGGTTATAAAAATAGCAATATAATTAGAGTAATAAAAATTTTGGACAGTTTGCATTAGGACAATATGAGACAATAATAACAATATGAGACAGTAGAAACAAAGAGTTATGGATGTCCAGGTACCATTTTCTGGGCAGCACGAGCCGGAAAAAGGACCTGCGTTAACAGAGGATTAACCCTTAAAAACAATAACCTGTTGCATATTCATACATCTCATACTTGATGGATAAATTCAATTCAGACACAGAATTCTGTCTGGGCAGTGTGAGCTTCTTACTCTTAATACTAACTGGAATGAGCGTGGTGGGAAGAAGTTCATTTCTTCTGATAATGGGGTGATAAATTCTGTTTCTCTGACAGATTCAGGTGTCCTGTGGCTGCTATCTCAGTGAAGTCCTTTCTTTAGGAAAAAAGCATAGCATAGTTTCTATTTTAACATTTTGTTAAAACTAAAACTGTATTTTAACACACTACTTGAGAATTAATACAGCATAACTCTGATAACACATCACACATAATACTCATTTTAATATCTGCGAAAATATCATAAAATACGCATTTTTCACAACGTAACAGCCGAGAAGAGGGATGAAAGCCTTGAAAAGCCCGTCATAAAATACACCTTTCTCACAATGTAACAGCCGGGGGGAGCGATAAATGCCTGTTTGCTGTTGTTGTGGAACAGGAAGGGGGATAAAGGCCTGTTTGTTGTTGCTGTGTAACGCAGATATCCGCACGGAGCAGTGCTACCTGCGGTGGGAGGAGGAGGAATGCGTGCAGGCCGTGCCCGGCAGGCTCCGCATGGATTCCTGCTGCTGTGCCCTGGGCGCCGCCTGGGGCTCCGGCTGCCAGCGCTGCCCCGTTCCCGGCTCCCCGGAACACCGGGTCCTGTGCCCCCGGGGCCCCGGCTTCTCCAACAGGGGCGATCTCCTCACGGGCAGGCCCTTCTACAAAGGTGAGCCTTCCTCCCTCTGCCTGACGGGTAAGTGTGGGTGCATCCCAGGGGTATCCCGAGGGAATTCCTGCTTGAGAGGTGGATAAAGGCCTGAAAGAGTTGGTGGTGCTAATGGCTCGGAGTGTGTTGTGGGAATCTTAGTATTAGAGGGTTTTGAGAATGCTGCAAAAGGCAGGCAGAAAAGCTTCGGAAAAGTTTATCTAGCAAGATATTAGGAAAAAGCTACAGAAAATTCTATCTAGCCAGATACTAGGAAGTTTTAAGCTTAATAATGGAGCTCTGTGCATTGTGTTTTAAGGCTCACAAGCAGATATTGTATTCAAAATAAGCAAGCATTGTTTAACCAAAGGTATGTGTGCTTACAGTGGTTGGATAGAACTACTGTCAATGTGCTTTTGCTTTGTGTGATTGGTCAAAAAGCTTATAAAGTGAGTTGTGACATTGAGTTCTGTGTCTGCTGCCCGGGATGTGAGCTGCTGGCATCTTCCCATTGCCATAGCCATGTAATGAGAGTGATGCTGGAAAATCAAACAGCTCGAGGCAGTTCCTCAGCAGCCCTGTCCCGTTTGTGATTTGTACACAGACCCTGGCCGGTGATATGTGTTCCTAGAACAGAGGCTAGACCAGATTAAGAGGATTAAAGTGGGTTTTTATTGAAGGCCTTCAACAGATACAGCTTGTCAAAATCGTCAGAAGCCTCCCAGAGAGGCTACACCCAAGATGGAAAACTGTTGCAGTGTTGTGAGGGTCCCCAGGACGAGGTGAGGGATGAGAATTTGACTCCAAGTTCTCAGAAGGCTGATTTATTACATTATGATATTATATTAAAAGAAAATTATATATTAAAACTTCACTGAAGAAAGAGAAAGGGGACATCAGAAGGCTAGACAAAGATGAATAATAAAAACTCATTACAGATCAGTTTTAACTTAATGACTGATCCCCATTCCCGGCACAGCTGAACGGGGATTGGTCATTAAGTTAAAACAATTCAAATGCTGGGTAAACAATTCTCCAACTCACATTCCAGAGGAGCAAAACATGGGGAAGCTGAGGTTTCTCGTCTTCCCAGGAGAAGAAATCCTGGCAAAGGGATTTTTCAGAAAATATCAAGGTGACAGAAAGCGATCACGAGTTTTTCACCCAGTTAAAGTTTGGTCCATTTACATGTCAGGGGTTAATCCTCCAATTACAGCTTCAGGTAATGAAGTCATTTCCTCTAAGTTTGCCCCCCCCCCCAATTTTGACATTTGTTTATGTCTCCCAGTGCCTGAGGCAGTAAGGTGTCCTTCAGTTTCATGCCTAGAGAAGTATTGTTTTGCCTGAATAAAATGGGAGAACAGTGGATGACAGGCTATGGTGTTTTAGAGTTACACACTAAAGCAGTACAGGATCTGAAAAATATAAAACCTGAATCCTAAGGCATCAATTCTGGTGTCTGAGGATTAAATGTGGGTGCATCTGAGAGGGTATCCTGAGGAAATTCCTGGGTTTGGAGCTGCTTGTTAAGTGTGCTTGAGAGATGGGATAAAGGTATTTGCCTGAAGGAGCTGATGGTACAGGTGGGGGATTCTCTGCTTTCGTGGGTGCTTGAGAGCAAAATCTGCAAAGTCTGAATTGGGTAAGGAGGAGAAGGAAATTCCTGAAAGGAGAAGAGCTCTGAAATACAGGAATAGTGCAAAATGTGCATGTTTTTTCGGACGGTGCTCTGCAGGGAATGAGCAAGCATCATGCGGTATAAGAAATAAGTTATTTTAGATGTAAACATAAAATATTACTAAATTTTGATGAGAGCTCTCTGGGAGACTGAAGAAGGGTGGATTCTTTCTCTGGTTTGCAAAATCAGTAAGTGACTAAAAGGAGAGGGTGTCTGTTGGGTTATGATTGTGAGAGCAGTTACAAAAAGGATCTGCAGTGATAAAGGAGTAAATAAAAAGTATTTTGTCCAGTTCTTGCTACCTTCACCTCTCGTAGAGCAACAACAAAACAGAATAGGCTGGAAAGTGTTAAGAAACCAGACCTAAGTTACTTCAGATGGCTAAAATCTGAGAAGAAAAACTAGTTTTCTGTGTCCAGAAGCTCAGGTGATCCAAAAATTTGTTAGGGTTTTTATTTTTCCTTAAGGATATATTCTGAAGCATTTTTCTTGGAATATTTTGAGTTGCTTTAGAAAGCTATAGCAGGTGAGACCTCTGCTTCACCATAAATAAGCTCTGCTTTTTAGGAGTCATTACTCTCAGGCAAAGCTCTCGATTTTCATTGGTGATTTACCAAAGAAATAAGGAAAATATAACCACAACAGTAGCAACAATAATTGAACCAACATTGGTTTAATTTAAATAGTTAATTATTTCATAAATCTTGTCTAGGCTGAGATTTTCTGAGGTTTGGCTTCCTGTTTCTGTTTCTTAATGTGGACCACTGTTGTGTTCCAGTCACAGAAATTAGTGGGAGATAGATGCTTGTTTTGTTGAAGATGATCCTCAGTTAAGGACGTTGCCTCAGCAAATTATTTCACAGAGTGTAGGAGAGGTCATTCAGCCTTGCCCTGTGCAAGATCCTTAACAGTTTGTGTTACTCAGCATTGAGGAGAGGTGAAACATTTCGCTTGATGCTCTACAAAACAAAAAAAAATATAAAATTTTCAGAACAGCTCCAGATAAAACTCTGGCAGTCTCAATTTGAAAAACAAACCAAATCAACCAGGTAATGGTTGCATATTTTACAGACTGGCTCAGAAGTGCCAGGAATATTGATTGTGGCACAAAGCAAACTTGTGCACCATAGACATATCAGAGTTTCAACTCAGAGGGTATCCCTGAATTTCTTTGACTCCTGATTAGTATAAACTTTTAATTATTGCTTAGGGTATTGTGAAGCAAAGAAACCCAAAAATAGCCAAAAGATTGGGAAATGTTTCACCTCCAGTCAGGTCTCCAAGGATGTCCCCTCTAACCCAAAGCCTGCCTTTTATGCTCAATGCAGTAGGCAAGAAATTCCTTTTCCTGGAAATTCCTGTTGATTCCATTTATCTTTGTGCTTAAGAATTTCTTAATTCTTAATTACTTCCTTTGTTTTTATTCCTAGATATCAATGAATGTAAAGTGTTCCCTGGCATGTGCATGAATGGTAAATGTAGAAACACAATTGGAAGTTTCAAATGCAGGTGTAACAGTGGGTTCACTTTAGATATGGATGAAAGAAACTGTACAGGTGAGTAAGCCTTGCATTTTCCACAGTTTTGCCTAGAATAATGGAATAGTCCTGCTTGGAAAAAATCTGGAAAGACCAATCTGTTCCTTCAAACTATTGTGGGGAAGGGGAGCCCAGCTGAGCCCGACCACATCCCTGGGGCTTTTTAAATTGGCTTGCTCTTGTGGCTTAGCTTGGTGATCTGGAGACCCGCTGCCATTCATTTCCTTCAGTTTCTAAGAGCTTAATCTTTGGAGAGAATGGCAAACAGTCTCAAGTTTTCCTTTCAGAAACTGATTAGTTAATAAATGCAACACTTTTATATTTTTATCATTGGTGCTTAAGGTGCTCAGGTCACGCTGTATCTGTACAACCTGAAAAATCAATAAGGATCACCAGCAAAGCCAAGTTTAATGCTCTAACACATAAATTATCTTATGTTCCTTACTCTCTGGTCATTGTATGAATTTAGAGATTGCAAGTTAATTACATTTGGATTTGATGGCCGAGAACACACAAGGGCACCTCAGCAATTTTAACTCAAGTGCAGTGTTAACTCAGGAAGACACAGACACGTGTGTTTAATTTACAAGTTTAGGATTTTGTTCCTTACTGTCTGGAAAATCTGAAGATAGGCTTGACAGTTGTGTGGCTGTGGGAACTCGGATGCCAGCGTTGTGGGTGGCTGGCTCTGTGCTGGAAATGAAGGAGGTTTTGTTACAATATGCAGGCGTCCATGAGTGTGTCTGAGTAATAACCATGAAGTGTGGGTGGTAAGGCATGCTCACTGAGGTTGGTCTGGATGCTAATGTTGCCCTAACTGGTGATTTCCTTGTTTTTATAGTGATTGCATTGACGAAGAATGTATTTTACAAACTTTATTTCTAAACTAACCAGAATAGGTCAGAAAACTTGCAAAAACTTTTTTTCCCCCTTCTGTTCTGTAGTGACGAAATTATTCCACTGAGCAGCTGCAGAGAAACAAGTTTTCTGAAATAGATTACTTTTTTGCTTGTTTTAAATCAGCAATAAATTGTTTTATAAAGTTTGTAGGAGCCCAGATACTCAGTAATGTGACAGATCTGCCATGTGGGTCTGACACCTCCCCACCTCTGTGAGGACTGGGTGTCATCACTCAGCAGAAACCTATCATGGGAGGTGGCACAAATTCCTCTCCTGCAGCACTTACCTGTTTCACTGGCTCATATCTACATTAAAATTCCCCTTTAAATTTCTGACTCACTACCAGTGTGATTTAAAAAGAGCTCGTCTGTCTTTTCTGCTATTGTTTTCTGCAGTAGGTTTCATTCAAACGTAACTAACAAGACAACCAGTGAACTGTAAATCTAGCTTTGATAGGAGCTAATTCCTAATGGAAAGGGTGTATGTAAACTTATAATGCTATTACTGGATAAGTAATAATCAAATTAAAATCAATAGTATTGTAGTCATGAAGTCAGTCGATACCTCTATAAGAATGGTATCATGGAATGTCTTACACTTAGTTATTTCCATAAGTATCTAACCTTAAATTACACTTAATAGAAGCAAACTTGTTACATAGTTTGCTATAGCCTGAGAGCTCTGAAGACTCAGCCTTACAAATCTCTCATTGTCTGTTTCACATAGTCAGATGTTTCTATAAGTAATTATTTTTTCTCTGTTGATTTGCATACTGTATATGGTTTCTGTAGGCTTAATTTACAGTGACCTTTTTTTTTCTGTGAAAAGCAGGATAACCTTAAATCCTGTTTGATTTTCCTAACCTCTCCACTGCTTTGTAACAGACATTGATGAGTGCAGGATCTCCCCAGACTTGTGTGGAAGTGGCACTTGTGTCAACACTCCTGGCAGCTTTGAGTGTGAGTGCTTTGATGGCTACGAAAGTGGATTTATGATGATGAAGAACTGCATGGGTAAGCGTTGCCAGGATCCCCTGGAGTCTCCATTTGCTGTGCACAGCCTGGCTGTGGTCTGAGCTGAGCACTTGAGATGTGTCATTACTGTGGCTTCACGAGCAAATGAGTCAGATATGCAGTTTATAGAGGCAGATAACCTAATTAAGTATATAGCCTTGCTTGTTCTTTGTACTAATTACTGATACCCTTAAGAGACGCTTACTCTGTACAGATATATTTTAGGATGGCAGCAGCTTTTCACACAGTTCATTTAAAAACTGCTAATGGGGTTCCCAAATATTTGGTAAAGCTAGGAATAGAAAGCTGGAGTTTCGAAAGCAGTGTCAGACCCTTTTCTTTGCTTCTTGTAGGACTGAAGAAATTCTCACATCATTTCCTGAAAAAAAATGACATCTCTTTAACCTGTTTAAAGTTGTAAGAATAGGTCTGGAGACACCAAAAGGTGTCTAGCCACCCTAAAAAAATGACAGTTTGGCTTCAGTCACCTTTTCTTGTTTTCCTGCAAATTGTAATGCTTTTAGACTTTCCTGAGAGTCCAGAAGTGTGCGTGAATCCTCCACCTTGAACATCTTCTGTTTGTATTTCTCTCCATCCACACCTGTAGTGTTAGCTGGTTTTTTCAGTTTTGTGAGTCAAATATTGTTTGCCTTTATGAGCTGTAGCCAGAATATTTCCCAGCCACACCATAGCATACACAGGAGTTACCAATTTGAGGAGCCATTTAGGTAAAAACTGATACACAAACGTCCTCCATAACTGCATCTACAGGCAGGAATTTCAGTGCATATGTGAACAGGTGTTTGATTGCGTTAATCAATTTGAAAATATATATACATCACATTAATGCATTGTTCTAAAGGGCAATATCCAGAAATTTGCTGCCTTTGCTTATGTTCCATGTTTTCGTGAATATCTAATAATAAATGATGAATTTCTGGTTTTCTTGAGAGGGAAAATACCCATCTTTAGAGTTAACAGTGATATACAGTTTTTGGTTTGGTCTGTTGTGCAGCATGAGTAGAGGAGCAACACCATGAAACAATTCTTTTATTTTGTCACTTGTAGACCCTGGAATTGCTTTTCTCTTTGTTGCCCCTTATTATGTGCCCATTTTATATCTGCAGATATAGATGAGTGTGAACGCAACCCTCTGCTGTGCAGGGGTGGCACCTGTGTGAACACTGAGGGGAGCTTTCGCTGTGACTGTCCCCTGGGGCATGAGCTGTCACCATCCCAGGAGGAATGCTTGGGTGAGTTTCAACTCAGGAAAATAACCTTTAGTTGGAAGAGTGGTCAGTCCCTGGCAAAGGTGGGGTCTCCGGGATCTCTTAAACAAGTTAATGCTCTCTTAAACAAATTCATGCTCCTCCTTTATATCAAAAGTTGTATCTTCAAATAAAAAATTAGAAGCCTGTAAAATCCTCAGTGCCAGTAATGCTGTTGATTCCAAAGAGAAGTGTTTTATCAGGCCTCTCAGGGGTTATTAAGCAGCTGAGAGGACTGTACCACTCATGGGAGCAACTTTAGTCAGTCACGAAAAGGTGTTGTCCTGTGTTACAATGCACCTCTCCTTTTGGCCCATAATCCACCAAAACGACGAAGGAAAAAAAAAAACCAAAGAAAGAAAAAGTCAAAAAATAAGCATATTATCTCTTTAGCTTATTGTCTTGATGGAAAGTAGCAGACTTGGTAATTAATGCCCACCCCAGACTCTGTAATTCATTCTCTCAGACCTGAGTCAGAGAAGATAAATCTTTGGACACTAATTAAAACGTGGTGTGCAGAACTCCATTCCTTGAACTGGAGCATGCCAAGAACAAGAAAGAAATTTAACAAACCTGAAAGCCACCAGCTTGCAATTTACCTCTCATTCTGCCTGTAACCTGAGCTGTTTAAGCTGTTAAATATCCTGAATTGCAACTGATCTGACCAATCCTTCCCCAGATGTAAACGAGTGCTCGTTGAGTGAAAGCCTCTGCAGAAATGGCAAGTGTGTGAACATGGTTGGGACCTACCAGTGCTTCTGTGACTCCGGGTACCAGCCCACTCCTGACAGACAGGGATGCACAGGCAAGTGTTGGGCACCTTCACCTGGGGTTTTGTGCATTGCTCCATCTGTCCTTCCTTTTATTTAACTTCACACCTTCCTTTTGAAAACCAGCAGGGCTGTTTTCTCATGTGCTTTGAGGCCTATCATGAGCTGTTGTGGGAATATGGAAGTATAAAGGAATATAAAGAAGGTATAAAAACGTGGTTGCTGTGGTGAACTCTGTAGAATAATTTTAAATTATACTTCCTGTACTGCTCCATTAAAATCAGAGGTTTGATGCCAACAACAAGAAAATGCACCTAGGTTTCTTGATCAAGCAAGAAATGCTCTATGCATTGATGGTCTGTCTTTCACTTTTTTTCTCCTTATCATATGCATTTCTTTAATTCTTCACTATAATAATACTGAATTATGTAGTGCCCAGCACATCAGCTCTTTGCAAAGGAGAGCAGCAGTACTGAGAGGGTTTTCTATTTGCTTGTTATGGTTGTTTTTTTACAAAATTGCAAATTTGTGCCACATTTCAAGCTCTTAAGTTTCTCAGCATTTCCCTTTTTTTCCTTTCCAAACTTTTTTTCTTGAGCTTTTTTACACAGCCCTAGCAATACACAGGAGCAAAACCAACATTTAACTCAGCAGCTTGCTCCCACAGATGAAAAAGCAGTTAAGAGGGAAAAAAAGAACCAAATATAAATCAGAAGCAGTAGAATGAGAATGAAAATTCAGAATGAAGCCACTGATGAACTTCTTTATGTAAAATGTAAAGGGAATATGATGTTTTTCTTAAAGAAGTAGACTTACTGCCACCAATGTTGCTTCCCCAGATATTGATGAGTGTATGATAATGAATGGAGGCTGTGACACCCACTGCACTAACTCAGAGGGCAGCTATGAGTGCAGCTGCAGTGATGGCTATGCTCTGATGCCAGATGTCAGGACATGTGCAGGTAGGATTTTACACCTGAAAAACCCCAGCATCATTATCTTTTCAGCCAGAATCAAGGTGGTGTTCCAGCCTATCCGTGTCAGTGACAGAATTATTGCCTGGTTGTTTTTTTTCCCCTCCTCAGATATTGATGAATGTGAAAACAATCCAGATATTTGTGATGGTGGGCAGTGTACCAATATCCCAGGGGAGTATCGCTGTCTCTGTTATGATGGATTTATGGTTTCTATAGACATGAAAGCTTGTGTTGGTAAGTAGCTCTGTGCACCAGATTTAGTGTAAGCCTTGAAGATTCTGCAGCTTTTACTTTCTGTTCTTTCTACTGCGTCCTTGAAAGTGAATATTGAAATTAGGCATATTATGAAAAAAATAATCTGTATGCCTATTGGTAACTCCTTAACAATGAACGAGATCCCATAGTTAAAAAACATTGGTGTGATTTTACTATAATGGAACGTGTGTCCTGAGAGGGGATCAGATGAGGGGCTCAGAAGGGGGCACTTCAAAAATTGTTCATTAGAAGAAAGTTATTACGATTGCAAATATGTTTTACAAAAATGATTTTAAGTGATTCTTGTAAGAAAAAGTTTGCTTCATATTCCTTTAATTAGCATTCCAAAAAAAAGGTGAAAACAAATGGTATTTGTTTTACCACAAAACAGTGGTATTTGGACTACACATTTATCCTTACTTGTTATAGGGAATTTACAGAGTAGAACAGCTGAAATATATTACGACCTCATATAGCAGGTATTTTCACCTGAAATAAAGTGTTCCAAAATGGCAGTAATGTCCAACTAATAATTAATTTATAATCACCTACAGATGTGAATGAATGTGATTTGAATTCCAACATCTGCATGTTTGGGGAGTGTGAAAACACCAAAGGCTCCTTCATTTGTCATTGTCAAGTTGGGTATTCAGTCAAGAAAGGAACCACAGGGTGCACAGGTAAAACAGATTTCCAGTGAATATGTTTCATACCTTGGTTGGCTTCCAGGTAAAATAAATGCACAAGTGTTCACACACAAGAGAGAGCTTGGTATCTGTATATACTTGTATATATATGAGTGTTTCACATCTGCTAGCATGTGCCAGAGTTTTAAAGGGAGTGTTCCTTCACCAGTATCAATGCTGGAGGCCCATTGCAAACTGATTTTAAGGATTTTGGCAGCACAGGTTATGTGAACACCCCTGTTACAGAGCTGGGCTTGGGGTGGCAAGGCTGCAGTTGTGTTGGAAGCTTTTTATCAGTGCTCATTTTTCACATGTACCTGGAGGATGAACTCATCTCAACTCAAGCTGCAGGAAATGGCCATGTGGTATAAGGAAAGAACAAGAGGGGGAAAAAAAGAGTTACAAAATCCTTCAACCTATGCCAACAATTTTTAAAGTTCTGTAGTCACTCATAATCACTCCACAAATTCTGTGATATTTGAGCAGTACCTTTTCTTCCACATGCTCTCCATGGCTCATCCAAAAGAAGCTGACAGAATTTCTCCTACAATTTTGTGTTTAGGAATCTGTTCAATAACTACTACAGCCATGGGTGTATAATTATTTTTATGACTGAAAGGTGTCTGTGCACCCAAAGACCTCATCCCAGTTTTAGACATAAAAAGATCAGCATATTTCATATTTCTGGAAAAGAGTGTTAATTTCTTGCTGAAAAGCAGTTGTAAGAAAGTGGACTGATTGTCATGTTTGCAAACAAAGAGCAAAAATGAAATGCAATTGTCACTCCTTTTTACTAATACAGAATATGAAATAGCTTCCTTGAATTTTTCTAAGTTCTTAAACATTTGTTTTTTAAAAGGCTGCAAACCCTCACAGTGGAAATATGTAAAAGGAGCAGAATTTTTAATATTCTGATCTAAATACTGATAGTTTGTTTTGTGCATGTAGATGTGAATGAGTGTGAAATTGCAGCTCACAACTGTGACATGCATGCCTCGTGTGTCAATGTGCCAGGAAGTTTTAAATGCAGCTGCAGAGAAGGTTGGGTTGGAAATGGCATTAAGTGTATTGGTAAGTACATGGAAAAGAAAGATTTTTTTTTCTCTCTCTCCCCACAATTTTTTTTTTTCTGAAAGCATGTAATGTGACTGTGTGATTAGTCCATTGGAAACAAAGAATTATTCTTCTGTCTGCTGGTGCCTGTGGGTATGAAAGGTTATTATGTTTCACAGATTTGGTTTTCTAAGGGAAAAAAAAAAGATTTGCTATCTCTGAAACTTGATGCTGTAACATCTTTCCAAATTCACTTCATATTTTACAAAGTTTATATACAACTGCTACTAGAATGTGCAAAAAAAAAAAAAAACCAAACCCAGAAATTAAATAGATTTCGTTTTATTGTTTCTAGTCAGTCAGATATTTCCAGTCCTTCAAACATTTTTTTGTAAATGTCTTGTAATTTATCTGATTTATAGACCCTGATGTAAATCAGATTGGGGCTGGAGGGGTGGGAAACCTGTATCTGTATTTGCTGGGCTGCTGTAATTGTGTATGTCCCCTTGCCTTCCTGTTTCAGTTTGATGGATAAAAGATTGTAATACTTGCTTTTTGTTTTCAGAACTTTTTGGATCTATGGAAGATAAGGCTTTATTGATGTGATCTGCTAAAAAAATTACCTTATTATGAAATTTCTTGTTTTTTCTTCTTTTTTTCTTCTTTTTTTCTTCTTTTTTTCTTCTTTTTTTCTTAGTTTCTTTTTTCTTCTTTCTTTCCTTTTTTCCTTTTTTCTTTTCTTTTTTCTTTCTTCTTTCTTTTCTTTTTTCTTTTTGTTTTCATACATATTAACATCCAAGTGAATAACTTGCCTCAACTCTCATGGAGTTGCATTGTTTTCACTTTCTTCTGTTACTTGAGGAGACTTCCTCAATAAGTCGCTGTTTTTTTACCTCACCGCATTTCTTTGGTTCAGTTTCTTCTTTTTAAAACTAATTTTAACTTTAAGCTCATTAACAGGACATGAACATCCAAGTAATGAGCCAGCTGATTCCATATGTTGCTCAGAAATGTTTTTCCCAGTCCCACCCGCTGTAATTTAAAGGAGGACCTATTAAAGTGGAGTCGCTATAGATTAACCCTGTGTCATCAAATACTAAATATGTGTATTTATGGAGATATAAATCAAGTTTGCAGTGCTGCTGGTTATCTTGGCAGTCAATTACCAGCCTGTGTACTAATTGCTGTGCTGCTGCCTGCAGATGTTGATGAATGCTCCAACGGGACGCAGCGGTGCAGCGCCCACGCGCAGTGTGTGAACAGCCCGGGCTCCTACCACTGTGCCTGTGCAGAGGGATTCACTGGAGATGGCTTCAGCTGCTCTGGTAAGGGCTTTGGTGACACCTGGCTTGTCCCTGGTGCTTCTTCTCTTGTGTGGAACCTTTGTGAGTTAGAGCTAAGCCCACAGTGCAAGACGATGAACGTGAAAATGTAATTTAGGATCAAGATGCTCCCTGTCTGTCCTGTGTAAGAAATGGTGTCACAAGCACCTGATTGTTCTTTGATTTGTGTCCCAGTTGAATTCACCAGGTCCATTTTTAGGGGAAATTCCTGCTGTTTCTTCCTCCTCCTCATCTTCATGCCAATTATTTTGAGCACGCATGTCCTGCTCCCAGCAGTGCCTCTAGTCAAGAACACCAAATGCCAGCTCTATTACAGTTCTCTGGCATAATCTATTTTCCCATGACTCTTTTATTAGAACAGGATGTGATTATTAAATAGGACTTTTTAAAAAGAAAAACAAACTGTGGTTAAAATGTTGCCCATGCAATTAAATTTGTAGGTGAGAGTGGACATCGTTATTCACACAGCAAGTGACTCAAAATAAACTGATATTTATTATATCAAGTGCAAAGATTTTATATTAAGTATTAATTACTGTGTCTTGGGTTAATCTGATTTTTATCACTTACAGGGTCGAGATTGTACATTATCTCTGCTCTCAACTTTTAACACAGCCTCTGTTTGCTCACCATATTTAAAGGGCTGAAGAATTACATCCTAATGATAGTAAAATACCTAGAAAACTACTGTGAATATATTCATTATTGGCCAACTGGCTAATTACAAACAAAAATTAATTTAAAGCTTAGAAACAAGGTTTTCTGATTAGTCATGTGAGGGTTTTTATTTGAGAGTAAAGACCTTCAAATATGACTTGGTTTTGTATTTCAGGTTTTTGGTTCATGAGCACAGTGTTTTATCCCTAAATTGAGCTTCTGGGTTTCTCTAAAAATCAGATGTAATATTAACTATGGACTAATAAAATGAAGAAAGCATGTAAAATCTTTTTTGGACAATCATAACAATACCTGACAAAATTATCACTTCTTACGATGACTGCAATGGTGAATGCCCTCCCTTGCCATTGTCTTTCTTTATAGCTCTTTTGGGTCGTACTAGGAGAATTTCTGGTGCGCAAGCAGTACTTGTAATGTTCCTCACCCTCAAAGAATATTTTCTAAAATGAATATGATTATAATTTTCTACATATTATATAAGAAAATTTGCCTTTTGAACATTTTTTCTGACAAAATAGCATAGCAATATATACCAAGAGGCAAAATTTTGACATTTTAAGCAAGGTATTTAACTTCTTTGTCAAGATTATTCAAAACTGAATCTTAAGAGCCTACATTATTTAAAAAATTTGCATCTGTTAATGAAAAACAAGGAGTAAGGAGTCGTGGCAAGGTGAAAGGAGTAATTGTGTACACTGTGTTTGCTTTTCTGCATCCTTTCAATTTACTTCAGGATACAAGTGTTCTGTTTTATACCTTCGGCGCTCACCAGCGCTGTTATTTTGAACACCAGGACATACTGATGTGCATTTCTGCTGGTGAAGCCTGTGGCTCCAGAGAGGTTTTCCTGTCTTCCACAGATGTTGACGAGTGTGCAGAGGACGTGGAGCTGTGTGAGAACGGGCAGTGCCTGAACGCGCCCGGCGCGTTCCGCTGCGAGTGCGAGATGGGCTTCGCCCCTGCCTCCGACAGCCGATCCTGCCAAGGTGAGCTGCTGCTGCTGCTGCTGCCGCCTCTGCTCTGCCCTCTGGGCTGCTCTGAAGCAAAGAGCAACCAACAGAGCCTCAGCCTGGAAGCAGAGAAAGCAGCACTTGTGTCATGTGCAAGGGATTTCTCCGGTGTGTGTGACCGTGTTCACAGGGGTGTTGTGTTGAGGGAAGAGACGAGGATTTGACTTTGTGTTTCAGAAGGGTTGATTTATTATTTTATGATATATATATATATTTTACATTAAACCTATACTAAAAGAATAGAAGAAAAGATTTCATCAGAAGGTTAGCTAAGAATAAAATAGGAAAGAATGAATACCAAAGGCTTGTGTCTTGGACAGAGAGTCGGAACCAGCTGACTGTGATTGGCCATTAATTACAAACAAACTAACCTGAGCCAATCCCAGATGCTCCTGTTGCATTCCACAGCAGCAGATATCCATTGTTTACATTTTGTTCCTGAGGCCTCTCAGCTTCTCAAGAGTAAAAATCCTAAGGAAAGGATTTTTCATAAAAGATGTCTGCGAAAGGTGTGGATTATGTTGGGAGGTTGCTTTCGTCTTTATTGTGATGTTTTCCTGGCTTTCACCCATAAATCCCAGAGCAGAGGTTTGTTTCAGCAATTTTTGTAGGTTTTTTTTTTAATTCCTTTTGGTCACTTTAGGATAGTGTGTGGAAAATACTCTGTGATCTTTCTAATATAGTTCAGCTTCTATTCCCTATTGTGTTCTTTTACCTTTTGTTTTTGTTGTTCAATATGGCTGTATAGTAAATGAAAACATTTTAGCTGGTGCCCCAAAGCTTTTAACTTACTTCATATTTAATGGTGAAAACCACATATCATCTTTGGAAGTGAAAATTCTCAGTGAGATACAATAAACAGGTTTCAAAATTTAATCTCTAAGATTCAGTCCAGAGCACGGCATGTTCCAGTGTTCAGGTGTACATGTATGAATCAGGTTTCAGAATAATTCAGGTGCTTCTGAGGAATTACCTGTGCCACAGTCAGGTTTGTTAATCATTATCAAGTATTGTCAGTCATCTTTACTGAATTTCTTTGTGCAGCTGATTTGTATTACATGGTGCCAATGGTCTAATAAAAATCCCCTAATAAATCCAATCTATTCCAGCCAACCAATAAAGTGTTCCAAACTGACAGTAATGTCCAAAAGCAATGTAATTCTAAATTCTGGGTCAATGTGTTGGAGAATTTGGGTCCAACAATTGAAGGATTTTGGAGAAATGCTTAATAAGTTACTGTGATTACAGCAGAGATCTGAAATCATTCCATTGATTAAATTGTGCTGTTGGAGAACTAAAATATCTGGGTGCTGAATTCTTAAAGGAAGTTAGCTTTTATTTCTATCATTTTGAGGTTGATATATTAATCTGTACTATGGTAAGAAGAGTCCTTTGCTGATTTCTACAATCAAGAGGCAAAATCCAGTCTTGATTTAGTGAAATAATGGTAATAAAAATTATTAATCCACTTTCTTCAGAAGTCTCTTGAGATGTCAGTACATTAGCTTCTCAATGACCTGATTTGGAGGTTCATTCCATGGCTGTACTCCAGGGTATTTAGAAATTTTATTTTCTAGATGAAATTGACTCAGCACTTTGGACGTTAGCCATTTATTTTCCCCAAAAAAGTATCTCTCAAATGATGTTCAGAATTCAACCTTTCTCATATATTACTATGAAGAGTCATTTTATCAATTCTTAGCCTCTGGCTGAGGTAATCCAGCAAGGTTAAAAGTAGATATTTTATTACTGTAATAATTTTAATACCCTTTTTGCACATCTTGTGCAATATTAGTTCATCAACAGAGCACTGTACTCAGGATTTCAAATTAAGATTTGGCTGTGCTTTGTAAAATGATATTAATGCTTTCCACTTCCCTGACTGTGCTAAAAATAATTCACTAATACGTGCCAGGACAGCATTTGCCTTTTCCACAGCTGCTTTATTCTGGCAACTTAAAAAGTCCTTCTGTCTGACAGTACATGGAGGGGTTTTTTTCCACTCCTCTCCTACTTACTTCTGGCTCAGAAGTCTTTTACAGTTTGTGCCTAAAGCCATGGCTCTGCAGTCTGTGGTGTCAGTGTTCATCTCCTTTCCACACTGCAGCTGACAAAATCATCCAATTTTCTGTCAGTGTCTTTCAGCTTGATTTCATCTTCAATTTAGATGAGCGTGCAGTCCTTTAGATGCATTTTAGCTCATCTGTATGTAGTTACTACATAACTATTTCAATGTGGGCTTGAGAAAATCATAGATAATTCTTATACTTCCTGTATTCCTATTTTCCCTGTGTTTGTCCTCCAAGGAGATAGGACTTTTGATGCCTACACACTCTCTTTCTTCTTATTACACTTTCTGTACAATTACAAATTCACAAATAGAAATTTTATGTAGTATTCTACAAACTCAAAAATGTTAGTTTTAAAAATATTCTACATGTGTCTCCTTTTGCTTTTATGGTGCTGTGACACGTACCAACAACAACAGCAATAATAATAACAGTAATGTGGTAAAGCTATGTAACTTTCTGATTTTAATACATTCCTTCAGACACAGATGAATGCTCCTTCCAGAATATTTGCGTGTTTGGCACCTGCAATAATCTCCCGGGGATGTTTCGTTGTATCTGTGATGATGGCTATGAACTGGATAGAAGTGGTGGAAATTGCACGGGTAAGTCATTGCTTTTCAGAAATACATCAGCAAAAAGAGTGGCTTCTTAAATATGAAGATGAACAAGGTTTATTTGTAATCATTTGGTGAATTATTTTAATGACTCTACTTCAGTTTCAGCTGAAATGCACTCGCATTTGAAACTTTCTAAGTTATCTTAGAAAGTAAAATTGTTATTTTCTGTCCAATGAGCAGATTTATGAATGTGGATTTTCCTGTTTTAGATATTGATGAATGTGCTGATCCTATTAATTGTGTTAATGGTCTTTGTGTAAACACTCCTGGAAGATATGAGTGTAATTGTCCTCCAGACTTCCAGCTTAATCCTACTGGAGTGGGTTGTGTGGGTAAGTAAAAAGCTTCCTCAACTATCACTTTAAAAATCACTGCTTTTATGGAAATAAGATAGAAAAATTCTGCATATCCTGTTACATAGTTTTTTAGCATTGTCTCTCTCAACATCAATAACTATCAATGTTCTTGAAGTGCCAATGGCTTCAAGAACACAATGTTACCTGAATTCCTCCTTCTAGGTATGAAATTGCAGGTGAATGCCTGCGGTTCTTTGCCTGGATCTTGGTGTGCAGCTGTAACCACATGTGTTTTTTGCACAGATAACCGTGTGGGCAGCTGCTACCTGAAGTTTGGGCCGAGAGGGGACGGGGGCCTGTCCTGCAGCACAGAGATTGGGGTCGGAGTCACTCGCTCCTCGTGCTGCTGCTCGCTGGGAAAGGCCTGGGGGAACCCCTGTGAGACCTGTCCCCCTGCCAACAGCAGTAAGGAAATGTCCTCACCTTCCCCTGGTGCTGCCTTATTTCACAAGGGGTGGAAAAGCAATGTGCAGCCTCTTGACGTTGGTCATTCAAGTCAAATTTCACGTTAGAGGGACCGGGGGTGTGGGCCTGAGCATCACAGGTCTGCCTTTAGTCTTGTGTAACTGACTTGGTGCCTGTTCTCACACTAATAAATCACCTTTAGAAGGCACTTCCCACCTGGCCAGGTGATACTTTGGGTAGTTTTGGGCACAAATTAATTATGCTTAGAACTCAAATCATGGCTTTGATTTGGAGGGCTTCATTATTCTCCAAAGCAGAATGTTGATAAATGTTGTTGTGTATGTATAAGTCGCTCTTGAATACTTTAGAAACTATTACTTAATAATAGTTGTCAGCTTTGAAGGTCTCTAATGCATAATGCAACACAAATGTCAAGTGTGCTGTTCTTTACATAAGAATAGGAATTACAAGTTTGACACTTACCTTTATCAGTGGCATACTGACATTTCATATTAAAGAACTAATCAAAACAGAAAATAATGTGCTTCTGTAAGGACACAGTATGGAAAAATCTATATTGTGCCTGCCTCAAGAGTGTCTGAATTATGGTAATAAAAGAAAGCAGAAGTCCTCATTTTACATTGGTTTTCTCTTAATCTAATGCACATGTTTTATTTACTGTGAATAGGTCAAAAAAGTAGAAACCAAATGACTGTAGGGAAGAACAGCCATTAAAAACACAAGTGATATTTTATGATTCCGTTGCATAATTTTATTTTTTATGGGACTGACATGTCTCTTGTTATATTTTACTTCAGCTGAATACAATACTCTCTGTCCAGGGGGAGAAGGATTCAGACCAAATCCCATCACTATTATTTTAGAAGGTGAGTTTCTTATGAATGACTGTGATGATTGATATTGACAATAATAGTAAAAAAGGGGTCGTCTTTGAAGAGGAACCGCATTTTTTCAAAAATCGGTATATTTAGTGCAAAGCTAAAACAACTGTTTATGTGAATTGGGAAACGACATGAAAAGACACGCAGCAAAAGAATATTGAAGAAGTCCAACACCATTTCAATAGGAGAACAGTCTGGTGCATACCTTTTGTGTGCTTCCTTACTTTAACTGGATTTCAAAATTGGGCCCTGAAGGATAAGTCATTGATGAAAATTACAGCTTGTCAGCAGAAAGTGCGAATGTCAGGAAATATTCATCAGACAAAGCAGCTCTGGTTCCAATAAATGGGCAGAAGTGAGGAATTAGATGCCAAAATCCTGTAAACAGCAATAGAACATTGGGCTTAACAAGCTGAAACTGCTCCTTAAGGGCTGTTTGAATGGAAGAGAATGAGCATCTTATCCATGCATTCCTGGAGAGCAATTTAGAAGCAAAAAAAAAAACCAAAAAAGCCACACATGTCAGTTCAAAGCTACTAGTTCACAAAATTTCAGGGCAGTACTTAAATTCTCTTCTTTCTTTTCATTGTGGAATGAAAATATGGTGAGTTTGTTATTTTTTCCCTTCTGTTTTCAGACATTGATGAATGTCAGGAGCTGCCAGGCCTCTGCCAAGGTGGAAATTGCATCAACACTTTTGGCAGCTTCCAGTGTGAATGCCCAAAAGGTTACTACCTCAGTGAAGAGACAAGAATCTGTGAAGGTTGGGTCCTTTAAAGCCTCTTTCTCTGTCACAGTGCAGTTATTATGAAAACCACTACTTTTTAGCCTTAAATCCATAAGTGGGCATGGTACACCCCACCCTTACCTAAAATCATTATCTTTGGCACCGGTGATACAATTAGTACAAAGCCTGGAATAGAACACTTGGATATATTAATGTTTATTTTAGATGTTAGACCTCAGCCACGTGTATTCAGCAAACTAAGGGGTTATTAATGATTTCTGGCTTCTCACCCTGCAAGTTTTATGATGCTCTCTGCATTTTGGATGTGAGAGTACCAGTTTAATTTACTCAATATGAAGTAAAGTTCATACTGGTTTTCCTTTTGTGTTTGAGATTTTTTGTAACTGTTAAAACCAAAATTGTAAATTGACCCTAAACAGTGACTAACCCTGCTCTGAGAAGAAGGTGTGAATGTCTTTTGTGAAGTTGATTTCAGTGGCAAGATAGGAACTTAGAGTTCATTCAGTATGTTGTCTTGCACTTAAGAGAACTAAGGCTAAACTTAGAGGTTAAAATCAGAGCTGTATTTTTCATGCTATTCTTCAAATGAAGGATTTTTGTTATCTTAGCATGGTTAATTATGGTTGTGTTTCTCAGAAATATTTTGTTGGCCTTGGACCTCCTGTCCCTCATTAACTGGAGTGTTTTTTCTTGTTTTCTAGATATTGATGAGTGTGTTGCACACCCTGGTGTCTGTGGTCCTGGCACCTGCTACAACACCTTGGGGAACTACACCTGCATTTGCCCCCCTGAATATATGCAGGTGAACGGAGGACACAACTGCATGGGTATGCAAAATGTCATCTTTACTAGAACTGCAAGATTATCAGGCTGTTTGAGGCCCAGACCCTGTGCTTTGTGTTTATTTTGACTGTTTTTAGCTCCCAGCTGGTGTCGTGTTGTCAGGAAAGAGATCCCTGTGATTGGCCTGCAACATTTAGGGGCTCTTGCTCCCTAACAGGGCTCACTGTTCACTGGTCTATTTCAGCTGATCATTTCCAAATGGTGGGGTTTGCCATACAAATGGATATGTTGAGTATCTGCACTGTGTTTATGGTTTCTTAGGAGTTTGTCTTTTTCCCCTTTGTGTCTTTAAATCAAAACAGAAAATATGTCACACAAGCCTAAAGCAAAGACTGTGGATTACATCAATCCTTAAATTATTTTTTAATGCCTGTGTTTATGTTGCATTCAGAAAAGTGAGTTAATGAATCTCGGTTTGGTAGGGGTTGATATTTACATAATATCACAATTATCGTCATGTTGGTTACTTCATAAGTGCTTCTTTTCTCACATCCAGACATGAGGAAAAGCTTTTGCTACAGAAGCTATAATGGAACCTCCTGTGAGAATGAGCTGCCCTTCAATGTGACCAAAAGGATGTGCTGCTGCACATACAATATTGGGAAAGCCTGGAACAAACCTTGTGAGCCGTGTCCAACTCCAGGAACAGGTAAAGCCTTCTGTGGTCACCCCATTTTGTTACTTTTTATGCTTATCTGCTGCTTTGACCTATTAACTAAAGTTAACATTTCATCCCAAGAGAACTTTTACTGAGCAGTAATACTGGTGTTGAAGGTACTGGCTGACCAGAGATACCTCCTGTCTAGTCTGTCCTCCAGGATAATTAATTTGGAACAGTGTAATTTAGTTCTTGATAGCTGGAGACACGTTTATCCTGGTAGTCCTAGTCTGTCAGAACATCAAAAATGGGTTTTGTTCTAAATGTAGGAAGCCTTTCTAGGTTTTTCAGCTGTCTCACGTTCGATGTATGATCTGCTTCGTTGCATTTACATTTCCTCTACTGAAGGTAACTGAACTTGCAAAAATTGCCCAGTAAGTATGGCATTGCAACAGGAATTAAAAATTTCTATTCTGTAAATGGAGGTGAAAATAATAAAGGACAGTTCATTTTCAATCAGTCTTTATGGAATTGTTTTGCTGAAATAAGACATCCCTGAAAGCTCACCTCGGAACAGTCATTGGTGGCAGAATCACCAGCTCAGAGGGAAACCTGACATCCACTGAAAAATTCTTTACATTTGGAAAAAGGAAAAAAGATGCTTAGATAAAACTAAAAAACTCATGTGCCTGTTTTGTACAAACACAGTTTATTGTTTAATATACTTGCCCCAGGTTTACTGGTTTAGTATCACTTAATCTATGCCTCTGGTGCTGGGATTTTAATATCATTTATCATTTTAGTGTAAAGCATTTATTACTTCTATTCAAAGTGGTTTATCCTGGTGATTTGAGGTAAAAACCAGATAATTTAAGAAAGATTTTCCCTCACAGTAAAGAGGAGGAAAATAGGACTGAAAAGAAGAGGGAACTGCCTTTTCCTTCTTAAACAGGAGGAGGGAGAATGAAGGAATGCTCCTAGCAGTCAGGAATGGGAAATGGAAATAAACTGGAGAGAGGAAATACATGTTTGCTACCACAGAGAGCTCATGAAATTCTTTCCCATAGTCATTTATCTAAATTTTATAAAATTGTCACCACGGTGACAACATGACGAGAAGATTACAGCAAACTGCTAGCAGGGATTCATACAATTAATGCTCTTGGGTGGAAGAAAGAATTCTGCTTTTAGATTTCTGACACTCAAATTCTCAAAAACTCCTGCAGCTTTTAATGATTTGTTAAAACCAGAATTGCTTGGTATTGTGCAAGCAGTTATGGGGTTGAAATATCTCCTGAAATATTTCAGTGTTGCATTGTTAGCTTTTCTAAATGACTTCACTGTTTTTGCAGGCATGGTTGAACCTTTTTCACCATGAGAAGGGATTGTGTGGGGGATCAAACACAGCTTCCAAGTGGAAATGGTTGAATAGCTGCACTTGTGTTCTATAATGAGTTGTTTTGCAGTTTAGGTGAGGGCTGCACATCAGACAGGGGTTGGGGTACACTGACCTTACCCACATCACCAGACTGAGCCCAGTGTCTCACTGGGGGCATTATTCTGCCCGGATGAGGATTGTAAGTGAACTTCACATGCCCATGCATTTGTCTTTTTTCCCTTGGTGAACAGAGCTCTTTCTTCCTTTTTTCTCTGTTTATTCTTAGCAATCAGTCTCTGTTTGATGACTAAGTACTAAAGACTGTTTTGTTTGGTTTTACACATTATGCAGATCATAACTGTTAGCATACAGACTTTAACCAGAAATAATAGTCCTTTTTTGTTTGTTTTTTTTTTTACACAAAGAAGTGTAGAAAGCTGCTTCACTCTTACAAGGTAATGAAGAATATACAGAACTCTTCCAAGGTTTGGTAATTTCAGGAGTGCCTGATCTCAGTTTTTTTCCTGCTATGTGACAGATCTTTTTGTCCTAAAAAATAGTGTAGTTACAAGTATATGGGGTTTCGAAATATTTTTAAAGTCACTGATGCAAAGCCAGGCTTCCAGAAGGTAAATGTCTGGCATGCTTTTATGTGGATATTTTGGCAATTTGTATAAAGACATTTTCATACAATCCTTACTTAATTATATACCCCTTCTCTACACAGTAAAGGCTGGGGAGAAAAATTGTGAAAAACTGAATTCACTGAAATTCATGAAACATGGAGGTAGCATAAGAGAACTAAAGAGGTTCTGCAGTCCTTGGAGGATTCTTTCTCAAACTCCCAGACCTGATGTGTCTTATCATGGAAGCAGGTGATCACGCAGGTGATCCTAGTGTCCCACTAGGACAGGGTGGTGAGCACAGGGCTCTGTTTTTGTCTGTGTTATTTACTTACAGGCTTACAAACAGCAGTAAATGGCATAAATCTCCTTGCAGAAAAGAGCTAAGTTGCTAAGCCTCAAATCTTACACATAAGTAGTGTGTAAAATATATTAGTATACTATTATAGTAGCATGTATTAAAGATGTATCTATGAAAGGGCAATAAATTGCTGGATGGTAAAGCACTGTGGGAGACAGTTCTGTAGCCCTTTACCCTACACTGCAAAAATAACCTGGGTGAACATTAAGCAGACATTAAAGAGTAGGGCAGAAGAAAGTAGAAAATGCTGATGTTCAGATACACTGGATCCTGCTTGGCCTAGAGAAATGACCGAATATGTCTGAATGTGGGAAAAAGATTTTTGCCAAATATCATTCTGAGCAGCGATTACCTAAATTTGCCAAAAATGGGGATGTTTGGTGTAAAGGAGGCAATGGTAGTTAAACTTTTATGGTTAAACTTAAATAAGTTTAACTTTTATAGTTAAACTTATAATGGTAGTTAAACTTTTCAGAATCATGAGCTGCTGAGGAGCTGCCATTAAAATGCAGATGGTAAGAAGCTCAAACTACAGCCAGTGAAGACTATAACTGCTCCAGATTAAAGAGCATTACTTGCAAGAATACAGAAGGAGCTCCTTGTTTTTCATGTTTCGGTGCTAGAATAATTTGTCAGCATTTCAGGTTTAGAGGCAAATCAAAGGCATCCTCTATACCCTTCCTTCTGTTGGGTAAAGAGGTTTCCTGTAGGTCCTCAGCAGCACCAACAGTGGACCAAGCACTCATGGAGGTCTCCAGGTATTAAACTTCCAGAAACCCTTTGAATTTTATGTCAATCAGATGTTTTTGTAAATGTTACTTTTTTGAAGGATATTTCACTTTAACCTATTGCCCTGAATGTAGAAATAACCTGCCACACACCTTGGAAATGCTTCCTTGGCAGTAGTTTGGAAACTGAATATTGAAACATGCTTTTTCTGGATAACGTGAATGCTGATAGGGTCTAAAAAGGTGCTGAATAGTGGCTGCATGGTTATTGTTTGCAAATTGTTCATTCAAACTGGTTGTGTCTTCACACTGGCATTGCCTCATTTCCCTCAAACAGGTACACATTCCTCTGGTGGTATTATGCAGTTTTGACATGCTTATAGTTGTAGGCCTCTCATTTTTTATATTTCTACCTAGATAAAAAGTTATTGCTCTAAATGTGTAATAACTTTTTGCCTGGAGAGCACTGTTCTGCTGCTAAAACCTCATCTGCAAAAATTAGTAGAATCCATGCTAGAAATTTTTCTCTGTATGTTGCAAACCCACTCAATTTCAAACACCTTTCGTAGAAAACTGTAGGTTAACTTATTTTACACATCAAGCATTTCCCACTCTCCAAATGCAAAAAGAGGATATAGAAGGAGCATATTAAAAAAATGTGGGGCTTTTGGAGCATCTCTTTTTAAAGCACAGTCTCCATTCTGTTGAACAGTTCAGAGGAACTGATCTGAAGTAATTCCACAGAAAATAAAATAGATAGTATTGTGAAAGAAGCACAGGTACTGGTAAATTACATTTATTTCTCATATTTGAAAATGCTGCTGTAGATTCTGAGTACAGATGCACAGAAAACAGGAATAAACCTTAAGGGCTTTTATTAAAAAAAACAACCAAACAAACAAAACAAAACCTGATTGTATGACTGCATTCTCAAATCAAGCATTTACTCATGTGCCAAAAACTGCAAAGATTTGAGGAAAGTATGTTGCTATTTCAATTTGCATTAATATTTTGGCAGTCTGAATTTTCAGTAGAAGCTATAGAAGAACAATTGCTCTCCTGAGTAGATTTGGCTTAAAATAGCTCTGGAGTAGCTGGGAAGACTACAAGTAATTTTTGGGAGATGTATGCATTCCCTGAAAATGCATTGCTGTGTATTTTGCTCTAGTTGAATTCAAGAGCCTATGTGGAAATATTCCTGGCTTCACTTTTGACATCCATACTGGAAAAGCTGTTGGTAAGTTTCACCACTCTTATTTTATCCTAAAATTGTTTTGCATAATGTTTTTGTGCCTGCATAATGTTAACTAAAATAAGCATTTAATATATAAAGTTGTCAAATTTTATTTTGGAGTTCCAGTGGTGACACAGATTGTGACCAATTTTTATGTAAAATGTTTCCTTCTTGTTTTTAAGTTCCACATTTTGTTGTGGTATTTTGTTCACCTGCCACCGTTCGAGTTCATGATTTTGAGTTTTAGTCAGTAAGTTAAAAAGCTTTGCCTTCAAAAATACTGTGGAGCTTCTCTGCAGGATTGTGAGTTTTGCATCTTGGCCAATATTTAGTGTAGCTCTGTTTCGATCAGTTCCTGAACTTCATGTGCCTTTTTCTGTCACAGTGGGCATATGCGCGGTTTTGTAATCCGTGTGTAATTTCTGTGGATTAAAGGGAATGTCTCAACTCAGTTCTAAACGCAGTGAAAATGAGAATCCTTGCAGTGTGTAAAGACATGATGAACTGTACTTACAAGTATCTCCTCTGCCTTTCAGACATTGACGAATGTAAGGAAATCCCAGGAATCTGTGCCAATGGAGTTTGCATCAATCAGATTGGCAGCTTCCGCTGTGAGTGCCCCACTGGATTCAGTTACAATGACCTGCTCCTGGTCTGTGAAGGTGACTTGAAATTTGGTTATTTTCTCCTTAGCCCCCTTAAGCTTGTCCTAAAGGGAGGGGGAACACTTAATTCATGTGGTTTTCAAAATCTGAGACAGACTCTGAGCTTTTGTAGGGCTTGAGGTTATAAATCAGTTTAGGTGCTTGTCTTTATTATGGATGCACATGCACTGTATAAAATTTGTAAATGTTTTCTGTAAAACCTCTAAATAGATAGTCATTGCTTTTGTTTTGTTTTATTTTAGGGAGAAAATTTAATTCTTGTTCTTAGAATTTCTCAAAAAAAAAGTATCTTGGATTCTTTTTTCCAACTTGTGTCTCTTCTGCTACAGTTTTAGAGGCAGAGATACTCATAGAAGCTGATAAAGTTTTTTGTTTTGTAAAGCCAGTAGGAGATTTGTCATTTGTTCAAGAATTTTGTGCCAACATGTGCAACCTAAAAAGTTGCAAACTGTGCCACTTAGATTTTCAGCCTAAAGGCAAAGAGGAAGTTTTTTTTAATACACAAATTTCTTTAGGCAGATGTTGCAGATTTCCAAAGTGACTTTGATGCGTGGTCAGTTGGATTCATGGGATCCTCTTTCATCCAAACGGTGACATGGGTGAATGGTGTTGATTTTGCTTTTTGTGTGCATTCCCAGCACGCAGGGCTGGAGGTCAGGCTGCTTGGAGCTTTATGTAGGACTGAGTTTTCCTCTTCCACAGACAGACAGTGAGTAAATCTGAGGCAGGAGTGGTTTCCGATGTCTGAACTCTTGCTTTTCCAGATATTGATGAGTGCAGCAATGGGGACAACCTGTGCCAGAGAAATGCTGACTGTATCAACAGCCCTGGGAGCTACCGCTGTGAGTGTGCTGCTGGCTTTAAACTGTCACCCAACGGTGCCTGCATTGGTAAGAAATCAGATTACTTCTACTGTCTGTTACCTTGTGCATGCTGCTGTTTTGATTTATAGCCACATTTCTCAGTAAAAAGAAAGAAAAAGACAGAGTGATGTTTTTAAAGGACGTTTTCTACTTATCAGCCAAATCCTGACAGTAGTTTTATCCTCAAGGTGTGTAGGGAAGCACTTCCTGTAAAATAAAGTTCTCTTACGATTCAGATTTGCTTGCAGATAATTTTGCACCCGGTTTTAATCATAGCAACGGATTGTAAAAACATTATTTGTGTAAAACGAGGATATAATGGAGGTCAATGGCGTGCACCATCTGTTTTGTGTTTTTGTTATAGATCGCAATGAATGTCTGGAAATTCCTAACGTTTGCAGTCATGGCTTGTGTGTGGACATGCAGGGAAGCTACCAGTGCATATGTCACAATGGCTTCAAAGCATCCCAAGATCAGACTATGTGCATGGGTATGGAGAGAAATTACTCTTTCTTGTGTGTGGTTTTTTTGGTTGTCCCCCCCTTTGCAGCGGGGAAGATGAGTCTGATTTTTTCAGTAGGTTATACTGACATTAAAGAACTGATTCAGGCATTTCTGGTGTATGTTTTTGTGAATAAAGTCTGTGAAGTTGTCCTTGGACAGGAAAATTAATTTGAAAAAAAACCCCTCAGAACAAAACAGTGTATTCTGAGATAGCTCCACATTACTGGAGAAACATTTCCACAGAAATACATCATAGTGGCCTATAAGACATAGAGTTTTATAGGATGTGTTAGAGAGTGATAGAGCTTGGAGCTAAAACCACATATTTTCCAATTATTTAAATCTATTGAGTTCATGTGTCATTTAAAAAAACAGAATCCCCCTTTTAATGTAACTTTATACTCAATTCATGTGAAAATGATGACATGATAGTATGATACAAGAAATAAGATTGAACAGTAAGAATGTTCCTGCTCTTTTAGTTCATAATCTTAGTTCTTAATCTATTTAGTTCTACAGGGTTTTAAAATTAAAAGATGATGCATTTCAACTTTAAACAGATATTTAAAACCTATTAATGTTGTAATACATATTCATATTTGCCTAGAATCTTCTCGTATTCAAACTAAATCACATTTGTCAGACAATTAGAGGAGGATATTTGGAAAAGTGACCTGTTTTGACAATGCAAAATTTTGAAGAACTAGCAGGACAAAATCTCAATAGCTTCCAGATCCCCATGAAACTCCAGGAATTACTGTAAAACACAGGAGACATTGAACTTTTAGTGCCTTTTAAAAATGGATGTTTGCAAAAGTTTTTAAGCAGTCTTTGTAATTCTGGATGTGATACTGACATTGTCTATGTACTTGTCTATATCTGTGTCTTGTACATGTCTATGTATAAATTGAGTTGCATTTTCAAAAGCTTTTCATGAGCTCTGAGGTACAATTTGTACATAACAATTCATCATTTCAGGGCTGTGATGCCTTCATGTTCAGTCCTGATCACTTGTATATGTTAAAGAAATTAAGAAATGTTAGTATGGAAAACAGAAAGATGGAATGCCTTCAGATCATTACACATACACATTTATTTTTAAACATGAATTACCTTTTTTTTTAAAACACATACAAAATTACATCCTGTAGTGTTTTTCTCTGTGTACTGAGAAGCTGTAAAAATCTGTAGCATAAACACAAAATGTGACAGATGAAAGGAGGGACCAAAGTTCAGGATACTATAACAGTGCACAGACAATGCATCACCCATACCTGGGAAAACCTGTTCCCACCTGCAGTTTGTCTCTCCTTGCAGATGTTGATGAGTGTGAGCAGTATCCATGTGGAAATGGAACGTGCAAGAACACAGTTGGATCATACAACTGCCTGTGCTATCCAGGATTTGAATTAACTCGTAATAATGATTGTGTGGGTAAGAGACCTCAATCCAAGCTCTTATTGCCATTGCTGCTAGCTTGGCATGCCGAGGAGGACTGTGTGCAGTTTAAAAGGAAGAGATGCCAGGGTGTGAATGAAGTTAATTGAATGCAGTAGCTTCTGCTGTAGCCAGCCCTAGAGATTAATCCTTTCTGTTATGTCTTAAAAGAATTAAAAGTGTTTTTCAGTTACAGACAATTGAAATAATATAATATTATCCTAAATATCTGGACTGCTAGGGCAGCTTTCAGTTCACTGACGTTTTAATGCATCTCTGAACTCTTTTAGATTACCTTGGTATTTACAGCACATCTCTGGCTACAGGCACAGTCCACAGGCATCTCTTGTTCTGTCCCACCACCAGTGCTGCCTGGTGAATTTAAAATAATTCCTTTATTTCACTATTTTGCTTGACTCTTGCACAGGGTGAGAAAGAAGACCGGCAGTAAGAAAGGCAGGACAGCTGATCTGTAACCTAAACAGCCAGGTCTGCTCTCCTAAAATGAGCAAAATCATGCAGAGCTGACACAGGCATTGCTATTTCACATTCATAAAGTACAGGGTACCAAAATATCTGATGAGTTTGGACTCTTTTAATTCCTGGGTTCTTGTGATAAAGTAACCAACACCTTCCTGGCCAGATAAACAGGCTCAGAAACCGGAAGATCTCCCTTGTGCAGAGCATGAGCAACGGAAAGAGGGAGGCTTTACACTCCATCCTGCTACAGAAGGAAGACACAGCAAAGTTTTCTGCTTCAGGATAGAACTAATACATCTTTTAAAAAGCATTTTAAATCCTCTTCTTGTCCAGGAAAGCAAAAAATTGAAGTAACAAGAATGTGCTGCAAAGTACAAGTTTTTCTCAAAGCTTCATGCTTATCCAAAATCCTTTTCATTTCTTCTTCCTCATCCATATTTTTTCCTTATGCAGTGCTTCTTTAAGTCTGCATTACTGAAGTAACCCTACAAAATAACAAGAATTTGAAAACATCATTTCCAGAACTGCTACTAAGGAGAAAATCATCCTGTGGAAAGCAAATTACACAGTCCAAAACTTGAGATTGGCAGTGACAGGTTTTTAGGAGGAAACTCAAGTGCATATGCATCCAGATAAAATCTAGAACACCCCATGTAACATTTTCTCCTCTGTTGGTAGACTTGGTGTCATGCAGTCCCTTACTAATAATTGAATATCTCCAGATGCAGTAACTGAGGCAATGCTGGAAGCCAGGAAATTGTAATATTCTATAAAAAATTGTGGTTTAATTAGAATGTGCATCTTAATGCTCAAGTGGGAGTTACTTTCCTCTCGCTGTCAGCTGATTTCTTCTTGCTACAAAATGCATCTTTTCCACAGAAATACTAAGCATTGAAATTTGAGTGCGTTCATAACGTACTCTATGTAGTATGCTGGGACTCAACTCTCTCATCTTGGGTTCAATTTTGAAATTTTTAATTTTTCTTTTATCAGATATTGATGAGTGCAGTTCCTTTGGTCAGGTGTGCAGAAATGGACGGTGTTTCAATGAAATTGGGTCTTTCAAGTGTTTGTGTAACGAAGGATATGAGCTTACTCTGGATGGCAAGAATTGTGTTGGTGAGTATGAAACCACATGATGTTCAAGTACTGCTGAGCTGAAATAAACTGAAATAGGCTGAAACTAGCTGAAATAGCTACCATGTGGAGGGAAGCAACACAGTCTGAACAGCTAAATATCAAAAGAGAATGATGGTAACTGAAATGCACACACATTTTTTTTAATAGTTGTTGATCTTCAAGCAGTTAATTGCCTTAGAAAAAGAAAATTAGTACAGAACCCTTCAGTGTTTTTCATGCTTTGTTATCATAAGAATTACAAGATTGTAAACCTTTCTTGATTTCCTCCATTCCCCAAAGATACCAACGAGTGTGTGGCACTGCCTGGCTCGTGCTCTCCCGGTACCTGCCAGAATTTGGAAGGCTCATTCAGGTGCATCTGTCCACCAGGATACGAAGTAAAAAGTGAAAGTTGTATTGGTAAGGCAAGTTGTAACTGTTGCTCCTGAACAATTTAAGAATTTGTATGTGGTTCTAATTGGGTGGAAAGCAGTTGTATACCCTAATGGTTGTTAATGTTTCCTGACTTAAGCTGACAGGGAATAGGTATGAAAAGTCTTCAGGAAGAGATTTTAAAAAGGAAGGCAGAAGAATATTTTGTACTGTGTAGTACTGTATTTTGAACATTGATGTCTTCATTAATGCAAAGAAAAATACTTTTTAAAAAAGAAGTATTTTATCTTTCAGTGACTTTTGAAAAAATACAATTCATATAACAGGTGTTCTCATGGTATTTATGTAATTCTTACAGAAGGTACTTATTGGTAATCAGTGCATGAACTAAGCATTTGATTTCAGAGGGAAATGAAGTTTAAAAATCTTGATAAAAGTTATGGTGCTTATAGAAACAAGCAGTTAAGTCAGTTTGTTCTAGCAACAGTTTTCTGATTTTAATGTTATTATTTATATAATGCCTCTAAATTGCTGAGATTCCTAAGAGGAGAAAGAGGATACAGCAGACCAGTCATCAATTTTTATGTTCTAGCTTGTTTATCATACAGGTCTCACTTATAGCCTTGAATGCCATTCAGGAGCTGAATGTCACACACTGAACTAAGATTTGCTGTGGCAGAGAGCAAGAAATAAATCCAAATTACAAATCGCTTTTCCAACAGAGCAAAGTAGGGGATCCTGTGAATTTATTGGGCATTTAAGATTTTTCTTACTGCCACCTAATCTATGTTGCTGCAGAAACAGGAACCATTTTGAACTTTCTGACTTGAACAACAGGATTTATTTTTCTAAGCCCCAGAGTTCTCTCAGCCACTTACGCCACCAATATTCAGTTTGCCTGCCAACTTCATGATTTCTTTTGGCAGCTGCTGGTTCCATATTAGCAGTTATGTTTGAGGTGAATTCAAATCACCTGCAGTTCTAAAGTCATGAACGTAAAATAAAGGAAGCTTTTGGTTTTCAAGGAATGTTACTGTTTATGGCCACTTTAGTACCTTCTCAGAATCTATGTTTTTGAGAGCATCAGTGACTGCCAGACAGATTTTTGCCCATACTGAATGAAAGGGGCTTGCTTGCATTCTTTTGTCATTCTGCCACGTGTCTAGAAAATCTGGAGCTAGATCTCCTAGGAAATGCCCAGATTGTCACATGTGATTGCACTAAAACTTAGATTAATATTTTGACAGCCCTTGCAGCAGATGTTCCCATTACTCTCCACTGATATTGTATGCAAACAGCTTTATGAGAATCCATCACTGTCTGTGATGTGCAGGTTGGCAGTGGCTGCTTGCTTTGTGAGCTCAGGGTGATTGTATGCAGAAAAAACAGAACTGGGGCCACAGAAAAATTCTTAGCTTTCACCTACCCATGTGATATATTCCCTTCCATTGTATGGGAATAAAAGGGAAAGGACTTGTTCAGTTCCACAGTCTGGCTAGCCACCTCTCCATCACGGCCACAGAAAGAGCCTCAGCACCAAACCATTCATTGCAGTCATAATGGGCATTTCAAAAGAGCAACTTTCCTGTGCAGCTGAATTGCTGAGCTTTGTATATTAACAGCTGTCACTGAAAATTATTTACCATTGGGAAATAATGGGAAATTATTTACCATTTTCTTTGAAATAAACTGACATAGAATGCTTTGCACAGAAAGCAGCCTGGGAAGCTACTGCAAGAGTTCAGCCAAATGCCAGATTGTGTTGCAGTGGTATGTCCATGTGCTGCACCTAAAAGCAATTTCCGAAAGTGGGACTCAAGGTAGTATTTCTCAGAAATCACATCACAGAATCTACTCCACCTGATTGCTTCCTTCACTCCACTTACATTTTCCAAATAATGAAGATTATATTTCCATTGTTTTCTTACCTGCTGAAAACAGGGCGGTTTTCTAAAATTCAGAACAGCAGAGAATTCAGTAAATATGGGCAAAAATGGCACTACAATTTTGAGTATTCAACATCCATGGAGCTAATTTTCATGGAGAGAGCCTTGTTCCTGCCCATGCTTTGGTCAAGCTCAGTGTGGCTTTTGTTGTAGAACACATATAGCCACAGGCTTCTGTGATGGTTCTTCCAATATTCCTTACTGAAAGACTCAAATAGCATTGTACTTTGAAGATTATTAAAATACATCTCACAACTTGTCAGATTATAATTACCTTTAAAAATTACATTAGCAAAGCATTTAATATATTATTTTAGTATTTGCAGAATAGGATAAGTCAAAATATAGTTTTGAATAATAGATATGGAAAATTAAGTGTCTCTTAATATATTATTTTCCTGTTTTGCCTGTACAGTGAGGGATTTACACCTGATGCTGTTGGAGCTGCACAATTTTACAGGCACTTAGAGATTTACTAAATACTAATACTTTGGCTTATGCCTTTAATAATTATTTAATATAATATTTCATTATATGCTGCTATTAAAAAATAAATCTTAACTGTCTTCTTACAGTAATAGTAATAGATGATAGATTATTTAATAGAACAGGAATACATTTTAAATAGCACAATGACAGTGGCAGTTAAAGACTGCTAAATATAAATCTGGGCATGTAAATACAAGTAAAGGTGGTCACTCTACTAATAAGTAGCTATAGTTTCAGTCCCCGAATCTGACAGTATATGAAAAAAAGTGTACCTTTAATTAAAAAAGAACTCCCAATGTACAGATTTTAAAAAGTAATGTTTGGATGTTTTAGGGATACATTTTTGTTCACATAAAAATAGTGTTCCTATTTGTGTCATGTTTATATTTTGAGTATAATGAAGAGCAGAGAGTGGTGTTTGGAAAAGAAGGTGCCTGCCAGTGAAAAACTCTTAATTTGAAGGAGTCAGTGAAACCTACAGCCTTTAATCTTTTAATTAATTAATTAATTTTGAGTCTAATGAAGAGCAGAGGATGATGTTTGGAAAAGAATGCATGCCAGTGAGAAAATCTGATTTGAAGGAGTCAGTGAAACCTACAGCTTTAACTCTTGGTCAGCTTATTGGAAACTTGCTTTAGTTAATCAATCAATCAATAAACAAACAATCTTCCTTGACCACAGCAAGTAAGATTGTGGTGAGGTTTCTCTTTGCTTTACAGATATTAATGAGTGTAATGAGGATCCCAACATCTGCCTCTTCGGGTCCTGCACCAACACCCCAGGAGGATTCCAGTGCATCTGTCCCACAGGTTTTGTCCTGTCTGATAATGGGAGGAGGTGCTTTGGTGAGTTCATGGATAAGGAATGCAATAACTCAGTCTGAAAGATAACAGATACTCTGTGGAAACCCCTCCCAGTTTATATCTTTATGAGGATTGCTAACTGATTTTTTAAAAGTATGAAAAATACAGGTCTTACGGTATTTCTCTCAGGGCAGATGGTCATCTGTTGTGCTGTTGTGAGGGTCCCCAGGACGAGGTGAGGGATGAGAATTGATTCCACGTTCTCAGAAGGCTGATTTGTTATATAATGATATTATATTAAAAGAAAATTATATACTAAAACTACACTAAAGAAAGAGAAAGGAGACATTAGAAGGCCAAAACAAGAATGATAATAAAACCCGGTGACAGAGTCAGATGTCCGACACAGTTGGCTGTGATTGGCCATTAATTAAAAACAATTCACATGCATGATAAACAGTTCTTCAAATCCCATTCCTCTCAGGGAGAAGCTGAAGCTTCCCAGCTTCCCAGGAGAAGAAATCCTGGTGAAGGAATTTTTCAGAAAATATCACAGTGACAGTCATCATCTGATTTGGGAGAGGGTTCTATCTCTGCCTAACTGTATTTTCTTCTCCTAGACACTCGTCAGAGCTTCTGTTTCACCAACTTTGAGAATGGGAAGTGCTCAGTGCCAAAGGCTTTCAACACCACAAAGGCCAAGTGTTGCTGCAGTAAAATGCCAGGAGAAGGCTGGGGTGATCCTTGTGAGCTCTGTCCAAAGGAAGAGGAAGGTGCACATTTAAAGTTTAAAATTTGTTGCTGGGGGAAAAGGAGGAGCACATTCGTGTTGTACTTTTCTTTCATTAGAAGGAGAGATCTTTCTGGCATTTGCTCTCAGTGGCTTTTGCTAGAATGATTTTTCAGTTATTCAGCAAAAGGAGTAAAATTAAATGGAAGAAACGATAGATGAAGAAAAATACTTATTTCTTGGTTTTGCCCTGTAAAGACCTGAACTTTGGTCCTTTTTAGATGACTTTAACCATTTGTCATGATTCTGTCTCTCACTTGCTCTGTTTTTCAAAGAAAATGTATCTCTTCAGTTGCTTTTCAGGACCTGTGCCCATATGGTCATGGAACTATTCCTGGAATTGATGATACACGTGAAGGTAGCTATTCTTCTAAATATAAAAAGTAATATTAATACCTAAAGCTACACTTGGATATTGTAGCATGTGACAGTTTGCTCTTCACAGCTCCTGGTGACAAGGGGCTGACCTGTAAAATATGTTAAAAGAACGCTTCTGGAAATGCATGCCTTGAGACAAACATAACAGGGTGCTGAGGTTTTTTTAAATGCTTTTTTTGAGACTTGATATGCATCAGCTGAGTGGCTGTTAATATCTTCCTGCTTTTTAGATGTCAATGAATGCCTTGAAAGCCCAGGGATTTGCTCCAATGGTCACTGCATCAATACTGATGGATCGTTCCGCTGCGAGTGCCCCATGGGGTACAACTTGGATTTCACAGGAGTGCATTGCACAGGTGGGTGCAGTTACAGGAATTGGAGCTCTTGCATTTAAAGCACAACTTGTCCCCATTCTCTTCACTCTGCGTTTGTTCATTATGAGCAGATACAGATGAATGTTCCATTGGCAACCCCTGTGGAAACGGAACATGCTCCAACGTGGTTGGCAGCTTTGAGTGCAGCTGTCACGAAGGATTTGAGCCAGGCCCAATGATGAATTGTGAAGGTAACCTGTCCTCTTTTTTTTTTTTTTCCTTTGGCTTTTGTCCAACTTTTGTCAGCATTCAAATTACTTCATTAGCCATGTTTTTCATGCTGTAGTAACTCAGAGGAAAAAAAAGTTTCTGTGCTTCGAAATATGTGATTGGAAAAGAAATCTGAATTGCTTTAAGCAGAACTTTGAGTTTATCACAGGACTTCCCACGCTCAATGGGAATGCCCCATGTGGGGCATTCTCAAAAATGTTATATTTTATGAATCATAATTAGTTTGCTTTCTGAAGCTGACATTTCTCACCACACAGAAGTACATTAAATATGAGCATATAATAAAAATCTGAAATAGGCCTGCCCTAACTTGCCATACTAAGTGCAAGTAGTTCTATGTATATGCTATGCCATTATTCTTAAGCAGAGCATTGTTGAGTTTTCTCTAGTTACTCAAAAGCTAATGGTTTGAAATACCTTTCAGATAATTTTAGCTGACAACAGAAACATAGGTGTAATAAAACCTTCTTGGTGATTATTTTGAAACATGGTGGAGAATGCCCGTTGTTTTTCTCTCTGCTCAGATATCAATGAGTGTGCTCAGAACCCCCTGCTGTGTGCTTTTCGTTGTATCAACACTTACGGTTTCTATGAGTGCACCTGCCCCGTGGGATATGAGCTGAGGGAAGACCAAAAGATGTGCAAAGGTAATGACTGATGTATAAACTTCTCCCTACCTTCCATCACCAGCACATAATCCAAATATTTCTGTGCATCTTGCATTGATCCCCTACAGTGGAATGTAGCCAACAGCCCAGCAGGTGATGATTTGCTCTTTCAGAGCTCACAAAAAAAGTAGTATTTAGTGTTTTTGTCAGCAGGTATAACCCTTGATGGGGACTGCAAAGCCAAGACTGTCACAGTGGTGAATTTCATCTTTAACACGACAAAATGATACAGCTCATGAGGATCAAGATAACTCCATATAATCATAGATTTTGGACTTTTCCTTCAGTGCTTTTACTTAGGGAAGCCTGTACGTCCTTTCCCTTGAAGGAGCCGAAGCGACTGGAAGAAAGTTCAAACACAAAAGTTGTATTTTTTTCCCAGATCTGGATGAGTGTGCTGAAGGTCTCCATGACTGTGAATCAAGAGGCATGATTTGCAAAAATCTGATTGGTACCTTTGTGTGCATTTGTCCTCCTGGGATGACCCAGAGACCTGATGGAGAAGGATGCGCAGGTAAAGCTTAGAAGGGGAAGGAGGCATCTAATGGAACTTACGAAAGCAAAAAAAATTTTAAATCTTTTATATAGATATATATATACATACACACACACACACACACACACATATATATATATATGCATTTATATATAAATGTATATAATTTTTTCTGATTTTATGCACATTATTTTTTCTGATTTTTAATATATATACATATATATATATTTTCTGATTTTATATATGTAAAATCAGAAAATAAAATTTCGTGAAGGACATTTAAGATATCTAATGATGCCAAGCATCTTAAACTTTGTTTCAGTGTGAGTTCTAACTGACTAATAAGAATAAAAACTTCATTACTGTAAAGCTAAATCCAGACGTGTTTTAGTTAGTTGTTACATCTAAAAAATTAATTTGCCAAATAAATGAGACCTCGGTTTATGGGTAGGAGGTAAGATTTTCATAAATAAAAAGCAACATTTCCTAGTATAAATAATGTGTCACTTCTTTAAACAAGGCTCCGAGGGTTCTGAAACCACCTATAAATGCCATAAAGGATGAAAGATATGGAAACTTTCAAACTTTAGAACTAGTTCCAAACAATTCCCCATCCTGGAAGCAAACAAACACTTTTTCTCTGTCATTTACTCAATTAGTTGAGTGGGAGACAGTACCTGTATTTTAGCAAATTGTACTTTCTTCTGGTATATAGAGGAAAAAAACAGGGCCATTGCAAAATTCTCTGGGCAAAAAAAAATTAAATACCCATCTTAGTGAATGTTTTTAATACAAGTATTTTATAAAAATGTTCTTTCTGCAAGAGAATGACTATTCTCTTTTAGAGAGCTTTATGATTTTATTTTACAGAAAATAGTCTTTATTTACATTTCTTTTGGCATATAATTCTGCCTTTAAAGAACCTAAGATTTTCCTGAGATTTATTGTAAGCATCTAAAAAATTTGTGTAATTGCTTACAGTATGTGTGCCATTAGCTATGGAAGAAAATACATGACAACTATAAACTTTCAGGAAAATATCATGTGGACTGAATAATGACTTATTGTGGGAGAGATCAAATGTATTCAGAGACTTGATAATTATAGAGTGAAGATTTGTCACTCAAATCATGCATGTGTTCCAATTTTATTTAAATTTTCCTTACCAGCTAAATATTTAAATTTTACTTACCAGCTAAATTTTACTTACCAGCTAAATGCAACTTGCTCTGCTGTGTTTTCTGCTTCTTGTTACAATTAAAGTTTTTGTCCTGTGATGAAGTACAGGAGGAATGGAATAGGAAAATGCTCCTTTGAAAGCCATTTCCAGGCTTAATCAGTTGATTTTTCCACTTCTGGAAAATATTTTTCAAATGCTACATGGAATAGTTAATGTATTCTTGAAATTCTGATTTATTTTCTTGTAATGAATTGCTGTGGTTGTTGTCTATGTAATTATATTTTATTTTTGTTCTTACTGTTTTCTGTTACTATTATAATTTTATTGATGTTATTGTATTTTTTAATGAAATTTTAAATTATAAAGATGAAAACGAGTGCCGCTCCAAGCCAGGTGTCTGTGAAAATGGGCGTTGTGTGAATATTGTTGGCAGCTACAGATGTGAATGCAACGAAGGATTCCTGTCCAGCCCCTCAGGCATTGAGTGCCTAGGTAAATGTCTCTCTTGTACACATTTCATCTCACATTACAGTGTAAATGTAGGGAGAAAATTACGCTTCTGAAAACCTATCAGCTCTCATGTCTTCAGAAATTAAATAATTACACTTCTTAGTTAAGTAATGATACAATGTAAGATAATATTATTAAATATTATTAGGTAATTTTAGGAATTAATAGCTTGTAGCAATCAGGCTGCACATAGAAGCGCCTTAATTCCGTAGGACATAAATGTAGGCAAAATACAGGTATTTTTAAAGAGGAGAATTTAGTCACCTTTAGATAATTCAGAAATGGATGCAGAGTAAACTTGAGCGTTTGCTTATTCAGAATGTGATTCTAAGCACCATGTGGCAGCTAGGCATCTGAATTTCTACACATTTAATTCAGACATAAGATACTGTGATTTTACCAGAAAATTGCAGGAATTTTTTTTTTTTTTTTTTTGAGGCAGGTCTGCAAGATAAATGCTCCTGAAGGGTTTTTGTTCATCAACCTGTGTTTTGTTTTTAATACATCCATATTTATCATTTGCACCACAAAATTCATCATTCCCTTTTTTTGGAGTCAAGCAGAACTGCAAAAAATTACTTTTTCTTGACCAGTGTTCAGGGTGTGTTTATTTATTTATGTATTCTTGCATGAAAAAAAAACATAATTACCTTATGCCATTGCTGTAAAACCAGCTCCCTCTAAATTGTCATGAGCAGTGTGCTGACTTCATGGCTAAACAATAACATTGAAGTGCAGAGTATTTCCTGAGGATTAGAACCAGATGGGAAGAGAAAACTGCAGTCTGTTAACCCCAGCCAGTCATTAATGCCAAGGAAATGCCCTGTTTGGAGGTCATTATTGCTTTATATATTTAATATGTAATTTTCCTTTTATTTTCTGCCTTGGGAAGATTTGCTTTTTGCTGCTTTTCCTTTTGGGTTTCCTGGGTTAGAAATTAAAATGAAAAATGGATCTGGCAGAAACACAGAATTTCTTCTGAATTATAGCACAAGCATTAAGTCACAGATTACATTTTTCTAAATACATTGTGGAAACCTTTACATTCCACTCACCTTAAAATTCATTCCCCATCTCAAACTGGGGACAAAGTGTTTATGTGTTCTTCGGGTCATAATGTCCCTAAAGACCTGCACAGTGTCCTGTCTGGGAGAATTTGCAAGAAATTTGCAGAGTCATGCAAATTACTACAGCAAATATTGTCTTTCACAGAACTGACACTTTCAGTGAGAACAGCTTTGTTTGATGTAAAAGGTTAAGTTAGCAGGTGGACAAATTAAGTCTTTCATAAAGCCAAAGTTTGCTATTTGCCTAATTCTTGTAAGACATGTACAGATTCTTTTAATCTGTAAAAGACAAGGTCAGCTGAGTATTGATGCATTTACACATTTTGAGGGATCACTATTGGCTTTGAGAGGAAAAAAGAGAAAATCTTTCATATAAAAAACATAAGGATTCTCAGATCAGTAATTGACGGTGTCTCCATTTTAATCAAGAAAAGAGATATGACATAGAAGATAGAAGAAATTTTATTTTCTATATATTTCTTTATTTTCTCTGCAAGATTTGGAGTTTCTAGTAGCACTGGAAACAGGGATTTCTTTTCTCCTCAGTTGCCTGTTTGAAGGTAACCTGTAGGAGCCCCATGACTTTAAAACTTTGCTCCCCTTTCATTATTGATAGGCATTAACCGAAAAGGTTAAAAATTAAAATAGACTTAGACAGGACCATACCAACAATGAGGCCATACAATTCTATTTTTTTCCCCAACAAAATTCTAGGAGTACTACTGAAAAAGTAATGAGTTGCATATACACTTTTAAGTTAAAAGGATTTTTTATTTAAACCACAGCAGGGTAATTACAGATGATCAAACATGGTATTTTGGCCAGTTGAACAAACAAACAAAACAAACTTCTAACCTCACTCCAGATAAATCACTGAAATGCAAACACAACATAGGCAGCTGAAGTGGAAGCTCAGTTTTACCCTCAGACTTTATCTTATTTTACCAAGAGCACAGCTTTCCTAGAAGCAAAACTCTTACCCACCTCATGCAGACACTGAACATTAGGGATGTCTTGGATATATTTGGAATGGCAGCATATTACCACACAACAATTCTGAAATGCCAAATCAAGATGGACCTGATGGTAGCTAATCACCTTCTGCTGCTTGCCTGTGGTGACAGAGAGCCAGAATAATGTGGCAGATGCTGAACGGAGCAGATCTTTCTCTCCTTCCCTACTGCAGCCTGTGTCCCTCTCCCTCTCAGATAACCGGCGGGGGTTTTGCTTTGCTGAGGTCCTGCAGACCATGTGCCAGATGGCTTCCAGCAGCCAGAGCCTTGTCACCAAGTCCGAGTGCTGCTGCGACGGCGGCCGCGGCTGGGGGAACCAGTGCCGGCTCTGCCCCCTGCCTGGAACTGCCCAGTACAAGAAACTCTGCCCGCACGGGCCTGGCTACACCACAGATGGAAGAGGTATTTGCAGGGATGAAAAGGGGAAAAGCGTGTGCTCGCATGCCTAAGGAAAATGCAAGAATTCTCTTTGAAGTTCCTTCGGAGGATTTCCTGTTAAACAGCAGAGTTTGATTTTTCAAATAGTGCCAGGAGAGCAGAAATTAAAAACATATTTGACAGTAGCTGCAAACAGATCAACTGGGTGCAATTTTCAGAATTAGGATCTGGTTGGAAGTACCAATCAGTAACTAAAAGCTAGAAATTATCCCAAAGCTTTTGTATTGCTGAAAACTTGGACACATGGCAAAGGCAGCAACCATCTCATTTAACAATAATCTGATAATGATTTGCAGGTACTATTTCCACACAGAAAGAGGCAAATGTGTATTTTTTAATGTTGGTGATAATTTTTGACATGGAAGTAGTAGAAAGAAAATTCTCTTGTATTGGGTATTATTTGGAGTTGGCAAAACTGGAATCTCAGTACACAGTGAAACCGGAGGAAGGTGTTGGGACAAAGAACAGAAATGAGATTTGAAACATGTTTGGCTTTGGAGTAAGATCCGTTTTTAAAGAGGGAGAAGGGAGAAAGTTCCTGTCAGAAGCATGATGATGAGGAACTGCAAAAATGAAAAAGAAGAAAAAAGTAGAATTGAAAACTGAGACATGACATATTTAATAATTTCTATACAGATATTGATGAGTGTAAGGTCCTGCCAAACCTGTGCAAGAATGGGCAGTGCATTAACACCATGGGCTCCTTCCGGTGCTTTTGCAAAGCTGGCTATACCACTGACATAACTGGCACATCTTGTAACGGTAAGATTCATTAATTAATCATCAGTTGAAGTAATCATCAGTTTTGATTTTTTTTAGTTGTTACACAGTGACGTACCAACCTTTGTAAACACTTGTTGCAAACCATTTTTTTGTCTCTTTTATCTCACGTCCTTTATTTCTTTCCCTAATACGCATTTCTGGTTTTGTGTTTTATTTGGGGAAATGGAGGAACAAGCTCTGCTGGCAGAATTCCTGCAGTATAATGATCACTGAAGTTGTTTAAAGCTCTGCAACCACTTGAAGTGGCAAACCAGCTCATTACTTCATTTCTACATTTGTCCCACTTTTTTGTTGGTTTGCAGGTACAAGTATACCGTAGTATACCAAAAAGGAAATATTTGTTGCTTAGATGCAAATACCAATGCCACTCTCCCTCTAGTGTATTACTCCTTCAAGACAGTTTGTTGTGGTAGTAGCAGCCCCACATAAATTCCACAGCAACACATTCACAGAGAAGGGAATAGGAACCCTGAACAAATGTAAATGGGAGGCTTTCTTCTTTGAGCATTTTTCTCTGAAAGCTTGTGCTGTGTAGCAAACATCTTTCTGTCAGATAGATGAGGACAAAAGATAACCTAATATTTTCCTCTCGTTAGATCTTGATGAGTGCTCCCAGTCCCCCAGACCATGCAATTTTATCTGCAAGAATTCAGAAGGGAGCTATCAGTGCTCATGCCCCAGGGGCTATGTCCTTCAGGAAGATGCAAAGACATGTAAAGGTAAGAAGGTTATACACAGTTCCTTACAGTACAACTTAACTTAGAAGGAATTGCTTTTGAAGTGCAGTATTTTGATCAGATGTGATTAAATGTGCCTATTTGTTGACTTTTATAAGACAACAGCATCTCTTACTTTCAGATCTTGATGAATGTCAAACCAAACAACACAATTGTCAGTTTCTCTGTGTCAACACCCTTGGAGGCTTCACATGCAAATGTCCACCTGGTTTTACACAACATCACACAGCTTGTATTGGTAAGAAAAACACCGGTTTTCTTTCATAAGCTTTTCTGTAAGAATAACATTCTCAGCTATCTCGTGTGCTCTTTATGCAGAGCAATAGTGTCAAGAGGGCAGAAAACAGATTTTGAAAAGGAGCAATTATAGCTAAAGAGAAAATGAGTCTATCCAGTCTGTTTACTGTTTCTGTTTTCTTGGTTAGTAAAGAGTTGTACATATTTAATACATCTTATTATGTTCTAAGTATAACCACATGGAGACAAAAGGGTGAATTATTAAAATCTCATTTAAAATGTAGTTAACCAAAACCAGACTGCATTTTCTTTTTTTAGTTGATACAGATGTCTTCAGATCTTAAGCATATGTATAAATCTTGCCAACTGAAACTGTTTTAGTTCAGCTAACACAAAAGGGCAGCATTTTTCCAATATCAGCAATCACATTCCACACTCATATCACAACTGAACTACCACTAGCAGTTCCAATTTATTAATTACTCATAGCTCTGCATGAGTCTCCACGTCATCTTGCATTGAAAAATGAAAAGATACAAAATAAAATGCTGCACCTTTGTGAATTTTATTTTTATCTTACATGAACATGTCCAACATCATGCCACAAGGTAAACCAATCTTATTGCTCCTCTGTATTTTGAAGATAACAATGAATGTGGTTCTCATCCATCACTGTGTGGATCAAAAGGAATTTGCCAAAACACTCCTGGAAGTTTTACCTGTGAATGTCAAAGGGGATTTTCTCTGGATTCTACTGGATTAAACTGTGAAGGTAAGTAGGAATAGTCAGATTTTTTATGGTGTGGATCCTTACTTCAATTTCTAGTGAACCATTTGATGTTAAAGACAGAGAAAACAGAGCACCAGCCACATTAAAGATAATTACAAAAAGAAATTGAAAGTATTAGACTGATGGTAGGTATAACCAAAGCATATGCAAGAATGTACTGTCTTGAGTAATTTTTACAGAAATTAGGATAAAAAGGTGACTGTTTAGTTAAACTCTTAATCATTTGCTTTCAGCTTCACACAGGTTTATGCATCTAAAAGTGTAGTAGTTGTGGGGCTTTTTTACATTTATGTCTTCATATGTCTAAAGAGAATCTCTCTACAATTTTCATTTTAGCTAATTCTAATTAGATTAGATTCTAAATTCTGTACTGAATTCTCCTACCACAGAGTTACATACTGAGAAGGCCAATTCATTGCATTCAGAAAGATAATTATTACAGTTAAAATGCAGGTTATATTGATGAGCTTTATCTCTCTCTGTTGGCCCAAGGGGAAGCCTCAGTCAGGAAATCTCTATATTAGAGCTCTTGACTTCTCAGTGGGCCTCAGGTGTTGAGCAAAGAGGAAAATAAAAGGCAGTACAGGGCCACCTGGCTCCTGAGAATTAAAAATGCAAGAGGCTGCATGAAGAAATTTATGGTCTCTCAAAATACCAACAACTCTGATAGAGCATTTAAAACAGGAATTGATATTTGGAGCCTGTTTCTAGAACAGCAGTGCAGAATATATGCAGCTATAAGTTTTACTAAGATTTATCTCCTGTCAGTTTACTTTGTTCTCATGAAGTGCATATGTCCTGGTGTCCTGTAAAACAAAGATTTTTTTTTTCTACTTGACTTGCATACCTTAAAAATTAGGTTGCTTACAATCTACTTTTTTCCTATGGCAGATACAATGTAAGATGTCTGACTTTTTAGAATTTGGAGGGAGGGATGGTTGTGGCTGATACCTTTTGTCTCAGAGACTTTTTATATGGCTTTTTATTTTCAGTTGCAAAGACATCAAAATTTCACATTGAAACACTAAAATATATCTCAGGAAATGGAAAGCTTATCCCTAAGTGATTGGTTTAAAACTGAAATTACAAAACCTCTCAAATTCTAAGCATTATGCTAAAGCAGCAACATGGGATTGTTGGCAGTAGTGTTTATTCTCCAAAATTGAGTACCGAAAAGGCTCAAGAGCTAACATCAGATTATTGATTGAAAGAACTGGACATTAGTCAACTTCCAGGCTTTCCAAAAGAAAAACTTTCATGGTCCCTCTATCTTACCTTAGTGCTCCTCTGTCATAAATCATAGAACCACAAAATGACTGGAATTGGAAAGGACCCCAAATCCCATCCAGTGCCACCCTGCCATGACAGGGACCCTTCCCACTGTCCCAGTGTCCAGCCCGGCCTCAGGCAGTGCCAGGGATGCAGGGGCAGCCCCAGCTGCTCTGGGCACCCTGTGCCAGCCCCTGCCCACCCTGCCAGGGAACAATTCCTCATTGCCAAGATCCCAGCCAGCCCTGCCCTCTGGCACCGGGAGCCGTTCCCGGCTGCCGTCCCCGCGGCCCTCGGCAATTGTCCGTGTCCATCTTTGCCGCGGCCCCTCCGGGCCCTGCGAGGCCGCCCTGAGCTCAGCCCAAAGCTTCTGGTGCCCGGGTGAGCGATGGCAGCCGTGGCACCTTTGCTGCCGGCAGAGCTGCTCCATCCCTGTGCCCGTGCTGGAGCCTCCTCTGGCCTGGCTGCAGCAGCTGCAGCTCCTTGCTGGGCTGGCCCAGGGCTGGGGCAGCTCTGCAGGTGGGCTCTGCCTGAGGGCCAGAGGGGCAGAATGGCCCCTGCGCTGCTGCCCCCGCTGGGCTGGGCCCGGCACGGGGCTCTGGGCTCTGGGCTCTGGGCTCTGGGCTCTGGGCTTAGGGTTCCCAGCCCAGCACAGAGCTTTGGGCTCTGGGCTCAGCTCAGCACAGATTTGGCTTCTTGGGCTGCCAGACCACATGGCTGGGTCATAACAAACTTCTGATCCAGGAGTGTGGCAGAGGGAGTAATCCTGTGTCATGCTCTGCTTCTCTCCTGAACACACAGATGTGGATGAATGTGATGGAAACCACAGGTGCCAGCATGGCTGTGAGAACATCCTGGGTGGATACAGATGTGGGTGCCCACAAGGATTTATCCAGCACTACCAGTGGAACCAGTGTGTTGGTAAGGAAACAAACAGCACAGAATTTAAGCAGCAAATATGTAATAGTGTTTTATTTCTTTATTTGTTTGTTTGTTTGTTTATTTATTTACTTATTGGGACAACACCAGGCAAGGGAAAGAATGAGCAGAACTAGGAGTGTTCAACAAAAATCTTTTTATCTGTCTCCCACTCTTTCAATACACGTACTATTCCCAATCAAAATCAATGACAGGTAACAAGAAAACGCACTCAACCTTTTGAACCTCCCTGTGAAAATTAGCTTTCCTAGAATGGTCTAAATTCTGACCTGTTTCTTCTGTGAAAAATCCCCATTATTAAATGTACATTGAATTCCTAAAAGTATCAATGTAAATACCTCTGCTGAGGCAAAAAAGCATTGAAAAACCATACCTCTCATAAAAAAAATTTAAAAATCCACAAAAAAGCATAAAAAAACATAAGCAATTTAAGAATGCTGCAGAATAGCATCTAAAGCGAATGGTGAGAAAAATAGACCAACAAAACCATTAAGGATTTCCTTCTTCCAAAACAGAGTCTTAAGGGCAGCATTAGTTCTTTGTGCAGAGAATGGGAAAAATGAGGAAGCTCAGGAGTTCTGTTTAGATTTAGCTCATTCAATCCCTCACTTGCACTGAGCTGTATCATGTACAAAACAAAATGTGGGATTTTTCTGTTAATAGAAACCAATTTACAGAGAAACAATGTCATCCCATGCTGTTCACAAAGACCAATACAAAATATTTACCTTTTCAGATTTTCTGTCATGGTATCATAATCAGAGCATGACTGTGAGCACTGCCATACATTTCATTTACGTTGATTTTACTGTACTGATTCTATACATAAAAATTATTCTACCCATTTTAACATTAACTAGCACACCAGCCAGTTTCTCTGAAGTCCCAATGACCATGATCACTCTTGACTTAATACTGCTCTTCAGCAAAGAAGGCAAAGGACTGGGGCCAGAGTGACAGACCCCACAATGAACAGCTCCCACAAAACCCCAGCTTAAGTTTCTGTAAATCATAGTCCTCAAAGGAATCTCCCTCCAAGTGACTGCAGGCAAGAATGGCAAAGCATTCACTAGCGGCCTTGGTGAGGAAAACTGAGCTGAGGAAAACTTTGTGAGGAAAACCTACAGGTTTTAGAGAAATACCTTGGTGAGAGAAATAAAATAACTGTGATACCAGCTACCAAAACAACTTTCCATACGCAACATTCCTTTTTTTTTTTCAAGTCACGCTGACTGGAGATGTCATCTTCGCTATATTTTAACGCCCACAAGTGAAGATGATACTCCTTTTCTCTTTCAGTAACCAATTGTCCACGGGATGATGAGGCCAGGGATGCAGCAGAGCCCTGGGACTTGCAGATGTTCTGGTTTCTTAGTTGTATCATGCTGACCTGTTGTCTGTCAGACTAGAAAACACCAACATTTTTGTGTTTGCTTGCCAGATGAAAACGAATGCTCCAATCCTCACATGTGTGGCTCTGCTTCTTGCTACAACACCCTGGGGAGTTACAGGTGTGTGTGCCCATCGGGGTTCTCCTATGACCAGTTCTCCCATGCCTGCCATGATGTGAATGAGTGCTCCTCTGCCAAGAACCCCTGCAATTATGGCTGCTCCAACACCGAGGGTGGTTACCTCTGTGGCTGCCCGCCTGGCTATTACAGAGTTGGACAAGGGTGAGTTTCTCCACGCAGCTTTTCACCAAGAACGCATTCAGAAGGTGCAGATGTACAAATTAAGGACAAGCTGCTAAGTCCTTTCTAGTTTCAGGCTAAATATCCAGAAACTAGAAAAAAAAATAAAATATCTGTACATGCAACACGACATTAATTTAAAATGTAGCATATAAATAACGTTAAACAAGTTCTGCTTTCTCCCCCAGTATCAGCACATGAACTCCTTCACAGACCTTCTGAGTGGGGATTGATGATGCATAAGGATAGGTACTGTGTGTACTGAGATAATTAAGGGGTTTAAGTATCACTGATCAATCCAGAACATTAAACACAAATTGACATTGTTCTGGTACAGGACAGGCTGGCTTTGTTTGGTTTCTCTGTAGAACTTTTCTCTGTAAATGAAAATTAGATCAGGCTAAAACCCTTCAGCCAGCGTTTGCATTTCCCTCTGTAAACCACTCTAGTGTGAGGGAAATTATTGCACAGCCCTCCTGCTGGGGAAAGGGCAAGGAAGGGGATGCAGACACTGTGGCACAGATTACCCACACTCCATTAAGCAGGGACAGCTCATAAAACTGCAAGGAGTGACTAAAACACACGTTTTCATTCCACAGACACTGTGTCTCAGGGATGGGATTTAACAAAGGCCAGTACCTGCCACTGGATGGAGATGCTGATGGAGAGAATGCTTTGTCCCCTGAAGTGTGTTATGAGTGCAAAATCAATGGCTACTCCAAAAAAGACAGCAGGAGGAAGAGAAGTGCTAACACTGTATGTACGAGGATAAAAAACCACTGTAATGTTTCTCGAGGTATTTTCAGAGATCGCTAGTAGTAAATAGGGGAAATCTTTTAAACAGGTCACCTTCAAAAATCTCTTTTCTCCCCCTGCCTCACCTAGGTCCTGCTGGCAGTAATAATTTGACAATAAGACACACATCAAGAGCTGTGAAAGGATGAAGTTTTTGAAGCTTGCAAAGATTCCTTTGTAGTGTGAGATGTGATCTAGTTCCTCAGAGTACAGGGGAATATTCAGGGGAATAATTCTCCTTTAATTACAGAGACCTGGGAAATTTGACATGTCTACGGCATGTTCTGCTGCCAGGAGGAGGTTGGACACATTTATAGTCTGGGGCAGCTAAACAGATATTGCAAAAGATCATTTTAGTCTTGGTGTCTGTTCACAGTTGCTCATAGAGGTGGGGGATTAGACCTGGCTGATGGAAGTCAAATGTTCACAGAATTGATGAAGTTTTTAGAGAATTACACATTTAATTTTTTTCGTGCTGCATTTTGTGGGCTTATAAAGGTAAGTTACTGGAAATCATATCCAGTTTGTTATTGTTACATCTTGTTATTACAGTTTTTAAATACCAATAACCTTCTCAGTTTCTAGAACTCTCTAGCCGGTAAAAGTGACAACCATAAATTATGCAAAAAAAGAAACATTTTTTAGTCACAACATCATCTATGGGGTTCAAGTATTTAAAGCACTGTATTGCTTGCTCCTGTCCTAAAATTTTACTTATTTTCACTCTGCTTTTTTAGTTGCTTTACATAGTGTTGCAGTATGGAATTTTCAGCAAAGGTGTCAGGGAATTTCCATGCAGTGTTGTGAAATGCATTTCTCTGTTATTTCTGTTGGTCATAAGAACATTACATTGTGTGTAAACACAGTAAACACAGGTTTCTCCTTTGGTGCATCCTCCCCTCTCCCTTTCCAGGCTGCAGTGCAATCTGAGAAATCCTCATCTTGCCTCGGCCTTGCAAATTAAATCTGACTTTTGCTGATACTCTGATAGATTTTGGGTGATCTCAACCACTTGCTCATAACACTCCTTTACATGGCCTCTTTGCAAGCATGATGTTAAACAGATTCTCAAAATCATCTGAAATCAGAGCCTTCAGAGGCTCTGCAAGGCCTGCTTGAGGCCTTTAGGCTTTACAGGCCATGTCGCAAGGAGTGGAGGCAGGAGCTGTTTAATTATCCTGACATTTCCTGCTCTAAACAGTCTTCCCTCCTGCAGCAGGGGCAGGTGAGCTGGGGGAGCCTGGACACAGAGAGTCCCCTGAAGGTGCGGGTGGCCATGTCCAGGCTGGGCAGCCAGGAGCCCATCCTGGAGCTGCTGCCGGCCCTCAGGCGCCGCGCGCGCTACGCCATCGCACACGGCAACGGGCGTGGAACCTTCCGGATGCTCCTGAGGGATGGCGCCAGCCGCCTGCACGCCGTCAGGGGCAGGGCAGTGCCCGGGCTGCACGCCCTGGACATCACCAGCGTGGCCCTGCCCGAGGAGAAGGAGGTGGAGCAGCTGGAGAGCGGCCATGAGGACGGCGGCCTGCGAGGGGAGAAGGGAGAGGCCCTCAGGCTGAGGCTGTGGGTGCGCCTCTATTAGCGATGGTGCTGTTCTTCAGCCACTTCTTTTTGTGTCTACACACCCCAGAACATATTTCAAAGCAAATCTGCTTTGGAAAAATGTATTTTGGGGTAAGAAGGCAGAGGGGAAGAGCCCTTCCTTTCCATCCTGCCAAGACTGCAGAACTGCCCTTTCAGGGGGTGACTTAAAAAACTCTGCCACTGCCAAAACTTCTATTTACAAGGGCAAACCATGGTTACTGTATCTTTTATATAACCTCGATTTAAAGTATATTTTAAAAGCTAAAGTTCAAGAAGTCATCCCATGGCACTGATTGGCACAAATACATGAGCTAATTTTTTTTTTTTTTTAATTGGCACAAATACATGAGCTAATTTTTTTTTTTTTTTACCTGTTAGCAGTCTGTAACACTTTGGGTATTTTGCTATAATTCCTAATGAAAAAAAAATTATAGAAGTTTATTTATTTTTAATGCAGTAATATATGGAGAAAATAGCAAATTATGTAAACAAAAAGGGAAACTTGCTTGTTTTTCTGTAGTTTTATAAATTTGAGGTATAACATTTTAGAGGTACTTTTGTAATCAAGGAAAAAAGAAGTAGATTTGAAAGGTGTTTTCTTTTCTACTTGGACCAGCATCCAAACAGTAGATAAGTAATTCTGAAATATATCAGAGCTGAAAGACCAGTGTAGTAGGATATCCTGAAGTGGGAGATTGTAAACTGTTCACGTAGAAGGATATACTAAAGTTCTCTTGCAAATGAGAACTAGGAAAAAAAAAGGGGAGTAAAGTCATAGAAGACGCGTATCACAATATCAGTCTCTGCAGAGATTGTATTTCACAGCAGCTCAATGGGTTTGTGTTCTGTATCACCCACAAATGGTGGAGGAGACACAAGCCCTGTAGCAAAATACCTGGACCGTTTTTTAATCCCCTTGAAGCTGCAGAACCAAACTGTGCGGCCCTTCCCTCAGTGACCTCATGAGCCAAGACAGGCAGCCACTCCTTATGCTCTCAGAAAGGGTGCTCCACAAACTGGCATTAATTCCCACAGGCAGCTGAAGAAAATGTCTCTCAGAAGAGAATGCTTCGCCCAGTTTGGTGCTGGCTCGAAACCAGGCTGCATTTCCTGAGCCCTGAGTGCTGTGTGTCAGGACTGCCATACCTGCAAACTGAGTTATTGCAGAGCAGGTGAGGAAAGTTATGTATTTGAAGTTTCATTTGTTAGAGATCTCATTAATGCTGTAGTTATACACGCCTCATTTTATCATAGCTTGTTCTGTAAGAAAGATGATGGTACAATGACTTGAGTTTTAGTTTAGTGATTTTTTTTTTCTTTTTACATTTTGTACTGTATTGTGTTAATTGTATGTCTCAGTGGTGCTTTCTGTGGCAGCTGGTGCCTGTCACTGGCCATGCAACAGAATCTCACGTGTGAAAATATCCAAAGCACATCCAGGATTGTTCCAGTTGCATGTAGGTGCTGACCAAAGACTTTATATAAGTTAAACTCAGTGATTTTTCTTCTCTTTTGTTGAGTTTGGGGATTTTGAAAAGAGATGTTTTAAGAAAAAAAGCTTTCTCTTGAACATTTGTATCAGTAAGACAACACTTTTCTTGCAATAAAGCTTATTTTGGATTTTATTTTTGGTCCTTTTTTCTATTCAGAGTCAAGCTGGTGATTGATTTAAAGCAATAGGCAGTACTAGGGTCTGGAATCACATTTATTTGACATTGCTTTCAGATGTGGTTGCACAAGTTTCAAAGGATTCAGAGCTGTTTCTGGGTGAAGTAACTGACATTACAGAAATAAAGAGACCTCTAGGGGTCTGATAAATACATACAGCACTGGCTTAAAGGCTGAGCAACTGCAATAGGTGGTTTAGAAAAAGGCTTCTCTTGTTCCAAAATGGGAGTTTTCCAGGAAACCCTGCGGGAAAAGCCATCGGAGTTGCACACAGCAGAGCATTTTGTCCTTTTTTGTCAGACTCTCAGGAGAGAAAGTTACAGCAACACTCACCCTTGACTTCTCTGAGGCTACAGATTCTGGAGGATTTTCTTGTAGCTTTTTTTTTTTCAAAAGAAACCATCATCAGATAATTTCACCTGCATTAACTAATCACACAGTAAGTATAAGGTACAAAAAAAGTGTTATCTCTTTTCTAGAAAGGCAGCATTACCACCAGAGTTGGTAAATTCCACAAGGCAGTTATGCACAATCCCAGAAATAAGTCACTCCAGCTTCAAATGAAAAAATAACTACAACTAAAAGAAAAAAATAATCCCAAGGAAGAAGTCCAAAACCTGTTTGTCATCCAGCCTGTCACAGTATATATTTCTATACCCTTTTTTCAAAATTCTACATTTTTACAAATTCTAGTCTTTTAAAGAGAAATCTGACTGGATGTGCACAGCCATGGTGTCCCAGGAAGCTACAGAGCCCCCTCATCTTTTCTTTAAAAGTAAAATGAAAATCTTGCTATTTAAGAGAGCCTCCAGTATCTCATGGCAACTCCAACCAAGATTTTAGGGTCTCTTTGTAAGACCTAAGGCAGACCTAAGACCTATTTCTAAGACCTTGGCCTAGGCAGCAGGGACTTTAATGATAATTGTCCAATCTGTGTAGTACAGACACAGGTTTGATTAAACTCAATACAGCCAAAATCTCACTGCCCCGGCTCTGCTTCTTGGTTCTTCCCACGTGTAACAAACTGAGATTACACACCTAAACCAAAGTGAAGCTGCAGAACAGGCACGCCTTAAATCCAAGAAGAGGGCTGGGTTTATGAACTCCACTCTGTGGAGGTGGATATTCACACTTCATAAAGCAGGAGGCTGTCACTGTGATGCTTTATGAAAAATCCCCTCACCAGGAGTTCTCCTCCTGGAAGCTGGGAAGCTTCAGCTTCTCCCCGTTTGGCTTCTCTGGAATGTGATTTGGAGAATTGTTTATCCAGCATGTGAATTGTTTTTAATTAATGACCAATCCCAGTCCAGATGTGTCAGACTCTGGTCAGTCACAGGGTTTTAATATTAATTCTTGTCCAATCCTTCTGATGTTTCCTTTCTCTTCCTTTAGTATAGTTTTAGTATATAATATAATATCATATCATATCATATGTCATATATATCATATATCATATCATGTAATAATAAATCAGCCTTCTGAGAACATGGATTCAAATCCTCATCTCTCAGCTCATCCTGGGGTGACAACCCCCCAAGAGGAGGGAATGAAAACCTGAGAGGGAAGGACTACATTTCATACCTGAGATGAAATCCTGGGTGCCTGTTGTGGCTGTTGATCGGTTTGGCACCAAAGGGCTGTGTCAGAGATAGGAAATGAGTTCTTTGCTCCCACAGGATTACAGGGCTGGTGGAGGAGGTGGTTTCTCACCCGTTCCAAGAAGCCAGCCCCATCTCAGCATGGGTGGTTGCAGAGATGTCTGACCTGTGTGTTTGGGCATGGGTTTAGCACGAGCTAAACCCCCCCAAGGCCTCCTCCCTGCCTGGGCTTGTCAAAAATGAGGTGGTTACCCAAATCCTATGAAAATAGGAGGGAAAATACGACCCTCTCCAACACTGTCTTGTGTTAGCAAGTCAGACTTGGCTTTATTCTTGGCCAGGGTTTGTGAGTGTGGTTGTCAGATTTTCAGCCTCCACGCTGAGTCTGATGCAGAGCTTTTCCACTCATTTATGCATTTCTTCCAAACACTGAAATTATTGTTGGTTCCAAATGAAATAATTCTCTTCATTAATCAGTGCTCTTTCCTGTGGTGATTGATTTTTCACTCTTCATGCTCATTTGGCCCACACTTTTAGTCCTTTTGTCATCTTTTTCTCAGACAGGGAGTTACCAAATTTCCAGGCCTTCATCTCCTCTCTATCTTCTGGTTACTCCAACATCGTTGAGGTGCCATGAATTTAGGATCCTAGATGTCCAATCTTCAACTCCTTTTGGCTTTGTTTATTGAAGCTTGTCAGGGTTAGTTTTAACAAAATTAAGTTTTCAGTGATTTAATGATTGAAGTAACAATAAGAATCTGTGAAGAAACCTGACTGGTGCTGGCTAAAAGTGTTTTCTCTTTACAATTCATTAAAGCAACTAATTAAAAGTTAGTTAGGAAAGTTACAGCATTTCCATTTCCACTCCAAAACCAGACCTCCAGACACAGAGAATGCCAGCAGGCGCTGCTCTTGGTGTGCCATCCCTTTGCTGCCTCAAAAAGCCCTTGTTACACAAGCAGGGGTGTTTTGGTAAATTTTAAAATCATGTGACTAACAATGTTTTTATTTAAAGTAAATATGCAACGCTTTTCTGCCTTTTTGTCCTACTCTGGTATTTCTGTATTGCTCATGTACTTATAGAAATATTTGGTATTTCTCTGCTTCAGCCTCTGGCATTTCCTGAGCAATGTAGGCCCAAAAACCCCTGTCAGCTGCTCCTGAGATTCCACCCTGGGCAGGATTACTAAGAAAAAAAAATTCAAAACCAAACCAACACAATTATGCACGTGGCTAGACGGACACCTCCTCTTCTCTGCAATGACGAGAACTGAGGAATTCCTGTCACCACTACACCTGAATTATGCGAATACTTGGAATTTTAGGTCAAATGACCAAACTTGCAGCTGAAAATGAGCGTGTGGTTTTGAATCCAAAGAATAAATATACATTGAAGAAAACAGGATCTGATCTCCAGTTTACTTATTTAGCAAAAAGAATTCTTTATGTACCTAAGTGAGGGAAATACAAAGGCCTCTTGGCATTCTGGAAAATAATTTCCCTATCTCCAGGCCTTGCTGTCCTTATTGTGGAGACAGCACAACGCAGGATGGGGAGGGGGAATATCAAATAACCATCTGACCTAGCATTCAGATTAACATTCAGTTTTTTGGAAAAAACATTAGCTTTAAGGTAAAAATCAATGTACAGAGCAACCATAACACCTAAAGGCAAAAATTTCACTGTTGTTCTGTCTGTTCCAGAAAAATCATCCAGCAGAAGGCTGAAAGGAACTGACTAAGAACTTACCAGTTCAATAGAAACCCTGGCGAGTAATTCACTCCCAAGGTTAAAAGGTAATGGAACTGTTTTCCCCAAACCATATCCCATTTCTGAAAACCGCAAATTGGTAAAGATCAGAAATAAAAGCAGTTTTGGAGCATGTGAGGTTGACATTTGAGAAGAGCTGCTCCCACACGGCACTGGCAGGCACAAATGGGTCTGAGTCAGGTGTAAACACTTAACATTGACCAGAAAAAGTTGTGTGGTACAAATGCAACACATCTGGTGTGCTGTAGTTGGGTAGCAACCTGAGATGGAAATTTTGTGCACACATTTTTACCTGTGTGTATGCACAGCCAGAGAGAAGCAATGTCAAAAAGCAGTCAGATCTGGTGATTCTGAGACAAACTGGCAAAATCCAGCGGTTCCCCCTTCTTCCAAATGGGCTTTTTAACTTTTAACTTATTCTGGATTTCTTAAAACTAAGATTGGAATGTCTCCTGCTATTGAATCCCGGTTGCCCTCATTCCCAGGCCCTAGTTTTAGGGATAATCACAATCTTCAGCTCTAGAATGAAGTCAGCAATCCCACACCATCTGATAACCACAGAATTCCTTTCCCCGCCCCTCGTCTAAATTACTCACAAATTATCCAAACACTAGCTTAACAATTTCTGTGTCACAGTTTTATATTTTGTACTGCAAAATGACAGCCAGTGCTTGCCTGGATGCCTTCTTCTCACGGCATTGTTTCAAACACACAGCTAGGAGACTGAAAACCCATAGGTAAGAATGGAGATTGAGCTTGAAATGCCTGTTGTTAAATCTATCAAGTGTCTCACAGAGCTTAGGTAAGATACATTAAAACAACAAAAAACCCTAATTACAGTATTTTAAGGCCAAGCTCACTGCTGAGATACCTCAGCTCCCTGTCCCTCAATCTTGATCAGTAAAATTGATCCCCAGACAGCTCTGCCAGCAGCACCCACACCTCTGAAAAGTGCAGTGTTTCTCCACAGGCCTCTGAAATTGGTAGAAAAACCCTTTCCTGAATCATTCATTGAATCCTTAGGCACAGCATTTCAGGCTTTTTTTTTAATTTCAGCATGCCTAAAACTTAGTGAAATCCCCACATTGTGTACTGTTTCTGCGCGGATGGAGCTCAGGGTGGTGGTCTCAAAGAGCTGCCCTTGAACTAGAGCTGAGATCCCCTGGGATGCTCCTGGTGCAGCTCATCTGTTAACATCACTGCATGGAAAATACCAAGTGTGCCAGACGTGCCACTAATTAAACAGATTGAAATTCCTCTTCTTTCCTATCACATGATGCAAATAAATGCTGTTTCTAAGTGTTCCATCCAGCCCCAAAACAGCTGGTTTTTTGGCTAAACAGCAGCTGTCGGGGAACCCAAGATTCAAAGCCAAAATGGAAGCAGAAGATTTATTCTAAAATAAATTTTATTGCTACAAGCAACTTCTCAGCTGCTGACAACACAGATGTAAATTTTATAAAGACAGACACACACACACACACTCTTAAAATTATGAGAGTTTTTGGGGAAGATGGAGCTAATCACAGATATTTCTTCCACAGAACATGAAAATGGTTACAGTCACAGTACCAGGTCTGCCTTCTCCATTGTCCAGACAACACTTTCCAAAATTAATAAAATAGAAATTTCTTCTATACATGAGAAGAAATCACTCTTCGTTGCAAGTCCTTTGTCTTCAGACTAAATAATGAAAGTATTTATGTCTCATATAAATACTTTTGGTTTTTGTGAAATAACCACCACCTTCCTAAGAAAACTCCTTAAATTTTCTTTTGTTTTGTGTTGCTACTTAATTTTAAAAAACCACTTGTTTTCCTAATTTTTCCCTTTCAGCCATGCAGTACCATACAAAGAACTGTCACTCAGGTGTAGAATGCAGTCTGCACCAAACAAACTGGTTATGGTGGCAACCAAGAACAAATATGATAAAGTGACCCAGAGAAAAACCAAGATCTGCTAAAAATAAGAGGAAATAGAATCTAGAGTATGGCCCACACAAGCTGTGAAAACCCCAGATTTTCAGTGATCAAATATCAAGCATTCCGTAACTAAATGGTTTATGTTGAAATAAAGAGAGAGGCAAAAAAAAAATACAGTGAGGAAAAAAAAAAAAAAGGAAAACCACTTTAAGATCTTCCACAGTACAAAGTGCTTTCAAAAAAATGAAATTTAGTATGCAGAGAAGGCATTCCTGCACCCTCCCTGTCCTGATGTGTTATTTCCTTACAGCGCTTTTGATGTTGCTCCGGAGCAGAGCTGAGAACCGCAGGATCTCGTTCTCAGGGGTTCGTCTTTGCCAGGTCCCTCCAACAGATCCTCTCACAGAAATTGTCACAGCTCTCAGCTCCTCAGCCGAGACCCGAGATGCCTCCAGCGCTTCTGCAGGCGACTGTTCCTGTTCTGTTCCTGTTCTGTTCCTGTTCTGTTCCCATTCTATTGCTATTCTGTTCTGGCAGGAGGGTTTGAGTGCCCCAGAGCACACCTGGAATGTGTGTGCTCCCTCCCACAAGTGGGAAAGTGGACAAATTTCTCCTGCGTCTCTTAAGAAACAGGAATATTTCTGTTTGTTAAAACAAGTAGCCTCCTAGGAAACTGCAGTCTATGCCCCAAAAAATGCAGGAAGGGGCTCACAAACAGCACCAGCTTCCAAAAGCTGCCAGACAATGTGGCCTGAGCAGCCTCACTTCTACTGAAACCATCATGAAAATCTGAGATATTAACGGGAGCATTGTTGTTCCCCCAAGCTGCACACGGCACAGGCCGGTTCAAAAGGGCTGTACAGATATTGCAGAGAAGCCAGTGAAACCACACACACCTTTGCTTGCTTTTGTTTGGGTTTGGGAAGTACCTTCACTTGTGCTCAGGGACGGAAGGAACAAGCTGGTTTACGTATTTGGTTTTTTTTTCTTTATCAGAAACTATTGATTATCCCACAGGAATGTTTTGAAGTGGATTACAAAGAGTAATTTTAAAGTGTTATTTTAAAGAAATGACAGGAAAAAAAAAGTTAGGTGTTTCCCACTAAAAGAAAGAGACATAGTAATAGTAATAGTAATAATAATAATAATAATAATAATTATTATTATTATTATTATTAAAATAAATATATAAAATATAAATTAATTTATATATTTATATATATTTATATATAAAATATACAAATATATAGGAAAACAAATATATAAAAATATAAACAATGAATATATTATTATTATTATTATTATTATTATTATTATTATTATTATTATTATTATTATTTACATCAAAACAACAAACAAACAAACAAAACCCCAAAAACCCCCTCTCAAAGTTAAAAAAAAAAAAAAGGATTTCATCCTTTAGGATGAAAGGAATTGCAAATATACCACTAAGTTGTTTCCTGGCATAAAATCTGCCATAGAATATGGTTAATTACTATCAGAACAATGACAAAACTACCAGCTCAGAGCTTACAGCCTTTTATTTAGAGACTGGCTACATCCAGCCAAAGCTACAGCAGGAGAGGATTGGTTTTATTACCACCCTTGTTTAATCCTAAGAGAAGTGAAAACTCCTTGACTGTGGTGCATTTGGAGTGACGGCACACGGGTGCATTTCCAAACCCACAAACTGATGCTGGAATGTTTTGTGTCCTGGGCAGGGTGGGTTTTCTGGAATGCCTGATGGATCTGAGGGTTGGCCGACAGGATGGAAAAAGTGAGATCTGTGCTCTGGCTGGAGAGGGAATCGTAACCTTGCACTTCCAAATCTCACTGAGAATCAAACCTCATTTTTCTAGATCCATGCAGACATGGCAAGAACATGAAAGCTACCCCCGAGCCCTGCAATACAATGAAAATAAAAATATCATTAATCAAGAGCGCTCAGTAAGGTTTGCCATGCATTTGCCAAAGGCTGAACTTTTCCCTCGTAAATCCTGCTGTGCCTGAATTACTGCTATTAATGCTGGAAGGATACAGAAAGATTGTGATGAGAACAAAGACTCTCAACAAGGCCCCATAAAATGAAATCTGCACAAGGTTAGCCAGAGCCCCATGTGGGGCTTAGCCCTGATTTCACCTGTTAATTCTGCAAAGAGCTGTCCTTGGTTGACTCTGCTCCCCTTGGCAGGCCCTGTGCTTAAACTGCAAGCCTGACTTTTGTGCTGGCATTTCTGCACCTTACCAAGTGGTTTGGATTCAATTTTTCTTCAGCGCTGCTGCCCATGAGGGAGGAGCTGCATTAAATCACCCCCAAGGGTTTTACAAATTTTTTTTTTTTTGCACAGGTGTCCCACCCCTTACATGATGTGCAATTGTATTTAATACTGCTGTAAATGTTGTTTTATGCAATTGGTAACAGCAGTGCAGTGGAATTGTTCAAGAGTCCCCTGTAATTTGCAATGCTGTGGTGAAACCATCTGAATGAAAAAAAAAAAAAAAAGAGAAACCTCACAGGGAGGATATTTCAAGGCTAATCCCAGCTCTTTGATTTTCAGCCAGAGCCTGTGGAAATACTTTGCTCGTGACAGACTCCATGTTACCATCTGCTTTGCATAGACAAATTTAATTGCAGAGATGTTCCAAGGTTTAGTAGTTGTAAAACTGTTCAACAGGGTGACAAAGTTATTTTCAAGCTAAATGGACTTGAAAATGTGTCCTGTGCTTCAGGATTCAGTTTCCTTCACTACTTTAAAGAGCCAGTAGCATCTGAATATTTCAGGATGACACAAAACAATTTCTTTTGCCCAGTTTTTTTGGTTTTGGGGTTTTTTTTAAAGTAGTTGGAAGTGGCAGACAGTTGTCATTCGCTGCTTATGAAGTAAAAAGTCTGATTGGAATGTCACAGATCACTCTGGAACCAGATGGGACATGCCAGTGTGTTCTAACATCTCCTCTCCCTCTGCCTGCAGCATTTCCCCTTCTGCCCTCTCAGGGTAACACAGCTGGAAAGAGCCACTGAGGAAAGCAGAGTTGGTGAAAAGGATGTTTGAGCTCATCAGGCAGCTTCTGCTTGAAGGTTCCTGCATCTCTCAGGACCAAAACCACAGCAATTTTCCCCACAGGACCTAGCAGAATTAATATTAAACCCTTCCAATCTAGTCAAAATTATAAAAAAAATAAAATATGAAAAACAATGTTAATATGCTGATATTTGTTGTTAATTCAAAGTACTAAGTTGTTTAAAGGATGAATCCAATGGAACAGGGCAGGAAGAGTGCGTTTGGCAGAGCAGCTTCAGGCTTTACACGAAATCCTGAAAGGCAGCGGTGCCACCTGGTGATGGGATTTCAGCCGGAACTCCTGACACGGAACGGGAGCGGGATTTCCCTCACTAAGAGCGATGCTGCATAGGCAGGAGTTTCATCCTCACCGTGGGTGGGGATGCGCCCGGACACGGAGCCTCACGCTGGAGTTTCCCTGGGCCGCAGCGCAGCAGGGTCAGCTCTCCCCAGGTCCCAGGGAGAAGCACTGTGACAAAAATCCCTCAGAGCCAGGAGCCACTGCCTTTAATTGCCGTCAACAGGGGTGAGAGGCCTGCGAGGGCCACAGCACAGGCTGCTTTACTTTTATTTTTGCGTCACTGTCAGCAAGGCAGAGCAGGCTGACATTTCCCTGCAGGCCTTCGCCGTTTTCGCTCCATAGATTGGCTCACTACTGAGAAATCTTTAGAGGAAGATGTGTTGAAAAGTTTCATTTAACACGGCCGGACAGTTTAAATCCTCAGGGATTCCCTTTCCCTGCTCCCTGTTGTGTTGTGAGGTGCAGTTAAAGCTGGCTGTGCAGGCGGGGTGCAGAGAGGGGATGGAAAGTCAATGTTCTCACAGACATCTTTTCATAAAAATCCTTTCTTTAGGATTTTTCTCCCTTCTGAGAAGCTGTGGCCTCAGCAACAAAATGCAAACAATCAGTATCTGCTGCTGTGGGATGCAACAGGTGCATCCGTGATTGGTCTCATATGGATGCTTGGATTTACTGACCACTCACGGCAGAGATGGGTCTCGCTCTCTGCTGAGACACCAAATTTTATGTATTCATTATTTTTCTATTCTTAACTAGCTAGCATTCTGAGAACTTTCCTTCTATTTCTTTTTAGTGTAGTTATAATGTAATTTATATAAAAAAATAATAAATCAAGCCTTCTGAACATGAGGTCAACATTCTCGTCTCTCTCTTCACCCTGCAAACCCTTGCAAGCCCTGTGACACGATGTTTTCTTGAGACAGCAGGCAGATCACAGGAGGGACAAAGAGATTGCTCTTAGGTCTGTAAGGACAGGGGTGCCACAGCCAGCACAAATCCTTGGTGATTTCTGTGGGTGCCAGCGAGCCCGGAGGAGCCCCAGGGATGGAGCACAGCCTGTCAGCACCAGAGGCTCCTCTGGGTGGAGGAAGCCTCCTGTGCTTCAGGAGAAACATCTTCCCTGGGGCTGTTTGCAGAATGAAACATTTCCCTGCTGCTGCTTCACCGTTTCCTCCTTCCATGTTGCTATGTTTGCCCAATTATCCCATCATAAAAAAACCCCAAACATTATTAAAAGTGGTAGCAATTTGAATTGAATAGCTAAAATTAAAAAATACATAAAATTGGATACAATAAAATTTGATTAAAATAAGGGATAATTTGGTTCCAATAATAGCACATAAGCAAAAGATAACCGCGGGGTACGGAGGGCAGGGTTCTGGGAGCCTTGCCAAGGATCACACATCTCGTAGGAGGTTGCCAAGTGAAGATTCCCCCCTCAGACGCCATGAGCAAACGCCATCTCCTCCATTTTCGGTTCGTCACATCTCTATCTCCGCCCTCATCACCACCATTACCGCGCGTGTGCCACCACTCATTTCGGTGGTCGCACAAGTCTTTGGGGGTCCTCTGATGAAGATTTCGTAGTCTTCCTCTGTGTCCTTTAATTCACCTTTGGGTTACACATTCAGTGTACAGTACAATGTAAGCCAAGACTAACGTATCACTGCATCTACATATCAAGGCAATAAATCCCTTGTAATTAGCATTTTCTGGGACCCAACCAGATTTTGCTTCCTTTCTGCTCATTTTTAGCAACTGTATCTTCAGCTTCTTTCCTCCTGTCCTTGTGAACATCTGCTGGGAGTGGGGGATGGAGCCCCTCCTCTCCCTCTCTTCTTTGGCATCACAACTTTTAACTATTTTATTATTCCCAAATATTAATTACTGTGTCAATATTGATTACTGTTTCAATTTTATCAGCACGAATCATACCTATTTACCACAATGTTAACCCTCAAAGCTTTGGATCAGCTCTCCTGTCCAGCCTCCATCACCTGTAAGTCAGAGTTAGCTCTGGAGAGCTGCTCAGCAGCACACAAAGGCAGAACAGCAGGAGGGCTTTGAGGTGCTCCACTCGCTGCCTCCGTGAACACCAACTGAACACCAGCCAGGGTTTGGGATTTACACTGGGGCTGTGTGAGATTTGTTAGTGAGGCCGCTTAAGAACAAGCACCAGGCTGAGGGTTGTGCTGTTTGCCTGCTTTAAACCAAAATCACAGCATTCATTCTCTGCACTGTGACCCTTCACTCTTCTGCAAAGTGATGGGGTCAACCTTGATCAAATCCTTATTTTTTACCCTCAAACGCATGCCTGAGGTCACTAAGGTGTGAATTCATCACAAGGCAAGGTCATCACTCAGACCCACCTCTTCAGACTGCTCTCAGCAAACAGGAGGATGCAGGAAAAGCTGCTGCAAACCTTCTGTGCCTCTTCACAGAATAAACCAGGGTGGAGCCAATGCCATGGGAGCTGGCAGGGAATTCTGAACAAGCTTTCCCTTCCCAGTGGCCTCCAAACCTCACTCCTGAGGTTTAAACACGACTGACAATGGACACACAAAACAGCTCTGACTGTAGCAGGGATCAAATACCAAAACTGACGAGATTATGAAGTTTTTCAGAGTTCTGTAGGATTTTAACAACAGAACTCACCCTTCTTTGTGCTTTTAAATTTCAAATTTTCAGTACTTCTTAGTGGAGTGTACTGAATTTGGGGACAAACATGTCTTGCTTACAAAGCACCCTTGCAACAGTCTGAGGAGCTCTTTTTGCCACACACTCCATGTCCCAGTGGACTTTTATTTTAACGGGAGAAAGAGGAGTTAACAGAGTCCTTCTGTGAATTCAGGGGCAAAATGGACTGTAGCAGATTTTCAGATGCCACCACTGCAGCTGAGACACACCAGGGGCTGGGTCTGTGCTGTTGGGCAAGCCATGGCAAACTTTACAAGGTTTTACAATTTTACATGGTTAGTTTCTTATTTTCTTCTAGACCTATGAGAGGCAAACATTCCTCCCCAAAAAACAACATAGTTTTGGTCTTATACCAGACACATGAACTGCTTTAAGCTCCACTGGTCCTGTGCAAATTCCACTACAAAGGTAATTTTTAGATGGAAGCAATTTTTGGATAGAAGCAATAAGCATATTCACGTCAGGAACCAAATTCAGTATTAACCTGTTGAATCATGGACATTATTCCCATCCCATTAAAAAAAAAAAAAAAAAAGGAAAAAAGAAAAAAAGAAGCTTTGTTAGACAAGAGATTTGTATTGAATTCACTTCTTTTATTGCAGTGACATCCCCCTGGTACAAAGTATTAACTGCAATAATTACGTTAAAACATTAGAAAAGCATTTGTGTGGGACAGTTACAGTACAGTGTCAAATCTTACATCCTCAAACCAAGTGGGCCACAACCCACTAACGCTCAAATCTTTTAAATTATTTTTAGTTATTTTTTTAAATATGTAATGTCAGAAAAAAAGCATATAAAAGAATGTATGTAAAAGGAAACCTAAATACAAGTGAACAAATAAATAATTGATTTTCACCAGCTATTATTGTCTTTCTAAACCCATACAAAGGAACCTAATCTATAAGAAGGTATGAATTGCCATGTGTAAGTGATTTAATTTTCCACTTAATTAATGAAGATTGGAACGTAAGTAAATTTTGGCTTCAAAATCAAAGCAGGAGTTGGAGTGACTGCCACTAACTGACACTGGTTGCAGACAATTACCATTTACTGTTCAAATTTAAGTGAGAAAATAATCTTGGACCTTGCCCTCATCCCTAGCATTAGTGGACTCCTGAGAGTGCATGTGAAAAAGCATCCTATGGTATTTCACAGACATGACCTTAACTATCCCCATTATGCATATTTAGATATACTTTATATAATTTTATACACATATATGCATGTATACACACACTTCATTTGGTTTCTGTGTTGTGTTTACAGATCACAAGCAATGGTTTCCTGAATGGGCAAATAAACCTTTTTTAAATAAGTGTACCTGTGCACGTTTTGTTTTTGTATTTTTTTTTAAGATAGCAGCACTAAGTCCATGCCGTACTGTCCATCTGCTCAAAAGAATGTTACCCACAAAACAAGGAGAAACGTGGCAATGATTCCATATGCACAATGTGACCACCTTATCCCCTACAAAACACTGTAAAACCGGTGATATTTATGTTGGTACGTTTGATCCACAACCGCTCAACCTGGAAGGAAACATCACTCTGCCCCCACACTGTCTGTCTTGTCTTACAATGTTTTATCACAACAAGCTGGGTTCATGCTGGCATCAGTTATCTCACACTTAGCAGCAAGACATGCATGTTTGTTTTTCTCTAGAAGTTTTGAAAAAGTGAAATGATTCCACAGTCTCAAATCCAATTGACAGAAACGGCAAAAATTAGAAATAAAAAATAAAAAGAGAGAGAAAAAAAGAAGGATTTTTAGCAGTTTACCAAGAACTTGACAACAGTGTACACTGCACAGTGTATTTTTACCTTTAATCACAAGAAGTTGAAGCTCTACCTTGCCACGCAATGATTATACTTTGTCCTTCAAAAGGAACAGTTACATTTCAATTTGATCCTGTATTTAACAAAAAAAAACCAAAAAAAAAAAAAAAAACCAACAAACTCAAACAAACCAAACAAATGAACAGAAAAAAAAAAAAAAAGGAAAAAAAAACCCACCAAAAAACCAAACCAACAAACCAACCAAAAAACCTTTTCTGTGCATCCTTAAATAAAAGTCACTCACCCACTGGTAAACTGATCCAGTAGCATGTCCAATGCTAACATCAAAAGCTTGTGAAATGTTTTTAGGCAATCCTTTCTATCCAAAGAAATACTAGGAATTTAAAAAACAGTTCACATTACTAACCTTTATACAAAGGCTCAAGTGAAATTTCTTTTGCAGGTGTTTGCAGTAGACTAAATTATGAAATTTCCCAAATATACAATGAAAGGGCACACAAGACTGGCAGTTTCTTTATTGAACATAGAAAATGTATAAAGTAGGATGTATGGAATAGATCAAAACTACTAGACGAAAAAACCTGAGTATTATTTAATAAGACTAATTCATTTTCTGACAACTGAATGAATTGACCTAAAAACATCTCCCCTAAGAACTTAGTGGTCCGTTTAACCATTTGTTGAAAAATGCAAGAGAACTGCAGCTTTTACATTTCATACTGGATAGCACAATTCCACATAGTGTTTACTGGTTTCTGTTAGATAGCATCACATTGCTTATATTATCCCCATTCAAGCCTTAAGTCGAGTTTTGTTTCAAAAATAAGTTTGAAAGTGACACTAAAACATAAGAGGCCAAGAACTAGGACAGGTCTTTTCTTTTATTTTCTTCCAATTTGTATTAAGGTAGGAAGCCTCAGCCAGCAAGATGAGCCTGATTTCACAGCAGAGCTAAGACCAAGAGGACACTGCCCTCTGCCAAGGTGGATAAAATCAGCTCTGTCTCACACTACTGCCAAAGGAGTACACACTGTCAAATTTGAGAAAAAAGGACCCTCTCTACAAGCAGAATTAGTTTTAACTGTTACAAAATTTAGTGGCAGTAACATCAAGGATTTGCTTTAGTTCAACTGACCTGCCCCAATTCTCACCTTTAAATCTAACAGATATAATAATTAAAAAAAAAAAAAACAAAAAAAAAATCAAAAAAAATCAAAAAACCAAAACACTTTCTGACGATAGAAAACATACAGTACTAAGAACTAATAGCTCAATGGAAGACTGAAAAGCAGCATTCATTTTTATTGTAATATGGAATAGACTAAAAACTAAAGGAAGTCTGATCGAAACTCTTAGTTGAAGGCAGATTTTGACATTCTATATAAATTTACAAAATAGGATGTATGGGTGAGATTTGGTTAATTTCAGAAGGCACCTCAAGGCTAAAAGGCTTTTATAAATCTATAATCCTTTCATTGATCAAAAATACAACATTTTATTGCTGCTATTCAAATAGCAAACAAAAAGCTCGTCTTGTTCTTCAGTCTAACAAGGAATCCTCCCCCATTAAGCAAGATTAAATTACAGAAAATATAGAATAAAACCGAAGATGTCACAACTTTTAGAAATACAGTGACTTTCCTTGTGTGCTTTCAAGTCAGTGAAGAGTGAGAGAAGAGTCACTTTTTGCCGCCGTGATGCCGATGAGCTGTGGAGCCTCTCCCCGGGCGCTGCCCCACCAGAGCGGGGCCTCGGCGGCGCCCTACGAGTAGAAGGTGAGGACGCTCTGGTGGTTGCCGCGCACCAGCAGGATGGGAGGCAGATCCTTGGAGAGCGCTTCCAGCCAGGCCATGTACAGGGCGCTGGACACGGCCCCTTTCCGTGCCACGGGCAGGCTCCTGCGGGCGCGAGGGAAACACACTGCACTCAGCACAAACACCGGGCCAGCCACAGCGTCACAATGAATATGGCAGATGATTCTACAAAGATCTGATTGTTCAGTCAAATTTCCTAATATTTTTAATTTTATTTTTTACTCTCCTTAGAAATAATGAGTTGAAAGTTTGTGTCTGAAACATCACAGGCATTTCCATCTATTTCTCCCCTCAGTTTTGGCCTGTTAACAACATTTAATATTCAGGCAGCTTCATGCAGAATCCTCCTAAGCTGAGGACATTTACTCATCCTCGGCATTTTAAAATACAGCAGTAAGAAATCTAAAACCCACCAAAAAATCTGCCTCTTGCTTGTTCGCACCGAAAGTAATCCCCCAAAAATCTGTGAGCAAGATATTGACTCAATTTTATACAGAGAGATCCTCTAGAAAAGGAAATCAAAGGAAGGACTTGAGAAAGAGGGGAGTAACTGCACACAGAAGTAGAAAGAATTTGAGAGTCCTGAGCTGCACCACAAATGTGAATGTGATCAACTAAAGCAGCAAACTCAAAAGCACAACACTAAAAAGAACATTTTTTTCTTCAGCAGAATGGTGGCTCCATACTTCTAATAAATAAATATAGTCAGAACTGAAATCTTGAATACGCCAAGGCAAAGACCTGTTCCTGATCTATATTTCGATTTATACTGTGAATTACTGCTCCATATCTATTCAGGTAGCACCACAAATTAAAATAATTTACTTACATGACAATTATGTTAGCTGTACTTGAATGTTCTTTCAGCAACTCGTTTAACCTAATCTGTCGGTAAGTCTGTAAATAAAATCAAACTTGTTAGGAACAGCTTTTGTTTAAAAACTACAAAAAATTCTTTAAAAAAATAAAGAAAGGGAAAATACTATCACCAACTGGAATGAAATAAAAAGCAGGTATTTCCATCTCAATGTGGAAACTCCTCATTATCGAAAACCAATGGTTGTAAGGTTGGGAAAAAAGCAAGCAGCAGCTCAGAATGTATAAGTGAGCCAAGTACTTCCCTGCTACAGGATGTCATTTATTTTCTCATGCAAAGAAACACCTGAGAAGAAATACTTTTGTGCTTTTGTCTCTGTGCTGCACAACAGCTTGGGAAAGATGTCAAACCTTCAACTGCTCCTCTGCACCACAAAGTGTTGCTTGGTTTTAGTGGTGTTTTTTAAAAATAATAATTATTACTTGATTAAAAAAAAAAAAAAAAAGACAAACACCTGTCTGGAGATGAAATGATTCTAAACTAAATGTGGAAATACTGTAGGAAAGCAGCCTGGGCCCTGCTCATACTCAAATACAGAACCTTTTTACCTTTGTGAACCATCTAAATGGTTTTAGATGCTACTTTTTATCTGCTATTCATTAAAAACTGCTACGGAAAAGACAGCGTAACAGGAATTAACTCATCACGGCCATAAATGAAGTGGGAGAAGGAAGATTTAGCTGAGATAACATTCTAAAAAAAGCCAGAACCTTTGTTTTGTAAAGCTCAAGCTCATTATCTGTTATCCTCCATGGTTCATCCTCCTTCATTTTATCTGCAACTTCTTGTTCTTTATCATCCTCATGGAGTCGGAAGGGCTCTATCATTTCCTCAAAAGCTGCAATACTGGAAAGATCAAATGAACAAAAATTAGAGCAGACAGGAGTTTTTAACATCAATAATTATTTTCATAGTACCAGAAATTAAGTTTTACTGGTATGTAAAAATGAACAAAAGTTTTTTTTTTGCCTGCCTGTTGCAGTTAGAACATCAAATCAACTTTTTTGCACACACAGATGATGTGATTCAGCAAACAATTCACCACACAATAAAGCTTTTCTCAGTTCAGAAATTTACCTCTAATTTTAAAAGCTCAACAGTACCATCCTTAAAAAAGGTACAATAACTGGGAGCACATTCTTCAGAAGTAACTTGGAAGGAGGAGGAATTTGCATGTTCCAGTAAAAGTCAGCTATCAGGTCTCACGTCTTTTTGTTTGGATTTTGGCTTTGATCTTTTTACTTTGTTTCTTTTATCTCTTTCCAGTACAGTCCAAGAGCCACATTCAAATGAAAAAACCACAGATATCTACGTTAGTCTTCCTGTTGCACTTGTAAGAATAGGAATACTCTGATTTATCAGGACTTTAGAGCAAGAATTCCAGAATAAAACCTTCTGAAGGTCAAGGAGGAATTAATTTCTGCTGGAAAGAAGAAGCCAAGTTACCTTACTTTTTTTACCTACATTTCCTCCAGGAAATACCCACATCACAAACAAAATATCTTTATATCTACCCTTGGTGGTCTTTACTGCACAATGATTTCACCTTAATCCAAAGAAAGAAAACAAATGTGATTTGCTTTTCTGTGGCTGAGCAAAAAGCAGATCTAATAATAACATTATTAATACAGCACAGCACCTGTTGAAAATTAATCTTCTTCCACTTGGTTCCCAGCTGTTGCTAATACCTAAATGGTATTTAGGAATATTTTGGATATGTTGTGGGGATGTATCCACAGAGACAGAAAAATGCTCTCAGAAGTAATCCACGGATTACTTCTAATAAACAAAAATAATTCAACATGGTTCCAGGATCTCAGCTGTGATGCATAAATGAGTTTACACCTTTCACAGCAGCAGGCTCCTGGAAACTGCATATCCAAAAGCATCAGAGTGCCAGAAATACCTTGTTTTCCTTTATTTTACTTGCTCAATGTATTCTGTACACTTAAGAAAAAACTACTAAAAAGTGTACAAAAGAACTCACATTAACTTTAGCATTTAGCCAAGTTCTAAAATAACACTTTCCCATTTCCACGGTGTATCAAGACTTTCAGATAAAAGCATGCCCAAATAAAAGATATTTTTACAACTTCAGCATACTCAAGAAGGCCTGAAGGGAAAGGAGGATAATGGCAAAGGAAGGTATTTTTAGATCATACACATTCTGTTCTAAATTTGTGCTGAAAGCCATCCACAATTAATGCTTTTTTGAACTTGAAAGTATGAAATATCATATGTATGATCATTCCTGTGTACACTGAAAGTCCAACCAAGTTAAAAAATGAGAAGGAAAAAAAAAGAAAAATCCAAATCAGGCTATTTCAAGACCAAGCTTTGGTACCTAAACTAAGACATTAAGAGATTCAGATCATTTAAGTTTTGGCGAACATCTCTTAAAGAAGATTGCTCAGACAATTCAGAGTTGTGTTTTTTTAAAAACTTCATTTTTCTGAATTTATTATTACAATCTAAGGGCCAGAGATTTTAAAAATAAAGATTTCTATATTCTTGGACATGGGAGTTACTGTTAATTAATTTTCCACATTTTTGTGAAACACTGAGTAACACAGGATCTTCTGTACCACCACATATGTAGGAAAGAATTAGGTGTTCTAAATTAAAGAAATCACAAATTCAATGAACAAACAAGATGTGTTTTGAGACTTACTTTTCTTTCTTTGGCTTAGTATTAATATCCCCAAGGACCATAATATCTGAGAAGTCTATCCGAAATTTGCTGAGCAAAGTGGCCATCCTGCATCAGAAAAAACAAGCTTTTATACATGATCATAATTTTAATTTTTTCACAGGTTAAACAGATAGTTGCTTGGTAATAAAAACCACTGGTTTAAGAAACAAACAAACAAACAAAAAAAAACCCCCCAAAAAACCCAAACCAACGCCCCCCCCCCCAAACACCAAAAAAAAAGGCACCTTAAATATAACAAGGACAAAAATCAAATTGACTTGGCATATGACTATAAATCAACAACACGCTTTGGAAAAAAAAACCCTAAACAGTTTTATGGCCTTCAAATAAGAGAAGAGCTCTCTCTTGAAGATAATCTCAGAAAATATTTGGAAATAGTGTCAGATAGTATTGCAGAAAATTAGTTTGAGGTAACTCATCCAAAAACAATCTGGGGGAAACAAAACCTTTTTCTTCAGAAAGGCAAAAGAGTATGATCACACCTCCAGCAAAGAACAACCGAAATAAGGCAGGCAGGAAGAGAAGTAATCCAATGTGTAACATGCTGTATTAGCATTTGAAATGCAATTTTTGAGGCAAACTTACGCTCTTCTGTCATGATCAATCCTGTTTATTTTTCCACCAATGAACACCCTGATCTTGCAGTCCTTCCACTTCTTCTTGGTTGTGATAAGGTAAGGAATCAACAGTGTCAAACCTGTGTTTTGAACAGAATTTCAAATTTAGAAAATGGTACAGTTTTTTTTTACACAGTTTTACAGTGTAAAATTACACAGTACAGATTTTATATGAACTGACTTATGGATATATATTAACAAATAATCCAGAATACTCCAGTATTTTTTTTTATCAGCATTTAAAGGTTTTAAATTATGAAACACATTACCTCCATCATCAAAGAGCCACCAGACGTCAATATTGCTCTTGCCTTGTTTCTTCTGGAACTGAGAGCTGGCATCAAGAAGTCTTTGGTCGGTCACATTTAAAGGAGAGGAGGAGCTCTTTGAATCTGGAAAAAACATATAGTGAAATTTTGGTTTTGAGGTGTTTTGCTTAATCACACTGAAAATCATCAAATGCAACTCTTAACATTTTGTGATATACCTACTTTTAAATGAAAATTTTCCTTTACACCCCCCAACCAACTCCGAATTTTGATAGATTGGATATAAACTGAACTGGACGTATTTAGGGGGTCTAGAAACTCATAATTTCAGCAGCTGAAGTCTTTTAGCAGGCATCTGAGAAATAAGGGATGTGTGAGGCCTCCATGCAGACTTTTGCCTGGACAACTTAATTATCTTTGCCCCAGAGCTTTAGGCCGCACACTCTACCTCTTGCAAATGACAGAACTTCCCTAAAAATATGTAGGCAACTGATTTTATAAGTAAATGTCTTGTCCTAAGCAATTCTCTCCTTAAATCCAGATTTCTTTAAGCATGTGGTAAAATTAAAAGCTATTTATGCATACTGGACCCTTTTGCAAATAGTACTGCTTTGCATAACAAAGTTATTTGATTTACTGAGGACAAGACAATAATAGCATTTTCAGTTAGAATAATACAGATCCCATTTTTGAACTGCAGGAAAAAATCCCTGACCTCTTTCTCTTAATTAAAACCTCAGTCTGAGCAAGAGCCAGGAGTCTGACATTTGTCTCTGTCCTTATTTTATTAGGAATTTTTGTAATTTAGAGCACATCTGTGACTGATTTACATTAATATACTACTTTATTGCATACTGGGACTTCTCCCAAACTGCCATCCTGTGTTTCAAGATACAATCTCACTTTCCATTATTAAAACACAGAAGCTCCTAGCTGCTGAAATTACGAAGACAATGTCAAAACAGCTCAGATTAATTGCAGTTGAGGCAAAAATACCTGATTAACTCAGAACACGTTAGTGAAAACTGCTCAGTTAATTCCTCAAAATGCTGATTTGAAAGAACACTTTGCATTATTATTTCAACATGTTCACCTCAGTGGGTAGCTGCACTAAACCTTAGTTTTGAGGCTATTGAACTATTTGCAAATAACAGAGCAACAACCACGGCTCTGGAAGGAACACTGAATAAACTGAGAGCACTTCCACTGCCCCACCAGATGCTGTTTCCTGAACCAAGCAAGGACCCAGACCTGAGACACACAGCTGAGAAGGCAGAAAGGCCATGAATACATTTCAAATGTTACTTTACCAAAAGAGCTTTTTAATTTTTATTGGGTTTTTTTTTTAATTCCTACACTTATGCACAATCCTGTCTCAGTAGCAACCTCTTCTGGGAATTTCCACAATGTTGCCTTTTTTATTTTCCCCACAGCCTAGGCCTAAGGATGAAGCACATTCTAAAGCAGATATGAAGAAGCAAATAAACATTGCATGGTTGGTATTCTCCTCTCTGGTACTTAGGCGTAGAAAGAATTACAAAAGGAAAACTAAAATCAACAACGTGAAAGAATGATTTAACACAAAAAGATGGAAAATGCCTGCCTTTATTCAACAGTGGTTGTGTTGGAGTCTTTCCATCCTCATCCTCCTCTGGAATGTTTTTAAAGATACAAAATAAAAAGGTTAATTACCTTTGTGATATTAATGAAAACAATACAAATGTAAATTAAAAAAAAACAAAGTAAAGACGTGAAATGAAGCAGGTTTTTTTTGCACAGAGAAAAGCACACAAATGCAGTCTACCAAATCCTAAGATTCATTTCTACTTCAAAAAAATTTTATATACCTCCACTATCCATCTAACTATTAAGGCTTTTGCTTTGTAAGAAAGTAATAAAGCTGTTTATTGTCATATCACACTATCTTGAATGATTTGTATCTGTTAATATGCACATAATATTCTAGTCTGAGATTTAAAAACCTCCATAAATTTAGCAGCCTTCCCATCACTTGTAAGATGTGGGGCACAATCCTCAAGCACTTTTGACTGTCTCTCAAACTCAGTTACAAAAAAAAAAAAAAATCTATTTTAGGTCATTGGCTACCTCCTGGTTTATTCAGGGGACATGAAACAAATATTTATTCTACATACTGGTAAGATCTGACACAAAGTACTTAAGAGATCAGACATCAACATCTATAAAAGCATAACTCTTCTATTCCACACACACACAAACATCCCCTAAATAATCTGTGGGCAGAGAGAGAGAGGCACAGAGGAGGAATGAGAGAGAGAAAGAATGAGAATTCCAGGTTCATTGCTCACTAGCAGTTACCTTTGCGTGAGGTGGGAGTTCTTTCACTGGCTGATGGAGCAAAAGCTATGGAAGTGTCTGTCTCAGACTTCTTGCTGTAATCCACTTTCACTATGACATCCTTGGCACAGGGAGACTTCTCTTGCGATGACAGCAAATCTTTGCGAAAGCAAAAAGCCTATTAGAAACCACTGAATTGCTACAAATTGTATCAACAGAGGTATGCGCCTATTCTGAGTCGGTTTGAAATTAATTACGTGCTGCTGCAACTGTTAGACCACAGCAAAGAGGGCAGGAGGCGGGAAAACCAACACAAAAATATTCTGTGAACTTCTTCAGAGCATAAAGAGGCTCCCCCTGAGCAGAGCTGTCATTTTCTGCTCCTTTCCCAGGTTGTGGTTGCTGATTGCAACCACACCACCTAAACCCAGGGCTAGGTAACACTCTGGAACTACAACTAGAAAATGAAAAAGAAAGAAATCACTTGGTGAAATGTTTTTTTGCTTCTGCTTTTTAACTCCGAGAGGAAGATGAGCCTCAGGCACAGCACACACCGATGTGTCTGTCTCACTGCCTAGCCTTTTTTCCCAGGTTTGCCTTCTGTGAGCAGCTGTCAGAGCTGCAGCAGAGTCACCAAGTCCCCAGTGGGCACCAAGATCCTGCTGACAGCCTGGGGTTACATTCCCAGCTTCCTCAGCAGGGTTGTTTCCACACTGCAGGTTCACTCCTTGCCATTTCTCACACTCCTCTGCCCTCCTGCACATGCTGACAGGCTCCTTGACTCTCTCCAATACTAAAGCATTACTCTTTGGGACTAAAAATACTAAAACATTAATCTTTGCCAGCAAAGGATCCTCCTCTTTCAGGGGGATGCCCCTGCTTTTGTCATTTCTGCTCATGGTAGCAGCAGTGCATGGTGCAAGCCACGAATAAATTACTCAGGATCAAATCAGGGCAGCTGCACCAAAGCTCACAGGCTTGGAATTTAACTAAAATTTCACCACTCCACTTAAGAACTCTACTCAGAAAGCACAACCAAGTCATCTACATAGAAAACCTTTCCAAATTTGAATCAGAGTCCCTAAACTAGTGTGTAGGGGTTGGCAAACCACACCAAACTCAATGGCACCTCTGCATACTGCAGTATTTGTGGTGATTTTACAACTTCTGGGCTTGAGCCCCAAATATTTGATGCCAACTTGCCAGCATCACTAATTACTTTCAGGAAAGCAGCAGTTCTTCTGGAAGTAGTTGTATAAAATGTGCAAATACAAAAATGTGAAACGCAGAAAATCCAAGTTCTGCTGCTGATCATGGGTTACTATCCTACAGTTCAGACTTAACTAATTTCACTGAATTTTATTGTACCACAGTAGTGATGTTTTGTTGATTTTTTAACTGAGCTTTAATATTTTCAGAATGCAGTTTTAGAAGGGAATTAGAACAGCAAATTCACCACATGGAACAAAGTCATACCTTGGGCCTGAAGGTGAGAAATGTCCAGGCCCTCCTTGAGGCGAATGACGACTACACCATACTGAACATCAAAGGCATCACTAAACAAAAGCGATAAAAATAAAATATTTTAAAGCTTTTTCTTTGCCAAATGAAAAATGCACCTTCCCTGAACAAATTCCAGTGATTGAGCACTGCCTTTGGAAGTCTCAAATTATAAACTTGCTTTAGCTTCAAATCCAAAACATTACCTGAACATCATTTTAGGAAAAATAGTATTTAGAAAGGATATCTATTCCTTCTACTCCCTCTATCCACTATGTAAACAGTGATTAAATAAAATCATAATGAACAGGTCACTCAAGTTCTGCAGAGGCAGTAAGATCCACCAAGAAATTTAGATTTTTATCTCCATCCATCAAGAAAGAGGTTTGAGTAGATCTTTTTGATCTGAGGACTGAAGATTTCTGACATCTTTCCAAAACGTGTGAGTATTGAAAACACCTAAGATGATGCAATTTAATATCAAAATAGCTGTAAGTTAACATTACATCTGAAAACACTGAAACTCACTCCAGTCAAATATAAAGTGGCAAAACTTCATTATTGTAGAAAAGAGCAAAAACCCTGAAAAAACTGCTTAACAAAGGTGGAGTAAAATTAGTAACAACCCAAAATATAAGACAAGAAAAAGATGAACTTAGCCATATCATACAGTCTGCATTAGTCATTAATCGCCATCCTTTACATATGAATACCTTGTTCAGTGCAAACAAACATAAATCAGAAAACTCCCTCCCACATCATTTCCACAGACAGAAATTTTTCAGGATTTCACTAATTAAACACTGTCCTTTAGAGATAGTAAGACTTGATTAGAAATGTTTGAAGTATCAATATATTCTATAATAAGTGCAAGAAAAATTGAGATTGATTTGAGATTTGTTTTGTCTATTAGTGAACATTTTAATTTCATTATTTAATGTGTTAGATTTGTAGAGATTAGATGTGTTTCTATTTTGTGTGCTTCAGAAACTTTTAGTTTTCCAGAAAGACATTTGACCTGCAGTTATTACCTCCTGAGGTTTCTTTAGGGATGTGGGGAACCACATGACTTGCTGACCTTGACAGATCTTCCTGCAAAAGCCATCCCAAAATAAAATAGGAAAAAAAATAAAAACTAACCAATGTGTTCCCTTATTTTTCCACTGTATTTGGTGCCCCTGCTTTTCTCATAGAGACCTAGGTGACATGACTTTTTTTGGTCCTTTCCTAATATCTGCCTGTAAAGCTTAAAGCCCCATCCCCTCTCTTTTAAAAACACAGAAAATGAGAAATACAAAGCACAAAGGAAGTGGGTTAACCAGCACTTCGGCTGAACACAAAAACCGCTAAGTAAAATTAGCATTGTTTTTTTCCTTAAGTGTTTGGGTAGCAGCACAAGTTACTTCAGCCACAACTGGTCTGCATTTCAACACTGTCAAGTCACTCTGGGATTTCCTTTCTCCTTTCTGTATTAGCCTGTGTGTCAGTGCTGTGCACCTTGTGAGCAAAGTGATTCTCCTCCTTTTCAGACAGCAGCTCTCAAACCTCAGACCTCTGCCACAACTCTTTTTGGATGCAGAAAGTTATTATGGAGATTTCTAATCTGCTTAAACTATATAGATTTGCTTGTTAACTTTCATATCAGAAAGGTCCCAAGGTGCTCAAGATTGCTGAATGGAAAACCCAGGTCCACTTGAAAGAGACTTCATGTAACTAGGAACTTTCTTACTACCAAACATACTGAAATGGAACGCAGCAGCTAAACTTTGTATTTTCTACTTACTGGAATAAATTGATGTAGGTCTCAACATCTCTCATATCACCTTGTCTCCAGTTTTTCTTAAATCCAACAACAAGGGTGTTAGGTCTCATTCTACCCAAACCAGCAGCCTAAGAAGAACAAGAAGTATTTTATAAAATAACAGGTTACTGACACAACTAAAGGTTCTGTTTTCTGCTTAAGAGAATAATATTTTCATCAAAGCTTGAAGATAATTTTGCAAAAGGAATGTATTTCTAAGTATAAAGCCCCTTCTGATTTTGATGTGCATCTTCAGCACTTTAACATTTTTTTTTAAATACCTGCATTAAGTATTGTCCTCCATCCCTCAAGTCCTCTGCATGCACTGGTGCATAGAAAGCTTTCATCTTGTTTTTAATTAGCCATCGCTGATATTTGGCCAAATCAGTTGACAGCTCCTTCATGGCTTGCCTCCGAGGACCCTTTCAAAAGAAGGAAATAATAACAGGGGAGGGGAACAAGAATTAGGAATAGGAGTAATGGGAGTAAAAAAACCCCTCCCAATTTTTAGTCACTGCTAGAAACAAATTCAGATTCAGAGAACCTCAAAACATGCTTGACCATTATCAACAACACCCCAAACCACAAAATAGCAGGCACTGTCAGCAGCAAAAAGTGAAGAACTTTTACCATCTTTAGGAAGAGGGATGCTCAAAAATCAACCTTGTTCCCGCTGAGCACAACCCTCTTCCCCAGGGGCTGGGAATCAGCTTGTCCTCTAAAGCATTAACATGGTTTTAAAAGAAAAGGGCTTTGTAAAAAAATACACACAAATGCAGGATGACTTAAAACTACACTTTATGGGAGTCTTTGTATCCTGCAAAGTCACCTCCTCTTTAAAGAGTTCCTTTGTGTTATTTCTGTTGGGGTGAATCTTTTGTGTTCCTCCTAGATATCAAAATGCAGAACACAGGACAAGGAACAATCAAGAACACAGCAGCCCAGTTTTTGCAGGAGGACACAGACTCAACCAAATGGTCAAAGCTACTGAAGAATGAGGCAGTGCCACCCTTCCTTTAAGAAAGTCATTTTAAATAGGGAAAGAACATGCTCCCAAAGAATCTTCAGAGTTGCTTTCCTGCAAGAAATGTGACACCAGCTTATTCTTTCCTGTACAGCCCTACTTTTAAATGGCAGTGATTACATCTGTGATATCTTATCTCCCTAGCAGTCCTCAGTTTCTCCTTTCGTATTCACTGTAATATTAACTTTATATAGACAGAAATTAAAAGCTTTTCAAGACAGAGTATCTGTACGTGGACTGCATTAACTTGATTTGCTTTAATCTGGTCATTAGATTTATTACACTTGGTAAGTGTAATAAATTTAAAAACATTTAAGAGTAATCCATGTTTTTATTCAGTGTCTTCCAGGTGTGTCCTGAGCTTGGTGTGAGCTGCAAACCTTTTGAGGGTGGCCCTGCTCTCCCTGTCCATGTCACCTATGAAGGATGTCCCAGTCGCAGACCAAAGCCTGAGGGACACCACTCATCACCAGGCTCCAGCTGGACATGGAATCACTGATCACAACTGCCGGCCTGTGTCCTTCCCGCCAACTCCTCATCCACTCAGTCCCACACCCTTCAAACCCAGGTCTCCTCAGTTTGGACATGTCAGTTGTCACACAGGACTGGGCTGAAGGCCTTGCACAAGTCTGGGTAGGTGACATGTGCCAGTCCTGCATTACATCTCTTAGTCATGCACTTGCTAAAACGTTCCTAATGATGTGACAGAAGTGTGGCCTTAAGATATGAAGCAAAACTACTCAATTCCAGTGTGGTAAAATGCATTTATCTAAGTTTATCAGAGATGCCAGAGCCTCTCCGTAGCTAAATGGAAGTTTTGGTACAGATCACTGTATGACAGCAACCCTGTATCTCAATCAACACAACTCATGACAAGCTGATTCTGAAGAAAAGTTACTTGAAAATTGCTTCCTTCCCACCATCAAAAAATCACTCCAGTTTGCCACGTAAGACACTAAGTAATAAGAACTGTCAGAATTATATCCATGCAGAACCTCTGCAAACACATCCTCACTTGGTATTCTGACCAAAACATCCAAGGATACTTAGTGAAATATCAAGGGCTGGTCAGAAAGGGAAGAGGAAACACTTGACAATTAAATTAATCTGATAACTGAAGGAATAAAAAGCTATTTGGAAGGTTAAAAGCAATTTTTAGCTATTGATAATGAGTAACTAAACTGATATTGAGCTCCTGCTCAAGAAGGTTTCTTTTCTGTCAGGCTTTTTGTCAGAACTCTACAAAGGAATCAATCTCCCAATGTTCACTTCAATTAGAAGTAAAAGGTCCTTCAGTATTTAAGTATTTAATTATCAAAGGTACTGATTTTTTACAAATTTTCCCTGTAGTACACATAACTGGCATAGTGATGACCCATTAGCAAAACTTACCAGTAAATCTCTTCATGCATTTTTTAATGCCTAATGATGCTTTCATTAAAAAAAAAAAAAACAAAACCAAAAACCCAAACAAATAAACAAACCAAAACTTAAATATGAGCCACAAACGAAGTCAAACACGTTAAAAAACCCAAACCAAAAATCTGAGAGAAGAAAAACACCACCAAAGTAACTTTATAAAGACAGAACAAACTTACCATATGTACATGGCCACAGATCATCAAGCCCACATTCTTGGTGAAAGCATGGACAAGGTGAAGCAAAGCGGGACGTGCATTTGGAGCACCTGTCATAATTAAGCACTGAGGTCTAGAATTATGAGGGGGAAAAAAAGAAGATTGGAATTAGAATTAATTTGGAATTCTGGGGTTTTCAATAACAGAAAAGGTTCTTCCAAATATTAGCTGTAACAACATATTTGTAATAAACTCATCCACTTTTACAAGACTATGGTAAATTAAGAAAAGTTCAGCTGTTACCCAGCTGTCAGCAGATCTATGACTAATTGCATAAAAATTCAGTAATCCCATTAAATCTGAAAATCTACACATTTAAAAAGTTCAAGAACAGATTTTAGACAAGACTAGGTAAGAGGGATTAAATTTTTCTTCCCCACTAGTAAGTCACATCCCTTGCATTCTGTAGCTTATATTTTTTTGTGTCCAGCAGAAATCCTGGAATCATCTGCTCATTTTTTACATTACCTTCCTTCAGGAGGCAGAGCCAACCCAGTGCAAGTAAGTCAAAGGCAACTTTTAAATCAATTTTGAAAGAGGAAGTGTCCAAACTTCTGAGGCCATTACAGGAGATCACTTTTCATCATCATCATAATTAATAGGTGATACCATATGAATCCCCAAGGTAATCTCTCTCAATCTCCTTAGCTGCTCCATTTCATTTTCATGGATGCTTTGTTGAAAACTGTGCTGCTGCCAGGATCTTCATAACCTCAGAGGATGGCACCTGTACTGATAATCCCACTCAATCTGTAATTCCATTTACTTGGATGAATCACAGGAGATGAACAATGCCTTAGTGGATGGAAACCCTGACAGCAAACCTTGTGACAGCAACCTAGAGAACAGAATTTCCCATCTTTCAGTGTTACCTGAAGTTTTTCACGTGATCTTCCACTCCTGAGAGCCGAATGGAATGCTGCAGAGCATTCAGGTAAGTCAAGGCTTGAGTTGAGGATCCCCAGTTCACATCTGTTCAAAGATTTGAGGTTCCAATGTGTTATTTACAGTTGTCCATTGTAAAGCTTCATGATCACAAAATAAATGCTGGACATTGACTAAACCCACAGATTTAAGCTACACCTTGCCACATTTTACACAACACTAGTCAACAAACCCTACAGCTTAACAAGCAATTATATCTAAAAATAACATTTCTGTAGAAGTTTAAGCAAAATAGTTAAGGAAGGGAGTAGCTTTCTTTTGTCTGCACATTTCCAAGACCACAACAACTTCACAGAAGTTTCAACTTCACAAAAGAACACCACTTGAAGAAAAAATGCTGTGCTGAGTTATTTTATACCACAGCAAAGAAAAAACTGAATCTCAAAACACTGCCGAAACAAAGTCAGATACTTTCAGTGGAAAACTGCTAGATTAAGCAGATCCTTTCAGATTACTATTTTTATGAGGAAAAGTAAGACTCCACTATCATCTTTTTCCTCCCATACACATCTCTTGATAGACACAATGAATTTACCATTTTCCACATGCACCTTTTCATCCAATTACCTTTCAGACATTTATGCCTACGCGGCATCTTCATAATTTGGGAGGAGGGGGAACAGCAGTGACTATGCAGGAAAAATTCCATTCAATTACAACTAAAAAGGCTGAAACAGAAATTTAATCTAGTGGTCCAAACAGAAAGAAGTTGCTGGGGTTTTTCCCTGCCAAAGCCATATTTTTTTCCTTTCTTTCCCCCCTCCACAACCAAAAGAAGCCCCTGTACATACCTGGCTTCTTGTAAGTGACATAGATGTAAAGCCCAAGGACTATAACATAGGTTAAAAGTGCTGCCCACCAATTAATGACAAACATTACAATGCAGCACAGAATAGCTCCAATGAGAGAAATCCACATATTGTAGTATTTGAAAGCAGGCCGCCAACCTAGTCAAAATAAAATTTAGGAGGGTAGAAAAAAGAGGGGGAAAATTAATTTAAATTTAAAATGCAAAAGAAGGAAGGCACTGCACTTTTTCCCCTTCCCCTCCCTGGTATTCTCATCCACTGCATGTGAACATCTGATTTTCAGTGATGTAAATGCAGACTGGCACATTTATGCTTTCCATTTTCCAACACCTTCCAAATGAATTTCCAGCTTTCTCACACAGATATGTAAATGCTCCTAATTTTTTCCCCTAAGAGCACAGCTCAGATGGAAGCTTGAGGATGTATGTGCTATATGTCTATTGAACCAGGCGGTCTGACATTAGATTTTTCCTTTCAAAAGTAGAAAAGCATAAATCATCCTCCCATACCTCAGTTTCTTACATACTACTGTTTATAGTTGTGCATTTTTACTGTTTTCACATAGGAGTTCTCACTACATGAAAAGGACAGGTATATCCAAACAGAACTTGGGTACATCCAAGTACTAAACTGCCAGTTTTACATTATTTGCCACAAGTTTATCCTAAAATCTGGTATACACACCTCCATGAACACATCCAAGATTAACAAGTGTATTAGAGTTATTAAAGTTAGAACTGTTGTGCAAACAGTTATACCCACCCCCTGAGAAGAAAAAAAGCAAATCTACCCATTCAATAACTTAAGCTCTTAGGGGAGTTATTCCAGTTCAACTGCATGTGGACTGGGTGTAATGTACATCTGCTCTGCAGGTACCAGGTTTTGGCTTATTCCTGTTTACCCACACTAAGGACTATAAAAATGGGGCAATACCACCAACAATTCCTGTTTCTTCTTGTCTGGAATATGAAACATCAACAAAAACTGAAGACAACAAAAGGTGGTTTTGCCAGCACCAGCTACTGAATTAGCAAAAATGTTTTCTTCCCGAGTTTATGAATCAATTCTGAATTATCTTGTGTTCCCTCAGCAAAGATGACAAAATCAGTAGCCCCCAAGCCCTACTGGATCACCCAGTTCTCAAAACTTCAGAAGACCCATGAATACAACATATTAAGCTTTTAATGCCATGAGTAGTTCCTACCTGGAGATTTTGCAAGAGAAGCATGGAATACAGAGAAGTTAATCAAGGCATATGAGGCCAAGAAGAAATTAGAAATAATTGGAGCAATAACATTCAGTTCGGCTGTAAAATGAAAAACAAAAAAAAAAAGCAAGGAGTTATCGAGTTACCAAAGGTATCACTCAATGGTTTTGAAGATTACAGTGAAAAAATTCTGCTGTAAAGAATCTCATTTTTTGATATATTCTAAGGAAATGCAGTTTACCCTTTTGCTGACAGAATTTATATCAATGATCTCCTATTTACTAAGTTTTCTTTTAACAGTTAAGAAGTGTAGCTTTCAGCTTCAAAAATATAAGCACTACCAAGTGTTCTCGAAGCACTCTGGAAGCACTGCATACTTTCTCAAGATCATTAATTGAGAAAATTTCATTCCCAGCAGGGCTTGGATCAAACAGCGCACTAACACACTGGGTTCTGAAGAATTCCAGATGATCTAAATATTACAGACCAACACCATCACAACAGTGGTGCTTACACCTCCTTCAGTGAGAGGGAAAAACCTGATGCTCTCTCCTTTCCTTGAGGCAGCATGGTACAAAATATTTTTATGTGTATTCTCACCATCATTAAAAAACAAAAAACAAAAAACAAAAAAAAAAAAAAAAAAAAAGTGCTCAAAATGCAGAATGTGCCATCCTGGTCTGCAAGTTTCTAGCTGCAATCAAGCTTCCAGTCAGCATGGCTCAGCGGGGACCCCAAGGGGGAATCTCTGCCTCAAGCAGATGTGAAGGAAGGAGGACAGAGCAAACTGGGAAAAGAAGTTAAACACACTGGCACAGGACTCATAGATGGACACAGCACAATTCGTTTGCCACCTACAGAGAACATGTGCAATTAATTATAACCTAGAGAACCTTCAGCAACAGCAGTGTCAGCACTCAGCTCCACCATTTGTAACTTAACAGAAAAGTACATTTTAAATAACATTGCTCATGCAAGTTTGCATTTTACTGAAGCTGCCATTATTAAAAATCTGAAATAAACTTTCATATTTACAGGATGTTAACACTGTCTCAAGCAAAGGATGTATTTCTATTGACTGGCAGCACCTTAAGACAGATACCTATGATTAAAAAGAGAAGTGCAGTTAAAATTTACTGCAGTTCTTGACAGAGTTGTATCTAGAAGATAGGAGAAAGTAAGCCTCAAAATAACCAGATTTAGAAAGCTGACTTAGAATTAAGCTGTGCATTAGAACTCTAGGACGCTGTCATCAAGTTCCCAACATGCTTTATAAAGGACAAGTTCAAGTTCACAAGTGGAATGCTTTCTAAAGGACAAAAGGGGATTGAGATTTACTAAAATTTCAAACTAACCGATTAGTATGAATCCAAGAGCAATTAAAAATGTTAGAATATATCCTCTCAGTGGCTCATTGTTCTTCCCATAGCCTTTAGCAAACATCTGAAATCCTGGATAAATGCTGTCCTTGCACAAAGCCTAAGGGAAAAAATTAAAAAAAAAAAATCAAGAGTCAACATGCATTTTGCTCATGCCATGTTCCATTACACAGTATCTTTCTGAACACTTCTGGATAGTTTATAAACCATAGACTAATTGTATTCTCAACTGTCATTGCATCTCGACATTTTGCATTTCCACTTTTGTATCCTTAAGTAATGTCCACCTGCAAGAAGCAAATTTCCTGTTCTGTAACTGTCTATTCTACTTGACAACTGTCTTAAAATTACAAAGTCTTTTTTTACATATTTTATTTTCTCAGGAAGTGGAAACTTTGCCCAATATACACACTAGTTCTCTGCATCAATACAACTGACTCCTCACTTAACTTCTTTTAATCCAAAGACAGAGAAGGAGATTCAATAGTTAAACAAGAAGATAGAGCAAAATACACTTAGGAACCCCAACAAACAGTAACAAACTGTTCTCCCATTCTAAACAACAGGTAAATATGAGAACAATCCACTGATGTCATCTGATAATGGATAATGACAGCAGTATGTCACAGCCCTCTTCCAAAAATCATGACTCAAAATTATTATTCTTCAAAATATTACTGTTTTGTTCCCTTACTTACCTGGAAGATCTTAGGGGCACTCACAAGAGATGCTAATGCAGATGACAGTGTGGCTGAGAAAATACCTGCAGTAATCAGTGGTGCAAACCCTGATACCATGCTCATGACCTGAAAACCAAAATATTTTTTTTTTAAATATGTAAAAAAGTACACTAAACAAACAGGTGGCACCATAACTACAGAAACAGAAAAAAAAAATACTACACACTCTTCACTTAAAAGCTGTCTGAATATTATGCATTCATATAAATGAATGAGCTAGAGACAGCTCAGGGAATATAAGTGCATCCTGATTTCAGTACAAGAGGTGGTGGCTTTTCATACAATATAATTTGAAGCTCAAATTATCAAGGGCAAAAGTCTTCATGGGCACATAAGAAGATTAGAAGGAAGCAATGGAAGAAGAAATACTTTGGAATGTATAACATATTCCAACTAACCTATTACTGACTAACATGGTCTCAGAAACCCCAAGTGATAAAACATGTGAAAACCACATTCCTCACAATCTGTCATTTTAAGTTAGGCCTTTTTCCCCCAGTCAAAACCTGAAGGTGAAGACAAACTTGCTTCCTATCTCCCCAAGATCAAATCCCAGCACATGTCTGTAATCTCAGTGACAGAAGTCAAATGTAAGCCGGATGAGTAATGAGCTGGTACCTTCCAGTACCTCAAGGGGCCATAGGAAAAGAGGGAGATTATAAAAGTGAGTGCCACCCCTGTCCATGCCATGTGCATTGGAAGATCATCTTCAAGGTCCCTTCCAACCTAAACCACTCTGTGACTCCACTTTTCCACAGATTATATCTGTACCACAGCTACATGCAGTTTTGCACCTATCATGTGATTTAGGATACACAACAGTGTAATTAAAAAATGTTCATGGTTTCATAGAATACTTTCCTTTAAAGAAAAAAAGCTGAAGTTGCTCTAAGACAGCCAGTGCTGAAGAAATTTAGTCAACAGACCAAACTCATCAGGGTGCTTTTCAAGCACCATGTGGTTCTGCATCATTTGCACTGCTTCCTTGCCTTTTTCACCCAGGCAATCTCATTTAAATTATCAAGAGAGCAACCAAAGGAAGGCAAGAAAAAAGCATGCAGAAGTCTCCTGTTTTAAAGTTATTGTCACCTGAAATGGTAAAATCTTGCTGTCTAATAATCTTACTAGGTCAGATGTTCTCAGACATAGTGTATAGATGACTGATGAAGTTTTGCTCACTAAATTAATGGTAAAATTTACTGGATTTCTCCAGACCAGACTGACAATGACAGCTGGGCCTCTCAGTCAGCTGAGTCTGTGCACTACATCAGGTTTCACAGGTCAGTCCAAGGCATGCCTCGCTTGAAAAGACAAATTTAATAAAAAATGAGACTAAAGTGTCTGTCAGAGTAGTGTAACAAATGAAGGAGAGAACTTCCTGAAGCCTACTTGCAAGTTTATAACAAAAAAAAGGCATGCCAGGCCTATAATCATAGAGGAGTAAGACTAACAACACATCTATTAAGCTATCTCTTTATAAGCAACAGAAATTTAATTTTATAAGCAACAGAAAAATTTACAGTTTTAAATGGTAGATTCTAATAACCCTACATTATGTTACAGAATAAAATTTAAGAGGTGTAAATGCTGTACTAATATTGTAGAAAGAAACTTTTGCTATAGCAACATAATTAACAAATGCACATTAATTTTTATAGAAGCAGAATGTAAATTTTTTTTCCCTGCAAGGATGGCGTAATCAATCTTCCCTCATTATAGAGGGAATCTGTGTACAAGTTTCCCTCACTTTCCCTCTCACATGTAAAATATTTTAATGCCTTTACTTTACTACACTTGCCTCAACATGCTATTTGCTTCTGACAACCGACTCATATTTTACATTCTCTTTTCTAGATTCTGTCCAATGCTTCAAATTATTGACACTCTCTATTTCTGACTACTACCCTGTTTTATAAATTTGAGAGATATCCCAGCAAAGCCTATGCAATTAATATTTGGCATTTTAAAAGCTAGCAAGTTATGCCTTAGGTTAGTTAAGTGCCTTTAGGAAGCTCCTCTAAGCCAGGAGAACACAGGGGGAACCAGATCCAGCAGAATCAGTGTGCCATGGTGTTGAACTCCCCTCCCTCCATCCCCAACACAATCCAGACCTCCTGATCACGAACCAAGGAGCCCACAAAGGCAGCTGAAATAGCACTGAGATTTTCATCCCTGCAGAGTAAAAGGGAAGAGTGGCCCTGCAACACTGGTGTGCTGACACAGACATACAGTTCCTGCTGATAAGGGCCTCATTATGTTTGCCTGGCATTTACAGTTAAGCCAGTCTCCTAAATTTCAAGCATTTGGTACCATGAAATATCATATTTTGATACAATTCAGTTCCTTGGTCCAGCACTCTGGAGCAAAACAAAAATGCTGTATTAAAACAACTGAGTTTCATTCTACTTTCAACTTTCATCCAAAGTTGAAAAAAATATCTGCACATTAATTACCCAAAGCTGTAACTTTTTGTTGGGAAGCTCTAGGCTGAGGCTATAGAGCCCAGAACAAATTTTTGCAAATACTCTTCTACCAGGTAAGCCTGGGCACAGAATAACCACTGAACAGAAATATCAAAAGCCTGTGAGGAGCTACAATTCACGGCAACAGAAACTAAAGATGGTCCTTCTAGGCAGGTCTGACAGCCTGTTTCACCTCCTGTCCTCATTCAGAGTTCCTAATCTAAGATTTCCACAGGTAAATCAGACTACAGGTGATCCATGTGCTGCCTGAGCAGACCCACACCCTGAGCTGACCCAGCAGAACTGCAGATCAATTCTTTGGAAAAGAACTGACTGCAGCACAGAGTGTCCTGAAGTGATGAAGTCATTACACTGTGAACACAAATTGGCACTTTCTGCCCCAGAATCTGCCTGTTTTCAAGCTGGAAGAGAAATACAACGATCCTCCCTCACCTTAGGGATTCATTTTAGTTTGTGCAGTAGTTTTCTCAGCTATTTACCATACAGAAAAGAACCTGAGAAGCACACAAGTGCGGACATCTCCCTTCCCACACACACCCTGCACTGCATATGAAAAAACAGTATCTCTCCTTAGAGCTAACAGTCAGAGATACAAAATTGTGAGCAGCTCAGTTATGAAATGGACAAGAGTCTCATTAGATGAACAGCCTCTCACACAAACATTTTCCTTCTGACAGAATCAGACTCTTCTCAGAGAGGCACAGCAAAAGCTGGGAGGGTGAGAGAAAAAACAGCACGGGGAAGTCCCACTGGGTACAAAAATGAAATTTCAGAGAAGGTTCTCAAAACTGCAACAAAGCAGGGGGGTGTGAGGGGCACCACATTCTCTGTGCTGCCTCTGGCCTTCAAAGTGACTTTTTCTAATTGACAGAAACTTTTTTCCACAGAGAGAGGCAAGAACAATCTGGGAGACAGAAATACCCTGAAGTACAAGTAACATTTATGATAAGAACCTTTCAATAGTCATGACTTAAAGACACGGAGGAAACCAGTTACAGGCTATTCACAGCTGTATATTTGACAATACGTTGGTTCTTTTGAGCTTAAAACAAACAATGAAAGTCATCAGATTTTGCAAATTTGTCAATCCCACAACAGCAATTCTGACTTCCCGAACTAAGTTAACCCCATGGATGATACTCACATTATTATACTATAATAATTTCATTAGTGGATTTCAGCTCAATCTCTGGCCAACTTTTTGTACACACATTAGAAAAACTTTGGGCAAAGATGGGACTACCATAAACTGAACTGGAATCAGTGAGCAGTAAATTAATTTTCCTTTGGATTCTTTCAAACCCTTACCAGTAGCTCATGAACAACCCAGCTAGCTGTGGTGAAAAGACTGTGAATTACCCCGTAACTTGCAGAGGATTTTTAAATACTGTAACATCATGTTTAATGAAAATTCATGACCTTGTTACCACTAAAGGGGAAGCTGTGACAAACAATTAAAATAGCCTTTAAAAAAAACCACTGTATTTTCTAAAAAACCCTTAAAATTTAGCAAGCGAATTACTGACAGAGGCCACCTATGATTAATCAGCAGCATTACTGAAAAATCAGTACATTTACCCTCACTGGTGAATGATGACATTCAGGTACCTAAAGCAAGCTGCAGCACCACCACCTAAATCCAAACAATTTGCTCAGAAAAAGAGTAGATATTTATGCCACCTGTGTATAAACACCTAAGAGTTTTCAAAAGGTATTCATTATTTTGCATACCAGCTGAAGTATACCACACACCTATTCCAGATTAAATTTGTATTTATGAAGGCCAGTATGTACAGTTTATGACTTTACCTAACAAGCAACTGAAAAAATACAAGGCAACAAATCCAAGGAAAAAACAAACAAGACCTGCCAAAACAACAGGCAACAAAAAACCCCAACCAACCCAAAAAACCAACCAAGAAACCCAAAACCAGCAAAAAAAGCCACTGCACAGCTCCCCCAAAACAACAAACAAACAGAAAAATTAAAAAAAAAATCAGCAAAAAACAACCAAAAAAATCCCCCAAAAAACAAAAAAAAACCCACCAAGACACCAAATCAACAAAAACACCAAAAAAACCCACCAAACAAACAAAAACACCAAACCAAATTAAAAAAAAAGAAAAAAAAATCCTCCCCAAAAAAATCCAAAAAAATCTGAACACAAAACCTGATATAGAGATTAAGGAGGAAGTTTTATACCTGGAAATTGTTCATCAGCCCATAGTGACACCCTGCCTGAGACTGACAGGATGAGAAGTCATAATTGAGTTTGCAGGCTGCACTAGTGCAGTTTGCCAGCTCGCTGACAATGGTGTCGTTAACATTCCCTGTGGCATCTCGAACTACACAGGAACCTACAATGGACACAACAGTAACAAAAAAGCATTAACAAACTGAACCCGAAGTTAAGGATAGGTGTTAATTCCTTTTTATGTAAGCATTATCTAACAGAGCAACATTAAAACACCACATTTAGTTTTTCAAGATGCTACAGTACTAAGCTCATCCTCACTATGAAAACAAACACAAACAGAGCAACTGCTCCCTTGCCTGAAACAATCTTTAGTTTTTTAATATATCTGATTGTAGGAAGAAACAAAGTTTTAGCACGGAGGAAAAGCATGCCAATAGGCTTGCAGGAATTTACGAGCACAATCCCTGGCATGCCTGAGGCCAGGCTGGACACTGTGTGATCTTCAAGGTCCCTTCCCACCCAAGCCATTTTATAGTTTTATGACTTTACACTTTCTCTTGTAGTCAATTTTCCTAGAGGAGTGCAGATTTGTTTTGTGTGTATAGATGTTTGCAGACAGGTACAAATTCTGTTGCAGCTGTCACTATGACTCAGCCATTAAAAAAAAGAAGTTTCATGAAAGGCTGTTACAAGCCATTTCCCAATGTTTAAGTAAGCCATCTCCTATGTGACCATGGTATTTTTCAGGCGGTTTCTTGGTGAAAAACAGACACAGAGTGTAATTTCTCCCATATTCTTTTATAATCATCACCTTAACTACTGTCTTTTGTTCATCTATTATTACATTTTAATTTTGCTGGTCAAGAAAATGCTAGAGAAACAGTATTTCTGCCTGTAAATATTAAGAAAATGGTATTTTAGTACCCGTTAGTTCAAGTCTTCTATTTCAAGGGGGTTTTGTCTCATCTATGACAACAAGTAGATAAGACTAAGTATTATTTAACATTCTGTAGTCTAATAGTAGAGGTAATCAAACTGTTTGAACACCAGGAAATACTTTGGGGACTGGAATTAAATAAGGAGTGGGGAAAAGTCCAGAGAGTCAATAAAACTCCTTTCCTTTACTCTTTCAGGAATCTGAATGACAAGAACTGCCTTGCAACAAAACCCCATGACAGCTAAGGATCTAAATTAACTATTTGCAAAAATTAAGAAGGCAGAGATCTGCTGCAAGTGTAAGTTTATTCAGTAATATTCCTAGGCATCTATGTATGTTGTCTCTCTTCCACGGGGAAAATTAATTCCTGATTAGTTATACCATATTTAAATTCTTGTGAGACATCAGAACTTGATTAACAGCCCACCACAACACCTGGTCCCAGTAGGTGGACATTAATTAATCCTTCCACTCCTCATTTCTTTTTTAGTTACTTATTATGCCTAACTGGTGAAATTACAATAAGTTTCCTACACCACACACCAGTCTTATGCTTTTCTTGTGAGTATGTGGAGGAGCTGAGGTTTTTAAAATTGTTTTCTTGTTTAACTGGGAGTAAGAGCTTTGTAAGAGGAAAATGTTTCCCTTTCTTCACTATTCAGGTATCTGCCCCAGCCACTCGAGCAGCATAAAATGGATTTGACAACACACTTCTCAGCTGAACTATTTGTAAACAGCATTTTGTTGTTGACAAAATTGCAGTGGCAGGCCAATTATACTGAACAACTCATTAAATACCTACAGTGCACTATCACAGCCCTTCTCTCCTCCTCATTCTGTCAAAGTTCAAACTCAGCTTTGCCAGGACTTTCACACATGCAATCAAAATGTGGCAGAAAGAGACATGGAACAAACTTAATGTGGGCCTTACTGAGAGAGAATGTACAACAGGCAGGCAGGCTCTGTTCTCAGCAGAAGACACTTAGATAAAGTAACAACAATAAATGCTACTTTCTGTAAGACTCATTCAGAAAAGTTGCATTTATTTATATGATTCTGGCAGTTTTTTCCCTAAAGTCTTTAGGTCTTCCCTCCTGTGAAAATAAGATTGCACCTTTTCACAGGCATTTACAAGCATATTCCTGCCAAACTGAAATAGAGCTTTGCCAGGCTTTAAGCATGAGAAAGTTTACAGCCATCTCTAACAAATTATCTCCTTAATATATGAATTCCAGAATTACTACAGCCCTTCAGAGTGCAGTTCAGAGTGTTTAATTTTACTAGTGCTGCGAACAATTACAGTTTGGCTCTTGTGAATTAGTTTTACTTTCATAACTACAGGAAGCAGGTCATAATGCTACTCAGAACTTTGGCTTTTTCTTTGTTAGAGCTCCCCTTGTTCTTAAAGTGATAAATGTAGTTCTTTGAAATGTATCTTCCACGATTTTTAAAGCAAATTTGTCTGTGAAATCTGCCTTCTCATGCCACCTGCTTGTGTGCCTCAGTCCTCTGCTGAATTATGAAACTGAATTATGCATACCAATGTCTCAGTTATCCTTCTGAAATAGCTGCCTAGCTGTAGCAGCAGGATCAGTAGTTTTCCTTCTTTCTTTTCTACTCAGTTTAGCCTTCTTACTACAGAGCATACAAATAGTGAGTTAAGTTCAGAACATCTTCCTCCTCTTCAGATATGACTACGGTGCAACACTTACTACCCCTTCACATCTTTAGTGACTTGCTTACACCACTCTCTGGGAAAGGAATAAAAGTGGTTTTGTTTGTCCAATACTCCTGATCCAACGCCTCAAAAGGAGCTGAATTTCACCCATGATCTCTGACTCCTGCTGCCTTTTTCTAATGAGCAGAATTCAAAGTGTAAGTCAGTACATGGCAGAACATTTCTGATGAATCAATTTCACGTCCAGTTGGTTTTGCAAACTGCTTCTTTTGTCAGTTTTTATACTGCACTTTTCACGTTTGGAAGCTGATCAAAGTATTCCATTAATAAGCAAGTATTAACAATAATTTGAGTCTTGTGTGGATTGAGGTTCCAAAGGATTCAAATTTGGTAGCAAGAGGTCTATGCAGTCAATCTAATTAGGAAATGAGGGTAGCTCATTATGCTGCATAAAGTACAATCACTACAGAGCAACTGTTTGGCAGAGCTACACTCCCACGTTAGCCAACAAAGGCAGACTAGCAAGATTGGTATCTTTGAAAGGAAGTATCATTAGTGGTAAGATCAATGGTCCTCTCAGAAATGAGAATTTCACTCAAAATGCACCACAGCTATTAGAAAACAAGGTCTTTCACGTAAGAAAAATTATTATTGCTGTCAGAAACTACTTTATGTGACATGACTAAAAAAATGTTTCCAATCACAGGCAAGAAATGTGCATGATTCAATTACAATTCTGTAATCTTAAGGTTACTAGAATTATTTTATATGTGGGGAAAACATAGTAAACCACTGGTACTCTACAGCAAGACTGGTACCAACCCCAGGGCAACTTCTACAGAGGACTTCAAACAACTGTGGGCTGGGAAAGACTGGGAAGAAAAGACTCAGATCAGTCTCTGATTATTTCTCCTCTTTACAGCAGAACACGACACTTCCAAAAGTGGGCTGATGAGAACTGAAGGCCGTTCTTGGTCTCCTCCCTCAGCTGGGGAATTACTGCTCAAACATCCTCACCACAGTGCTGTCTGATCATCCCACAGCTCCCTGCAGGTATGTGGCTGATTACCATAATCCTCAAAACAACACAGGTGTTTTTTTCAGTGGGTATTTCCTGAAAACACGCTTTTCTAATCCAGGGATTATCCCACTGCTAAACTGTAAATCCATTAACGTAAATAACTGCAACAATGAGGCAACACCGATAGAAGTCTACTGTGATCTTCTGCCTGAAGTAGTCAACTTTTCTTAGAAAACCATCAGTTATTTCATGAAATTATAAAACCAGCTGAAAACTGAATCTCCCAACAGCAAAAACAAGAAACCTTTGGCTATTACTTTCCCGTGCAAGAAAGTCAATTACATAACGACTGTGCATAACAAATTACATAAAACCAAATCAAAACACGTCCTTAGAACAAACGTGAAAGGAGAAAGTTAAAAACATTCTCTATTTACCTACAGACACTGCAATTCCTGCGTAAACCAATGTAGTGATTAAGATGGCCAACAGTGTTCCTTTAGGTATGGCTGACTGAGGATCCTGAAAGAAAAACGTCAGTGGACAGTGATGACAGAGGTCAATGGACACTTGAGTGGTCATGGAAAATGTCTTTAATTCACTACTCACCGCAAGGTCTCCCGAGATATTTGCACCAGCAAGTATGCCAGTTGCAGCAGGGAAGAAAATAGCAAACACAGAAAAGAAGGTTTCCTCTTGTCGGAAATCCGGCCCAAAATTCTCCATGAATATGTCGGCTGCAGGGGAAGATTTAAGTCTGTGAATATTCACATGGAAGCTGAAGTATGAACCCATTCCAGCCACTATCAGACCAGTAAAAAAGCTGACAGTCACAGGACTTTCTTAAAACTAAATGTAGAACATTTAAGCCCTAATTCATCACTTCAACTCAAAGTCAACACAGTGAACTTAAGCAGATTTAAATGTAGAAAAAATACTTACAGTATAATCCAGCTTTTTTAAATTTAATATATATTCAATATTAAGTAATACTCAAGTTTTGACCCAATTGCGGAAGTGACAAGCAATCAGGAAAAGTCTCCACAGTTAAACAAGACTATAAGATATACTAGATGTTTAATTTAATAATAGCAGCTTATTTTGGAAAGGAAGGAATTGTTTACCATACTGTAAACTGTTCCAACATACCATTGTAACCAAAGAAACCTTTGGGCTTCTTGCTCTCCAGAGGAATAAATGTTCCTATGACAAAGTCTCCTATAGCAAGAATGAGGATCACCAGCAGGACTATCTGTGCCTGAAACACAATGACTGCTGTCAGACAGGAGAACTTGTTCTTTTCATAGTATCAAGTGCTGTGCTATAAAATGTAAATGTTTACTTGATTCCAAATTCAGCTTCACCTTCTCAGCATGTTCTCTGCAAAAAAATCAGGAAAGCTGGAGAGAACTTGTACAAGGATTTTTAATTATGAAATAGGAATAATTTCCAAGTTCTATGCCTAATCAAAAAGGTTTATTATTGCTAAATGCCTCAAAAATATACTTGTAGAGACAAAATGCTTAAAAGAATTAATTTCTCATATATAAGCCTTCCAGAAGGAATGTATTTGAGGAGATTCAAGAAATTTACATGAAAATAGCCAAATGCCAAACAAATGCTACTACTGCATTAACTAGCCATGGTCATCCTGTGTCTTATACTTTAGTATGTGGTATTTTCTAAAAAATGTATTACATCCAGAATGAAACAGGTCTTGTTTCCTATTTTATGCAAGGAAATATTTTATTTTGCCACATTCTCATGTTATCAATCCTTAATAAGGAAATTAAATTGCAAACTGCAACAATTACTTGTTAATTCCTAGTTTTGACACTTCTTTTATTACAACTTAGATTTTTAGTCACTTTTCTGCAGAACTATTATAAACCCTACAAGTTGAACAAGAAGTATTTTAACCATCCCACACCTCTAAAGTGTGTGCAAAGATAAATCCAGGCACTGCAGGGATGGTTCAGGTCTTCCATTAAAATAAGCAATCACACTGCTGTTATCTTTTGGGTGATTTGTTTCCTTAGAAAGGAATGCCCGTAGCTTGGGGAAAGCTATTCACAGACCTTTTTCAGGCCTAGGATCAGGAGCTAATACACAACATCACTGCGGCATTGTTCATGCCTTCAAAATAAAGTTTTCAGTTCACTCAGCCTCTCAGGAAAAAAGGGTGGAACTGTGATAAACAGAGCAAAATGGCCTGCAGCAGACTGAAAAGTCCACCTGAAGAAAAACAGTTTATGTCCTGTATTTAAATCGTTGTAAAGCCTCAAGAATAGGTGAGGGGTGTGAGGATACAGCTGGGTGCTTACAGAAGTCTTCAGTAAGACAGAAACATAAACATTAAGTTATAACAGAGCAATTGCCACAAGTGGATTTTTCCAGTAACTAAGGAAGCTTCTCCCTGAAGCTAGGGATGTTTGCTGAATATCTTACTCAAATTCCCAAGTCTGAAAGAATGGGCTTCTAAGACTTCAACACAAGGAGCTGAGAAGTGAACACTACAAACTCTAAAAACCCATTTTTTAAAGCAAACTTCCCTGGAATCAATCCCAGTCTCTCCTCACTTTTAGATCTGGTTCAAAGGCATTATGACAGATTTCCCTGCTCCATTTTCTCTAAGACCTGGCTAAGGCATACGAGAACACCACAGATCAAGATGGAGACACTGATGCTTTGCTAGGCTGAGTTCTGTTAGCCCACATGAAATGCCTGTTTGACAGGTTCCGTTGCCAATCATTGCTCCCACTTGCCTCATTCCATGACCGAGAAACCAAATCTTGACTTTTACATTGAGGACAGGACTTTTGAAAGCTATCCCTAAAATAAGGATGGCACTGCAGTAATACCACATTTCAGGTTTGATGTAGAAACATTAAACAGCGGTATTTTCATGCAAACTATTGTTATATAAATGCTCATGCTACACAGCAAAATGAAGATACTACTTGGTGACTTAAAGTGGCAGCAGCCAGAAGATCATTAACAAAAAATTCTTTCAAAACAGTTCAGAATAAGGAGGTCATCACTGTTTGCAGTTGGGTGTATAAAGAGAGCATCACAAATTCAAGTTACAGAAAGTGAAGGGCTACTTGAGAAAGGTAAAGAGTTTCTAAAGAAGTTCATGACCAGGTCAATTTCTGTAAGTTTCTTTTCTCCCCAGTAGATCAAAGCAATGCACTCGATCTTCACTCACTTCTTCTAGGAGCCCTATTTCTTGGAAGCAACAATGATAAAAACAATCCTCTCATTTTTATTATAAATAGCATCATCATCTTGATGAAGGAGCACAAGAAACTCACAATACTTCATGAGGAGGCTCCTTCAGCTGCCTCTCAGACAAGAAAACAGGAGCTATTGTGATATCAATATACATTGGGAAGGAAGGCCAAGTGAGAGGCTCTTCTCAATTTTTTTTTTTTTTTTTTTTAGCAAATTAAGGACAGATATTCAGAAAAAGCCTACAAAGTGCAGGCAACAGAGAGCAAGCTACAGTGCCTCATAATGCCAAGCAGAAAACTGGTAAGGCAGAAGAGCTTCTCTGTTAAGACCTCTTCAGTCAGAGCTGACCTAAGAGTGAGGTTTTCCCTCCCACAGATGCATCACCACCAATGCTCAAAATCCTTCTCCATGCTGGGTCTAGTGAGTGCATCCCACCATCTGGCTGTTTCCAGGTGAAAATCAAACCAGAAGAGAGTGAAAGAGAAGGGAAGCCAGCCCATTGTTTTTCATCTTCCGAATCTGCCTGAAGTTCATAGTAAGGGAAAATTCCCAGGCTGAAGTTCTTACCTTCTCTTGTGCTGTAACTGCCCAGAAGAGGGAAATGCCATTAATCTATTTGACAATGTCATTAAGAGTGGATTATGCTGGAGTTTAGGTTCTCATAGATGCTTAAGCTTCCAGTGAAGTGGTTTAAGATTTGAAATGCTGCTCAGAGCTGCACATGCTAGTGCCAGACCAAGAGCTACTGCATAAAAGTCAACTCGGTTCTAATGTACCATCAAACAATACTGAATACACTGAATACACTAAAAATAAATCAGACAGCTAAGGTACAAAAATGGAAGCAAAATTATGAAGCAGAGAATTAAAAAAAAAAAAAAGGGAATTCCTTACTTTTGCTTCCCACTCCATTCCTGCAATGGAAATACCCAGCAGTATAACCACTGTGATAGCTCCTATGATTCTGATATCATTCATTTCATCGATCATCAATGTTCCATTTTCCTAACAAAGCAAACAAAAAAATACACAGTCATATACTTCATCAGGTAAATATCTTCCCTAAAGAACAGCATTCTATTCACTATAATTTATTAGTAGTTTACCTGCACACCACAAATTTACTGATTGTAAATTCCCTTTAAGGATACAAGTAATTTGGGTTTTGCCTTGTTTTTAAATCAATGAATCTTCCAAATGGAAACAATAGGGACTGTTCAGCCTGGAGAAAAGGGAGACCTTACTGCCATCACTTAGTATTTAAAGGGGGCTTACAAGAAATTGGATAGGGCTTGTGGTGACAGAACAAGGAATAATGGTTTTAAACTTAAAGACGGCAGATTTAGGTTAGATGTAAGAAATATTTTACAGTGAGGGTGGGCAGGCCCTGGCACAGAGCAGCTGTGGCTACCCCTGGATCCCTGGAAATGTGCAAGGCCAGGCTGATGGGGCTTGGAGCACCCTGGGATGGTGAAGGGTGTCCCTGCCCATGGCAGGGATGGCACTGGGTGGTCTTTAGGGTCCCTTTCAACCCAAACCATTCTGTGATTCTACTTGGATGGGGGATGAACTAGGTGACCTTGAAATGTCTTGTCCAAAGCACACCATTTTGTGATCAGATGAATAAAAAAAACAGTAAGTATATACTTTATATACTCAAACATTCTATATGAGGTGTAAAACTTTATAGATAAAGTATAATCAATATAAGCAGTGTCATCCACAAACCTTGAGTAACTCCACAACAGTCTCTGCAAAACCAACAACATACATTGCCACTGCCACAGCATTGGCAAATGCAAAAATCAGTCCTATGGCACCACCAAACTCTGGCCCCAGACTTCTGGAAATTAAGTAATATGCTCCTCCTGAAAGAAAAAAAATACAAATGACAAAGAAGTCCTCGACATGATAGAGCTTGTAACAGACAGTCATCAGCCCTTTAACATTTACACAAGTCAGAATCTACTCACTCTTTATTCCCTGATGTATTAGAAAATAACCCTTAACTCAGATAACATCTGTCCCCTTAACTTAGGGACAGATGTGCTGAAGTTTCAGGAATGTATTTCAAGTTCTTAGGAAAAGAGACCAGGTGGAAATAACTATAAATGATGCACCACATCATATTATTGCATATTAGGTATGCAACTAGTTCTGTGGCTAAAAACTGTAGAACACAAGCTGCAGTATAACTGGGCTTTTTACTTCAAACTGCCCAAAGCACTTGTGCAGGCAAGATCAAGCAAAGCAGACTGCAATAAATCCACTAAAGTTCCAAGCTTCCAAGACCTGTTCCTAAAAGCTCTGCTTATAATGAATTTTCTGCCCTCCAATGGGACTCTCAAGAGCCTGCTCTTTGTACTTTTGAGTGGAACAAAAAAACAACAAATCCCACATGACAAATGAAAATCTGAGTATCTGGAACATTACAGGAAGGTAAAGTTTAGAAAACGTAGCAAAGGCTTATTCCTCAAACTTAAGGTTAAGCTTTCTAGAAGCAACAAAACCCTCCAGCTCCAGTCTGAAATAACAGAGTGCATGTAAAAAATCTGCAACAGAAAATACTTAATTTCACTGCCTTGGACTTTTTGCGGAAATCCTGTATAAGTACCCAGCTTTGACATCTTCTGTATTTCTTATGCAACATTAAAAAAAATTTACTGTATTACAACATTTTCATAGGAAAAAATGTTCCTATGAAATCTTACAGTTCTTCCAATTCAGGACTTCAAATTTCCTAATGAAGTACTATTTTTCAAGAACGACTTAAAAGAAAAAGCTCCTATATGAATGCAAAAACCTGATATACATAATATAATTAAAGACCAGAAAGGCATTCAGAAACTTAAGCTTGACATAACGCTAACAGTCATAGCTGATTTTTCCCATTGGGTCTGTTTACTTTGCGAGAGTGAGGCTTTTCTCTTCATTCTTAGTATTAATGAAGATAGTTTTATAACCTCCTACTTTAGTCCTACCACATTTTTTTCCTAGCAGCAGTCTTGTAATGTCATGAAGCAGTCTGATCATGTCAGAGGCACCAACCATTTCCAAAAATAGCTGACAACACCACATAAACCATGGAAGAGAATGAAAACCATCACCCTCAGGAAAGCTGGAGCTAACAGAGTTTGCAGAGTTACTTGTGTGAAGGTTTATTTCAGGACATAAACACACTCTTAACCAACCCGTGCACCTCAGGAGAATATTAAGACCCTACTCCATAGCTGGATATGTAGCCTTAAAAACATCTGTATTACAAAAATTTACACCAATCAAGTTCCTTTTACAGCATAAGAGCAGGGTTAAATCTAAACTAGTTTAGATTTAAACTAGTTTAAACTAATTAGATTTAAACTAGTTTAAATCTAAATAGTAGGCTATCTATTGACTTTTTGTTAATTACGTGACTGTTTAATCACACACAGAACACAAGGAAGGCTTTGCTCCTCAGCAACACTGAAGTGTGCACTCCAGAGTGAGGAAAGCTTTAAAAACCTCATGAAAATAGCATTACCTCCTCTTACAAACCCATTTGTGGCTATTGCTGAAGTAGACAATCCTGTAATAGTTGTCACAACAGTGGCCATTCCAATAACCAAGACAGAGAGACCTTTTGGGAAAACAGATGAAAACACTGTAAGCCCTGCAGCATTAAAGAGTACAAACCTTCAACTTAATTTCATTTAAATACTCAAGTCTTGCAAGTAGAACACAAATTTACTTTCAAGCAAAAGGCTTCCTCTTTGCCCATAAGGATAAAAATAAAATTGGGCAAAGATTCTCTTTAATCAGCAAGGTAAGAACTCTATTCTACAGATCAATCCAACATTTAAGTTAAGCCTTTGGAAAGATTTGCTTATATACTACACAGTCCATATGCAGAGTTTAATAATAAGAGATCAAAAATTTATCTCTACAGTTCACTGAAGACTTGCAAATGTAAATTTTAAAGTACTTGCCTTGTACCTAAATAAAAAGGTCTAAGTAACTGGTTGAAGTTTTTGATAAGATAAATTACCATAAAAATTGGCAATATTAAGGTAATTTCCTATTCCTGTTTGAAGTAAAAGCTCAGGATCAGTATCTCTTGTGGATCACATTTGAAAGTCACTGAAATAAAATTACGGCATTAGTATCCATACCTATCCCAGCTTGTCCTACAATCCATGATAGTCTGATGAAGAGCATCACACCCCAAATATTTAACATACATCGTACCTAGGATAAAGCAGAAATGTAACATAGATTGGAAATACAACACAGATTGCATCTGCAGTAATTTCCATTAATTCTTCCTTTCAGTTTTTAATGTTCTTGAAATTATCTTTCTGTATTTCCTCACTTTTAAAATTGCAGTATTTCCTCACTTTTCAAATTATTTCACAAGAATATGATGTTATCATAAAAGTTTAGGACTGGTTTAAAAAAAAGGACTTTAAATATTATTAAAAAGTTACTACCTTAAACACAGAGTTAAGAGTAGTTCAATATCTACACTTGCAGTATGCTACAAGCAAACAATAATAATAATTTAGATTCTAACCTTTAGGATCCAAAATTCACAATACAGAATACACGACTTAAAATATACAGGAGTGACTATAATATCATGAGGTCTAAAACCCCAGTCTGCATCTCCCACAAACCTCTCTCTCTCAAAAAAAAACCAAACCATGCACTAAAGCAACACCCTACTAAATAACTTACTCTTCTGTACCATTTGTATCTTAAAACACATATGCACAATAAAAGGATGGAGAGGTGTGCATTTTTTTTTTTAATTCTTGTATTTACAACTCTCAGGTCTCAATAGAGTTTGCTTTGTTCAGAATTTAGACAGGAGACTAAAAACAGATCTTGGGTCTCTCTCTTCCCTAAAGAGGAATATATCAATCCTACAGAAAAGGAGATAACCTCTCCAAACCACAGAAGTACAGCACACATTTTTCTACGACTATCTTTTTCCTTCTTGGAAATCATGCAATGTAAAAACTCTTAAAACCTGTGTTAAGAAACCATAAACCCTTAAGAACTTAAAGCCCTGAAGTACTTATTGCCTTAAAATTCAGCTGAAATAGGAGAAACCCTTCATAAAATTATGGCATTTATCACACCTCTCATGCACGTAATCTTTATACTGCACTATCACAATGCCTGTCAACAAAGAAGGTGGTTGGCAAGATTTGTAAGAATAGATCAGCACCTGCAAAAAACTGAAGAACCATATATCAAACTTACCAGCACACCTTTTATCCAGCCAAATTTGACCACCCCTTTGCTGTCGGGTGTGTAAGCAGCGGCTGCATCCCCAGCTGGTGTGCCCTCCTCACCATTGGCATAGCCATCCTCAAATGGCTCCTTTGAAAACACAAAAAAAGTTTTTGTGTCACTGACAGAGCAGAGTGGGCATGTGAAACTTATCTTGTAAAAAAAACCACCATCTTTTACAGAAAAATAAAAAGAAAGACATGTCAGAAGTTTTGAGCTGCTCCTTTATGTGCCTTGCATGATGCACATCTCGGATTTAAAGGAACATACAACAAACTTACAAGAGCAAACTGTTAACAGCCAATGTGGTAAGTATATTCAAGAATTAGCTCCAGATCCGCAAAAAAGTCAAACACCTGGTCTGTAGAAAAAGAGCTGGAAGATTTCAAATGCACAAGAAATTTTACTTCTTATGTGAAAGCACAGACTGCTCTACCACAAGTTACTGGTCTCTGCTGTAGCATTTCCTGTGGCTCAGACATAGCTGTCATTTGATCAATTTTTCAGGAAATAAATTATTCATTTCCCTGCAAACTATTCTACTACTCTTTGTAAGGTGATGCTGCCAGAAAGAAGGATGGGAGATTGGCATTTCAGGGAAAAGGAGGGAAGAGAAGTCTCTTCCCAAATACTGCTCACCATTTAAATGGGAAGGATCACAGATGGAGACAACACTAGCCCCACGGACAAAGGCCAACTTACGTCTTTTATTTACAATTCAACTCTCAACTTCAAAGATGCAGAAAACCTCAACTTTAAGCATAATTGAAAATATATGTGTATACACACACATATATGCTTGCTTTAAAAGCAATTTTGCTTTACCAAGCCAGGCAAGCACCAGAACATTTGAACTCAAACATTTCCTACACTTGCTATAAGAAAGCAAGAAGCACTCTAAGCAGTTTATCCAAGGAAACAAGTATTAAGAATGGATACAGTAGAAAGACCCTGAACAACATTCAACAAACCAGCTCAAGCAGCATACTGCAAATCAGCTTGCATCTCAGGGCTTAGAAAACATTTTAACAATTAGAGATTCAATCCCAACAAGGTAAAGAGCAAAACCCACATTTGCTAAGTAAGACACAAAACAGAATGGACACAAATAAGGCTTTCAAGTGTATGCAGGGAAAGAATAATAAAGATTAGGGTGAGGTATATTACCAAATTCCTTCTACTCTTGCTGTATTAGGTACCAGATACATCCTCAGCACAGGGTTCAGAGGAAATATTTCTACACCTGTCAGTTATGGTGTCCTCATATGCTCTTACTATCAGCAGTAAACATACAAACCAGACTTTTAAAAACAGATAATGTCAACCTTATCCAAAGGTCAGTAGCACAGGCTCATGCCAGTGCTTCTCTTACTGATGTGGAATTATGAAATTCCCATAGAAACAGATACACCTGCAACACATCTGGTCATCCTGTAAGGCACAAGCCTTCCACTGTTAGGTAGAATCAAGATCAGTTTCCAGATCATTACCTTTAACAGTTTACTCTCTTAAAGAGCACATTATATTGCATCCTAAGGGATTACAATTAAAAAAAAAAAAGACACCTTCTGTGTTATATATATATAAAAAATATTTGTGTGTGTGTGTGTATGTGTGTGTTTATGTACTATATACACTAAACAGAGGACAAATAGAAATCTGACCAGGAGTTACCCAGTTTGCTGAACTGCAGCTTTCCTGCTGTAATGGCTGTAATTCTTGAGAGATTTGCACAGCCTTTGACCAGATGAATCTATTGATTGCTGATTATTTGTATTCAGGCACTCAAGCCAAATCAAGTAGTGGCACGTAATCATTTAGAGTGGTAAGAAGAACAGTGAGGACCAGAACGAGAATTACAGTGCTGCTGCATTTCAGAAATGCTGACCTGCCTGAACCAGCACTAAGAAAACATCTCCTACTCAAGCCTGAGGTTCATGCCAGAAGAGGATGAGCCGACCACCTACCCTGCTCCAATAGCTTAGAAGTGCGAAACAAAATGTAAAAATCCCTCTAAGCATTAATATATCCCTTTATGACTCCTTTCAGGAGTGGGGAGGAAACAGAGAGAAAAAGATGCATTAAAACAAGGGGCAGATTATAAACATGTTCATCACTATGCCAGAACCTCCAATCAAGCATGAGACAGTACAACCACTTATTACTTGCTCATATAAAACCCATTCTTATTCCTCACAGAAAACCACCACATTATACTTGGAACAAACTCTATTTTAAACCATTACATAAAAGGAGTCACATTCAAATTATCCAAACAATTTTTAAGCTTTGGCCAAAAAAACTTGCCAACATTAGATAACATCTTCTGCTATTACAACAACACGCATCATGTCTGTAATAAGAAATAACAAAATTATTCTCTGAGAAGACTGGTCAGGGAGGATCATGGAATGGTAGGAAGAATCTTTATCTTCATGTCTTAAAATAGTGAAATTTGAATAAAGTGGTTAATGCCTTGGTTTTTTGGTTTTTTTTTTTTTTGAACAAGCTTGGAGTTTGTTTGCTGCACAATCAGGTTTGGTGAGAAGGTAGAGAAATATTTGTATCTAGTCTAAGAAAGGATCACATACTTCATCATGTGAGCATGGCGGGCCAAGTATTGGTAAAACCTGCACACATCGCCAATGTGATCCCCAAATGTCACCCCAAAACCTCACCCACCATGTGGCAGCTACACATTTTCCTGCAGTGCTCAAACAAGCCCACAGCTCAGCCTGTTGTGTGCTGGGGAGGAGATAATGGGTCACAACTGGTATTCTGAGTTATCAGTTACCAGATCAGCTCCAAGATACTGCACACTGTGAACACAGGCAAGTTTTGTTCTGTATGTCTCGTCTCTCCACACCGTGCAATATTTCTTAGGAAAATATTTTGAGGCACAAGCAAAATGTAATAACTGAAAGGTTATTCCTGGTTATCATCGCTGGTGGGTGCCCAATAAAGCAGCACTGAGAACAGATATTACAGAGTGTGGGCACAAAGGAATTTCACTCCAGAAGGCTCCAAGTTCAGCCCTCTAAGGCGACCTTAAGAAAGAACCACTGTGGTCTCAGCTGTAAATCAAGCAGGCGTAGTATTTTTCATGCTCGTGTTCATGAGGAAACAATGCTTCTACTCAAGTCAGACACTGAATGGAAAAAACTGCCCCAGCACTATTTTAGAACAGCCAATACATGCACGATAAGATCTTCATAAACAGTAAAAAACACTAACACACTGTGGGTTTGAAGGGGGTGTAACAGAAGGGGAAAGAAAAGGGGGTTTAGCATTTCAGACCATAAACAATCTTATTAACACAACTCTTAAAACAAAATAATCAGTCCAAAAAGAGTAATGGTGTTCATGTACGTTGTTATGGGAAAAATAAGGTATGTTTACAAGCTGACAATTCTGTCACACACTGACAGGACTTAAGACAAGCAACAGTTAATTTCTGCTCCTACACAGATAATCTACTATTTCATCTCCAGTGTTGGATGATAACAATAACTTATTTGTGACAACTGTGAATAGCCTCCACATCTATTAGACATAGATTAGTAATGAGAAAATACTTGATATTTTGGTAGAGAAGATCTGAGATTTTTCACAAACAGCCTGTAATACACTGGTCCATCAAAAAGTTCAGTAAAAATTGCTTCATTTATGAGTTCTTGATAGTGGTCTATGTCATGCAGCATAATTTTTTTTTTTTTTTTTGTGGTGAACTTATCTAAATCCCATCTTAATGGCAACATACTTGGGCTATGTTGCATTGTATGAGGTAATACCAGAATAAACACACATGAAGTCTTGTTTCTTTTCAAGAATCACAACTTGGAAGCCACAAGTAAAGGGCAGGACCACCAGCAAGTTTGTATGTAAGACTATTTTCTGGATCTCCAGGCAGATTGCTGTCACTGTGAACTGCCTCATTTGGCATGTTCCAAGTAGTCACTGACTTCTGTAGCTAATCCCTCCCACTGCTATTAATCCTGTGCAAAAACAGGAGGCCAGAGAAGCACCTCAGACTACAGCATTTAACTACTTTTCCCATTCCTCACATTTGGCCAGCTACAGATTTAGCACAAGCCATGTAATATGGCATGGTTCTTCTCACAGAATCTCCCTGGAAAGGCTTCACAAAAGCAGTTTCTTCTCATCTTGGCAGGATACAGCACTGAAGCTGTTTTCAATAGTTTATATTATCATAATGCTAAAAATCAAGAGCCTAATCATTTCAAGCTGCACCTTCTGCAAAGAAACATAAAAATGGCCTTCCACTACACCTAGTCAAGCTGCTTACACTTGAAACTGCTTTGTACCTGCATTCTAAATTCTGATACTATATCCTAATATATACTTCCTTCTGATTACATGCCTATATTCTGTTAATGAGCACAGCTCTCTCATGTTTACTGAGAACAGAAAAAAGAATAAAGGAAGCTACCCTGAGAACCATCTTTGCCCAGAGAGTACTGACAGAACAATGCCATGCTCTCACACATCTCCTGCAGTCCCTCACTGTAGCTCACAGCTCCACTGCAACCTGTTCACGAGCCATTACAACCACAATTTCTTCTTTCCTTCTCCCCAAGGTTAATTTTGTAGGCATTGCCATTTTAAGATGCTCCTTGTTCTGTGGAAAGGAAAAAAGCAGTAAAATGTATTGATCCAGATGCAGCTGACCATCTGTCTCAGAGGAAGAATAATTATTTGAAGAGATTATACTCCCATATATCCCAACTCCAGTCCTGCACACTATTAAGACTACGGCTACAAAACTTGGTTTTTTTCAGAATTAACATAGTTCAAAACGTACATGAAAAAGAGTTTATAAACATTTGCTTTGATTTTTTTGATTCCTAGCTAAAGGACACTTTAGCCAGAGCACAGATACAGTAAAAATGACAGAAGAGAGAAAGCTATCAAGTTACATAAGAATTACTAGACCTTTTGCCTCAAATGATGGTAATATTCAAAGGATTTTTAAACACTACCAAAGATCATTTCCTTCAAAGAGCAAATGAACTTTCTGACTCTAGCTCCAACCACCTGTGACACTTCCAAGGAGCTGAATGAAAGACTTTAGAAGTGCTAAATGTATTTCATGCATAGAATAACTATGAATAATAGAATAATCCTGCTGCTATGGTGCTTACCTCTTATATAACAGAACTTTTGAAAACAGTCTGTACTGGTACAAATGTGATGCTGTCTGATAAAGAATAAATAATAAGCTAGGTATTAAATGCTGTCTGGAGGACACCAAGCCATACCAAATATATCTGTTCTTTAAACACTTCTTTTGCAGCGTGCTAATGTTTGTAATCATAAAATTCCCAGTTTTTGTCTACAAGTCAGTTTGATAAGCTGTTTTTATCTTTTACTGCTTTTATCTGCCCAGTTGTGAAAGAGATCAAGAGGACTGAGCTTCCTTTCCAAAACACCTACATCTCCACTGAATGGTTTTAATCACATTGTTGCCCAGGGACACCAGTCAGTCTTACGATCTTTACCAATAAAAGCCTTGAGTTTGGTTGCCTGAGATTCCAGAGTTATTTCAGTACTTAAATACACAGGAGGGAATAGAAGTTTCCACCAGTCTTTTGACTCAAGCTGGAGACACCAACTACTGTTTGTAACCATTTTTTCAGGAAATCACTTCTCAAGAGAGGTTGGGATACTATTTCTAATTTTGCTCGTAAACTACAAATCACAGAGAGCTTTTAACACTGAACTTGGACAACAGCTCTGCCAAGTCTGACAGTTTTCAAGTGGTTTTTATCCCTGTAAGGGAAACAAACAACTCCAAAGGGAGGAAGTATCACAGATAATGATTTTCTTAAAATCTTACTCTTTAGAAACATTCTCTTAAAGTACAATCTGACTGGTCAGTATTTTGTAAACTAGTCCTGCTTTCCTGGAAGAAAGATGGTGACAAGTATGGAAACTAAGAACAAGCATGCACAACTCTCAACTAATGCTTTGTAACTGGCCTCAGACTGATGAAAGAGCAATGAAAGTGTAAATTCTCAAAGATGTAACAACCTCAATCTCTGGGTTAAGACAGGGTTATCCCTCACTTAGAAATCGCTACTCAGAAAGCCAGTGTCTTCCAGAGAACACATGGAGCAACTGACAGATTTCTGATTATTTATTAGTTAAAAATAGTAAACCGAGCTAACGAGAAAGATTCAGATGCTCAGGTTTTTCAGGAGTTAATGGAAAGCTTGACTGATCATCATTGCTCCCGGGGGGAGGAAAACCCAGTCAGGTAGCACACAGAAAGAAAACATGGCACAAAGACATGTTCAAGACACCTCAGTCTGCCTAACATATTCTTAGCATTTTCTTTAAAGAACTCAAAGAATTAATACTATCAGGGAACAATGACTAGTCACTGCTGTTGACAGCAATTTAGAAATTTCAGCAGTCATATTAGATATTATACTACTCGGTTATAAAACAGGAGTGAATTACGAATTCTATTAGCAAATGTGCCCTAATTCCTGCCCTGGTGTCTTTACAGTCATAACTTCAAAAAAGCCTACTAAGCCATTAAATGGCATCCAGAAGTTACCTAGAACAGCAGGAGATAAACAGCCCAGAAAAAACACAGTCGGTTCTTAAAACTTGGGATTCCTTGGATTCAAACATGAACAGCTTACAATCATTGGTTACTCACCTCAATCAGAGGAAATCCTTTGTAGGTTTGCAGCCAAGAGACCAAAACTTAAGTGCTTTGACTATATTATCTTCTCTACAATTATACATTAAAATATAGTAGCAAATGCCTTTGGCATGCACTTCCAGAGATTTTAAAAGAGATTGCATCAAACTGAACATTAATGTTATCTTAAGCTGAAATTAAAGAGTGCTGTATTGTGATTGCAGCAGAGCAATTTTAAACAGAAGAAATTTATAGTTGCAATTAACATGTCAACTGAAGGATTAGCTATGTGTCTCTGCATCAGCTTGTATTTCTGTCTTGCACACTGCTTTTAATAGAGAAACATTAAACAGTGTGGTTTTTTATGTGTGTGCATATATATATTGTATATATAATGATTTTAAAAGCCATTTTTACTTTAATTCTTCTAAAGGGATAATCATCCACTCATCCCCCAGCTCTTCCATGTAGTATGATGTATTAACTAATTTAGCAAGACTTAATCAGGAAACTTACTCAGGCAATTGATTTCAGCTTAGTTGTAAATCCTTCCTTTCAAGGTGGTATACTTACAAATAAAGAGATTTGTTGATGAAGATTAGCACTACTTTAATGTCTTACTTGAACACAGTTTTCTTGACAAATCTCTAAGCTTATTACATGAAGGCTGCATCTCTCTGAAGCAGTTTTGACATGTGATAGAGCAGCAAAGTTTTGTTGACACCTACAGGTAGGCAAGACCAGTATCCTATCAGAAATATAAATAATATTCGCTTTTCCCCCCTAGCATAAACATTAATTAAAGAATGAGAGCACTCTGCAAAATAAAGAAAACTTCCCCACATCTTAAATCTTGATTCATACATCCCTCCTAAGCACAGGAGGGTATGAGAATTCTGGGCTGATCATGAAAATTACAAAGAAATGAGAAAATGGCTTTGTTCGGTAGCTTTGCAGGGTGGAAAACCCAAATGCTTATGGTCTGCACTCCCAGAAATTTTGTAGCTAAAATAAGGCCTTCCTGCCAAAAAACCAAAGTTCCCCTGCAAAAACAAGCCCAAATTTCCCTTTCCAGTCTCTGCAGTTCTGGTTAGCAGAAAGCTGCAGGAGGCATGACTTCCTCACAAGTGTAGGGGCAACCAATCCCTTCAGTGTAAGGGAAGGAAAGGGATGCAGTCTACTGCACACCTCAAGAATGCACCTTCATTTCTCCACTGGCGTGTGCCACCCTTCCCAGAACCATCGCTCTGCACCCTGAATGATCTACAGAAGCAATTATTCCTTACTGTGCACTGACTGCAATATTCCTTTGGATATCCATTGCCCTGGAAGGACACACTTCACAGGAAAAGTGGATCCAGGCTCTGAACACGGGTGGTTTTCACATGAGTATCTGAAACACAGAAGCCTGATACACTCCAGAATGAAGCAGATGCAGCACTTGATTGCATAAGAGCTGAAGTAAATCCAATTAGGAAGCCTCCTGCAGAGAAGTTTAGCATACTCAAGCGTAGTCCAAGAAATACAATGTTCTGCTACTAAGTATAAAAGAGAATTCATTTCAGTCTTGTCAAGAAGTTGTTTTGGACACATCAGATTTCCAAGTCATCATAGTTTAACTCCAGCAGCCCAGCCCCAAGCAGCCACTCGCTCATTCCTCCACCAGCAGGACTGGGGAGAGAACTGAAGGGCAAAAATTCACAGGTTCAGATGAACACAGTTCAACAGGGAAAGCAAAAACCACACACACAAGCAAAGCAAAACAAGGAATTAATGCCCTGCTTCCCATGGCTGGGCAGCCCCATCCAGAGCAGGGTCTCATCACATCACGGAGACCTGGGAAGATAAACACACCATCACTCCCCATGTCCCCTTCCTCCTTCTGCCCCAAGTTTTACACTGAGAACGTTGTCACCTGGTCTGGAACACCCCTTGGGTCAGCCTGGGTCATTGTCCTGGCTGTGTCCCCTCCCATGCACCCCCAGCCTCCTCCCCAGCGTGGCCACAGGAGGAGCAGCAAAGGCCTTGGCTCTCTGCAGATCATGTCCAGCAAGAAGAAAGACATTTCTGAATTATCAACTCTGTGTCCAGCACTGACCCAAAACAGAACCCCACACCAGCTACTGGGAAGGAAACAACCTCAGCCAAAACCACACACAAGTCATCTATTCTCCACCCCAAAAACGAAGGTTAATTTGAGGCATTCTTGCTCTTAACAGCTTTTGGTTTTCATCTACTTCTGCAAAACATGGTGCACTTTCTATTAAAGAAGTAGGAAACAGGAGCAGCAATATGCAGCAATAGTGAAACCCTAAGAAAATATCCTATTTCTATAAAAAGTCTAGCTCCAATGTAGTAAGTTCCTGAAAAATTACATTTTACCTGTTGGCTTACAACAGACTAAAAGCCCACTGAAGTAATCCTAAAAAAATAATTTAAAGTACCACCTGAATTTTTAATGTCAGCTTCTGAAATGCTGAATGCAGCTACAGCACAGCCCTGAGCCAGAAGTGAGCAGGGCTGGTACATTCACACAGAAAAGCACTCGCTGGCACTGGCACAGCACCACATTTCAGCCAAAGTTGCCAAACTGCTTACAGTTCAAAAGCAGTATTACTCAGAATATTCGTAGGAGCCTCTGCCATGCAGACTGACAGACCAAGTTGAGCAGCATCACAGCTCCTTCACAGCTGAAACAGAGCTATTTTCTTTGAATTTAAAAAAACCCAAACAACTGAATCATCTGAAGTAGGAGCAGCAGATTCAATGAAGGGAAGTTAGCTAACAAAATGCAGATGCAAGAGAAAACCCCTCTTATTAAAATGGAACTTTAATTTTTTTAGAATTTCTTTACTCTTTTTGTCACCTTATCCTTAAATCAGTCACGTTTACAAGGCACAGACCATACATCCAAGGTTATTTTTTATGCATAAATGAAATGTCAGTAAGTCTGTCAAATACAATCAATAGAGTGAAGTGCAGAAATAAATCAAAGATCATTCTGGATTTAAACTGCAAAAACTGGATAGCTCCCAAAACTATGAAAAGCAAATAATTTGAAGTCAACTAATTAAAAAAAATTTAATAGAGATCAATAACCATAGTGTAATTGCTATTACCTATACCAAGAAGTGGGGAAAATGGGTTTGGGGTTGCTCATGAATGAATATTGTATGAGGCTTTAGGAAAAAATCTCAAGAATTCAATCGAAGATGTAGTACAGTGGTTTAAAATTACTCCAAAGATACTGATCTTGCCAAGCTCCTCCTCTGCAAGAATATTCTTCAAGAATGAAAATCACTTGACATCTAATCAAGTACAGTACCAAAAGAGAAAAAAAGTTAATCTGAAGGTGAATTCTGCAGCCTTCCTCTTTAACCAGCTCTGAAACAGTCCAGTGGGAGTGTGACACTTTTTTTTGTAATGGTAATAAAGAGAAAAAAAGAAAGTGTGAATTTCATCTTTATATCACTACTGAAGTTTTACTCTGGGCTATACACATTATTTGTACAGCATATATAATTTATATTTGTATAGCACATGTATATAAAACTTTAAAGCAAATGAATATATTTATATGAGGAGTGCACACTCAGACGTTTCTATTGATGCCTGTGTGCAGTAGAAGCCTGAGGAGAACCCTTAAGTATTGGATCAGGGAACCGAATCACCACATGCACTACGAGATTTTGCAGCAGAGCGGGTGTAGGCTTTCTGTAAACCAGATCAGATCTGTATCAGATCCAACCAAGATCTGTGACAGCAAAAAGTTCACTCCTTTCAGCAGCAGTCCACACTTGTGCTGTGAGCTATATAAGCTGCTAAAGGTTCAGTTATTTCCAGCTTCCCTGGGACATTGAGGGGGGGAAAGCAGTGAGAACAATATTAGCAGTTTGCTGAACTTTAGCATTCCATGGGTGTTCTGGACTAAAGACTTACCAAATATTCAAAAGAAACAAGCACCAAGCAACATAAAAATACAAATTATAAAAGGTCTTTATAAAATACAACCCCTGGAACAGTAATTATTATTTACTGCTGCATACAGAGCAGTACACTCATTTTTTCCTTGATAAAAACAGTTGGGCATAAGTGGGGTATCAGTGCAAGCAAAATGAGGATTCCTGACACAGGCTGAAAAAGCATAAAAACATTCTTCTGCACGGTGCAAGTAAAGCCTTACTGAGTACAGGTGCATTAAGGTCACTGCTGTTTAAAAGTGATGAAAGAACAGTTACCAATTATAGGCTTCTGGGACACACAACAGCGCTGGGACCAAGTCTAAGAGAGTTTCCCTTGTTTAATTTTAGTACACTGAACTACACTGAAAGAAGATTCAAATTCTGCTCACATATATGAAGGACAGAACCAAGGAAATGTAATTTAAATTAAAAATAACCAAACTGAAAAAAGAAAGAAACCTCCAGACTGCAGACAAGACTCAGCAAGGTGGTTCAATAAAAACCATCTGCAAGAGGGTCTCAATCTTCCGTGAGAGGGAAGAAAGGAGCTCTTACACAACAGGGTCAGCTACCTTGATATCCTACAATCATCTTTTAGCCTTTTATGCATCTTTAGCTGAGTTCTGCTTTTATTACAGGCTAAGCAAACATAAGCCACGAATTGAAAGAAAATACAACTAAACAATTATTAGAGATGCAGCAGTTGTTCAACATTCTCAAGACAGAATGCAATTTTGTTAGAAAGCAGTGCCATACATAGACCTTTCTACTGTGCTTATGTTAAACATTTGAAGTCATCGGGTCAGAGAAAAAACTGCAGTGTTTGAGAAAATACTTAACAAAGCCCAAAAGACAACTGAAAACAATTACAGTCATCCAACTTGAGTACAAGCAAACAAACAAAACCCCCTCAATTTGTATCAGGACTACCAGTAATTGCCTTTTCTCTCACACCTGTCTCCAAATTCAAATGACAGGTGCACAGATTTTTGTGCGTGAGGATGCAAAGCACACTTGTGCTTTTAAATACCTTGGGATTTCTTTTTGTTTTTATTAATAATTTGACGCTGATGGGGATGGGGTGGAGGTGGTGTAAGGATCCTGCTCTGAGATCAGCTCCTTGCCCTGCCAGTGCTCCCGGTGAGGGTTTAACACGCAGCAGAGCAGAGCTGCCAGCAGAGGGCTTGGTTCACACCACATCCACTCACCACAGCTGCAAGCAACTGCATAGAGATCAAACCAGAACCACTCATACACAGCGAGATCTAGTCTTAAAGGAAAAAAAACAATCTCCCCAAACCACCCAATGCTAATCCTAAATTATTTCAGTGGGTTACAGTGTGCAGGTCTGAATACCCTAACAGTACACACTTGTCAGAACAATAATGTCTGTGATATTGTGACATGGTATTGATAAACTGAGGGGCACAAAGGCATGCGGGCAGTATTTCTACAGGCTGTATCTTGATCTACAGATGTAGCTGAGCCAAGAAAAGCTATAGGACAGGCAAAAAATTAACAAAAGAACGTTTTTAATCTTCCCATGGTCTGAAGATCCCCCTCACCCCTGCAAGAAAAACCTGCATGTCATGGTAGGCTGACTTCCCTCCCACTTTTTTGCTAATAAACACCCTCTCATCTCAACATTTCCGGACACCAGAGCTGCTGCAACACATTCGCTTTACAAGACAGCAACTGCAACAGCATCACCAAATTCTCTCTCTCATCTCTCTAAAACAGAGAGAAATCAACACATACCAACGGGGTAAGGAGCAGGCTGATCACCTTAGTTATCTGCAGTCAATGACATACTAATGCAAGGCCCCTCACCTGGAGTTCAAAATGATCAACCAAGGGCAGTGCTATGCAATTCATCCACCTCAGAGTACTGCATCACCCAGCATCACCCAGCTGTGTTTCCACAGCCAGTTTCAAGAACAATCTCTTTCCTATGAGAAGAGCCACTGCTGGAATGACCACACAAACACCTATCCCACCAGGACTGCAGGACAAACCCTTTGGAAATGGGACCCCTCCGGTACAAGTGTGTGTCTTCCCCAAACAGTCACTCTTCTTCCAACACTGCTTTTCTCCGAGAACAGAATCAACAGAAGTGTTAGACAGATGAAACTTCTAAACAAAGCTAAAGGAAAAGAAAAAATCAGTTCTATATTGGGCACTGGCATCAACAATGCTCAACGCTGCCTCACATTTATCTACTTATTAAAAGCAAACGGAATAGCAGGAACTCTAACTGCTGGATAAAATAGCTGCATTCAAAGCAGCGAACCATACCGCTGGTAAACAGCCCTGGATCGCTCTTTACACAAAGTATCTGCCACTCCTGATGCACTGGGTCAAGCACAGAGGCACAACAAAGGGCTGTGCAAACTTCATTGTGAGAGTGCTGGGATGTACCAGCTGCCTTGCACAGACATGCTGTACCCGATAAATTGGTACAGAACCCACAGCCAAAGAGCAAGGTTAATTCTTCAAGCCACTTTCCCAAATGCACAGCACTACTCAACAGCAGGGACCTGCTAGTCAGCAGGAACTGAAGTCACTTTGAGAACGAACACAAAAAGCCCCCTGGCAACAGTAAAAAAAAAAAAAAAAAAAAAAAAAAAGCACAACATCTTTGAGAACATCTTCCACATAAAAGTACAGCATCATCTTGATTTAAAAGTTATCAGGGCTCTGTGTTCGCAAACCAAGCACACAATCAGAGATGGGACGTGCTTGATAGTCCCGTGAGATTGACGTGAGATTGCCAGGAACGTAGGTATTCAATGCTATTAGCATTCACAACACACCCTTATTAAAAGCCTTTGAGTTCACAGCTTTATCTGGAAAGTGTTTTGCGAAGTTGGAAACAAAAATAAGGGCTACCCTTCTTCTTATAAGCCTAAGTAGCTGCTAACACCTCAATTGCTTTGGACATTAAACATCCTGCGACAGAAAACTTGGGTTACTCCACTGAACTTCAACTTAAAATTCTGAAGTTTCTATTGTGACCTTTTAAAAAAATTAATACTTAATATCAAATGCAACCAAAATTCCATATTCCACCCCAACATTTATTTAATGGGAGGAGGGGCCCAAGTGGACAGGGCATGGCTTTAAAAAAAGAAGTATCTTCACATGCATATCTATCCACACTGCAGAACGAATTAATGACATTTAAGAAATTAATAATTTGACTTAATTAATGCTCACTATGGGACTGTTTTGATAATGATCCTGTAATTAGGTTGTCTACCACTCCTCTGTGCCACAGACTACAAAGAAAATTCCTTGCCATTAATTTCTTCTTAATAAAGAAATTACAATTTTAGAAATTGTAATTCCAGAATATGTTCTATCCTGCACTGAAACATCTTAATGGTATCAAAGAGCTTTCCACAGTGCTGGAATATGAACACACTGAAAATGCCATCTGCCAGCCTTAGAAATCTGAGAAATGTTCTGCTTACAATGCTGAGTATCCAACACCTGGTCATCCCATCATGGACCGGGAGTCAGAAATTTGGGGGAGCAGGAGGACAGAAAAGCAGTGTGGTTTCACATGCACTATGAGCACACATACATGTGTTTTATTTATGGCACACGTGGCAAAAACTGTCAATTTCGATTTTTATACTAACTTAGAATCGGACCACAGATCATCATTTAGCTCCATCAAAAGGGGACCTGGAAGGCAGGAGTAATTTGCAGCGATGGTTAGTAATTAAAATCTGACATCTTATCTCAGATGTCTTTTTGCAATACACCAACCAGTTACTTCTATTGGAACAATTCCACAGTCAGTGTCAAAAACAGACTTAAACGATCACGAACACTCCCTAAAAAAAACCCCAAACCCCATATTATCAGTGCTGATGCACTGAGCAGCCCAATAATGGTGAGAAACGAGTAAATCGTAAAAAGAACACACCTTTCCTCAAGGAATTCCACCTACAAGGCGTGAAAAGTGGGATGCAAAAAAAAGTTCTGGAAACAAAATATTCGCTTCCTTGGAATGTGGCCCATGCATTTCTTTATTTCCCTAAACCCAGCAGAAAGACCTCACTCAAAACACAGGCTCCTGAGCACAGCCATACACCAATTTTCAAACGGTGAGGAAAACAGCACTGCCAGAGGTTAATCTTTATCTGGAGTTAGCTTAGTGATGATAGCTTAAAAAAAAAGAAAAAAGTCTAGGAAATTAATTCTACGTTCAGCTAAAGCTGGTCTTCTAGCCAAGGCAGCCTGCAATGCAAAGAAGGCTCTCACTGTCAACCCGTCTCAAATAACACACGGACTCGTAGTCCAAAATAGAAAAAAGCTTCAGACGCACAGCTCCGAAATGTTTCAAGCCTTGACGGCGCCGCAGGAGCAGCGCTGGGAGGGCTCGCTCAGGCTCCGCGCCCGTGCAGATCCAGCAGCATCCGACCCGCACACACAAACCTCCGGCCGATGCCAGAGCGAGCGCATCCTTATTTATTTACTTTTTTTTTTTTTTTTAGCGTCTCTACCAAATGTTTTCACTTCCCTTCCCAGACTGATTCCCACTGCGAGCCCCCGAATGAATATCCGAATCAATACCCTATCTGCTGGAGGCGATTTGGAAGTGGAAAACCTGTAAGAGATCCCCGCTCATTGACGGGGAGAACAGACCTACAGCTCTAAATACCTCTTGCACTGGGGGACCATCTCCCAAAAGCACGTGTGTGTGGGGGGATGGATACCACTGCGTCACGAAAAGACAAAAAAAAAAAATATATATATGTAACAGAACTGAGACGCAAGCTATGCACCCGCGCTATTTGCGCCTGCTCGAGGCTCGGCGAGCTTTCGGCTTTTTTCTATTTTTTTTTTTAAGCTTTTCTGCCGACACACTCCGAAAAGCCACCGCACCCCCGGCGCCGGGGGAGCCCGAGGGCCGCTCTCACCTTGTCCAGCTCATCGTGCAGCTCGGCCAGGCTGGGCCGGAGCAGCTTCTCGCCCAGGTCGGCGGCCGTGTGCCGGTAGTGGTCGATGCGGGGCACGGCGTCCATGGTGTTGTGGCCGAAGGTACGCAGGTAGTAGGTGTTGGTATGGGTATCATAGTAGTAGTGGTGGTGCCCGCCCGAGTGCAGGCTGCCCTCGCTCATCACCGTGTCGCCGCCGTTCTGGACGCCGCTCACGTTGCCGCCCTCCGAGCTGCCTCCCCCGGGCTCGCCGGGGCTCTCGCCGCCGGCCGACGGGTCCACGAAGTTCACCCGAAACCTGCCCTTGGCTTCCTCGCCTCCCTTACCCGCCGCGCCGATGTCCCCGCACGACTTGCGGGGCCCCTCGGCCACCAGGTCCACCTGGAAGCGGCTCTGGCTCGGCGTGGGACCCAGCGGCTTGCCCAGCGCATCCTTGGAGCCCTCATCCCCCGCGGACCCCGCTGCCAGATCCTTGCCCTCCATGCCTTCCCCTCGCTCTGCGGCCGCCACTGCTCCGAACGCCCCTCCCGGCCGGCGGCTCCGCTGCTTTAAGCGGCCGAGCAGCGCCCCGGGGCTGCCGCAGACACAGCGCCGCGCCCCGCCCCCGCCGCAGCGCCAGGTGACGGTGCCTCCGGTCCCTCCGCCCGATCCCGCTCTGCCCAGGCAGGAGCGCGGTCGCTTCCTCGGCTGGCGCGGCGGGAGGGATGCGGGGGGGAAAAAACCGGCGGCGCCGCGCAGGCTCCGCCCGCTCCCGGCTGCGGCGGAGGGGGCGGAGGGGGCGGCGGGAGCGCGTCCCCGGCCGGGCGGCGGCGGCTCCTCCCGCCCGCACTATGGCGGCCCCGCCGCATCCGCCCCGCGGCGCCGCTGGGAGGAGCGGGGGGGGGGGGGCGCACCGCGATCCCGCCCGGCACAGCCCCGCCGGCCGCCGCCACGTCTCGCGAGAGGAGCGGGGGGGCGCTCGGAGCCGCGCGGTGCCTCACGGAGCCCGGTCCCCTCGGGAACCCTCAAGACCCCTCAGGGACCCGCTCGGCCCCTCCGCAGCCCCGGAGCCCTCACGCAGTCCCGGACTTCGCATGCACACCCCCAGATCCCCACAGACACGCCCGGAGCCCTTATGCACCCCTGACATCCGATGCACACCCCCAGATCCCTTCAGACACTCCCGGAGCGTTCGTGCACCCCCAGCCTCTCATACACACCCCTAAATCCCCTCAGACACCCCCGGAGCGTTCACGCACCCCTGACCTCCCATGCACACCCCAGATCCCTTCAGTTCCCCGTCCAGTCCCTCACACGCACTGTCGGACTCATATACACCCCCAAATCTCCTCAGAAACCCCTTGCTCCATTACACACACCCACACCCAGAGCTCTCACGCACCGCCTGGGCCCCTCATAGACACTCTCAGTTCCCCTCACACACACCCCCAGAGCTCTCACATGCTTTGGTGCCTCATACAGCTCCTCGGACCCCTCATATACCACCTAGATCGCCTCACATCCCTCCTGTTGCTCACGCACACCCCCTGGTCCCTCACATACACCAAGATCCCCTAACAAACCCCCAGTTCTTCACGCACCCCACGAACCCCCTCACACCCCCCAGTTCCTCAGCCACCCCACAGAACCGCAGGACTGGGTTAGGCTGGAAGGGACCACACGAGGTCATCTGGTCCGGTCTCCCTGCTCCTCCGGCAGGGTCATCCCAAAGCACATGGCACCGGATTGCGACCATACGGCTCTGGAATGTCTCCAGAAACAGAGACTCCACACCCTCCCTGGACAATCTGTTCCCGTGCTCGGTCACTGCACAGGGGAGAAGTTCTTCATGCTCAGGTGGAATGTTCCTGTGCATCAGTTCCTGCTCTTTCTTTCGCCCTGGTGATTGACCATCACCAAACCGAGCCTCGCTCCATCTCCCTGGCACGCCCCCCCCCCATATTTATAAAGAAGGATGAGGTTTTTTCTCAGCTGCCTCTTCTCCAGGCTGAACAGGCCCAGCTCACTCACCTGTCCTCATCAGAGAAGCTCCACTGCCCCCATCATCCTCATTGCCCCTGGACATGCTCACACATTCCTTGGTTCTTCACACACCCCCTGCACCACACACACCCTGGACCCCTTCACACACCCCCTGGTTCCTAAGACACCCCCTGAACCCCTCACCTCACCCTGGACTCCTCCACACCCCATCCTGGATCCCCCTTTCTTACCTTCCAGCCCCTGGATCTCTGCCAATTGCACCGTAAAAACCACTTGCATAATAGATCTAATGTCAGTAATGCCTTTTTCTGTCTCCTCTGCTACAGCTTTTTGTCCCTGTTTTCTTAAAGTTATTCTTTCTCCAAAAGCATATATGGTTCTTTAATTTGAAAACTGAAGTCGTTCTGCCTCCTCGCTCTCACTGGAACATGAGTGCCTGGATAATCCATTAAAGCATATGAAGTTGGCTCTTTGTGAAAAGGAACCTCAGATGGGAGTAAAATACTTCAGCTTCCATTGTCAGAATTTAAACAGGGGCTCACCAGTGATTTTTCATTGTTTATTTCTGTTGTCTTTATACTTGAAGGTAGCAGCTCACAGAATATCACCAGAGGAGGTGGGCTATGTCTCCAAAACAGTTTCACCTTATTTAGGTTGCTACAAATCATCAAGCAAACATTCACTTCAGCCAGGCCTCTTGAGCAATGTCACCTCTTTATGTCAGTGACATTTTAGCTGGTACTTCTGGATTCCAAATCTTTTATTTTTTCCCCTGACGTGAAGTTCTGTATATTTTCCCCCTCTGCCTAGCAAACTCTGAGTGCCAACAGCCATTTTTTAGCTCACCACATCTCTACTGTTTTATTTCAATTAACAACAAACCTAGTGACGTCATCCAACAGAAAAAGACTGGAACTATAAAACAAAGCTCGCTTTTCCATAACAATTAGAGGAAGAAGTATTTCAATTCTAGGGATGTGTACATGCCTAAAAAAGCTAAGGATGCCTCAGTAGGTTAAAAAGATGGGTACACTGATCCTTCTTTGTTTAAACACTGTTGTGGAAAAACAGAAAAAAATCATACTTCAAAATAGCTTGAGACATCATTTGATAGACTCACAAATTTAAAAAGAAAAAAAGAGAAAATATTTGAAACATTTGGCAAATTTTCAGAGTGTAAAGAAAAAAAATCTCTGTACAAACTAGAAAATAAAAGAATAGGCCATGGTGAAGCTTTTTACTTTTGTCAAGGTGCAAAGACTTGTAATACAGCGGATGATGAAGGGAACTATTCAAGTTAAAAGATTTCTGCCCAGAACTGAAAGTAAGCAGCACCTAAAAAGCAGATGATGTGCAAAGAAAATCCACCATACATTTTTCATAGGCAGACATAAACAGTTCTTGATCAACATCTGCATAGAATGTCACGTGATCAAGTGTTTGGAAACAGTTTAGACTCGGAAAATGGCAATTTCTGTCAGTTCCCTGTATAAATAAGTGGAAGCAGCAGAGAGAAGCAGCTCGTGAAATCCCATGGATGTTATACAGTTGATGCTGGTGGGATGGTACTGCAATATTTAGATATTTTAAAGGACACTCTTCATGGATGAGTGGAGGTGTGTTGGCTATGTTGGGCAAGGCCCATGGCCTGCCTGGCGTCAGTTCTTAACATTTCTGTGATTCCATGGTTTTATGAATGCGAGATAACCCTAAATACTGGCTTTGAAGAAAACAAAGAGTTGAGGATGCTGCCTCAGCCCCCAAGAAAGACAAGGGAATGGAGGACTTGAGGAAAAGATGGATGAGGAAAATTGAAGCCTCTCAGAATTAAAAGAGTCAAAAAGATGAGGAATTACCACAGTATGAGAAGTGGCAACAAGAGCAAGAGGAAAATGAACCGAGATTTCATCAGGGTTCTGGGACTTCCTGTAACCCATGAGAAGGGTGAGAGACTCTGTAGCTGGAGGGAAGAATAAAGGGCACACAAATTCCCATTAACTCTCAATTAAAATGTCATCAATAGTAAGAAATACGCTTTGAGGGGAAAAATAAAAGAATATTCACTTTAAGCTCATAATTAAATGGTTTCTGACATGCCACCACTTAAAATAGCACTGCAGTGGAGTTTGGGTGTTATTGGTAAAGGAAATAGCATAACACATTAAATAAAAGCAAGCACTAAATTACTTCTATTCTGGCCAAGATTGTTTACCACAGAACATTAGTAATTTTTTTTTTTCTTTAGAAAGGGAGGAGGGAGGAGCTGTGGAGGTTTTCGGTATCTTTTGACAAACTTTTTCTGCTTTGAGCTTGCCATTTCCAGATACTTCATAGGGCTTATTTGATAATTAATGTGAAACACTGGAAAATGCAAACAGTTTATGCCATTATGACTGTTCTGGTCATTTAGACTAGATCTCACTCCTGTGTGCCTCTTTGCCAGGCAGAAGAACTGTAATTTTAAGTCTTTCTCTTCCAAAGTGCAAGCATATGACAGCAACTCATTTTGCCAACTGGATAGGACCTTTTCTTCTCTGAGGGCCCTTTATGTCATCATCAATCATCATCATCATCATCATCATCCACTGTCCTTAAGCTCTTGATGGGCTTGCTGTTCCAGATCTATGTACTAATTTAATTTTTTTCCTGTATATTTTTCTGTATTGCAGCACTTGTCTCATGCTCATGATCTGTTTTGATTTGGTTTTAATACATTTCAGCTTTTGCACAGAAAAGGTTTTCTCTAGTAACTTGCCTTATTCCTGCTGTTTGTTTGTGCCAACTTCCTCTCAGCCTTTCTCAAGATATTCTTTATTGGGGATACAAACTTGTCATCTCTCCGTAATTTTTTTTTTCCCATCAATTGGCACCCATAAGACTTCAACTCCTTTTAGTCTCCTCATGAGCTTTGTCTTAGATCAGTTTCCTCATTTTGTTTTTTTGGGATTTTTTTTGGTGCTTTTTGGTCCTGTAGAGTAAGCTCAAGCCACAGCTTCTATGCAGTTCTTCAGTGCTAAAATTGTAGAGCAGGCTCTATGCATGTGCTACTTGAACCATAATGACAGTATTTGGGTATTTGCCCTCTTGGATTGTCATCTACCTAGTTGTTCCTTAATGCAGAACCTTAATGCAGAACCTTAGGATCTAAAAGGGTTGTTTTCTTCATTTCTTTGGCTCATACACAACCTGATTCTTTGTTCTGCTTTTTTCTTCATTTCCTTTATATTATTTCTTTCCTTCTGTTTTTCCTTACTGCTCATTAGAAAATAGAGGCAGAGTTAACATTTGTGTTCTCCTACTCCACTGTTTATTGTGTCCTTTATAATTATTACAGGTGTTCATCCAAATCAGGTTTAAGTAATAATTTATTTTCCAAGAAATCTGGATGAAGTCCTAACAAATACGGTATTGTCATGTGGTAACTTACCTGTATTTGTATTACACTAATCCTAGCTTACAAGAAAAAAAAGGTAATTGCAGCAACACTTTTGAAAGGCTGCCAGATAAATCCTATGATTAAGACACTTAGAAATGAAATCCGTTTGCTGGCAGCCGGATGTGGTGCTGGAAAATCTCTTCCAGGGGCCTTTTTTGTTCTGTTCATGCCTTAGATGTGTCCCTGTGTGTCTTCAGTATTTCACTGTCCTTGCTTTTATGCAGCTGGCGGGAGTGAGACCACCACCACAATTATGCTAGTCCTAAAATTTTAGTGGTTTTAACATTCTCTGAAGACTGACGTGCAAGATAACACTTTGGATAGCTTCTTCAATACTCTGCCACCAATGCATTTGCTTAGGAGAGAAGTGCAGGGTACATCTCCTGTCCATCCAGAAATGTAAGTTTCTGCAAGATGCTGGGTGATTTTGGTAGCAGAGGGAAGGATATTCAGCACCTGCTCTCTGCCCTGAGCGCCAGCTCCCATGTCTAGTTTTAGGGTACTGGTTTATCTTTAAAGTTCTGGTTGTCTTGGTACCCAAGAAACTGCTTTTTATCCCGTGCCCATAACAGTCTGGTTGAGACCAGCAGAGCCCACAGGCTCTAGAAACCACTGCCAAGGTGTGCATGTGACACAGGGAGATTAAATGCAAAGACAGACCTTATAATTACGAACTTCAATTACCACATATCATTCAGAGCACTTACTGTCTGACTCACTCCTCTTTTTGCCCAGCATTTTAAAATTGCATTGTGTACGTACATGTGTTAGGAAGAAGAAATTATTCAAAGGGAGATGGAATTAATTATTTTAAAGTGCTGTCGCCATAGGCAGATGCATCAGGAATGATTTGAGAATATAGATGAACTTACTGCAACAATTCTGGAAATAAGAAAACACACAGGCCTTTTGTGCAGTGTAATGTATTTTCAAGATAAGATTATGTTCGTAGTGATTTTGGTTTTTTTGTTATGTTTCTTTCATTGAAAAGTTTTAGTATTTTCTATGTCTCAATCTCTAAGGAATTTTATCACAGATGAAGCTGCAGGCAATCACTGAGGTGCTGCTGAAATGTAAAGTGGGCAGCCTGAACAGTCATTAACTTCAGTCCAGACTACAGAGCACTAATTTTGATTCCAAACCAAAAGAAACTGAGCTGCTCAGGACTGAGCTCATACAGTCCATCTCACCAGAGAGCCTCCTATTTTATTTCTCTGTGAGTTAGGAACATGTTCTGATAATTTCTTTCTGACACCTCTGTGTGAGCAAAGTTCATTTTGCATATTTCAGTTCCTCCCTTAGTTCATCTCTTTGCTCTCTAAAACTACGAACAAGAAGTTGTCTCTCACATAAAACTTCTGGAGACTGTAGCCTGTAGTCATGAGATAGCCAGAGCACAGGGATAAGGAAATGTGTTACCCTTCAGGGATATAGCCAAAAGATTTCTGTTTCTCATTTTTCCTATTCAAAGTTTTTAGTTGTTGTTGCTGGTTTGTTTTGGGGTTTTTTTTTTGGTTGGTTGGGCCTTTTTTTTTTTTGTTTAGTTACTTCATTATGTTTCCAGAAGATAAACTAGCTTCTATGTCTTTGTGTCCCATTCATTATCTGCTGAAATGCATGTCCTGTGGAGCAAATACCCGTTTTGTAAAGAAGCCAAAGGAGACAGGTTGGCCAGCAGCCCACCAGTGTCCACAGATATCTATATTTCCAGAAGCTCAAGCCAGCCAACCACATTCTGCTAATACAATTAATTTTCAGTCCTTTTCGATCTTCTTGTACTATGACAGTCGGTCCATTAATTTTTTTTTCATATTCTATAAACACTCATTATCAAAATTTAGTGGAAGTTACCAATAATTTATGCTACAGTCATCCTTTTGGTTTTGGTTTTTTTCACTTTGACTGCTTAATGGTTTAGAAAATTCCTTGTTTTTGTCCTGCCTTGTAACACCTTAAAACTGAGTGGTCTGGGTGGAGGGAAAAGTCCAATTGTTTGAATGGAAATCTTGATACCCTCCTCTGATATGATGAACAAAATGTGTTCCATATACCATCAGCACCAAGTGTAGTTAATCCAGTTTTATAGATTTTTTTTCATGTTAATGTACGGGTTTGTAGAGTTTACATGTTCAGGAAGTGAAGATTATGGGAAACGAGGATTGCACTACTTCTATCGTGTGTCACCAAAGTAATCTCTTACTCCTTCATTTCATATTCAGATCTTCGGGAAGTATGGTGTATAATTGTGATGTGCATGCTACATATTTGGCATCAGAGGATGAGATTCCTGGGGACCAGGCAGGGAAGGTGAACCTTTACCACATCCCTGAGGATGTCTGCGCAGGGAGCATGTGTCCAGCCTTTGGAGTGCAGCCACTGGGAGCAAATCAAGGAAGCTTGTTCATAATAGTTTTTAATAACTCTTCTCTCCTCTCGTCTCCAGAACAGGAAATTAGTGTGGGAGCACAAAGGAACCAAGGTGTGAGAAGATACAGTGGTAAAAGGACATATTCTGACTTGAACCATTTCACAGATGGGAAAACTGAGGCATAGAGAGATGACAGCCCAAATCGACTCTACTGTGTGAGAGTGGAGGTGGATTATTTTGAACACACAATACCCTCTCAGTTTTCATTTCCACATTTTTGTTCCACCCACGGATTCATTGGGGAAATTGCTAATACAGAAGGCAGTCAAATCCATTCTAATCTTATAAGCAGTGGAAGCTGAAAACACAGTTTTGTAGCAATGAGCTTGTTTTTCCCTTGCTTTCAGGCTAAGAAATACAGATTGCATTACAGATACTAGTTGTAAGTCCTTTGTGTAACTTTTAAAGATATGTTGGCAGGATAAGTTGCTGTATATTGTATTCCTGAACAATGCTAAGTATTTTGGTCAAGTGTTCTTTTTTTTGGGGGTATTTTTGTATTTGCTATTGAAGCCTTTGAATGCTCCGATAGTGACTCACCTGCATCCTTTCAAAGAGTTTATCACTAATCTCTGAAAATCATTACACCAACGTTTTATTAAAAAAAAAAAAAAAAGTAGCCCCATGTCTTTTTATAGGGCTAGAATCCAAAAGCTTTTCTTGTTATCATTAAAAATGTCTTTGAACTCTTTCCCTAGGATAAGTTCAGGGTGACCTGAATGAATGGTCCCTGGGAATGCTAAGGAAATGTAATGTTTATGAAAATTAACTGAAAAAGATAGCATGTAGCTAACATGTATATGACACTTCCAAGTAAACATGATTGTTTCAAAGGAAAAAAAAAAAAGAAAATCCCATCATGGTACAAAAAGGTGAAAAAGGGATGAAACCTGTGAGGGTGGTGAGGCCATGGAACAGGGTGCCCAGAGGAGCTGTGGCTGCCCCAACCCTGGAAGGCCAGGTTGGACAGAGCTTGGAGCAGCCTAGGATAGTGGAAGGTGTCCCTGTCCATGACAGGGCGCTGAATGAGATGATCCTTAAGGTCCCTTTCAACTGAAGCCATTCTATGATTCTGTTACTATGAAATTGTTATAATATCCAGTCAGCCACTCATCTCCATTTGAAATCATACAGTTTAATTAGTCTGTATTAAAAAAAAAACCGCAATAGACAAAAATTTCCAGTTTTCAAGAAAATAGAAATAAAAGTGCTTAGAAGTGGAAAAATGAGAGACTGAAAAAGGCTGTGGTTCCTATCATGGGTCAGTAGGAAGGAACTTAATACATGTGTGCAAAATGCTGTAAGGCACTGGAAGAGTGGAAAATAGGGAGCTACAGTCAATCTTTCAACTGTAATAGAACTACCAATTAAGTTAAAAAATGATGACATGCAGCATAATAAGCTTGCAGATGCCATAGACTTAGGTGGGTGTGAAGAAGGGACTAGCCATTCAAATGACCAATAAAACATCAGCAGTTTTCAGGCAGAGGAAAATATTAGAGCTCTTAATCTTTTTCTGTCAAAATAAATGTGAACTCCTAGCAAGGATTAGACAGAATTCCTCCTCAAAATCAGTGCATAAGTTGCTATCTGAATTTCCTCATGCTTGCAGCTGGCACTGGTCCCTTCAGAGACTGGATTTCCAGATGATGTTTGCATTAATTTACCTCATGTAGTGCTCCTGCTCCTAGGAAATCACCCCTATTCAGAGGCATCTGGTGGAGAAAGTGGACGTCAGGTACCTTTAAAAATGCTGGGAAACTGAACTGGCAGCACAAAATATGATACAAATCCTGGTAGAAATGTTCAAAAGAGAATCTTCTTTTATAATTTGCTTTTCCCTTGATGAAAGGTACCTAAAGCACCATTGAAACAGACACTGACTTGCTGCTGCTTTGATCGATTTACTGGTTCACATTTTCAAAACATCCTTTAGGCAGATCATTCAGACCAAGAGGGAGAACTTCTGCTGTAACTATAGCTCATTCCCATCCCACATGTCATATTGTAAAATCTGTTTTATCCAGTTTCAGAAATAACTCCTTCAACAGTGTCAAAAAACATATGGCAAACATCACCCCCACACATCACATTCTATTGTCATCACCCATTTATGTCAAAGGGAATTAATATCCTAGGCACTCTCTAATCTTCAGGATGGACTGGAAGAAAATGCAGTAGAAATACTGTCCTGCAGTATTTCTCTCTGCACATCCTCTACTTTTGAAAATCCTCTGCTTTTGAAATCTGATTATCCTTCTCAACCAGAACATCAAAATGGAAAAATAACTAATTTTGTCTTTTGGCTGTGCTTTTTCTTATCTCTTTACTCTGTCAGCAAGTAGCAGTTTTTCCTCCTGTCCCTTTATGGTATGATCTCTTCCAAGAATATTTTTGTTCTGTTTTGTAATGGAAATGATAACTGATTCTTCGTCCCATTTGTGCTTCTATTTGCCCTGTAAAGACAAACCTTGCTCCTTGTGTGACCAGCTACCTGCCACAGCAAAGACTCATCTTTGACAAGGATTTGCCTCCATTCTGCCACTGCCTTGTCTCATTTATGTGAGAAATTCTGAATCCCTATCTGCTTGTTTCTCCTAAAGATATTGCTACTATCCTGTTTCATATTCCTTGTCCTGTTCTCTTCTCTCTTTCCTCTCAGCCTTCTTCAGCAGTAGATCTTGAGCTTTAGCAGGTTGAAAGATATCTGATCCCAGATTGAAGTTTTCAGTACTCTAGATCACTGAATTTTAAAGCAGTCTTAATGATCTGTACCGTATCGAAACAGATATTCAGTTGAATAGCTGTTTTATATATATAGCTAGACACCCAACTTGGCAAATTATGTAAGCACGAGTTTGTCTCCTGTGTTATTCAGCAAGGCACTGAAGAATGAATTTAGCATTAAACTTGCTGAGGTCCACTAAGGTCAAGCAGTTTGTTTGAGAGACATGCCAAACAGAGGTGGGTTGCTGAAAGAAATCCTTCATTTTGCAGTTTGGAGCATAGGGGGAAAAAAAGAAAGAGGTAAAAAATACAGACACTAACAAGGAGGTTGGAGTTCTAGATTGAACACCTCCCCTCTCATCAGACATATTTAAATATTGTCACTGAAGTTAGTAATTTGGTTGCTTTTTTTCTCTTTTTCTTAAAGGAAGTGTATTTAATAAAAAATAGATATAAAACTGAGTAATGATATTTATATTGAATTTATCTGGATTTAGTTTTCTAGCGACTGAGCCTAATTGAGAGGCACAGGCAGTGACCCCCAGAAAACATTCTCTTATGGTTCATATTGTGTTTTTCCATTTGACCCCACTAATCCTGCTCTTTGGGTGAGTACACACTGTCATCCATCCATAGCATTGTAACATGCTCTTGCATTAAATATAAGGGAGAATTCTGCATGCTGTTTGGGGGAAACTTTTGCAGGAAGTAACACACAGCATATTTAATGGGAAGCGAAGTATACGTTTCAGAAATGGAATTGTCGATAGAAAAATGTGGGCATTTTTTCAAAGTTCCTACTTTTATTACAATATTGATGGCACCTTTCCTCTGGTAAGCTAACAATTGTGTTTGTTTAGGTACAATAGTGACATATATATTTTCATGTTCCAACAGGAGAGCAGGTCTTCTCTTTTTTAGATGAGCAAAAGTAAATGCTGAAACTGGCATTTTGGAAGGCTTGTTGCTCCACTCATTCTTTAATTCTCTGTCAATAGGTTGAAGTGTTGACATTTCAAGCATTTGGCAACTAGATACAAATAAATTGTCTTGTCAATTTGCAAAATATTACTATTTTATCTTCATACTAAAGTGCAGACATTATTAAACATCATTTAAGACACCAGAAAGGCCTCCCCTAATAAGATTACCCGAAACCTTACACTTAGCAGTGCTCTGTGAAAACTGCAACTTTGACTTCATAACCTAATAATTTTGCTTGTGTTTTCATCTTCTCTTCAGTCAGATTTCTGATATTTCAGCTTTTTTATCAAAATTGAAAAACTGCAATAAATCAATTTTTTCCCAAAGAGAAGGAATTACTTTTCTCAAAGAAACCAGGATGACTTCAAAACATGATGTAATATAATAATTTTACCATCTTGAACAATGAAATGAAAAAATAAAATTACATTAAAACTGCTATGTTAGCTATGTGTACTTCACCTAATGTAGTTTTTAGAGTTCTGGAAAAAAATTACTTGTTTGATAAATAATATTTTAGTGGATTAATGATTTTAAGATAACTGAATCATAAATACAAATATGATTCCCTGAAAGTCCACAGTAAAAATTTTGTTTTCTGTTTATCCAGAAAAATTTCTGTTTATCCAGTACGCACAGGAAGGAAAGGTCAGGGCTAAAGGCAGAAAGTTTAAAAATCCAGGACAAAAAGTTATGATACATAGTATGTTTTAAATTTGTGCAGCTGTTGCTATCCCTCTTTCTGTACTATCCAGATGTACCAAAATTCTTGTTTTTAATCTGGCTAATGTCAGATTGAACACTAAACATTTCACACACACAATTGAAGTCACTCTTGATTTCTTCACCTTCATTCTGACTTGGACATGGGTCAAATTCAAGACCTATTTTTTCCCAGTTGACTTATTCTGCAGATATCAGGGCCAAATAAAATACAAAGAAAAAACTTAGGTTCTTCTGGATATTTTTCCTATTGTTCTGCAGTGAGATTGTCTTTAACTTACATTTATGTTGGGCTGCTTTTTTAAAATCTAATTGAAAAAAATTGAGTAAATTAAATTAAATGCTTTGCTAATTTACTCTTATTATTAAAAAAAACAACCCAAACCACTCCTCAGCTCAAAATACATTATCAATCTGTTTTAGTCCTGATCTGTCTGTGAAATATTGTAACCTTTATTCAACTTCTTTTCAGGTTTGGTGATAGATACCCCTTTATCCTGTTCTGAGTTTTACTGGGTCTGTAAGTTAATACCTTTCTGCCAGCTGTATTTTCCTAACACTTATTTTCTAAATGTAAAGTGGCATTTCTTCAAACTAATGAATTTTCAGAAAAAGCTTTAGAGGATCATCACAATGCACCAGATGAGATGTACCCCAATAATTCACAGGAACTATGAATTCATAGGGAAGATGAAACATTACCACTCTTACATTAAAACTTTGTTGGAAATGAAAACTCAAAACCCTATTTATTTATTATGCAGGAAAGCAGGGTTCTTTAGTTAAATATAAATTAATGATGACAGTCTGATTTAGGTAGTATAATATTAGAAAATTACACATAGACATTTGCCAAAAATGTTATAAGCCGTGTGACTAATTTGGTCTCAATAATTTGTTGCCTTCTTAGTCTTGCAAAAGAAATCCCATACTTTGTTTTTCACTTGGCTGGTAAATATAGGAGTAGCTACTTTGAATGTCAAATTATTGCCAAAGATTCCAGGATGCAAACAACCTTCAGACAACTAAATCAGATGCTTCCTCAGTGGTATTCCTACTTGGGAAAGTATGCAGGGGAAACTCTTTCCTCTCCTTCTCGCCATTCTTCTCCTGCCAGGGTAAAGCTGTTCTATTTCCTCCTCTGCTTTCTCCTGCTCCCTTCCCACAGTCACCTAGAGCCAGGTCTTTCTTTTGCTCCCCATGTTTCAGAGCCACCACCAAAAATCCACCCTCTGCGAACAAATTTGCTGCTTTTGTTCCTCATTTCTCTTTTGCAGGACTGGCCTGGATGGGAATTGCCTGAAGACAGCAATAGAACACCCTCTTCCAGAGCTCCCACAAGAATTGTCTCCCAGTGCCAGCATCCTACAATCTGTCTGTGCCAAAGCACCTTGTCCTCCCCTTCTGATGGGAACACTAGGAACTTGCCTGCCCTCACTAGACAGAGCACTGGGTTAGCCATTCCAGTTAAAGGTTAACTCTGAGAGCCCTTCAGTTTTGCAATCCTATTCTCTGAGGAAAATAATTTGTTTTACTGCACGGAAGCCTCAGTTCACATGAAGTGAATTATTCTGTTCAGCTGAGGAACCTCATCTTCCCAGAGCCAGCCTGGAACTGGTGTGGGGGAGAGCTTGTAGGAGGCAGTCAGCCCAAGTGGCTGCTCCAGCCCTCCCTGCAGAGGGTCCTGCCTCCTTCTGCTGGCTGTGTGGAGCAGATTGCCTAGATAGGTTCTTAAACTGTGCAAAATTTGGCAGCTGGCATGCAATCCCAGAGGTTTGCACCAAAACTCAGGATTGCTGATGCTGCCAGGTAAGGAGAGGAGAGGGCACGATTTTGTCACCTCTCGCAGACATCTTTTCATGAAAAATCCTTCCTTAGGATTTTTCCCCCTCCTGAGAAGCTGAGAGGGATCAGGAACAAAATGTAAACAATGGTTATCTGCTGCTGTGGAATGCAACAGGTGCATCTGGGATTGGTCTTGGGTGGATGTTTGGATTTACTGATCACTCACGGCAGAGCTGGGTCTCGCTCTCTCCTGAGACACAGACCTTTGTTTTCATTCTTCCCCATTCTATTCTTAGCTTACCTAGTCCTCTGAGATGAAACTTTTTCTTCTATTCTTTTTAGTATAGTTATAATGTAATATATGTGTCATAAAATAACAAATCAAGCCTTCTGAAACATGAAGTCAACATTCTTGTCTCTTCCCCCACCTGAAAACCCCTGTGAACACCATCACAGTCACCTGTTCTGTGAGATCTGCTTCACACAGGATTCTGCCACTGGACAGTAGAACTTCTCCTTCTGGATCCACTGTGTGCATTCTTCTTCTTGATTTTTCCCCCTCTTGAAAAGAAGCAGTAGGGTTATTACACCCCAAGGTGATGTAGAGAGGCAGATTTGACCAAGAAAAATGTGCAATGGACTCAGATCATGAGAGAACAATAATGGCCAGGGTGAGGAGGAAGGAAAACAGATGTTTCAGAAGGGGTAAGACAAATCGACTGTCCCAATGCCATTCAGAATATTTGTTTGCCCAATAAAAGCCACGACAGTAGATTTCCCACTGCCTCTCTCTCATCTGGTGTTTAAGCAGCTTTGATTCTCTGCCCTTGGAGAGGTTTTGAGCAGACATTTGTGTCTGCCCTACCCTCACACCACAACATTCTCCAGCCTCTCGCATGCAGGCGTCATTGTTGGTGTTTGTTCTGCTTTTCCATATCTAGGCAATCTTTCACCTAGCCAGGGCAGGTGTAATGTCAGGCTCATTCCATGCCAAAAGGAGCAGATACATGTTCCTGGATCAGTCTTTGCATTCTTATCCAACTTGTCAATACCTACGTAATATGTTTTCATGGATTTTTTTTTTTTATCTGTACCACGAGCTGCAACATGTAAATGTTTGTGTCTGCAGTCAGTAGGTACTTTTCAGGGACATTTTTGGAAAAACGGGGTAGTATTATTAAAAGACTGTCTCCTTGTTAAACAAAAAGAGCAATTAATTTAATTGTGTTGCTGCCACCATAGTTATAATATTTTATTAATAAATACTGAAAATTTTAGAAGATCTGGTTTTGTTGCTGCAGTATTACATCTCCTGAGGAGGTCATTCCATGGCATTTTCAGGAAAAAATCATGTTGCCCTCTTTAAGACTTCTGACTTTAAAAAAGAAACCTTTTATTTTCTATATGAAGCACTCATGTCGAAGCAGGTAATTCACAATGTGTCTTTCTGCCTTATGGGTGTAGAAACAGAAGGGGATTTAACAGTGATGGTGGGACTGATTATTTGTTCTCCTGTAATATGGACTAGCAGTTAGATTTCCCAAAACTGGGGAGAAAACTTACCTTCTTTAGATTCAGTCAGTTCAATAAAGCTGAAAAGCTAAATTGCAGACATGAGTTTTTGTCAGAACTTTCTGAAACTCAACAGTTGTTATCAAAACATTGTGTAAACTTCATAGCTCCACAGTCCCAGGTTTTGGCTCGGGCTCTGATTGCACTTGAATTGTTTCCGACTGATCAAAAGAGAAATTAATAGATGCCTAGTAAGAAAGTTCACTTTATTCTATTTACAGTGGAGCCTAATCTCAATACATTTAGATAACTGCGATAAACATCCCTTTGAACTGAACCTCACCTATTCCTGAAGGATTGCAGAGTGCTGGAGTCCGTGACAGCAGTAAATAAAACTGCTGGCTCAGATTAATTAAACTTCTGCATTTAAGGGCTCACAAAGGGCTTCACAGAACCAACAGACCTGCACCTTGTGCATCCACGAGGATATTCCCGGTATATTATGGGAGAGCAGCAGATTGTTTTATTTTGTGGAGAGTAGGTGGTCTAAAAGATGGGGACTTGCTGTCCTTAGCCCTGGAGAGGTTGGATAGGACAGAGGGAGGTTTGTGCTTTCCAAAGCAGGCATCTATTAATAGAAATTAGAGCCTGGAATATATCCTCTGGTGTAGCCATAAGCAATTCAAAAACACAATTAACAAATATTCAGCGGATGTCGTTTGTGTTCTGGGTTGTCAATGCCAGAAAGCTATTATTAGAACTATGAAGTACTTTGACAACTTGCACTTTGAGGAATACAACATTTTCCTTTGTTTGCAGTGTGCTGCTTACTAAGTTTTGGTGGAACTTAGACTTAAACAGTATCCTCTATATTGTTAAAAGCTAGAAATCTGCATTAGAAACTAGCATTACTTGTGGATTGAAATATGTTGTTGGTTGGGATTTTTTCAAAGTTAAAATTTAAATCTAACCCTCATGATAACAAAACTTAATTTCAGTAGAATAACCTCAAAGTGTTGCATGAGCAAGGTTAAAATTAAAAGCGAATGACGTCAGCTTCAGTTTAATTTATGGTATTTATATTCATGTGACATAAAATTATTTGTCAGAAGAGCAGCCAGTTTGAGCCACACACTTAAACTTACAATTTTTATACAAATCTAAACTCTTGTCAAAGTTGAGTAGATGCTTTGTTGATCAGGAATATAATTTGTTGGTGCCTAAATGCTGGCATTTGCTGAAGAAGTTTTTTTGCACAGGAGGCTAAGTGGTTCTCTGCAGAAACAGTGATTTTAATAACAGTATAGCCAAAGATGGTGACATCTTTTCCACACTGTCATGAAATTATAGGCCTTCACATTTCTTTTCACCTTGTTTTCTATTGAAAATGTTAAACATGGAACAAGCTGTCCCACATCCAAACATACTACTTCGTTACAAATATCTCTCAGGTAGAATTGCTGAGATTTTATATGCATTCTGCTGTGTTTTGAACCTTGGGTTATATTTGCTGTATTGCTGTGATGCAGATATGAACAGTTTACTTGACATCTCTTCATAAAATCTTGCATACTACAGCAGAGCTTGGAGTTACAATGCAGTGTAGGGATTTTCATGCATTGTTATATTCCAAAATGCAGGAATATATTTTCTCTAAGTCTGATTTCTATAAATTAGATCTCTGAATTTTAAGAGGGTTTTCTAAAAAGTATTTTTCTTATGCCTATGAATACATTTTCAGTATTATTAAATTAAATTTTAACTACCAAGCATTATTAGTTTATGTATGGATTTTCTCATATCTTTGTGAAAATACCCAGTATGATGCATGGTGATTTTTACATGGTACATAATGTTAAAAAAAATAAAAGGCATGATACACACAAATATTGTGTGACTGTAAGGTAATGGAAATGTAGATACCAGGATGTGTGCATGCTTATGTCAACTGGGTATTGTGCTTGTAGCCAGTAATTAAATATTTACAGAGGGAGACAAAAGAATGTCCCTTAGGCTGAGAGCTCACAGAGCTGTGTGTGAGCAATATTGAGGGAACTAAACTATTCTGGAGATGCCCAGTAGTCAGGGAGTTGGAAACAACTCCCATCCTTTAACAGCAATAATGACAATAAAATGTTCTCAGAGCCTTGTCCCCTTGGTCAGGTGATTCCCTGGGAAACCTTTGCCAGGATCAGTTCTCCTGTGCCTGTGCCACTGCTTTTGCTTTGCAAGCACCACATGTTCCTTCCCACCCCATGGGCAGGGCCACCCCAATGCCTGTGATCCAGATATGAACAATTTACTTGACATCTCTTCATAAAAATGTCTTTATAATACAAAATAATGGGTGAAAGCAAAGATAGAAGCAAATATCCTGAAAATTTTCCTAAGCAGCAGTGAGAAGGTTTTTTAATCCTGTTGGAGGATTAAAATTCAAGTGTTTTAAGTGTTAAAACTCAAGTGCAGAATGATCATTCAAGTGTTGATATGGACAAGGTAGATCTGAAGCATCACGTCACATGAGGTGCTACAGAGCATTTTTAAACCTGAAGTTTACTTGGATTAAGCTGATCTGTGTTAAACAGAATGATTCTGGTCATTTAGAGTTTATCCTAATCATCCTATCACTTTACTCCCACATTAACAAGTAAGATCTTTCTTATTCGATGATATGCAGGTTTGTACTCTGGTAAATTGCTTTCAGGCTAATGTTGAGGAGGTGCAATGTTCTCAGAATGTCAGTTCTGCATAGCACAGAATGCTTGATCTCCTTACTGGCTGTCTGGCTGCAAGCAGGACATCATGTACCTCAGAAAGGCTCCAAATAGACTTCAGATATAAAGCACTAAAAAAAGCAACAATATATATATTTCTACATATTGAATTTTATACAACGATAAGGACCTGTTCCTGCTGACTTTATAGTCATTACTGGAGCAAAAAAAATTAATAAATAGATGAGGAGAAGCTGACATGCAAGTTATGATAGCAATTTCATGGGGTTTTTCCCATCTTGGCCCAGCACAAAACCTCAGAATTACTTAGATGATTCTCCCCTACCATTCTTCTTTCTACCTTTTAATATTTAGAAACCACAGTGTGCCTCCCCAGCACTAAAACACTATGGAAAACCCAACTGTAAATGTCCCAAGAACCCCAAAGTGGATTGTTTAGTTAGGCTGAAAGGGCAGAATTCATTAAACCAACCTTCCAGGTGTCACGAACCATCTCTCAAAGAATTCACAAAGGCTGGAGCCCAGAACACAGATGGAGAGGCTAAAAGCAAAGAGCTCATTGGGGTCAGAGGCAGATGACACAAGTTTCCAGTGGATTTAGCCTGGGTGTTGGCTGGGCTGGATGTTGCTGACATCCAGGAGCTGGCTCTCAGGATAACCTTGTTACCGGGGTGAGGATTAGGAGTTCTCAGTCCAGCCACATGTGGACTGTCGTGGGTGCCACAGCTGAAACGGCCACAACAGCAGCCCCAGGCAGCCCTTCCTTATCGCTGCCTCTCTTACAACATGCCTGATAACTATTACTTAACAGCCATCAGGGAGGACAGGTCCAGAACAGTGACAGGCAGCTGGGGACTGGTGCAGAAAGCACTTGGAATTTAAGGAATACACAAGAGGAAGCCAGTGCAGTGAATGACAAGGACAGGGGTTTAGCAGGTCCAAACTAAGCTTCTTGAATGATTACTATCACCAGGAAAGGATTGAAGGCTGATTATCTTGAGAAAGAGACATGACTATCAGCTGGCTGAATCAGATTAGTCATAAGCTCCTCTCCTAAGCTTTTCTTTCAAGCTTGTGCTCACTTTATCTTCTGAAAGGCCATTCCTTTGAGAAACAGCTTTCCCAAGTACTGTACACAGCTCCAAGAGAAATATCAAAATGCCAGTGCCTGAGATGGTGCTTTGGGCTTGGGTTATTCTGAACTACAACCTGGAACATAAAGGGATGGATTTACAAAGTAGTGTCTGAATATCTGTTGCCAGCATCTTGAATAATAAAAGACTAAACCTGTACTTACACGGATTAACTACAAATAAAGACCTACTGAATGTTAGTATTCTAATTTCTGAAAACAGGCACCATGAGACTGCCACATGCATATTATCCTTTTTACAGGCTGTATTGATGTGCAATATATCAACAAAAAACTGCCTAGTGTCCAATCCCCTAACACTTAATGCTTAATGCACATTGGGATGTGGCCATATTTACACAGTTCCTATACCTAACTTATTGATTTGGGCCTGTTTCCCAATTCTGTAAGTCATGGGAAATATAAACAAGAAACTATCAAACTTTATACTAATCTACAAGTGTTTGAAGTTACACACATCCTCCAATTACCTCTCCTCTCCATAATGTTCCAGACAGAAAAAATTACAAAAAATTATTCTGACAAGGATATGGCAATGTGTAAATTGATGTGGAAACAGAATTGCTTGTGAAATCTCGTTAAAGCTGAAAAGCAGAAGAGGGAAAGTACAAGATAAGAATAGCTGGGGCACTGCTCCTCAGATGAGAGTTCTGCTTTTTCCACAGCATCTGAACCCCTACATATGTTGGAACAGATATTCTGTTTTAAAACACTAAGTAAATATTAAACTTCCACACTCTCTGCCTTACTATTTGCATTCTTTGACACTTGCCTGTGAGGGGTTGCAAGTTTCTGGGATGAAGTCACTTTGTACCAAGATGGCAGATAGCTCCAAATAACACAAACAAGCAAATTTGGGGAAGACAAGCATTTCCGGGATGCTGCAGTGCTTCTCTCTGTGCAGGGATCAAGCCATGGAAGTTTTCTGTTCCTTGAGTCCACAGTGGTGTAGCCCCAAGATTTCACTTTGCTGCCTGGACAAGGTCATGAGTCAAGGTCCTGATCAAATAAAGTTTGCTCTTTTTTTTGTTATTGGTAAGAAAATAATGCTTTCAGTTAATGATTCACTGGGGAAAAAAATGAAAATAAAGGAGAAAATATGTAAAGTATGGGAGCTAACCAAATATTACGCTGGTGTGTGAATGCTTCTGGGAATTTCATCCGTGCATCCAGGGCTGCCTTTAATACGTGCTGCACAAGGTGTTGGTATTCTGTGATTATAATTCTCCAATTTTGTGGCAGAAAACTAATCCTAGAAAACGGGGAAAAAACCCTCATATTTTAAACAGCAAGTTGAGAATGAATAGGCTTTGTTATTAAGTTTGCTGTTGTCTTTGGGGACCATCTTGAATTATCATTCAAAGGATCATTCAGGGGATTTCAAAAGCATCCCCTGATCCTGAAAAGCCAAGTCTAGCCATCTAGAAACTGTTATTCCCGTGATAGTCAAGGCTCCTGTACATTTCAGCAGAGTATCAGAATTCAGCACAATTCAACACAGCACCCTAGGATAGAAACATAAGGACATGGGAATGTAGTATCAGAACTCAGCATAGGAAAATTAATCTCATGCATCTGAAATGGAGCACTGCCAATAAACAGGGCTTTGATTTAAAAAGTTATTACATTCCTCTTACCAACTCTTGCCAACATAGGCAGAATGGTCTTAATATTGACCAGGAAAAGAAAATGGTCTAGTCCATGTACTCTGAATATATTCTGGACACTAATGGGTTAATGATAAATGCTTTTAATAAAGATTGTTTGTCCACAATGTTTTTGTTTTTTTTTAATCTATTGACTAACAGACTGATTTATTTGAATTTTAACCATCTAAATTTAAACATCAATTTTAAATTACTTGCCTATTCTCACAGTGCACTAATGGAGAGAGATAAGCATCTCCAGTGAATGATTCAGCCACCTGAAGATAAAAATGTAAGACAGATGGGAAGTGCCTGTCCTGCCATTGGAGAAGCCACCTAAATCTTATGGAGGATATCTAACTTTCAAACAGGTAAAATTAGCTGAGAGAAAGCCCACAAAATTACATACTCCAGAACAGGAAAACTTCAAAAGAATTTGTCAGGGATTACAGAGAATTACTGTCACCTGACTATGAGACTACTGCTAAACTTAGCAAAAAACCAAATCCTGAGGCTTGAGGAAACAAGAAACAATAAGATTTTTTCCCTTGTTTTACAGTGATTTTAGTGTCTAACAGTGAAATGCTGGAAGGAACTGTATTCCTGATAACTTTGCTGTCACTTTACTGCATTTATTCTTGCTTTGAATTTTTTAGGTATTCAGTGAGTGGCTAGAGACAAAATGCAGTGAGCTGCTGTCAGCCATCTGCCTGGGGCTTCTGGGCCACATGGAGGCAGAGCCATGCTGGAAAGGGATTCACACAAGGCTAAAATGTCCTGCATTGCCTGGAAAAGGAACAAGTCAGCTGCTCGAGTGGCAAGACTGACACAGGAGCTCAGCACTGGAGCTAAAATGAGAAAGGGGGTGCTGAAGTACTGCTTCAGTTAATTTCCTCACAAAAAAATGGGTCGTAAGATCTATGAAGTTGTTAGCTCTGGCATGGAAAGGATGGGGATAACAATAGAAGCATTATATAATTTGAAGATATATTAACTTGTCTTTCTCTTTCTGTGCCTTCTCAGTTTCTAACTTCTGTCTCTCCAAAGAGACTTTTGGATCTAGACAGGCTCCCCACAGCTTCTTCTGCTTGTTTCCTGCCTCTGACTTTTTCTGAGATCCTGGCTTGTAATCTGCTCTCCTCCTACAGTTCCTTATGGCACTGTCTTAGCGCTATCCAAAAATACACATATTCCATAAAGAAACCGCCTTTTTTTCTGCTTGGAACTGATACTGGTATCCTGGGTCTTGCTAGATTGTACCTTCAGCTCATTAATTTCCTTCCAGAAGAGCTCTTTTCCAATGTAATGATCCAGGTTCAATGAGTCATTCTGGCAGCCAATTTAACCCAAACTGTGCTGAAGTGCACAGTCCAGGTAGAGCTGCATCTCTAAGTGATCTGCTGGGGTTTTTGTTACATTAATTGTTGCACATGGATGGTCATTTGATTAAAACACCCAATAAAATGATAAGAAAATTACTTCAGACTGAGGATATACTAAGAATGTATGTTTTGGAGTCAATCTAATATGCACAGGTATCAAATTCTTGCCCTCCTTACCCAGTTTTGGCAATGCTTGGGGCTCAGAGCCACAGCTGGTTGATTGATTGTACACAATTTGTACCCCACTGCATTCCCTATTTGCCAGTGTTTCATGATGTGAAGAAGTCCAAAAGATGACCAAAAGATGTACAAAAATTTGGAGTTATAGAGAAGCTTGAAGCCTTTTAATTTTTCCTCCAGTTTCAGCCACAATTCTCCCTTTCCTCTGGCATTATGCACACAGACAGGCACGCTAATACCTTTATTACATAACTGTTCAGAAATGCTCCCATTTCACAGGAAAGATGCATCTCATTCACACACCTTATGCAAACAAGATATAAATTGCTACACAAGTGAGGACACGCAGCATTATGCCTGAAAAGGCTACTCAGCTGCAGTCGTCATGGCCCTTCCCTGTGCCAGAGAGCAAAACCCTCCCTCTGGCTTGTGCTCCTCTCTTTTTTTGGGGCTGACAAAACTCTGCTTCTTCATCACTAACGGGGAAAAAGCTGTGCAGTGAAAAACACCCCTCTCCCCTGTCCCAGCTCCACGTTCAAGGCCGGGCTCACCCCCACTGACCGTGTGCGGCAGATTTGGTGCCAACGGGGCAGCTTTTAGGAACGCCAGCCCAAATTACGCGAACGGCGTGATTAAGCGTGTGGGTGAGCTTAAGCTCTTGTAAACCTTTATCATCACCTTTGCCACAGTCTGATGCAGCTGTGGAAGCGTGGACTGCTCGGCGGGGTGAGCCACGGTCGAGGGATGGTTCTGATATTTGCAGAGATGCGTGTTCCTCCAGCTGGAGGCTTCACACAGCTGCAGCTCATAAGCTTTTGGCCTCAGCTGCAGATCTGCAGTCAAATCACAGATTTATTTTTTTTTCCCTCATCTGAGGTTTCTGTCCTCTCGAAAACCCCTTCACGATGACTTTGAGAAATAAGTGATTGAAAGACCTCTGCTGACTGGTAGATTTGTGCAAAAAGGCAGATGATATGATTATGTTTTGACAAGAGACTGACCTGTGATAATTCCAGAAGGTTTGCTTTTATTAATACCTAGAGGAGAGGAGCTGAAAGGAAATTAATTTTTGGGATTTTCAGATACTAAAATACTGTAACCTTTCATTACAGTTTGATAAACACTATTCTCCAGGAGAGTGCTAAAACAATAATAATTGTCTCATCCATCAGTAGTAAACTATTAATATTAGTTTAAGCAATGAATAAGCAAATTGAGAAAAGAGCCATCTTCATTAGTAGCTCACTATTCTTAGCAGTTCCTTATTTCTGAGTTCCTTAAATTCATTATTCTAAGGAAGTTTCTATATGCAGCAGAGGATGTACTAATACTCCGTAACTTGATTTAATTAAACTTTGCATTAAATTTCAGTCAATTAAATACATTTCTTGAAAGAAAAGAGGAAGTACAGTGAAGTAAGAACAGGGAATACACACAGCAGGTAAGATGCATTTCCCTATTCCTTAGCTTTTCCCCCCTCCCCCTGTCTCGCTGGTACTTTTCCTGTAATGCTCCTCACTGCAGGGCAGCTTAGGAGTGTTTTGGCAGGGAGCAGTCTGCTTATTCTCCCTGGAGACTGCACAGGGATCATAAATCCTGTTGGAGTTCTTAACCCTTATATGTAACTGACAGCTTTAATCTTCTTCATTACTAAATTCAAGCAAGAGGCAGCGCAGGCACGCGGAGAGGAGGACACATGTTGGAGCTGCTGGGCAGCCAGTCACACACTTGCCAATATTGTTCTTTAATGGGTGTTTCAGGCAGAACCCGCCGTGCACTGCAAGTGTTTTTGAGACACACCAGTGTCCTAACAGATGCCTGCGACAGAAGCAGGCCCTTGACCGTTCTTGGGTTGAGGAATCCTTTGGTTTAATCACGTTGGCGACTTCCGCCGCCTTTTCCCTGAGTTATAATTTGCGTTGCACTCGTTCCCCTCATTCTTTCCCTCCTGGCATGACTGGCTCCTCCTTGGTGCCTTCTGCAGCCAGAGGAGCCAGGTGCCAGTAGCGATGGTGACGCCAGGGTGATCTGTGAGTGCTGGTGACCTCCTCGCAGGAGGAAAAGAATGATGACCCATTAAGGCAACCGAGTCAACTGTTTAGATGACTCTGTGCAAATAGTTTTTCCAGATGTCTAAATACAGCTGAGAAATCTACCCTGGCATACCTTACTCCTCACTTATCACTATTATGATGCTAAACCAATGAGGTTTTTCCACTGGCACAGCACTGTAGCGTGTGCATTTCAGAGCATTTTAGTGCATGCAGAAAACATTTCCTGCACGTGAGACAGAAAAGATAAATCACATGTCCCAAGTGGCATATTATTTTATTGCTGCGGATAGGGAGAAGATTGATGTCTTGTGTCTTCTTGTCACAAAGCTGCAAGAATCATTTGTGAAAGACGCTGGAATGCTGACGTACAATGCTTGGGGTTTTTCCACTGTTTTAGCACGGTTGGTGTTATTGTTTGACTGACTGTGTGTTTCTGAAGATGACAGAACATTGTCTCCTCTTCAGTTTACAGGGTTTTTGCACCCCTTTTACATAAGAATTGCTTTCACGGCACCGATCGCTTGAGGCAAGTGCTATCCAAATGTGTTTGGATGTATGCAATCATCAGAGGCATGTTTTGCAACTCTTTGTCAGAATCCAATAAATGCACAGCAATTAAAAGGGAGATTATGACAAGGTAGTAGGTGAGCAAACAAGTTTCTAAAAAGAACACTTTCCCCCCTTAAATATTTGCCAGCATAATTTTTAGAAGAATACAGCAGTTCATAAGCTGCTACGAGGATTATTTGTGTGTTAGATACTATAAAAGCACTTTTTATTCAGAGTTCGAAGACCCAGAAACAACGTGAGAAAATCGGTACACTGCTGATAAGGTTGGATGTTAGTGTTTCACCAAGGTCCCATATTTCATTTGAGCACAGAATGCCCTCTGAATGTCAACAAAACAAACACAAACTTCAGGATGTTTAAACAACCCAAATTCCTTCAGTGGCAAGCTGGGCTGGCAGTGAGTGGTACCTGATGAGGGTGCAAAAAGGGATATACAGCTCACACTGTTGGGTCCTGTAGAGGTCAGATCTCAGATGATTTCAAGTGACAAATTTATTGTCTGTGGTATGTACCAGGGAAACACAAAAAGTTTGTATTTCTGATTTTAAATAACATCTAGTAAAGCAATGTCCCCAAGAATGGTAGAGAGATAGCAAAACACAGATTCCTTCAGCTTCGATCCAAAAACGAAATTCTGCCTTTTTAATATTGTTCAATGTCTGCTACAGCTGTTAAAATATCAATACTGGGTGCTCTTTAGGGTTCTGAGAGTTTGATTTGCTTCTGGTTCCCACTTTTCATGTGGAGTCACTGATGGGAAATTGCTCAGGAGGTCCAGTGGTCGATGGCAGAGCTGGGCTGTTTTAAGTACTTTGAGAATATTTCATTCATATTCACTCAGTGCTTATATAAAGGGTTGAATTCCAGTCTACAGGAATGTCTGAGGCACCATGTACCAGAATAGAAGTGACTTCCTAATAATTTCTTATTTTTCTCAGTAGTGTGTATGTTATTAGGAAGCTGACTCCTACCTGTTTCAAGGTCTTACTAGGAAAACAGTAAGAAATTATGTATTATTTGCCATGCATAAGGCTCTTACAACACAAAGACAACAGAATATCAAACAGTCACTCCAGAAAATGGGTAGCATATTTCAGATATATATTTATAAAGGACCATTTTTTACAGGTTGTATGTAGGAGATTTGGATGCCATCCAGGATGACTCAAGTTTGTAAAGCTTTTCTGAGTCTGTGACAACTGAAGTGACACAAATTTGAATTTTAATCACAACAAGCCAATGCTGCTTTTCAAAGTCTCTATTGTGCCTTATAACACTTGCTTTACCTTAAGCAACACAAGCGTCCTTAAGATACCATTTTTAATTGGTGAAAAATAAAAAAGCTGCCAAGCAGCTTTCCTGGTATGACAGTCTTCAGTTAGAAAGCTTGTTTGCACATTGACAACATCATTGTAAGTGATTAAATCAGAACTATTTCTTCCCCCAGAATCCAAGCACTCCAGTTGGCTGAGCTTTCTGCAGGTGGAAACGTTGCTCTCAGCTCATAAGGATCTTTAAGGGGAAAAAAAAAAACCCGAATAAAAAACCCCACAAAAAGCACAAGCAACAAAAGAAACAAATTCTCTGTAAGTGCTCCTCCGTCCATACAATCAGAATGAGAGGGGAAAAACATTCTGAGAAGTATTCCAACCCACACCCAGCACTTACGGTGCTCCAGAGGAAAAAAGCGTGAGGAGTAAAGGAGTAGTTGCAGCAGGATGCTCTGCCTGGAGCGGGGGTAAAACAACTCTGACAACACCCTGTCAGCGGTGGATGGAGAAGGGGGTGTCTCCGTGCTCTTACTGTTGAACAATGCTGAGACTCGCCCGACTCATCATTGGCAAATTCAAACATCCTGAGAGCGAGGTGAGGATGTGGCAGGTGTTCCTGATAAGTGAACAACAAGTGATACTACTGATAACTTATCTGAGGCTGCTGAGCTGGGGACAGCGGGCCCGGGGACATCTGGCTGACAGTCCATCCCCTGATACTGTAAAAGCCGAGGTCCATTTTTTAAAGGCAGGATATTATCACACACCCCCTCCTTGGAGCGTGTGTGGAGACTCCTCCCTGGAGAGGGGACTCCCCTCCAGGTTATCTCTTGAAGCTAAAGGCAGATATTTGCCCCCATCTGGGTGTGGATGAGCAATACCAAACTCTAGTTAAAAACTGATTTTTCTAGCTTCACTACAATTGCTTCGGTATTATTTCAAAAATACTGCACTATGCTATACAGCAGCCATAGTTACCTGTATTGTGTAGTAAAGAATTCTGATTGAGATGTTGTAGTCCAATCATTATCATAATCTTACAAAAAATAGGTAAAAATAAAAACTCCTTAATACCAATGTAGAATTAAGAAGCAGCCATTCTTTATTCAGCAGGATGCACAAAATCTCCTCTGAAATACTGAGCCTGCTGAGTGCAGGAAAATCTCCTGTTGATACACTGTATTTTACATACATATTCATAGGTTTTCCCAGGAAAAACATACAAATGATAACAATTTCCCTGAAATCATTGGCATGGAGGTGCTCCCTCCCCTATGCTCATACATTCTTCTGTCCTGGGGGTCTCTGTGGTGGTCCCTGGTTGGTGACCCCAAGTCACACCTGACTGCCCAGTGAACTGGTGAAACTTGGCACAGCTGGGCTGGTTGCCTTCCTTTCCTTCTTCCTACAGAATGAGCATTGTGTGGTTCCATAGGCCAGTGATTTTTGAAGAATAAGCATTGTATTTACCCACCAGGTGCAAACAATTATTCACCTGGCAACTGTAATAAATAACTTACTTTCACATACATATGTCTGGTGTGGCATCCTTAATCCAAAGGTTCAGTTACACCCATACAATCGTTCAGACACAAGCTGTTGGCAGAGTCTGGGGTTAGGATTGGTTCCAGCCTCACTCTGAGAAGGAGTTTAGAAATCCAGGGGGTCCCTTCCACACCTGCTGACCCAGTGGAAGGTTCTCCCTGAAAAACCCTTTCTGCAGCTCCCAGTCTGCCCTGGGCTGTAATATTGGTTATGTCTTTCAACTTTGACCCATGGGATGCTCTGATTTAAAAAAATGTCAGTGCACGGTATTATTATTCCCAGGATCCATGACTTGGTGTCAGGAGATAAAATCTGCATAAATGTTTTTAGCCTTCTGGGCTGTGGCATGCTGACATCACAGAGGAGCAATTTCTTTATCATCACCCTACAGATAATTGAAAGTTGTGTTCCTTCATAGTTGTCATATGTCTCACAGATTTAAAGGACCTTGGAAATGGCCCATCTCAGAGTGTACCTGTGAAACTGCAAAACTATTTTGTGAAGCAAATGCCTAAACGAGTTGATCTCTTCTGTGCTGCTGCAGAAACAACTATGTTCCAGGCCAGATCCACAACAAATGCTCGTGTGGATTTGAGACAGACTGTAAAACACAAAACTCAACCTCACCCTTCCTCCCTCTGCTTTGTTTCAGGCAGGGACGTTTCTGGTGTACTCCCTGGGCTGGAAGGAAACTGCAGTTTGTTTTTAGAGATTTTGCCTCAAAATCTTTCTGTCCTTCCCCAGCTCCCTTTCCTCCTTCTCCCTGCCGTGTCTGCAGCAGGACCAGGAGCGTGCAAGGCTGGCAGTGCCTGGAGCAGGTGGTGTCCATGGCAAAGGCCTGGCGCTTTGTTTTCTCTCTGCTCTGCCAGGTACCAGCAGTCAGCACCATGCCCGGAGTCACACCTGCAACTGCTCTCAATATTCCAGGTTAAAAAAACCCAAATCCTGTGATGGTCTTCTGCATGTAAGGGCTTCAAAGGAATGCAAAAGAAACATAAGGCTGTTCAGCATGTGTGAAACATGAGTCTAAGACATCTGATGGGCTTTTCTGTAAGTTCATTACGATGTTAATGGAGCAGTGGTATTTATCTTTTCAACACTCTGGCATATTCTGAACATCAGGATTCCAGCTCCTCCTTTGTTAGAGAAAAAATGATTTGTAACCATGTGTCTACTCAAAATACCAAATAATGCCAAGTAAAAGAACATTTTCTGGCCCTGGAAGTGGAAATCTGTGTGGAATGTCGTAGAAATGGCAGTTTTCTGGAGAGGAAATTAAAAAAAAAAAAACTTAAGGAAACATATAATGTTTTCTTTGCTCTTCTAATCTTGCCACAAAAACAGTTAAAAAAAGGTACACTGTGGATTTCCCAGGGAGAATATTGAAGGAATTGCTTGGACATGTGCTTGTACCATGGGGTGGATGAAGCTCTGATGAGAAAATCTGTGCTTTGACCAAGGGAGGACATTCAGGAGAACAGCTCAGGAGCTTGGAGGCTCCTGCTTGGTCATTTGGAGCCATTTCCAGAATAAAGAAAACAAGAGTTCTGTCACCAACCTCATACCAAATGGGGACAGCAGTAGGTGCTAGATGTGTACAATGATCCAGGCATATTTCCTGAATGGTAATTATCGATCAATTTTAGCTTTTTTTCAGAAGTTTTGGGGTTTTCTTCTCCTAACAGAACAAAAATTTAGAAGAAAATCACTGAAAGCAGAAACATAACATAAGAAAAATAATTTTTAGATTAAAAAGCAAAACCAAGGAACTAATTAAAAACAATGTTGATGGTGTTATCCAACATGTTCTTTAAAAAAGAGTCTATGCAGCAGTAGGGGGAGATGGAAAATTCTTTTAACTTTAGCACAATAATGTTTTGTACCTACATCAGTGATTAATATGTGATAAAATGTAGTAGCAGGCTTCTTAGTTTTGGGATTGTGTGTTAGAGCAAAGAATGGTAACAGAAGTACATCTTCACCTATTCACATACTTGAGATACTCTCAAGAAGAAAAGATTCATTAGATGATCTGGAACCATAAAAGGGAAATTTGGGGATTTGGATGTTCCTAAATGATCACCAAAGATCCTCAAAAGACCCCTACTCATATCCAAATAAGTCCTCTGAATTTGCATATATGCATATATTCAGGAAATGTAATGAATATCCAGCTCAGTGTGGCAGAGTAGGTCACTCACAAACTATAAAAATATGAAAATGGAAGGAAAATATTACAAGTCTTATATACTGTGTCTTTTACCAATCTGCCCTCACTTTGAAAAGGATTCAAATGGAAACAGGAAAAACAAGTTGTAAATACTATGTTGTCTTCAGTAGGAGGAAGAGAGCTCTGGGGTGAGAGAGGAGAAAGAAAAGAGAGAAGGGAAATGTATCTGACAATTTTTTCCAGTCAATTTTCAAATATCTCCATTTTGTCAGTGAAAGGCATTTTTGTCAAATCATCCAATTCCTCTAAAACTACCGAAACCACACTTCCCTGTTTCCTCCTGCGGGCTGGATCACCTTTTGCCTGTCAATTTGCCACAGCAGCACCCCTTCTAAAGCCAGAGAACAACCAGCCTGTCCTCTCCATTTCGTGCTGCAAGACAGAGAGGTCAGACTGAGTGCCAGCCGTGAGTCAGGGCCTTCAGATGCGCTCCCCTCTTCCCCTCTGCAGCTCTCCTGCATTCAGGGAGCACTTTGTTAATTCCAGAATGCTGGATGCTTCTCACTCTGCCACCTGCAATCACCTCCCTGCAATGGAGCACGCAGCCATGATAATTAAAAGTTAATACGTCCCAGCAGTGAATCCATTGATGCCCATCCAAGAGTTTAATCAATGGGACACGTTTTCTTCAACTGCGGTGTCTCATTAATTAATTACTGCAATTCAAGGTTCTTATGTGTTGAAAAATGTGCTTGGTTACTGACAGGGTAAAGCAGAACACTTTCAGCTGGGAGAGGTGATTTGCCCTGCTAATCTGGGCCATGGTTAACCCAGGGTTTAGTCACTGAAAATAAATACCATTCTAGTAACTTCCTGAGCAGGAGGTCAGGAAGAATATCTCATTTTCTTTTTTGAGTCTAGTATCCTAATTCCAGAAGCACAATGCCTTGCAGTCCTGAGGGAAAATGCGAGCATAATAAAAGATTAAGTACAACTTCCATGATTCATATATTCCCTCATTTTGCAGTCCTAATTTTGTGGAAAATTTATATTGCTGGACTCACTTTCTCCTTAAGAGGCAGAAAGCCAAAATGAACCTGAGGGTTTTTTACATCTTCTAATTTTTATAATTTTTGCCAGCTGTACAGGTGTGTCTGGTTTATCTTTCCTGAGAAAAGAAATTTTCATGCTCCACTGAATATGCTGCAGTAATGTGAGACTTCACTGATGACGGATGTTACAGAAATCATATGGTATACTACTCTTAGTAAGACAAGATTTTAAACCTGCCCTCAACGTTCCCAGATTTGTGGGGGGTTTGTGTGTTTTTCTTTTTGTTGTTGTTGTTGTTTGGTTGGGTTTTGATATTTTTTGGTTGGTTTTTTTTGGGTTTTGGGGTTTGTTTGTGATGTGCATGAATATGGATCTTTACATTAGTTATCTGTAAAACAGTTTACTTTATTTGATAGCTCAGTGAAAGTTGTTATACTGGGAAAATCTTCTCAGACATGGTTATTATAGATGGACAACACATATAACCATACATAAAGGGAAATAAATAAAAAGAAAGCTAATATGAAGTATATAAACACATTAAGATCATCAACAGGTGGTCATATAGCAACTAGATATCACATTTTTTCTGTGACTTTCCATATTCTCTCCATGATTTTCCTGTTATCTCAGGTTAGACCAGAGGTCAGACTGTTTTTTACTGTGTTTGCAGTAACAGAATAAAAACTCGGTCCTTCTTGAAATTTTGAAGTGGTGCTACAATATTGAAAAACCTCCATTGGTGCAAGCCAAGATGATTCAAAAAGCTTTATTCAGATCATCAAAACTAGCTATTCTCCCCCCTCACCACCATATTTAAGCTGTATCCAGATTTTGGCACAGTCAGCAGTCTTAAACAACTTTCTGGCCTTTAAATCAAACTGGTGAAACAGAACATGCTCTTCATTCAAAGCTGAAAAGAGAAGTCTGGCACTTGTAGGAACTTTGTGCTGAAATACCATTATAGATGAAAATTACTCCATTTCACAGCAGCCTCAGAGAAATTTTTCTAATCCTTGTAGACTTTCTCAGCAAAAAAGGTAAAAATGTTGTAACACCAGGAGCCTAGAATCAGGTATTTGAACTGAATTTGGTTGACAAGTTTCACCTTGTGAGAAATTGGAGAGTAAAACAAATTCTCTTCTGTGTGGAAGAGAAATTTCAACAGCATCTGACCTTTATAAAGAAAGCTGTGCCTGTTTGGCTCAGTCCTGTATACTGCAAGGTCACATGGTGATAAGAGCACCTTATTATGACTAAACTGTTGAATGTATTTGTGATAAGCTGGTTCTTTTCTTTCTTATCCTTCTCATTAACTAATTAATGAGAGCTATTGTTGTTTCAGCCTACATGGCTGAAAGAACAGCGTAATCCATGACATTAATTTAAGGAGGAAAACTTATGAAGTGCTTGCCTTAGACAGATTTTTCAGAGACCAGGACTTTGGCTCCACACACTTGCATCGGCTTCCAGACTTAAAAGATACAAATATATCTTAAATATTTTTCAGGATTTTGAAATAAGGTTGTAAGTACCCCAAAATGAAATAGACATTTAAAAAACTTGCAAAAGCAAATAGACAGAGGACCTTGGAGAGTAATGAAATAATATTAAAAATCATATTGAAATCATATGTCCTGAAATCATGAGACTACTGGAAAAAATCTAGGAGAAAATTAATCTTTCTTTGTGTGTAGTGTAGTATCAATGATGGACAGTAAATAATGCAAATGATTGCTTAAGTATACTGCCTGAATATTCATTTTGTCATAATCATCCATTCTGGGAACTACAAAAGAAGGGATTGAGCTGTTCTCTATATAAATATCCTAAACATTTCTTTTCAATTAATGATACTTACAAAAGAGCATGGACTACCTAAAATACAGGTTACATAACTAAAATACTTTTCTGCACTTTTGGAAATAAGTAATCTAAGCTGAACTAAGCTAAGAAGCAACCTAACCTGGAATGACATATATGTATAAGAAGAGTACAGAGAATAAATTATGTGATTTTCTGCCTGTTTTGCCAAACCGTAACCTGAGACCATCACACAAGAGAAGATGTGTCTCTCACAGTCAAAACTGGAGGTATTTTTATGCCGGATCAGTCCTGAATTTAAACATGCACTTTGGGGAACAGCAGCAAATATAATCATAAGAATTTAACCTAAGCTTGTCTGTGTTAAACAAAAACAAACAACCAAAAAAACCAACCCAAATCCAACCCAAACCAATCAAACAAACAAACAAACAAATGACCAACAAAACGCCAACTAAACTTCATTAATCATCCGCGCATGCTTTTTCTTAGTGTATGGAAATTTATTTCTCTTTAAAGCCTCTTGGCCTGCGTTTTTACTGCTGAATTATGTGTACCTGAGGATTGTAATAAACTAAGTTATGGGCACTATAAAAAGAGGCCTCAGTCAGTGAGATTTGATTGGCATGTACTTATTTTTCCAGGGAATCACCACCTTTTTTTCAAAGAGCTTGAGAACAATGATTTAGAGTTGTGGAAGTTGGGACTCTCCTGGGACTAAGAAAAGGAGATGTTCTCCAGTTGATTTAAGTGAGTGGTTTTGTGGGCTGTGGGGCTATAATCTGACCTTCTAAAATGGAAATAAAAATGACAGACTGGATCTGGTTAATCTCAAAAAGTGAATTTTTAAAGCAAATGACAACAGTTTACTTGAAAAAGACCCAGATTTTCCAAATCTGGGAAAAGGCCTTGGAAGCAGCTGCTCTGTGCAGCATGGAATCTCCTCTACACAGAGATCCTGATTCACTTTTGGGCTGTGACAACTTTTACTGCCACTGTGTCAGTAAAACCATTTGAACAGTGTGCTGTTCCTTAAACTTAATTAGACTACCTGGAAAAGCAAACTCTTTCTCCCTGGGTTCATGTTCTTGGAAACATAGAATCAGTTAGGCTGGGAAAAACCCTTAAAAACACTGAGTCCAATCACTGACCCAGCACTGTCAAGGCCAGCACTAATTCATGTCCCCAGGCGCCACATCCGAAGGTTTTTTTTCAAATCCCTCCAGGGATGGTGACTCAACCACTTCTCTGGGCAGCCTGTGCCAAGGCCTGACAACCCTTTGGGTGAGGAGAAGTTTCCTAAATTCCAATCTAAACGTGCCCTGGCCCAGCCTGAGGCCATTCCCAACCCTGCTGCTGTCCCTGCTCCCTGGAGCACAGCCCGACCCCTCCTTGTGCTGTTGTGAGGGCCCCAGGACGAGGTGAGGGATGAGAATTGACTCCACGTTCTCAGAAGGCTGATTTACTATATAATGATGTTATATTATGTTAAAAGAAAATTATATACTAAAACTATACTAAAGAAAGAGAGACATCAGAAAGCTAGAAAAGAATGAATAATAAAAACCTGTGACAGATTCAGAGCCCGACACAGTTGGACTGGGACTGGCCATTAATTAAAAATAATTCACATGCTGGATAAACAATTCTCCAAATCACATTCCAGAGAAGCACAACATGGAGAAGCTGAAGCTTCCCAGCTTCTCAGGAGAAAAGATCCTGGTGAGGGGATTTTTCAGAGAATGTCACAGTGACACCCCCTGGCTGTGCCCTCCTGGCAGGAGCTGTGCAGAGCCACAAGGGCCCCCCGAGCCTCCTTTGCTCCAGGCTGAGCCCCTGCCCGGCTCCCTCAGCCTCTCCTGGGGCTCCATTCCCTTCCCAGCTCCGTTCCCTGCCCCGGCCACGCCGCAGCCCCTCCATTGCCCGTGTGAGGGCCCGGAGGTGCCGCAGCCCTCGAGGTGCGGCCTCAGCAGGGCCGGCCCAGGGACGGGCCCTGCCCCGCTCCTGCTGCCGCCCCCCGGCCGGCAGAGCCCCGGGGCCATCGGCCTCTGGGCTCCGGGCACCCCTGGGCTGTGGCCGGCTGCTGCCACAGCACCCCCGGGGCCTTTTCCTGTGGGAATGCACAAAATCAGAGCTGCAAAGGCAGGCCCCAGCGACAGTGGGACTGTGATTGGAGCTAAGCAGCAGCCATGAGATAGGTCAGTAAAAAAAATATGTAAGAATAAAAGTAAGACAAAGAAATGAAAGGACAAATAGAACAATGGTGTGTGTATTAACACTTGTCTAGAAAAACTCCCTAAGCTACAGATAAGTATATCTAGCAAGATATTAGGAAGTTTTAAGCTTAATAATGGAGGTCTGTGCATTGTGTTTGAAGGCTCACAAGCAGTATTGCATTTGAAATAAGCAAGCATTGTTTAACCAAAGGTACGTGTGCTTACAGTGGTTGGACAGAACTACTGTCAGTGTGCTTTTGCTTTGTGTGATTGGTCAAAAAACTTATAAAGTGAGCTGTGACATTGAGTTCTGTGTCTGCTGCCCGGGATGTCAGCTGCTGGCATCTTCCCATTGTCACATCCATGTAATGAGAGTGATGCTGGAAAATCAAACAGCTCGAGGCAGTTCCTCAGCATTCTCATCCCATTTGTGATTTGTACACAGACCCTTGTCGGTGATATTTTCCAGCCCCTTTCCCCCAGCCTGGAGCTCCATGGGGTTGTTGTGAGCGGAGGGCAGGACCCAGCACTGCCCCTGGTTGTCCCTCATCCCATGGATCCGGCCTGTCCAGACCCCTCTGCAGCAGATCCACGCTCAGTGACACCTTCAAACCCATGTTTTATGAACGGGGATTCTTTTCAATTGCTTAGCAAAATAAAAAGTATCCACAGTATTCTCCTGCCCTTCTTCCACCTCAAATTTCTGACTGGAATGCTCTCATTTGGTTCTAGAGAGAGTCTTACAAACTCTTCAGTATTTTTGGGTAGCAATGCAAGGAAGAGAGTTGAGCATGCAGAAAGACATCCACTCATGTGCTGCTGCATGGAAATGGCAAGTCATCCACAAAGAATGTAATGCATGACGCTATTGAAATCTTATTTTCCTCAACCAGAAAGCCTTTTTTTTTTTTAAATACCAAAGTTTAAATAATGTCACTTAGTGATTGTTTGCTCTGATACGTTCCTTATTCTCTCCATGAAGATTTTGGATTCTTCTGAGCAGGCAAAACTATAGACACCACATAATAATTATTCTGTTATTCTGCTTAGCATATGAAAATGCATTCTGCATTGCATATCAAAAGCTCCTAAAGAAGCTTTCAGAAACCTTTTCTGTGCAGTGCTATTGATATTTCTAAAGAATTTCAGAAGCAGAGCAAATTACTTATTCAATTTCTATTTGTTGCTTGCATCAAGGAGTCCTTAATATACAGAATGAAGCCAACAATCTTGCACTTTTGCCCATTGGTGCCTAGCACTAGAAGTTTAAGACAAAACTTAAGACAAAGTCGGTATGCAGCTAAGAAGGAAGCTAGGAATTTGTGATTTGTAACTCCTATTGATACATTTCCCTTTCCTTTCTCCATCTACAAAAACCCTTTGGACATTTTTTCAGATGCCTGTAAGATAGCTATTTTTTCCTGAGAATCCTGACTCATTTCCTATCTTCCTGTAAATAATTTTACCCAAGAATTTGTCATCCAGTATTCTCCCTATTAACAAACCTTCAGTCTGTTTACATTCGGAAATATTGCAATATGTTAAGTCCTGAAAGCAAAGAGATAATTAGCTCCAACATCCTTTCTGAAGTGTTTTATTCCATATGCTATTCTGAAACTGGATGATATGTCCCCGGCAAAGTAATGCCCTTAATTATTTCTTTATACATCAAAATAGGGATTCTCTCTTGCTCCCTTGGCTTGGTGTCAGCTCTGTCAGAAAGGAAATGATGGAAAATAAGAGCGTGCCTTGTAAGGTTTAATTGAGGTCATGGATGCATTTAAGAACACGTATTACATGACTGTCCACATGAAATGGGAGATAAGCACAGTTTCAATTATATGTGTGTATATACATAATTTTTTTTTTTTTTAAAGGAAGTAGATGTTTGGAGACCACTCAAGTTTCATCTAGAGATGCGAAGCATTGTGTTTTACACCATTTTTGAAAGGAAAATACAGAAGCAAGGAAAGTTTCCTGCAGGGAAATACAAGTCTTGGCAATATTTCACTTTTGTGATGAGTACCTGATAACCATTGTTATCCATTGTACAGGGCTACACTTGAAAGGGGGCTTTAAAAAACAGAAAGTACATAAAAAGCAAAATATTACCTGTTGTGCCTTTTGTATTTTAGCTCTCTGCGTTTTGCTAAGTTAAAGCTACCCAGAAGAATTAGTCTGGGATCCAGAATCACACCATATCACATTTACTGCTTTGGCTTCTGCTCTGCATCAAAGCCCTGCTACATTGCTGCCGCAATTTTGATCTGCATTTAGTCACTTAAGGAAGTTATTCCAGTTCATACACAATAAAGCAATTCGGGATCTGTTTTAAATTACTTTAGCAGTTGGGTTTATCTCTGTTTTTGCCTGGAAAAAAAACCCAAGAAAAAGGCTCTGGACCAGCTTCTTGCATCCTGTGGTGTGGTTTCACCATGCTTGGAAGTGACCCTACATATAGAAGTCTCATTTAAAGATTTTTTTATAATCCAGGTACTTAGAAATAACTTATTTAAATAGAAATATGCACAAAAATAACCAAATCCAACCTAGCAGTTATAAAGAGAGGGGACCTTATTTTTTACATCATGTCTCCTTGTTGATCTTGTTTTTGAAGTTGCTTGTGAGTGACTGATACTAAATCCACAGAGAATAAATCTGATAAATCTGATTAATTCAGAGGATAATACGACTTAAATAAAGCACAAGTGCGGATTGCCAGCAATGTCATTAGTTTCAGAAAACACATCTGTAAAATGTCAAAGTTTGCAAGCATGCAGACTTAACTCACTTCTGTAACTACCAGTTTATTTCAAGCTCTTCATGTGAAGTTGCTCTGATACCCCTTTTTGTGGTGCAGCACAATTAGGTGTGTTATTCTGTGTTTGAAGTGTGGAGATAATGGAGATCAGACATTACACCACAGAGAAGACAGAAATACCAGCATGACTCACCTGAATTAGAAAAATCCTACATTTCATATCTGCCTCAAACATGATTTAATTTCCCTGATATGCAACAGCTGTCGATTAAAAAAAAAAAAAAAAAAGAAAACCTAAAAAAAACTCAACCAAAAAAAAAAAACCCAAAAAAACAAAACCAAAAAACCCAGGCTCAGCTATAATCATAACAAACAATGACCTTGGCTTATATCTTGTAGCCATGGCAGCAACTGAAAGGACTCTTCCCACAGTGTGTTAGGAGGAGGATTTTAATCGCCCCTTTCCCATGACTGGATGTCTCAAGGAGGCAGCAGGGCTGAAACAAAGAGTTCTGCAGCAAAAGGGGTTATTCTGAGGAGTGACACAATTTGTGATCACACCGTAGGGATTTGGATCCAGTACTCCAGGGAATGTGCCTGCCCCACAAGGTCTGCGTGCAGCTGCACCTATGGACGGTGGTGAAGTTTTTGTGTATTTATGTATATGAGGGTGTATCAAAGGAAAAGAAGGTTGGTGAGAAGGTTTTTCGGTGTTTCCTGTTAGTTTGAGCAAGGTTGCCAAGTCAAAGTCAAAACAGGAGGTTGGTCTCAGTCTAACCTTTGGATATTTCTTTGTGCCCATTTCATTAAATACGGGAGTACTACCACTCTCAGTTCACAGGAATGGGAAAAAATATAAATAATTTGTCCCTTTCAAAGCTAAAAAAAAGTGTGAGGAGACTTTTCTGTCTTCATCCCTGGCAGGTGAAATGAATGGCTCACTCTTTTAAGTGGTAAGCTGGTGCATTTTTCCTTGGATCCTTAGGCAATACCAAAAGCCCAAACACAATGTGAAAAACTCTATTACTATGTTCACAGCAGATGAAAAAATATTTTTAAATGGGAAAATAACTTTTGGGAAGTTGATTAGGAGTTAACATAACATTAAATGTGGGATTTCTTTATTTCTGTATTTTTCTTCAGGCAAGAAAACTTTCAGATCAGTCCATAGTTGGGCCCCAATACTCCACATACCACAGGTTAGCACAGAGGAGGGAGTGCATGTGTTGTGCTGAAAAAACCAGACCCTCTCTACTCACCTTGGACACAGTTCCAGAAGTCTTTCCTTAGTTTTTTGCAGGGAAGCTCAGAAAAAATCTGCAGCTTTTTCCTTTCAGGCCTTGTAGGCAATAGTTTTTGGTGTGTGTGTGTATAAGAAGTGCTGAAGGCTCTACTGTGTAAGACACCTAACTTGCTTAGTTTTCCACCTAATTTGCTTATTTTGCCACTCTGTTTAATCCTCTTGGGGCTTTCCTCTTTCCATTGGATCCAAGGCTCCACTCAGCAGAAGTCACCACCACCACCAGGCAGATTTGTTTCTTTTTTTCTGACCGCTCCTCAGTCATACAGCTCTTTGTAAAGCTTCTCACTTGACCTTCCTGGCACTGTAAATTAGTAGGATCACATTAAATACTGAGTTTGATTGGAGTGGCTTCCATGGTAGCCCCTCAATCTGTTTTTTTCCAGACTGTGGGAAGTGGATGCTGCCCAAGGAGCAAGGAGATGAGTTCTGGCTACACTCTACCTGCCAACAGGAGGAAATGGGCTGTGTAAGGTGTACAAAGAAATGGCTGCTTGCATGGAGTCTTTAATAAGCCTCAAAATGTGTAAGAATGAATATGCTAAAGAAATACAGTGATTTGTTGTGAAGGGAAACTGTTCCATGACTTGCAGTTCTTGTCTGTGGGGTTTGCTTTCACTGATTTTGCCACATAAGCACAAAGAAGTCAGATATAAAGTATGACCAGTGTAGCAAAATGGAGGAGAGAGCCTGGGACTTCCCAGTTATCCAAAGGGACAAAGATGGCTGTTGCCAAAGGACCTGAGTGAATTAAACCTGCAGTGCTGGGAGTCCCTTGTTTTTGGGAGAGAGTGTGGTACTATGTCTGCAGTGACAGGGCAGCAATCACCATGATAGATGCCGTGATACTTGTGGAAATTAAAAAAAAAAAAAGTTATGACAGCAGCAAACAGTGTCAGCGTTGTGTTTTCAGAATCTGCAGAAAAGCCCAAAAATAACTGGAGTAATAAAGGAAATGGCCCTCAACACTGGATACCTAAAATAACAAACGAGGACAAGTACTTTCCCAGAAAAGTCACAGTCTCCAGTAATTGCCCCTCCAAGGTCTTCTCCACTATATTTAATAGCTCTTGCTGGATTGTTCTTCCATTAAGTTTTTATGGACGCTTTTGGACAATTTTCATGTTTCCTTTTTTGCTTTAGCTGAACCTGCAAGCCTGTAGTTCTGTTTGGTGTGTTGCTGGATGTTTCCTAACTCTCTTATTTGAAGAAGCAATCAAGTCATTGCCTACCTGCATGTTCCTTGTGATTTTCGTGGTCTGCAGCCTGAGGAGCTTCAGTGTGTATGTTCCCAGTTCCCTGCCACTCCTGTTCATGGACCTTATCCTTTATCTGCACTATGTCAGCCTTTTATCATCCTGCTGGTTTTCAATATGAAGCACTCAGAGCTGCCTGCAGAATTCAGGATGTGGCAGCTCCTGGCTTCACATTGTGGCACCACGATGATTTTGGTGGACACCAAAGGGGGATGGAGGGCAGGGGAGAACAGGACAATAATCCCAAATGTTTATTTTTAAGCTCATAACTGTGATACTCAGTTCCTGGATTCTGGCTGTTTGAGAAGTTAATGAGCGAGCAAGCAATGCCACCTGTAAACACCCACCCTTAAAACTGGTTTTACAGCCAGTCTTGCAGAACCCAGCTAGGCAGGACCGTGCATTGTAAGTGGAACAGAGCTGCTGTGAGAGCAAAATGAAAGGTCAAAGAATGTGGCTTCATTCCTCTTTGGGAAATGCACAGTATCTAGTAAATGTTGTCAGCAGCTGGGGATGGGTGGTCCCTTGGGGATGGAAGCTGTGTGGAAATTCCCATGCCTTGGGCTGAGAAGGGAAAGAGAGAGGGACCTATTGCCTTGGTGTAGGCAAGAGGGAATACAAGAGGGAAGTGTCTTTACTGACCTGCAGCTGCGTGACACCAGTGGCTGCCTGAAGTGAAAATAATCTCACAGGTATTGGAGGTAAAGTGGAAAATGGTCACTGGTCCCAGGTGGTGCGGTGCTTGCAGGTTTGGAACACAATCAGTAACAATCCCACCGCTCATTGGACCTCATGTGGGGGGAGATTTTCAGAGAGAGAGAGAGAGACAAGATATCCTGAGAGCTGCAAGACCCACAAAGATTGCAAGCAAGACTAAAGTTCTCAGTGGATGGGAGCTGTTTGCTTATTCTTATTTATTATCCCATTCCATCCTACATCTGGCAAAAACATCTGCCTGAGCCCCTCTTCTTGCAAGGGTTAAAAAATAAAACTCAGTCCGTATGTTCTCCATGCATTGCTTTAATTTTAACGAATGGCAGTATACATATTTCAATAATTTGCATTTGATAGTAGGGCTTAAGTGCATAGATGTTTAATTATCTCTGAAATATGTTCTTATTTCCTGCATAATCTGTGCAGCAATCCTACAAACTTCTTTGTTTTTCCCAGTTTGTATCCTGAAATAACCCATTTCTTTAAACCAGTGACCATGTGCAGTAAATGTCAGATAGAAATTAATTTTGTTCTACAAGGAGAGCTTATTACTTCCTGGAAGGATGTCCCTGAAAACTGATACTGGTATTTCTGAAGGTGCTGGTATTTAGGGGTTTTAGAAGCATCTAAATTTATACACCTACACAAAATTTGCAACCCCCCCAGCACATCTAATTAATTTAAAGATAAATATCAGCTATTGAAAGTCACACTGAGATTTCTGTCCACATCTTGAGCTCTTTCAGTGATTTAAAAACAAAACTGCAACGTGCTTAGGTGATAGCTGCCTTCAAAGGAAAACAGCAATAAAGATGGCTGAAGCATGGGCAATTGAAGGCACTGTATTCTGGTTTTTCCATTGTGAGTTCTGCAAGAAATGCACTTTTGTACACACAACAGTGAGGAAACTACACTTACAGAAATCTACTGCTAACCCTTGCCTCCAGAAGAGCAAGCAAGACTCCAAAATAAGTTTAAAAGGGTCTGGGAGAGAGCCCATAACCAAGGCTTTTCCCCCCCTTATCTGTTCTTCTACCCTCCATAAGATGAATCCAGTGAACACAAAACAAAAGGGGAAGACTTTGCAAATTTATTCCAAAATTTACAATTATTTCAAAATTCCTAAGATCAGACCCCATTTTCTATAATTTAAACACATAAATATGAGTAAATATGGGTAATACCATTGGTGGTCAGCAGAGATCCACCCATGTGAATCTGGTGTTTCCAAGGGATCATGTAATGGTTTGGGTTGGAAAAGGCCTTAAATCTCCTGTTGTTCCACCACCCTGCTATGGCAGGGGCACCTTCCCCTGTCCCAGTGTCCAACCTGGCCTTGGGCACTGCCAGGGATGCAGGGCAGCCCCAGCTGTGCCAGGGGCCTCAGCAATCCCCCAGGGAACAATTTCCTCCTGATCTTCTAATATCCAATCTCAATCTACGCTCTCTCTGTGTGAAGCCATTCCCTGTGTGCTGTCCCTCCATGCCTTGTCCCCAGTCCCTCTCCAGCTCTCCTGGAGCCCCTTTTAGGCCCTGCCAGGGGCTCTGAGGTTTTCCTGGAGCCTTCTCCTCTCCAGGCTGGACACCCCAAGCTCTCCCAGCCTGTTCCCCCAGCCCTCTGATCCCCTTTGTGGTCCTTCTCTGGACTTGCTTTCTTTTGTTATACAAACAGATCATTTTACACACATCAAAGCAATTTTTGGGTCTCTTCTTCCTTCCTATATTGCTTTTTTTCCCCCTGTTTTCTCACAATGGACATATACTTTCTTCAGAGGAAACAAAACAAAGCAAAGTGTAAAGCTCTTTGTCCCCTTGTGCAAACATGTCCTTTCAGGGACATATTCTTTAAAAATGAACAGTTCTTTTATTCAAGAGTCAGGGAAAGCTTAATAATTTACTTTCTATGTGGTTCTCACACTGATCTGGCAAACTTACTTAGGGCATCAGTATTAACGACAACATTAATTTTTCAACTCTAGACAGCACTTTCTAAGTTTTGCAAAGTTGTTTATATTTGCTTGTGTATTTCAGCTGCCTTTCCCATATACCCCCTCTGCACACCGTTTATTTGGTTACATCTTTGGGAACTGGTAATTTTCCATCGTGATTAAGTAGAAAGAAATAGTTGTCAAGTTCATGAGTTGTCTTATTTTCCAAGGTTACTGATAGAACTCGACCATTCTCACTTTTTGCTCTCACTGCCTTGTAAACCTGTAGGAATGAAATCAATGAGAAAAACATTCAAATCATAAGCCAAATATGATTAAAAGGGTTTTTCTTCCCCCAAAATTATGTTCATAGCTGCATTGCTGTGGTTCAGACCTACTGCCAAAGTCTCTTTGTGCAATGCTTTCATTTAAGCTTTTCTTCCTTCAAGTGTTGAAATGAGTCATTAGCATGTCTGTATGTATGGGATGATCTTATTTCACACTGAACAAAGAGGAAAAAATTATTAAGAGTAGGGTACAATCAGAACAATTGTTTATTCTAAACAGAGAAAACCTCATATTTTGTGTTCAGCTGGTTGTGACTGTGAAATAAAATCGTGGTAGATCTGCAGAAATGCTCAACTTTACAGTTATATGTCTTATTAATTCTTTTTGAAGATATTTTCTAGATGTCCTATACAGGGACTATACAGACAGAGGGGTGGTTTTGCATGGTTTTGTTTTGTTGTTTTTTAACCATCTGACTCGACTAAACATTTAGTTTAACCTGCTGAATTTTTCCTCAGTGAGCAAATATTACACTGGAGTCGGCTGATGAAGCAACCCCAGTCACAAACCTACACATTATTTTTTCAAATCACAGGAAAATCAGAATGAACATGTTTTTTGTTTAGGCAGGATGTTTCTTTTGTGTAGTTGCTCTGAAGAGATTTCAGAGGGTAAGTGATGCTCCAAAGAGTAAGGGAAGTTTTAGAGCACCAAATTCCTGGCAGGAATCACATTTCCACGTATATTATGCTGTGTACAAGGGATGCTGGCCAATAAGGAGTGTGATATGATGCTGCTTTGGAATCTTTGGACAGGTTCCCTGCTTCAGGATTTGGTAGCTAACCATATGAAACAACAACCACAGCATTTGTATGCAAGTAGGCAGTACAACCAACTTGGGCTCTGCTTTGCATCAGAAAACACTTACAATAAAGGGCATGAACACAAAAAAGCAACTGACTCAAAGCTCATTCAAGGCAGAGGGATTAGATTGTGTTTAAGCTCTGTGCTTCACCAGGGCCCAGGCGATAAGCAGCAATAATCCATGCTAAAAATGTTAAATATTGCGCTTTGGGGTTGTTGTGGGGCTGCTGTACCAAACCCATGCAGGCTGTTCTGGGCCGTTCCTCAGCTGTACTTTTTTCTGTTGGGATGTCAGGGCTTTCAGAGCAGCTCCTCCCCGAGGAGCAGCTCTCAGACTTGCTGAAGTCACATCTCTTGTGTCTGTCCAACAGCAACATTAATGCTTGCTCGCCTCTAAAATACACAGAAATCTAAAGGTCTCTTTGTGCTGTGCATTTCACCTGTTTGGGCCTTAATTTTTCCAGACTCAAGGTGGAATCGATGCAAGACACATCAATGAAGTTGTAGTTCACAGCCTTTTGTGACTATCACCATTTGAGTATGACCCGATGGTGTTGGCTTTGAAAATGATAATTTTTCACTCCAGGAGGGCTGACTCTGAAATAGCTCTTACTTTCCTGTAAAAGTAAACTTGTTTTGAACATACTTTACTGTGAATTTACTAAATTTTTACATGGCTACAGGGTATTTGTTCTTTGACTAACTGAAGTGACTCATGGCTTTATGTGAGATTACTGATCTTGCTAATTATTATTATATATGAATTCATATTTTATGCCATAGTCTTAGTTATGCCTTGTCAGCTCATGAATACATTCACATGTCTGGAAAGACCAAACTGAATCCACATAAGTATTTTACTTTAATAAAAGCAAAACATTTTATTTGGAATTCAAATTCCTTTGAAACCTTGTAAGAAAATCCAAAAGCAAATAGTTATTTTGAAATTATCAATAAAACATACATTTAAAATATAAAAATGAGCCTTTGGATACTTTTAAACGTTTTCCAATATTTATTTTTACAAAAAAAAAACCAAAAGATCAAAAGTGTTATGATTTGTTTAACAAAGAAGTTTCTGTCACAGCAGCTTTCTTTAGTGGAAAATCAATTACATCATTTTTCTATGAACCTTCAATTTGATGCTATACAGTCTCAGCTGCCTCCTAAAGTCCAGAGGGGGCCAACTGGATATATCATTTCATGGCATGTGACAAAATTAAACTGTCACTTGAATGGGGTCCATTCAGTGTTTTAATATCTCATAACATCCTTCTTCACGCAACTGAATTTCTGTGTCCTAAAATGATACAAAGTCTACCTAGATTTTCCTCACCAAACTGTGTGACTAAATGAAGTAAGTTATGGATCTTAAAAAGCTTGTAGGTCGTACAAAAGATTTAAATATGATCACAAATAGGAGTTGGGAGACACAAATTCAGTCTCTAGGAGAGACTGTGGAGTCTGTGGGAGAGTCTAAATTGAATGTACAGCAGAAAGACTGCTGCTGTCATGAGGAAGGATTGCTCTCCTGGAGATAAAAGTTGTCCTTAGAGACTGCAGAGAATGAATGAGATTTCATGTTGTAATAAGTTTTATACTCAGCCATGAAATGGCAGAAACAACAATCAAAACTTTTCCCTGAGCCCACAAAAAAAATTCTGTTGATTTGCAAGGAGAAACATCCCTCCCCTTTTTTCCTGCTGATGAGATGTGGTCAGGACCATACCTCTGCCCATCCTGTGGGATTTAAATCACCTGAGGAAAAGAAGGAAAGTGCTCGGACAGCAGCTCTGACTGATCCATCACATTTGTGAGGCTCTTGGTCAGCTCAGTGGCTCAGTTCTGCATCAGGGTCACACACAGATTTATTGAAATTCCTCTTTCAAAAAATCCTCCCCCTCCCCAGGTATTACTCCCACCCTGCTGTCTGAGCAAGGTAGAGCAGTAATTGGTGTTTACATTTCCTTTATTTTAGCCAGCTACAGACATGAGAGAAAGTACAGATCTTGTGTGCTTTTTCCTGCAGCACTGTAGTCTTCACATCCTTAGGGAATTTGCCCACTTGACTGGAATCATCACACCACAGTTTGCATAGGCTGTCTTTTTTAAATGTCATAAACATTTACAAAGTGTTAATGAAATGCATTCCAGGCAAATAAAAAGCATTGGGAATAAAATTGAGATAATACCTGAGAAATTTCCCGGGTTAGTTTATTGCTTAGCAATAACTTTGCAGTGAATTCAATAAGTAGGACAAACAAGGATAAATGCATAGTCTAATAATTCGTCCTTTAAGGCAGTTGCTTAGTAACTTTGAGCTCCAGAATTTCTGTTTGTTTTTCAGTGCTTTCCCTAATGATGTGGTGCCTGAATTTCTTCCAGTTTAACTGATGCCCTGTCTCCCTCACCCAAGGTTATTCATACCTTGCTAATTACATGAATAAACTTATCCTTAAGCCTCAGCTTCCTGATTTGGCTGTGACATTTGCCCATTTTCTATTTCTAAATGATACAGTTGAGCAGAAGAACTCCTGTTTATTGCTGAATGCAGCATACAATAACTACTGAATATTTTGCTTCTGAGAGCTATGTGGACATTATCTGGCTTGGTACCACATTATAAACTGGGTACTTTCAGCTAAGAAACCTCCATTTCCCAGAAGTTTCAATGAGATTTATCCTGACCTTATTACCATTTGGTACATCTCATAAATATTTCCAAAAGATTTTAGCAAGGTGAACAGCCTTGGACTCCAGATCTGCTACCAGCTGCTGCATCTTCTTTTCATTTTCCTCTGAAGTTTGTTCCAATTGCTTTCTGTTCTAAAGCTACAGCGAAACCTGATTAAAATGACAGCAGAGGGAAACAAAGTCTGATGTCTCTCCCTGACCAGTCTGAGGTCTCTACAGACCTATTCTGGCAGGCTTTCCTTTAAAATAAACTTAAAAAAAAACAGGTCTGTTCCATTTCACTTGGCATAAGTGAGAAATTTCCTTTTCCTCTGGTGACCTTGCTACTCATATTCCTAGAAAAGTTAAAAAAGAAAATCCCAACCCAGGTTAAAGAGCTGCAATTGAAGCTGACAAGTGTGGGTTCCTGCTGGAAAACTTAAGTTAAAACTTGGAGCAGCTGTGTCTGAAGAGTTCTAATTATCTTTTGTCCATAATTTTTATGTGAAGACAGATTGTCATCACTGCTGCAAACAGCTGACAGTTATGATACTGAGAGAGAGGAATTTGGAAGAGATCTTGAACCTTTAAAGTCTACCATAGAATGAGGTTGAATATTTGATGATTTATTGGCTTCTTAAATAATGAAAAAGGTCAAGCTCTTTAAATCCAGTATCTAACTTGATTTTTTCCATACTCTTTTCCTAGAGGAAAGTTAAGGAACAAAAAGGGGAAGCCCAGCAGGAAGGAAAACATATGAAATTTGGTCAGTATAGGGTTCACAGAAATCATGCATTCAAAAAAACTTTGTAAACAAAATGTGAATTATAAAAGAATCACTGCCAGTGTTCTGATGTCTAAGTACAATAAATGTGAGTGCAAGCCAGATTTTTAAAGGGACTTAAACGCCTAAACCAGTGAGGGAAACACAATGTTTTAGCTGCCACCTTGACCTGAATCACCTTGAAGAATGGTCCCTTATCAAAGCAGATTTTGTGAGTTCCTTTATTGGTTGGTGCTTGGGATTTCTAAAGTTTTGACTTCCCTGCTTGTTCTAAAACAAGTTTGTTTCCTTAAAAAAAACAAAAAGGTGAAGAAACCAGTTCTGACTCTGAGTCTCTTCAGAGCAGCCCCGTGTCTGAGCACAAGAATGCTGTGGATCTAGTGGAACTAGTTGGGGCTGAAGGGTCCCATGAACCTGCCACATCAATGTGAGATCAGAGTTTGTTTTAGCCAGGACAGGGCTGGATAATCCACAGCAGTGCTGATAGATTTGAACTAGTCACAGGTTTCACACACCTAGGGCAGAAATGCAGAATGCTTGGGGGAGCTTAAAACTAGAAAACCACAACAAGAGGAAAACGTAATCCAGATTACTACCCATTTTTTGAAGTCACATGGGAATAAGGGAAAGTATCTTCAACTCTCTACAGAAGTACAGTTTCCCTCAGCGTACCAGATATTTTATTTCTATATTTCTATATGCAATTACTTCTATAATTCAATTATGGTAGACTTCACCATTTAACAATGTGGTTCGCTAATGCTTTGGCTTTTTTAATACCAACTGAAAAAACCCTCCATATATCTACACTTTAAATTGGCTTCAATTTAAAAAAAAAAAAAAATTGGGAAACTCAAAAAAGCCCCACCACTCAATAAATTGCTTGTGCAATTTACCTGTCTGTGTGAAATTTTCTTTCTAGTGTAATAGTTGAAGCAGAGCTTCAGATAGGACATGCTGAACGTTTCAGCACACAGGATACAAGGCCACAAACCATAAATAAAGGTCAGTGCTATAAAATCTCCTTCTCCTCCTAGAAAGCTCCAGGCCCTGCCAGAAGGAACTGGCTTTCCCCAAGCTGCAAACCTGTGTCCTTCCCACCATATGCACTGAGAATTTTATAGTAAACATATCAACATGCCACCTTCCCTATGTTTACATGGAATTAAATTTGTGTAGCAAGAAACTGTTCTAGAGGCTTTCTTCTTTGTGTGCAATTTCCCCTCTTAGCAACAAGTGCAAAAGAAGGTTGCAGCAATATCATGTTTCAGTACAATCTCAAAGTCAAATGCATGTTTTATTTTACCTGTGCAATTCAGCATTCTTTGGGGCCAGGGAAGAAAAAAAAAAGGTCAATAGACATTTTATTTTATTTTGAGATCTGTGATAAGTTTTGTTAGAAGGCAAGGAAACCTCAGGTGGTGTTTTACATTGAAAATGTACTCAATGTTTCTATTGTTCCACACTGCTGGGTGAGCACCTGATTGCTCCAGCCTGCTCATGAATCAGACAATCAATGGAATAAATACAAAAATGCACCTTCATGCAGCACGGCCTGGCTAACCACCTTGTTCCTCAGCAGCAATGACTCACCTGAGCCTTCCAGGTCAAGGCATTTTCCCAAAGTTATGGGGGAGCAAAGAGGGGACCAGAACTGGAGGGTGCTGGGATCTCGCGAATGGAGAATTAGGAAGCTGTTGTAGGAAAAGAAATTGAATTTATGTTATGCCTTAGTTTATGTTGTGGCTCAGTTTAGAGGGGGTTTTGGGAGATCATTTGGCGTGGGCAGGGATGTTTTTCAACAGGTCATGGAAGGCCACTCCATCCTGACACTGAGCACATCCAGTGACGGAGCATCCGTCCACAGCTTCCCTGGGATCTTGTCCCGGTGCCTCACCACCCTCACCCCACAAAAATACATTCCTCACACCCAGCCTAAAACTCTCAGCTTCAAACCGTGCCACTTTCCCTGTCACTGCAGCCCTGGCAAAGAGGCTTTCTCCATCTTCCTCATGTGGTTTGGTGTGATAAAGCTGTTTATTTACCGCCTTTCATCCCTTTCCCCCTCTTGTAAGAAAAATGAGAGAATTACTGCTCCACTATATTGTTATTTGCATTATGAGAGCACCTGGGAGTTCTGAGGTAACAAAAAACCCTAGCTTTTCATTGAAGATATTAGAATGCAAACATGAGGAAAAAGAAAAGGTTGGAGTCCAAATTAAAGGGGCAATATAAGGAATTCTCTTTCTGGCACAGCCACACAGTGCTTGGGAAGCAAAGCAGTGTGTCACAAACGCCTGCAGGTCTGCTGGTGGTGAAAAAGCAAAATGTGGTGTTTCATTGAGGTTTCCAGCAGTGTTAAACAAGTGTTTGGACCCCCATCACAGCTTGCTCAGCGCACAGAGGTCATTTGCACCTCCTCCAGCTTAATTCATGGCTAACCTCAGCAGTCCCTCCAGACCAGATTTAATAAACACTTAAAATGTTTAATATATTAAATGAATTTAGAAATGAATTTAAAATTTAATAAACACTGTAAAAATGTCATTGCTGTAGGCAACTCTGAAGTAAATTACTGACATACACACTCTGCCTTTGAAAAAAAAAAGATGTATCTTTAGCGGTCTAATATTCATGCTGGCTCCTTTTAATAAAATTATTAATTCCTGTAGTGCAAAATCTTTTGTTATTAAAGGCATCATTTTTTTTTTCTTACCACACTGTGAAGCCTTTAATTGACTGGTATTTGGATTTTATTGTCTGCACTAAGAAAAACAACAGAAAATATTTTTGTAAAAGTATTTATCTCACATCTATCTGTTTCATGAAAATATTCCATGAAATGGCTTAGGATGGTGTTATATTGATCCACAAATCATGCAATAATTTTTGAGGAAAGTTGCAAATGAGGGGCCATTCATTTCCTATGGTAAAGATAATCAATTGGTTGATCACTTGCAATGCTTTTGATAAATGCAATGCATTTGGTAAAAGCTTGAAAATAAAGTAATAGTTATGTGTCCTAGAAACTGACTTGTGGCCTACAAAAGAGAGTGACAACAGTGAGTCCTAAAAATGACAGAACCCTTCTTCTAAGAATCTTTCATTCATCTAAACAAAAACAAAAACAAAAAACAAAACAAACAAAACCAACCAACAAACAAAAAATCACCCCAAAAAACAAACAAAAAACCCCCCCAAAACCAAACCACGATCCAAAATGAGCTGTCAGAGGGCCTGTTATTGTAATGCCTAGCCTAAATCCAGCTCCTTTGGCCATCCAAGTATTTACTCTTCAGTCAGAAAATAAAGAACTTCCCAGCTTTGTCCTTAACAGCTCCATTTTACCTTCCCAAAAGAAACTCCTGCTCTCTGAATCCCCCTCTGTGTGCATTTCTGAGCCTGCTTCCTCAGTGGAAACTGCAGGCAAAGTTCAGTTTTGGGGTGCATATTACCATCACAAGCTGTGGAATTCATAGGTTTTTTTCATAATGGATTTTAAAAAATCTGTAGCAATTTTACCCTTGCAGCTGCATTCCCTGTTAGCACCTTTTCAGGTCCTTGCACACCTACAAAGGGATTTTAAACTGATTTTGTGTTCCCTGTAGCCCCTCAGCCTCACAGAGACATAAGCAGTAGTTTTGTAGCCCTGTCTTTCAGGAACAAAAAATTAAATGAATCCTGAACTGGACAGGATTTTGTGGTAGCAGGTTATCCAGCTTAAAACAGGAACACCCTAAAATCCTATGGGAGTTCCTCTGACTTTCAAAACACACATTTTTCCATCAGCCATAGTGGAAAAAAATCTCCTTTGTGGCTCCTACTCCAAGATGTTTCCATCTGCACCTGCAGATGTGCAACTGCAGAAAGACAATTCCTGTTTAAAGTCCTTGGGGATCCTTGGCTCTGCAAGAAGTTGGCTTTCCTGTTATTTTAACGTTGTCTACATAAAAGTGGTGGGTTTTTTGTTTTTTTGTTTTTTTTTTTTTTTCACTACTCAGCATGCTAAGTCCCATATCCTGTTTCCCAGGGCTGATTCTGGAAGGGCTGGGGGCTTTGAAGTGTTTACTGCTGCCTGGACTTGGATGCTGTGAACAAAAAAACCCAAAACCTCGTGTTCTTTACCAAAATTTCTCCCAGTGGAACAAACACCCGGAGTTTTTTCACACCAGGGATTTCACAGCATGCTTTGGGTGATGCATGAGTGGTGGTCTTGCACCTGAAAAGCCCTGAGAGTGCACAATGACACACAATTCATCCACAGGGGGTGCCTGCACTGAGTGTTTTTTGCACTTATTAAGTGTAAAAACATTATTTAGGGCCACATACCATGGCAGTTGGAACCTGCCACCACTTGCCAAGGTGTAATTGATCTGCAGGTGACAGATTGTTCCACTCTGGCACAGCACACAGGGGAAAACAATTTGGAGTTACTTATTTACCCCGCCCGTCGTTCCCCCTCTTGCCTTTGACACAGCAATAAATTAATTTCTCACAATTTCTTGTAAAAGAAGGGAAAAAAACCCAACTCAAACCACAACCCAAAAAACACCCACCCAAAAAAGCCATCCAAATCCCTACATGCCGCCTGTGGCATTAAATTCTCATTTTGTCCTGATTTTCCTGGCTGTGTGTGTGTAATGATAGGGCAGCATAGGGTAGGGGAAAAGGGGGTACCTTTCATTTTGTAGTATAACCCATTGAAAATCCAGAATTCAGTGTCAGAAATCCAGAAATCCAGCCAGAAATCCACCCCAAAAGCTGTGGAAATGTGTGGTTGATTAGACAATGCTGCAACAGGTAAAATACCAGAGAGAATAGCTCAGCTCTGGAAGGCTTTGCACCCCATCCACCAAGAAATGCACTTACAGTGGAGAGAGTTTTTTGACATCAGTATATTGCACAACTTGGTGTAGAGATGGAGCTGTAAAAATGCCAGCAAACTCATTTTCTGGGGTAGGTAAGTACTTTGCAGGCTACAATTGCTCCCATCCAGAAGGAAGACTTTTGCAAACTGGATAAATGCTGACCTGAAAATATAAATATAGTCCAAACAGTAAAAGAAATAAGTGTCTATGGTTATCCCACGTGTGCACATGAATACATGCCTAATTTGCAAATATAGCTGTAATGACTGCATGTGCAAATGAAACCACAGCTAGAACAAATTACACAATGTCTTGCTACAGGCACCTAAAAGAAAACTCGTCAGGGTATTACTAATTGGTCCATGTAACACACACACGAAATGCAAATGCAGTCCTGAAAACCTGCTGCAACAAGAGCATAGCAGACCTTTTATCCAGAGTGCTCAATGGCCACTTTTTATTTCTGGGCTTTATTCTCAAGAATCTGGGACTTCCTCAGAGACAGATAGGTAAGCAATGTAGTGCTTTGGAGAGAAGTGTTTAACGTAAGGCATTACCATTGGTGGTAAACAAAATATAATGTTTAAAATACCAGTCTTTTTAAGAACTGTGCTGCTTCTTTTAGCCAGAGCATAAAATTATCTGCCTGCAGGATGTGTAGAATTGCAGTGGCACATGTTCCATGGAAAACAGGACATTATTTTTTGAAGGTCTCAGAATTTTGGGGTTTATATCAGTATGATTTAGTCTCAGAGAAAAAATTAAGGTTTTTCAAGGACTGTGGTTGTACCATCCTACAAAGACTTGGAATGCTGTGACTGGGAGAGCTATCACTGAAATACTATTCTGGTAACAGTAAAAATACATTTACATACCTTATTTTAGTAACTCTGTTAGAGAACCTAGACATGGAAGCATAATTTTTCATAGGATTCTTTTTTTTTGCCACATGGCCATTCACTGGTACCTCTTTTACAGCAGATTTTGCTGCTCTGAACAGGATGGGTTTCAGAGAGATTTACTTGGAGAACAAACAACTTCCTCATGGGAATCCTGATGGCACAATCTGGCCCCTAGGGCTTATTTTAGCTTGCTTCTGAGGTAGGTGAGCTACACCTGGAGGTTTGAGTTCATGGTTTCAAATTCAAATTTCTCTAATTGCTTTGTAGGCTCCGCAGTGCTTGGAATTGAGATCTTAGGAGCTCAGTTATTGGTGTGCTTGGCTAACCCACCTCCCTGTTTTGGTGTGATCCACCATGCAGGTGACAATAACCCTACAAAAACCACGGAGGGTCCCCTCAGAACCACATCTGGTGTTCTTTTCACAGCCCCAAGCCCTCAATGTGAATCACAGCAGCACAGCCTGGGTATGCCCAGCCCATCTCAGACCCACCTTGCTCTGCTTCCGTCTCACAGGAATCCTCTGTGCTTGTTTTGGGAATCCAGGCCTTTGTTTTAGGTGGGATCCTGCCATTTAGCTGTGCAAAAAGAAAAAAAAAAAAAAAAGGTCATTAAAATTTTATTCAGGCCAGTCTGAAGCTTTTCCATGCAGTTTCTTCTGCCCAAAAAAAATACAGAGGCAGCTTTCTGGTGGAGAGTAAAAACAAAAGGCAATGGCATTCCTGAAGCCCATCTGGGAGTTTGTGGAAAAGTTTGAACAGGCTAAACTGTTCTTGCACAGCTCTGCTTAGGCATTAGACATTTCCCCTGTTTTTCTTTCCTTATTGTACATTATTGAGGATATTTACATGAAGACAGAGCCGTTGTTTAAGCATTCATCTTTCTTTTTTAACTTATTAAGAGTCTGAAATCCTAATCCTCTGCTTGTGACATCCCAGCAGGACTGCTGTGGAAATTATTACACCGCCAAGGCTCAGAGGACTGTGACACCAGGTAGAGAATAAACAGGAGAGGCGGATGAACTGTTAGGAAATAAGGACCCCTTTTTTATCTAAATATTTTTGTTAATAAAGAGCAAGGGAAGGAAAGGGAAGGGAAGTACATGATATGTTTCTGAGGCCCAGCTACTCTTTTAACCAGGAGTTCAGGAGGATAAAGTGTGAAAGGGCCCTGTCACTCATAAGAGAAAGGCTTTATTATATTGTACAATGTTTTTTTTTTTAATCTAAACCCTTGGCTCCTGCGATTTATTTACATACCTTGATATTTTTTTTTTCTTTGAGGTCCTCAGTGTCAGGAACAGTCACAGACAAGATTTGCTGTGCTTGAGTTGCCAGGTGACCTCCAGAAGCTTCTGTCAAGGACAAAGGTATTGTCAGATGCCTTCAGAAACAGAGCTCTCAACTCCAAAGTTTTAACAAAAATCACAGTCTTTACACTTCTGCAAGAGCCTTCATGTTCAATGCTTCTCTTTCCTAATTGTGAACATACAGCAGGTGAAAATTCACATTTTTATCTGGCATTTAGCCCCAGAGAATGGGGGCTTTAGTGAAAACACTGGATGTAAAGTGTAAATGGACAGATTTTAATCCCTCAGAAGCTGTATGACAGTGGCTGTACCAGGCTCCCACTGCATATTCATCTTTTTGACAGAAAAGTCACCAAAAAGGAAAACTGTCTGGGCTGACAGCCATCAAGAGTGGTGTGGAACAAGGATACGCAATGACAAAAATGTAGAAAATATCATTTAATGTACTTAAAGGTCTGAGTGGGAATGGAAGAAAGCTCCAAACCAAATTCCCAACCCCAAATCCAGCAGAGAGGCAGAAAGAAGGAACAGAGAAAAGAAGCACATGGACAATACTTTTATTTTAAATGCAAGGAAGGAAAAAGGAAGACTGTAAGGTAAATGATGCAAGAGATTGTAAAACATTTTTGCTAGTGCTGTCCAAAGAGTGTGAAAGAGAAAAAGGATGGTGTGAGGGACATATGTCCAAGGTGTAGATTCCATGGCCAGGCATCAAACATCATTAATCATGCAGTGGATGCAGCTGGGGAGGAGTGCATGGCAGATTTCACAGCAAGGGAGAGCAGCTGCCCTGCAAGAGATATCTCCACAGTAAGAGATCTCTATCACTGTCTGTGGTCCAGACAGAGCAGTAAAGAAATTTGATGGTTTACTCACCATTGCTCATGAAGCAAAGGCTGGAAATTCAGATAAAAATCAGTTCCACACCAGAGTGTGGGATACGGAGAAAACTTTCTAGAAGAAAATAGAAATTAAAAAAAAAAACCAAAAAACCAGCAAAACCAAATGTTCAAAATATAAACCTTGCTTTAATTCCTTGTCATGCTGGGGTACATTCCAATGGAATCCCTGCTCTGTACTTTGGAAATTGACCATATCATGTTCATCAGATCGTTCAGCAGTGATGAAACTCTCTAAAATGCTGAGGAAGGCAATAATGTTCCAAACACAAATGCCCAGATGTAATCTAGATCTACACTGGTGACTGAGCTTCCCCCACTCTGCCTCTCTCCATCCTCTCAGGTGTGAGTGAGTGTGGGGATACAACTGTGAGGTTTCCTTGAGTCAGCTCCATTTGTGACTCACAAATCACCCATCCGATGGGGAAAGCAGAGTGCAGCAGAACTCACCAGGACTGAGCAATCTGAATCAGCCAGAGCTGCCAGGCCAGGGCTGCGGCCTGCCTGGAGCTCTCTGCAGGCCTTGTCAGGCCTGAGGGCCACAGGGCCAGGCCGTGCTCAGCTCTGTGCCACAGCAAACGAGACAAAATCCCTTCACTCAGCCACAGAATGGCTGGTCAATAGCTATTCCGACTCAGAACCCAAATGGCCCCCAGTCCTTGTGAAAGCCCCCAAAGCGGGGAGCGTACCTCAAAACTTTATGTCCCTTCCCCAATATGAGGTGTGAGAAGTGAAGAGACCATGTGTGGGTGTTCCAGCTAGGCACACTTGTGTGCACAGATTAAAGATTTAACATCAGTGTGGTGTCATGGCTATGTCCTAGTCACAGGAGCAGGGGATACATCTTGTAAGCATTCTCTGCTGGTGTTCTGCCTTGAAAAGTCCCCAGACAAAGCCCCCAAACCAGCTTGGGGTTGCTGTCTGCATTATTTCTCTTTAACCTGTCTCAGAAAGGCTTGGTTCATGAATGAAAAGTGTGTTAGTTTCCTCTCCAGTGTCCTTCACCTGCCGCTGTGTGACCCTTGGGAGGACAGGTAAGGATATCTCTTCTCAAACAGGCTAATCTATGGAACAGAGATTGGAATGTTCTCTCAAAGGTGTGGGACTAACATTTACACTGATGGCTGCAGGATGCACCAGGATTTGTGAGACCAAATGGACAAAAATGAAGAAACTTTCACACATTCTCCCCAAACTGCCTTTGTTTAGCAGTGCTGATGGAAATAATATCTGTGAGATGATTAGGTGAGAGCAGGACAGGGTGAGCCTCTCTGCTTCCCCATTTCTCTGCAGTGAAAATCTCCACTTTGGGCTGGAAAACTCCAAAGAAGGCTTTTCCAGTGTTCCACCCAGCCTTTTTACCTCAGAGGCTGAACTTTCCCACTTCTCTCCCTAGAGACAACTTGGGTATCATCTGTGAATCCTCACTTTGGTTTTTCCTCTTGGGGAAAAGGTTCTGGTGGTCTCAAGGTTAGGAAGCCCAGCCAGGGAGAAGATCAAGATGATTATGGAAGGTGAAACTCAGGCACTTGCCAGGAGCTTCCCTCTGTGACCTTCTGCAGTTTGATACTGGAAAGTTTCCACGAGCAGCAGCATTTTTCAAAAAAACAAATCAGAAATCCTTTTTCCATGGAGAAACTGGAAAATTCGTGGAAGATTTTTCATCCAGTCATAATAGGAAAGAACATTACTGGTGAAAAGCACACAGTACGTGCAAATATCAGCCCAATTAAATGAGAATGTCACTTTTCAAAGACACAACAGAGGTGAAGCTGCAGTGCTGAAGACAAGGGTGCTATTCTCTGGTTTTGGCTAGGAAAATCCCAGAGTGTTATTTTAACTAGAAACATAGCACAGGAGGTTCAGTCTCAGCAAGGGTTTAGGAAGAGAGGTGAGAACATAAGGTATTTACCCAGAATGTGTGTTCTGAACGTCAGGAATGGTTAAAATTATTTTTGTGGATATCTACGGATGAAGCCTTAAACCCCATCACTTCTTAGATGCACTTAGATGTGGGGAAAGAATATTGTAATTAGTAATAAAATAATAAATAGTAAATGGTAAATAAATAATAAATAAATAGTAAATAGTAATCAAAAAATGTAATGTTCAGTAGGGTGGAGAATCATCCTAGTAACTGATTTTAGTATTTTAAGGGTTTTCTCTCTCCCAATGAAAACCTTTGATATTAGTATAACATTCTGATCACTAGCAGACTTCTTCATCTATTCCTGTGTCTTTAACAATAAAAACCTAATCTCATTCTCCCCAGAGCTCAGATGTTTGGTCATTTCTCCTGAACCAAGGAATAAATTATGGGGATGTTGGTTCAGTTGTCCTCCCACTGCTGTTCAAAACCACAACAAACAAAAGGCCTGTGAATTCTGGTGTAAAGTTACACCAAGAGTGTTCAGCCGTGAATTACTCTTGCACTGCACTAGTGGAAGACTTTAACCAGACCAAGCTTGTTCCAATAAAGCAGTGCTGACTGGGGAACAAAGCAGCAATGAAGGAAGGCAAGCAGATTTTAATTTTTTTAATTTTTTTTAAAAATTTATTTATAGCATGTGCTATTTGATTTAATTCTGCACCTGGCGCAGAAGAAAGAAAGAAGAAAATAACACACTACAGGAGTAAAGCAATACTGTGTAATAAACAGACAAACAAATTGATCAAAATCATCTGTAACTTCTGTTAATAAACCCCTGCAAACTATTGCTTAATGCCAGATTATTTTGAAGCTAAATGAAAGACTGTTCACAGCTGCATATACTTCATCTCATAAATGCAGATTAAAGCAGATTTGAAAGCGTTGTTATGAATTATGCATTATTTTTAAAGAATAAAGTGAATAACGTAGTCAGCCTGTAGGAACCTGGAATAGGGAAAATTTCAATTGGTAACACCCCTCTCGAAAAGAAATTACCATGGTGCTGTAAGCATTGTATCTTGCTCTTCCCATTCACACTTAGTAAATATTTGCCATCCATGAAACTCAAAAATTATTTATCTTCACTGTAGAAAAAGTTCTTTTCCTGCTTAGAATAAGCCAGGTTGTATATAAATAAAAGACAATTGGATGAGGCCTTGCATATGTGTGTCTTTAATTTTAAAATAAACAAGATCTATATGATTTAAATAGAAAATGCAGTACAATAATTGCACGGTTGTGTGGTTATTGTGTGTGCTTTCCAGAGAACCATGGAGTGGTTTGGGCTGGGAAAAACCTCTGGATTCATGGAATGCAGCCACCAACCCAGCACTGCCACATCCACACCAAAACACATCCCCAGGTGCCACATCTACACTTTTTGGAGCCCTCCCAGGAATGGTGACTCAAACACTGCCCTGGGCAGCCTGTTCCCATTCTCAGTGAATATATATTTATGTATTTTCAGTGAATATATGTTTATATATATACATGCTTGTGTGTTTAGGTACGCTTACCCCTGCGTGTTTACATGCAACATGTCTATAATCCATAGAGTGCCTGGCAATCTCGGGATAAGGTTTAGCCCTTGAGAGGATCTCCTGCCATCTCATTCACACAATAAAGCAGTGCAGCTGACGAACAATCATTCCTGGTGTAAAATCCCGCTCAGAAATAGTTTCCACTGCTTTAAAGATGCAAATCTGCAAATCTGCAGTGCAGGGAATGGAGCAGAGACCTCTGTGGCCAGACATCTGAAAAAGCAACAATTACACAGCTTTTGCTCCAAAGCAAGGTACTCCTTTCCTCTTACAGCCATTACTTTTTGAAAAAAATACCTCTTGAGGCAACTTCACTAAGATTCTGCAACAACATCCAACATACCATGCGCTGCTGTGATTTAGGGGACAAAGGAAAAAAAAACCCAATTTGTCTCTGATGTCATTGTGTGTTAGTGGATATGTCCTCAGACCTTTCCTGTGAACTCTGAAATTGATGTTCATTGCATAACTCCTCAGAGAATACAGTAATTGCATACTTTTGTTCAGTTGTCTGTAACTCGCACATCCAACACGCCAAGAAGAGAGGTTCACTGTCTGTACACCTGCAAGGGCCAAGTCCTGGAGCAGGGCTCAGAAAGAAAAGACACTTTTTCTAGACCTCTGTGAAGGACATGTAATCTTATCACCCCTTCCTTTCCAAGATAAAGGGGTTTTCATGTACACAGAGGTGGTGCTGGGTGGTGTGACACAGCCCAGCCTGCGTGGCGCAGCATCTGCAGCTCTCAGGGCCAAATTTGATGAGTTTTGGGAGGATAAAATGTCATAAATTCGGGGGTGGGGGGGGAGTTGGTGGAGGTTGGAGTCCAGCAGGGCGTGTCAATGTGAACAAATGAAACATGAACAGTGTTTGAAAAAGTGGAAAATAAATTGTTGAGTACTTTGGGGTTTAATTTTTTCAGATCTCTCTCCTTCTTTGTCCACCCTTGTATTTAATTTTTTAAAAATTTGTTTAATTTTTTACCCTTTTAACATGCCAATGCTTCAATGCATACTTATTTCTGGGGAATAATGAATAAAGAATTTAGGATATGACTCTTCAAAATAAGTCTTTTTATTCAAATACAAAAAAATTCATAATCAAATATCACTGGTTAATAGCTACCACATCAGAGAATATTCTTTTCATGTATACAAAGTAAAAGCTTTCCCTTAAATTTTTAAAGTTTAATTTTTAAGTACTAAACTTTGGGGATTATTTTCAGCCTTCATTTCTAAAAGAAACCACATGTTATTTAATGACCTCAGTAATAAATTGAATTAATACATTAATTTATTAATAAATTAATAAATTAATCAGTGGACATTAGCCCTTCATCCTCAACAGCTCAGAAGGTAAAAAAATTCTACAGTCAAGATCATTTTTTGTAATTGAGCTCTCCTTGAGCTCTCATGCAACCAATATGAGAATTTGCCTGTGATACCCGAATTAATTTTAGCTATTTAGACCAGTGCAGATCTTTTCCTGATGTTGTTATCCTGAAAACTCTAGAGAAACATTTATTTAAAAAATGCAATGTAGTGATTTGAAACTTTGCATTAAAAAAAAAAAAATAATAGTAATAGTAACAATAATATCACCCTTTTCAATGGCATCATCTTTAGCAACATCTGCAGTGCTGTTTGGACACTTTCAACCATCATAGGGGAGAATATAATCCCTGGCTGCTGTGAAAGCATTTGTGTTTATTTTCTGTCATCTGCTGCCTTTTGACTTTTTAAAATTCACTTATAAAAAGCAGTTCCCAGGAGTGCTTGGACAAACAGTCATTAATTTCTTCTGCTTTGTGAACTTTTTACCCTTAAGTATTTTTGCTTGATAAGACTGTTATTTTTCCTCAAGTTTGGTCCTGAGCAGGATACCTGAAGGATCCTCAGTACCCACGAGTTCACTCAGGAAATCCAGGCAAGGGGAATTTTCTGAGAACTTGCCAACTCTCCATTTTGACAGCAGCAAGAATTATTTCTTTACCATGTTCAGGTTACTTTTAAGCCTTGCCTGGCCTGGTTCAAGGCCAGGGCTTGGAGAAACCAAAGTCTGGTGGAAGGTCTTGGACAAGATGGGATCTTCAGGTCCTCTCCCACCCAAACCATTCCATGTGTCTGTGGTTTTTGACCAACTAACTAAACACAGAATTCCACACAGAATTCAAAAACATTCAGAAAAATGTCTTTCTTGATAAAGCGTTTTTCCTGTTGATGCAAAGGCTGTCCCCATATCACCTACCCACCCCAGACTCCTCCCTGCTCCAGAAATTTCCCACTGGCCGCCTCTAGGAACAAGGTGTTTACAGCTCAGGTTTGGACAACTTCTAAAGGTCAAGGCAGCCCTAAAGAAATGCAGCCCAGGCCTCCTGGAGCAAATGTTCATGAAACAGCTATTTGAGCCCTTTGCTCAATGTCAGGAGGAAGTTTGCTTTTCCTTTTCCTTTCTCAGAGGTTGTGACCGTGTTCACAGGGGTCTGAGGATGAAGGAAGAGACGAGGATCTGACTCCATGTTTCAGAAGGCTGATTTATTATTTTAGGATATATATGACATTAAAACTATACTAAAAGAATAGAAGAAAGGATTTCATCAGAAGGCTAGCTAAGAATAGAAAAAGAAGGAATGATAAGAAAGGCTTGTAGCTCAGACTCTCTGTCCAAGCCAGCTGACTGTGATTGGCCATTAATTGGAAACAACCACACAAGACCAATCCCAGATGCACCTGTTGCATTCCGCAGCAGCAGATAATCAATGTTTACATTTTGTTCCTGAGCCCTCTCAGCTTCTCAGGAGGAAAAACCCCAAGGAAAGGATTTTTCAGAAAACATGTCTGTGACAAGAGGTGAATGCTTTCTGTCAAAAATGAACTTGCTACCTTCTCCCCCAAATGTTCCTAAAGTAAAGCAGCCAAAGCCCCTGGTTTAGGAAACTGCCAGTGCTGAAGGAAACACAGAAGCATCTGTTTAAATGCCACTAAAATACGTGGAAAATAGAGACATGTTTGGCTAAGTCACACCCACAGTGATTTGCAACACTGCCATGCCCCTTTCCCAGGGCTCTCTGTTCAAAAACTAATTAATATATGCCAGGTCTAAATGCCCCCAGGGCCTCTCTGCCTCAGGCCTGCTCAAATCCCTCCAGCATTCCTCTGCTCACCTCTTTGCTTATCTCTCACTTGAATTTGGGTTGGGTGAGGCATCATCAGTCTTTGTCAAAGGGAAAATACATTTAATCCTTTCCAAAGTCTCAAAATTGGTTCAGTTAATCAGGGCCAGATTTTGCTGGCTCAGAAATAAATCCTGATTGCCAGATATGAACAGAAGATTTATAATATCGGTAATATGACCACTGTCTTTTAATGTTTGCATTTCACAGCTCCATTTAAGCTGTTCCTGAATCCTACAGTGAGTCCGGGACTTGGGATATAGGATTTCTGAGCCCATATTTTTCAATTACTATCCTCAAATACAAGTTCAAGACTGACATTGCTTATTCAAGTGACGCTGTGATTCTTTTTAGCCCATTTCTCTACCAAAACAAGGTTATGTTGAGACCTCTTTAGTTAGATGCCTGTTTTATTAAAAAAAAAAAAAACCATGACATTCACAATTATTTGTCTATTTTACTGCTGAGATATTGAGATTTAGACAGACAGTTCCCTAAGTTTACTTAGATTATAATTTCTCTCAAAATCTCCTTCTTTATTTTATTATTAAAACTTTTCTCCCCTTTTTTTAATGGAATAAAAAAAAAATAAATTGCCCTGTCTGTATCTGGCAATCTTATAGGGTTCTAAGAATAATTGTTCTTGGCATTTATCAGGCACCAAAGGTAAAAATATATGATTCTATCAGCTTTTACATTATTATCTGTTATGGTTACCACAGGCCAAGAACCACATTGTTGTGGTTCAACTTCACCTACTTCAGTTACAACCTCATTTACCTCAGAAGCACTGCACCTGTCTGTCTATTCTTTCTTCAACAAAGTAAATGGTAAGATAGCCAGACACCTAAATTACATCAAAATCTATACAGTTCTTCCTTTAAAAAAAAAAATCAATTTTCACATGTGACTTCTATCCCTAAAATGTCCGAACAGGGAAAAAATTGTGATTACTTACTTAGATGGCAGACAGAACTGAGGATAATCATCAATTCTTTCTTGTGCCAATTCTACAAGGACATTATCTAATTTCTCCTTTCTTCCCAACAGAATTACCTTGGAATAATTTGTGAAATTCAATAAATTATGGAGCTAATAAAATCATGCTGCTTTCTTCTTCAGTGAAAGAGAACAGTTTCAGATGTTGGTGTGATCTACCTATTACACTGATTGGAATATTTTCAAGATTGGAATTGAATTTAAAAAAGAATAGCAGATCTTTTGAAATGAAAGCCAGCCTGAAGAGGGCTCAATCCAAAAGGCAGAGCATTAATTTAAAGCTCAAAGAAGAGGAAGGTAACCTATTATTTTTTGATAAAATGGGAACAGACATGAAAAAAAATTCTTTCCTGCTTCACATGAAGATAGAAAACCCTGAAAAATCTTAACAAGCTTCTGTCCTTGTCAAGTTTTTAACTCAGATCTCAGATTTTTGAGCATCTGTCAACTGAAACTCCCAACCCTGCCCTGCCTACTCAAATTATGGACTTACATGAAGCAGCCACACACTGCTTCATTTTCAACATCAAGAAAATAGAGGTAGCAAAAGATGTTTATAACAATTTTGTACTTCTGAATAGGAGTGACTTAAACCCCACTTTACTTCACCAGACTCTATAGTAATGGGCACTTGGATCTTGGATGTTATCTGAATTTTTGAAACTTTATTTCAGTAGTAAATACGAAGTGGGTTGGGGTTGTTTGCCTTTGGGGCTTGTTTTTGTTTGTTTGCTTTTTATTTTTTGGGGTGCGGGTTTTTTTTGGTTTTTTTTTTATTTGGTTTTTTTTGTGGGGGTTTTGGTGGATTTCTTTTTGTAGTTGTATGTTTGGTTGTTTTGTTTTGTTTTTTGGGGTTTTTTTTTCCCCCAAAGAAAAGAATATTTTGGAGAGAGGAGACTTGTGTCTTCTATCTTCAACATTTGCTGTCTTTCCAGGTGCAGGAATCAGCTTCTCCCTCCCCCTCATCCCAATATCTGATGGAAACTGAGACCCAAACTGGATCCCAGTTTCCTGCACTGCTGTCTAGCTCCTCGATGGACAAGACTGCAGCTTAATTCTGGAGCAATTGGCTGGATTGGCAGGATTTCAAATGCCTTCCCCTGGTCCCCAGCTCTGGTCCTGTGTCTGCAGGAAGGTTATCACAGCTGGGGCAGATGGGGATTTGTGCAGCCCACGCTTTTCCTCTGGGAGAGCTCCTAAAAAACTGGAAAAACAAGAACAAGAAATTCAGCTTCTATTAAAAAAAAAAAAAAAAGACAAGAAAGGAAAAAACCCATTAAAAAAACCCTGAAAAACCAAAAACCCAGGGCTGTAACATTTTTTCTGCTCCAAGGGAATCTGAGGAATAGCAAGCTCTAGAATCTTATATGTCATGCACCCTCACCTGTTCTTTCTCCTATTTCAACAGCTGTTTGCAGTCATTGTAAGAGCATAATTATCACTTCAGGGATTTTGAGCCTGTGTGAAGAATTTCTGCCTTACAACAGGTATAAGACAAGCAGGATTGCCTCAGCAAAAAGAAATCTGAGAGGGGGCAAAAAAAAAACCACAGCACCATCCAGCATTCCAGTTCAGGGGCTGAGGGAATTCTGCTTGTCCAAATTATTAATCTTTAAAGGTACCTCAGGACTCTGAGCTGAGCAGTCAGTCGTCCCTTCTGCCTGAGCTTTCTGTCCAGGTAAATATCTGCACAATATTGTAAATAAGTAAGAGATGAGATTTTTATCCCTGAACCAATTAACACTGAACCCAAGAGGAAGCTGTTTATAACACCATCCAACTCTGTGGAAGTCCCAAGGGAAAAATCAGGAAAAATGGGAAGAGGAAAGGAAAGGGGAAAGGGGAAGAGGAGAGGAGAGGAGAGGATAACAACCACCCCCTTCAAATCCACAAATACCAAAAACCAACCAACAAACCCTCCTAATAAAGCAAAGAAGAAAAATCCAAAACCAAAACCTGGACTAAGCATCTTCAAGTATATAATGATGCTTCTGGGCTTTATTTTGACTATATATCAAAATAAAGTCTGTGTTTTAGACAGAAAACCCTTCATAGCCAGTCATGGAATGACAGTTAAACAGAATAGGTAGGGGACATACAAATATTGTAAAATTCAAGGCCTGGCTCAGTGTGGCTTAAGGACAATTCATGGGCACAGGAAAGAGCTCGAGTCAAGACTGCAGTTTCAAACCTGCGGAAAGCCTTGTGTGCTCACAAGTTTGTTGTATTTTTCTAAATGTACTGAAGGGCTGGCCTAATGGAATACACTACCTCACAAAGTTTGCTCTGCCTCATATTCTTGCAGCGTCAGGGCCTCTATAGTTGTACTACTAAATAAATGTTATTTGAACCAATTGTTCCACTTGTGCTCAAGGGAGAGCTCCATCTTTCCTCTCAAAAGAAGTGGAAAGAGGTTTGTGCAAACTGGCAGTGCAAACACATCTCTGTTTGAGAGTAATCAGCAAATTCTTCTGTCTTAAATTCTTCTTTTTTCTGTGGCTGCAGTGAAGGGACATGGCAAATCCTCAGTGGGGAACTCCTGAAATTCTGCTGTTCTTTCTAAGCAGAACATCAGTGCTGAGATGAGGGAGAAAAGTGCTTTGGATTGCTGATGCTGTTGTCAGATTTGCCAGTCCTTCAAGGTGTGGATACAGACAAATATGAAAAAAAATACCAGCCTACCCAATGTGGCTAATGAATTACTGATGTTGCAGCAGTACTGCAGGAAAAGCACTATGAATGCAGATTCTCCATGATGAAGCCTCTACAGTTTCTACATTATTTAACTAAGAGCAAGCTGGGTTGAGGGCAGAAGAGATGCCTGGTAGGTCCTTGTCCAAAATGAAATTTGTGGCTTGTTGGGATCAGTTTTTGGTACCATTTTACTTGCATGCTTTAGTCTAGATCCTCTCCTAATATAATGGGGCAATTATATATATACAAAGAAAAATTGTTATATACAGTAATAATTATTAAGAAAAGAAAAGGCAGAGTCAAGATAATGCTAACTCTCATTAAAAAAAAAAGGTTTTTTTGATAGAGGGAAGCTCTGTACAAGATTTAAAAGTGTCTGTGAAAAAAGCCTATATATTTTGAAATATCTACTGTTGTTATAATATTATTATGTTTTATTTATTTATATTTTATGTTTGTTTTTATATTATGTTATATTTATTTTGTATATAATGGTTATCAGCAAGCACCCTGTTGTTTATTAGCTAGTAGCATACAATAGCTGTTTACAGGCAGATATTAAAAAAGATTCTTTGTGCTCTTTGATAACTCAAATTCCAAGTGAAGAATTGAAGATTTTAACCTATGTCTTTCATTCCATTTCACCAGGCAGCCCAGCCAGAGGATCTAAAATAATCCATGTTCCCCTGCATAAATGTCTGTATATAGAAAGGGCCCTCTACCCCTAATAAGTAATATTTCGGTCTCTTCAGTTTTATTGCCTTCTTTCTAGCTGTTTATTCCCTTGGTTAAAGTGTTGAGCCTCCCTTATAGAAATCATGTGGAGTTGTTTTTGAAACAAGTGTCTTGTCATAACAAGAGTAATACTTATTTCAATCACAAAACATGAGAAAGAGGACAGGAAGTTTCAAAACACAAAAGTTTCCTTTCATTTATACTTTCCAAAACCAGACATTAGGCTATTTTAAAATTTTATATTTAAAAAATACCTGTGAGTTAAATTCAGTGGCTTTTCCAGAATCATGCACTGGGCCAGTTCTGCTCTCAGCTGGATCAGCACAATCCCCCAGAATTCCATGTAAAGCTGGGGTGGGATCTGATGTGGGCCTTCTTGCTCCTTTTGATTGAAATATCGCATTACATATATATTCTTTTTATTTCCTTCTTCCTTCCCCCCCCCCCCTTTTGTTTTAAAACTCAAGTTTCCATTTTTTCCCCTTTCAGCTCATTTTGCCCCAGGCTTCAGTTCCGTTTGGACAGTCTGAATCAAGGAAAAAAAAAAAAAGAAAGCAAAACAAACAGTGTTGTTTCCTTTTGAATGTTATTCAGGCACCAGGGGCTAGGTCTTGATTAATGCTCTCTTTTGAAGCCATTGTTATCTAAGATCTTATACAATTTGTTTTGGAATTTTCATTGTTTTCAGAAGTCGTGTTGAAAACTTAATGAAGTTAACACAAAGAACTACTGTAATGAGGTAATGAGATAAGTCCATACCAACACAAGGGATAAAAATTAATTATTTCATATGCTGCCAGTGAGCATCAGTGTTAAGGGATTGTATGAGCAGTGGAATTCTGATTCAGTTGTCCAAACAAATGCAGCCAGTGACATTTGGGATACCCTAGGATTCCTCAGTGGCATTCACATGCACATCCAGAAATCCTTGCTTTCCTGGGGTATCATATCTGACAGGACTCTGCAAATGCTCCAGTGTCTCAAATGGCATGGGGGAGTTTTGTTCAGTGACTTGAATCAAGACCTGTCTGTGTATTCCATCACTTGTCAGCACCAGAAAAAAAAAAACAGCTTTATGCTTTGTTGATGAAGGACACACCCTTTAAAGGCTTCACTATACAGGAAAATTGTCTGTATGAATTTTACATGTTCTGCAAAGCATAAACATGAAACCAGTGATCTCCCAGCACCTCTATGTCACATACTTTCTTCTCTTGGCTTTCAAATTATAGCACATTCCCTGGGGGATAAATACAATTATGTTGTGGATCCTTAGAGAGCCAGGTACAAGCCAGAGCTCCTAATAAACTGCTGCATAATTAGATACAGCCCCCCTGTGACATCTGCAGAGGTGCTTCTGTTTCATGTCAGAGTGGATTGGTTGGTGGTGAATTAATCTGGGTTTTACAGATACAGTCACTGAGTACAGGTATCAACAGGATTTTGTTTTCATCAACATGTTCAAGATTAGTGCACAGCATCAGCAACTGCTTCTCAACCATATGTAGTGTGGAATGTTTATAAATTAAAATGAGACTTTGAACAATTCAGCTTAGGCTGTGAAACTAATTTTTTTTTTTTTCCTGTTTTGGACAGATCATCTAACATTTATTTCAGCCTTGCTGTAGCATTTGTTATGAGCTTCAGGAGTTTTTAATTCTCTTTTTTTGAATGATCACTTCCAAGTGATCTGTTCCCATTTAATGTATGAGAATGCCTCTTTGGAGTCAGTGTTTGCAATCCACAGACCAAACACAGTGCCTGCTCTGCAGTTGCCACTGATATGAGGCCTTCACCCCTTTAACATGCATTGCTGGGCCCATTGTGCCCAGCAAACTTTGCCATCTTCCCCAAGCCCCTGTGACAAGCACAGCTTCTTCTCCTTCCTCACTTGTTTTCTGTTTTCCCTCTCCCCAGCCAGCCTGCCTTCCCCTCCACCCCAAGGACAAGCCCCAGTCCTGCCCTGGGAATTCTGACAATTTGGTGCCGTGGAGGGATGGCCTGCACTGCCAAACCACGGCCTGTGACCTCCTTGGCTTCGGAGGGGTCTCTTCGGAACAGGCCCGAGATCTGACTGTGAGCCCCTTGCTGTAAATGGCTCGTTCGAATCGTGGCATTACTCAAATCTGGATCTTTTCTGTGAATGTTTATGATTACAGTGACCTCTAGGGGTTTGCTTCCCACTGTAGAGACCTTACCTTTGGCTGCAGGATGGCAAGGCCCGTTCTCTGCTCATCTCCCCCACTGATGACATGTTCTCACTTTTTTTTCTTTCCCACATTTCAATTTCTTGAAAAAAAAGAAAAAAAAAAACACCCAAAAACCCAACCAACCAAAAACAAAAACAACCCCACAAAAATGAACACACAAATGACAAGATAGAGAAGCACACAGGTACAGGTTTCTGGGCACTTGGTGAGATTCAACACATCTTCACAGGTGAGGAAAGTCGTGGACAAATTTGGAATAATTTCAAGGCCTGACAGCGAAATGTCTTAAAAATACAGTGAGCAATGCTATTCTTAAATATTTTTCCTTACAGACACCGAAAGATTGCAATCTAAATTTGGAAAAGCAGACTGGTTTATTCCCCCCACCCCTCCCCCCAAAACACTCCAAATTTCTGCTTTTGCTTATGCATCTGGAATTAACAGATAATTATGAAATCCATAGCTGGAAAATGCAAAATCCTAATTCAATTCATCTGAATTGAAGGTGAATTTCACTGCAAAAACCTGTATCAGCTGTCAACATGGCTAGATATAGTACAGGAAAATAACATATAAGAACCCTACAGGAACAACTTAAATTGGCAAAATTTAAATAAAAGGCAGAAATGCAACGACCAGGTGGCTCTTAGCTGTCAGCTAAATTTTAATTTACTATGGTAGTAAGATAGATCTCCTAGCTGTTTTATAAAATTGCATGTCAGACAGCTTCGGGCAGCAACATCAGAAAACATTACACCTGGAGAGGAATGCTGAATTCCAGTCAAGGACTGGACATGTCTTGTTTTGCTCACCAGGTTCAAATTCCTGGTCTTCCTTCTTCAGTTTCTCTTTAAAATTGCTTGTAATTTTGCTTCTGTTTCCCTCAGTCCCATTTAGACTCTGTATGCCTAATTTTCTTGTGTAATTTCATTGGAGGCCTGTATTTTCACAGCTTTTTTCTGTCCTGCCCCTGAATCCTCTGGCCATTTCTGTTTCTGGAATTATTCTGTATTATCCTTGGGGATGGTTCAGGCCCCAGAGCTGCATGGCTGGCAATTCCTTATCTTTTGGTTTTTTTCACTGCAAACAGGCGAGCGAAGCACAAGCAATAATTCCACACAGGCCAGCACCTCTGTAAGAAATATGATTTCTTCTTATCAGACACCTCAGTTTTCATGCATCTGCCTCCATCCATTTTAAACCAAAGCCTTTGAATTTCAGAATCATTCTCAATCATCCTTTATCTGTTATTACAAGTTCTCAAAACAAGCTCCAGTACTGTGCATCTTTTTGGCAGAACATCTTACAGAAGAGATGCCCAGAGAAGCAAAGTCTCTCACAGATTCCCCAAATCATCCTATGAGTGGGGTGGATGTTGTTCAGTGAAGAAAAGGTAAATATCTAAGTACAGAAATTATATTTCCTGAGATGAAAAGTTCTGCAGAAGAAATAATTCTGTTTGGATTCTGCAATACGTTGGACCAACTTAGCAAATTGGGGAAAAAACACCAAAAATACAAACAGCAAACACAAACAAAACCCAAACCTAGAGCTGGTGGTGTTACACATGGGCTCAAAGAGACTCATTTGCAGAGTGTCCAGATGATGGATGGGCTGAAATGCAGCAATATAATTACCACTTCTCCATGGTCAGCAGTAGTAAAAAGTACTCTTCCTGCTAATGTAAGAGGAATTTAGTGAGTGGTTCTAAAAATTAGGTTGCTAGGTGCTGCTTTAAACTAATTCCCAGTGTTGCTGTGGTCCAGATTAGAAGTAATAATAAGCATCATCTATTGAATGAACAGCTTGAAAGCCATTCTCCCTGACAATGCCTCCAGAGCTAAATGAAAAAAAGTGCATTTTCACAGCTTCACATGGTAAAATGAGCTATTATTTTATATAAAACTAAATGGCAGTTGTCAGTTGATAATGGGATAAAACACAGTAAAGAGCAACGCCTTGTAATTATAACAGACAATAAAACCATTTTAGATATTATTTGTATGCCAAATACATGATGTGATAAATACCAGTTCTGTTTGGTTAGTTAAACTATATTTTCATATGCCACACTGTGCTACGTAAGCAATGTGCTTTGTGGCAAATACTTCATAAACAGCTCTTCTAGTTAGTGGCTGTTGACAAATCCAGCTCTGAACAAAGCTGGGCAAATTCATCTCAATGATTTGCACATATAGAACATGAAAATTAGTAGGGGGAAAAAATGCCCAATGACTTAATATTGAGAATTATTTCATTGTATGTGCCATGATGTATAACTATATCTACAGATCAATTTATATATCAAAGGATATTTAAAGTTATGGTGCACTTGAACCAACAGTTATATGAAAACCATGTCTTAGCAGGTTTTGATATTTATATAAAATCTAAGATTTGACAAATAAATATATAAAAAAATCAGTATTTAAAATAAAAACATAAAAGCAATATTTGCAATTGATTTTGCATGGATTTTTTGAGTTTTCTTGTGCTTATTCATTTTAAAGTGATGTCCAAAATTTGCTAGGACCCTGTTAGACTCAGGGCCAAGTAGAAAACCCAGTGGGCCTTGTATTTGGAAGAAAAATGCCATAGGAAATGTGATCTCTGCATGGTTACACCTCATTAATCTCAGTCTCATTTCAGTGTGATCCATCATGCCAAGAAGGATTCTCTCACTCTTCTGCTGGAAGAGCTGCAAAATCTTAGCAGTGAAAAGGTGTTAAAGACAACAGAGAGAAGCTGCCTATGGTAGTCAGAATGAAGCCAAATGTTTAAAATTATTAGAGAGTTAAAACTACCTCCAGTAAATATCATCTAGTACATGGTGATAATTTATTTCTCTATTTATGTTTGCAGATGGCCAGGAAATAAGCTGAATCTGCTTGATAGAACTCTCTCCACCAATTTCAGTGGGAAAATATTCCCTTACTCCTTTAAGGTGTTGAATAGCTGTCACACACCTCAGCACGTGCAATTTTGCATTTCACAGCGTTGAAAGGCATTCCTTGTGACCAGTGTGACTCCTGGATCTCATTTATTTTTAAAATTACCTTGTCATGCAAGCTTAATACCCCCTCTCACAGGCTCAGAGACATGGCTTTTCATCCTTGCACTGCTTGTCACCTTGGTCACCTCCAGAAATATCACATGTGCTGGAGAGAGCTGCATGGAATATGCCCAGTTTGGTATTTAATGTACATGAAATATCAAAAGTCTCAGCTCACTGGGTACCCTGCCTATGGGCATGTTGGAAGGAAAGCCTCCCATCTGAATTCACATAATTGCATTAATAAAAGCAACGGTTCTGCGTGTTTTAGAAGCACTGCTCACATCTCAAAAGCTGAGTGGTTAAATTAGTGGCAGGTGAACTCTGGAATGGTTTGGGCAGAGAGCTGAGAAGCAGCAGCACTGCTGCTCACCATGGAAACTGCAGAGGTACAGAAGTGTCAATAAATTCACTTTGCCATGTCATTCTACTCTTCCAAACAAGTGTAATAGCCATATACAAGTTCCCTTAGTTTCTTCCCAAACTGCTTCAACAGCAGGAACTCAAAAGAAGGTCTACCAAAAGAAAAAGCAACATATAATAATTCACTGTTGTAGCTGATGAAATGCCATCATTTATATTATATTAATTATATTGCTATATTATATTATATTATATTATATTATATTATATTATATTATATTATATTATATTATATTATATTATATTATATTATATTATATTATATTATATTATATTATATTATATTATATTATATTATATTATATTATATTATATTATATATTTGTATTACGATTATATAGTGTATTACAATTATATTGTTTATTCTATTTATAATTATAATACTGTGTGTTATATAACATTTGATTTATAAATTGAATTAAATCCTGTAAATGTGTACCATCTCAAGTCAAAAAACTTATCACCCTAAGCCCTAAAATTTGCATTTTTTATACTCCTACTACTGTACAATGCTTCCAAGCACTCTGAACAGCAGCAATAGCTGGAGCTGTAAACTCCTGTTATTCAGAAACATCTTATGCAATTCACCTTTATAACTTCCTGCCGGTTGCATTTAACCTTTGGTTTCACCACTGAAATATTTTCTGTGATGGCAGCCAAAGGAAACATCACAAGCACCATAGAATCCTTTCCCATACCAGCTTAAATTCCATTCACAGAAACACACAGATGTTATTTTCCCTTTTCATTCTTTTTTTTTGTGTTAACTTTAAAGATGTTTTTCCACTCAGCTATCAGGATCTGTCACATCTTATTACACATGCAAAAAAATAAAAGAAAGAGGTCTCAGTTAAGAAAAGTATTATTTATCTAACCTGCTTTGTAGACCAAATCCTTAAAACTAATTATTACATGCTTATATATTCAAACTTCTGACAATTTTTTTGTAGTGGTTGTTAGAAAGGACCAGCACTGTTTAGGGTTGAAAATCAAGAAAATGAGGCCAAATCCCAAATCTTTTAGATCCTTACCCTGATAAGCAGCAAGTGATAAGGAGGCTTCCCCCCTTTTACTAAAAGTTACAGTGCTAGAAACTTTTAAGTTAGCTTGGTCCATTTTGAAAATGATGGGGATAAAATCTGTAAAGTGTATTTTAAACTCCAATGGTCTATTTTAAAATGTGGATGTTCCTCAGCTGTACAGGGTTTCAATGAAATGTGAACTGACAGCCAGCTGAAGATGCCATTTACTGCAAACTGGGCACACCAGGTCCTGACTGAAGTTTCTGTGGTAAATCAGCATCAAGATCAGGATTAATGAGAAGCTTCTTGATGGGGGTGTGCACATGAGGAGGAACTGAGAGACTTTTCTTTCCCTGCTGCAGAATCTCTGCGAGGTCATTTTGTCCTTGTGGAAAAGTTTTCATGGCCTCTCCTGCTCTTTTTATATTCAGAGTGATTCACTGTGAGGAACAAATGCTATGGAATGGATTATGATTTTTTTTTTTTTTTGCAGGACTTGTCCCTGTCACTTTCAAGAAATTTCCCAAATAAATCTCGTTTGCTCTTCCACCTCCCTTGCTGTAATTTCTGTGTCAGCAGAGTTGTTTACTGATGCACTGGAAAAATGATGGCAAGCAGAGAGGAAAACCCCAGAACTGCATATTCACCTTGAAGGACTTTCTATTGAAAAAACTACAAATAAAGAGAAAATGAAAAGGTGTTGCTGTTAGCATTCTAAAGATGACTCAGAATAAGTACTTCAATTACCATCTAATTAATACAGGACATTAATTAGGAGGGTATTTAGGTGAGGTAGCCTTCATATGAGAGTGTCTGATGAAAAAGAAATTACATAAGCATAAAAGCCATAGCAGTTAGAATTGTCACATTAAAAACCATGAAAAGACTGTATTAAATGTTTTCTTCTTCACTGAGTGTTGCAATACATGCGTGAGATGTCACCTGTGTCTCACACTGCAAGTAAACATTTTCCTGCATGTATGGGAAATTTTCATCCATTTAAATTTCTGGTTTGATGCTGTTTTAGTTCACTTTTTTCACTGTTAATTTTCAAGAGCTTTAGAGTAATTTAAAAAATTTATTCAAATTAATTTAAATTCAAGATGCTTGCTGTTAATTTAAAATGATGAAAGGTAAAAACATTTAGGGCCAATTTAGCCAGGAGTAATTCTATAAATATTTTTAGGTTAAAAAAAAAAGTAAAGTCTACACCATATAATCTGCTTTCTGCTTGTCTTGTCTTTGTAAGCTATCTGATGAGTTTGGCTGGATAAACAAGAAAATTAAGTAATAATGAATGTGTGTTTACTTATGTAATTTAATTCAAGAGTATGTTTGAGTATGCTGTATTTTCATAATTATTTTATTAGGCAAGACTTTAGCACAATTAGAAATACAAATATAGCTCTAAATTGCAGAGACTTTTAATGGATACTCCCACTCTGGTTCTTTCCAAAGTCAACATTCCACTTAGGGAAAAAATATTTTCTGAGGTTTCTGAAGGTGTGTGTAGCAAAAAGCAAAAGATCTTGTGATAACCAGGGCAAAGAAAGGAATCTTGTGTTTCTAATGTGTTCTGGGGAGTGCAAAATGGCAGCATCACACCTGGCAAGCCTTGAGCCCTCTTCTTCCTCCCCACCCCATTATCTGACATGTAAAAAAGGAAGCTCAGGGGTGATTTTGGTTCTTTACGGCTCCCTGACAGGAGAGTGGAAGAGGAATGAGAAGAAATTACTTTGCTCTGTGCCAGGGGAGGTTTAGACTGGACACTAGGAGAAATTTCCTCACTGAAATGATGGTGAGGCATTGGGAGAGGCTGCCAGGGGAAGCGTTGGGATGATGATCCCTGGAAATCTAAAAAAGCCCCAGATGTGTGGATGTGGCACCTGGGGACAGGTGGACACAGCTGTGCTGGGTTAATGGTTGGGCTTGGTGGTCCTAGAGGTGATTTCCAGCCCTGACAGTTCTGTTATTCTGACATTGATTTTGTGTTTGTGGCACTTTCTGAATCACTCACCCTCCAGGATCACTGCTGGCACAAAATAATGCGGGAAGCAAACTGGCTGCCCGAGGAGTTAAACACACAAAGAGCAGCCATTCCGTGTGCACTCTGCAGAATTTTACCTCACTTGATAAATAAATATATACATAATCAGTATTTAAAATAAATATATAAAAGCAATATTTGCAATTGATTTTGCACGGATTTTTTTTTGAGTTTTCTTGCGCTTATTCACAATGAAGAAAGCAAACAGACTTGTTTTACATACTTTAAATACTGATTATATGTATATTTATTTATTTATCAAGTGAGGTAAACGTCTGCAGAGTGCACAAGGAATTGCTGCTCTTTGTGTGTTTAACTCCTCGGGCAGCCAGTTTGCTTCCCGCATTATTTTGTGCTAGCAATGATCCTGGAGGGTGAGTGATTCAGAAAATGCCACAAACAAACATTTTTCTTTCAATGAAGAAAGAAAACAATTTTTCCTCTCTCCCAGGCACACCTTGAACACCATGGAAATGTTTAAATACATGTCACTTGTGCAGATTTTATGGCACACAAAGACCCTGGAAGATTCTCTCCCATCACCCATTTCTGATGGGAGTCTATGTTAAATTTTCTCTTCCACAGCAGTGGCACGTGGTCATGACTTTAATTTCCTCTGTGTGGAATCAGAGGCTTGATGAAGGAACCGCCATTCAGGACAATGATTACAGCAGAAGAGCTTTGTGGACAGCACAGTTGAATATTTAAAATGTCAATACCTGGCAGCTTCCAGGCCTTCCTGTGGTAGGCCTGAGGTTGAAGACTCAATTTTGAGGCTGCATAATTATCAAAAAAGTATTTTATTCCCCTAATAAAGGTAGAAAGAAGAAACTAAGAAATTAGGCAGCAGCATTTCAGAGCTAAGCAGCTGTTTAGTGGAGCAGGGAACAGCTCAATGCACAATTTAGACTAGACTTGGTTGAGTCAATTGCTTTAAAACCTCTTTCACCCTTCACACCCAGATGTGAAACTCAGTTCTTAAGCTTGGAAGAAGACCTCTGTACTGTGGAAAAGTCTGTAAAAGGATCCTCAGCAAATATTCAGCTCTCCTTTCAGCCCAATAAAACATTGACTGGTGTTCCAGCTTTTCAGCAAAAGCAAAGAAAATGTGGTATTTCTGAAGCAAATGCAGCCCTGTGGCATGAAAATGGAACAGGATGTGATATTACATAAAATAAAAACTGAGCACCTAAGATCCATGCTTTTGGGGGCAACTATGGCAAGATGCCTCACTTTTTCTTGGAAGAAAAATAACCAATAAATCTGTCATTTAGGTCCTCACCAGCCTGCCAGAAGGGAACTGTGAATTGCAACTGCAACTAAAATTGTAGTAACACATGTTGTCCTTCATTTTTTATTTTTTTTTTAATGGCCAGATCTTGAAACTGATGATTTATTGAGTTCGTTTACAGATGTACAATGGGAGAAGGAGAACGAGGAGATGAAACAAAGGTTGAATCATGCAGCACATTAAACTTGGCACCAATTCTAAAGGTTTTACAGTGAATAAACAATACCATTTTGGGCAAGCACTAAGCACTAACAAAACAGTCATTAAGCAGGAATAAATGTAGTAGATTAATTGATTAAATGACAGTGTAAATGACAGAAATTGCTGAAACCAAGAGTAATGCTGGGTAGGAATGTAGTTGATAGTAAGAACTGTGAAAAACCAGATAATATGTATTATGAGAAAGCCCCTAGTGCATCTTTGCAAATACTAGCACAGTTAATATTTCTCCTGCTTCTGGCAATTTGTCTTCTGTGCTGCAGTAACATGTTTGAGCCACTTCTACAACTCTTCAGAAAAAAGGAAAATTCCTACTGAATTTGTTGTGGAATTGTGTATTTCCCAAAGGTAGTGAGCAAGAATCAAGGCATCCAAGATTTTAGCGCTCAAGATGGTTCCTCTTTTCTCCAGTGATTTACACAGATTTAGAGCCTACAGGCAGCAAAACATATTATTTTCCCTTAGCAAAATATTTTGAGTGCATTTATCATGTAAATCAGTCCTTCCAGGCCATTACTGTGGCATCACTAGCAAGATTCACTTTTAAGCCTTCTTACACTGATGAGAAAGTTGGTGGTTTTTTTTCCAAAAAACACAAAGTTCTTCATCAGTAGACTCATAATTTCATTTTTGTACTGGTTGAGGGATATGAATGTGGCTCAAGTTAATTGAAACCTCATTGGAGGGGCTGTTGTGTCAAAAAATTCAGCTCTTGAGATAGAAAGAGGTGGTATAACCACCGTGAATCCCTGAATCTGTTTTACTCAGACAACCAAAAAGCATTGAATTTGTTTGCTGAAAAAAAAAAAGGTTAAGAAATAATTCAGTGAATGATGAACTGCAGGAAAAAAAACCAGAACCAATTCACATACGGTTTAATCTATACCACATATATACTATATATAATAATTATTGTTACCATTTACGTTCTTTTCTTGTGTTTGTTTGGTGAGGGGCTTTTCGTTTTGTTGGGTTTTTTGTTTTGTTTTAGGTTTTGTTGGTTTTATTTTGTTTTGTTTTGCATTGTTGCTTTTTGGGCTTTCTGATTGTTGGTTTGGTTTTTTGTTAGGTTGCTGTTATTGGTTGGTTGGTTGGTTGGTTGGTTATTTTTTTTTCCTTTCATGCTCACTTTGATTTTTTAAGTAGGAAGGACAGAAAATGGCTATAAATTAATCTTTTCAGTTCATAATCAACTGTGACCAGCTCCAGAGCTATCATTTTTTATTCAGTTTTTTACTCAAACTCCCCTGTGCTCACAGACCAGAGCCAGGACACCACGTTAATTATCCAGAGGGCAAACAGCATGAAGACCCACTATGAGTACAAAATGGCACATTAATGTACAGGTTGAAAACTTCTAATACCTTTTGAGCTGAAGACAGAAACCAAGCTGAAAAGGTCAGGTCACTGACAGAAGCTGTTGCATAATTATATACATTCCTGTTCTAATGAAAGATTTCATCTCCCTCTGCTTCTGTCTGGGTCCAGCGCAAAAAAGCAGCAATTCAGGCTGTGTTGATGACACTTTGCAGCCAAACAAGTTCTTCGAGCCTCACCTAATTCCTTCACAGTGATTAAATTTTTAGGAGCAGAAGGGTTGGATATCAACAGTCTCTGTAACCCTTTCCCATCTACATCACATTTTAAAGATTTCTTGTGGCTCAAAGAATTCAAAGTCTAGTTCCTCATCAGACTGACAAATAAGACACACCTAAGGCAGCCTCTCAGTGACACCTAGATTTTATTATTAATGTGGCTAATTAAGAACTTCCATGTTATTTGGGTTTGTTTTGTCGTGATGAGTGCACTGTGTGAAATAGAGTAGTGGAAGGATTGCAGTGCTTGGCTGTGACAAAGAACCATCTTAGAATGGTCTTGGGACAGCAGAAAACCACAAATTTTTATGAATGTTACATAACAAAAGCCTTAACCATGTAAATGTAGAACAGCTTCCCCAAACCTTCCATAAAGGTACAGCTCTGTCTGTCCTTAATCATGGTGAATAGAGCAGAATGGCATAGAAACTACCATTTTACTCATTTCCCTCACAATTTTATTTCAGATTTCTGACTACTGACAAAAGTTTGAATGCAATTTTTAAATACAGTAAGCACTGATGAAGACACATAATAATTTGTGAGTGGCAGAGTTTTAGTCTAATGTCACAAATTAAAAAAAGGGCTTTGATCCAATTTCTTCCTGATTTCTAAAGAAATTCCTGTTCCTAAAAAAGGAACAGCAGCCAACAGAGTTTCAAATGGAAGAGTGCTGGTCATTTTTTGGATATTTCTTTCTGGAATGCATGGGGGATAGATTCTTTGCTTTTTCCTTTAAGTTAATAGAGGTCAAAGGTAATTGCACACACTAACCAGTAAAGCCACTTTAGCACAGTGTAGCACTTTAAGAAGGTAAACAGTTTGATTTGATGGAGCTTGCATTCTTCAGATGACATGAATGCACAAGCCAGAGTAGAGGAAATATTGGTTCTTTGTCCTGCTGGCAAAAACAGAAAAGTTTTTATGGTCTCAAACAGCAAAGAGGCCAGACTCACGCTAAAGTCAAAAGTCATGGAAAAGCCATGAATGTGTTTAATATAAACTACACATAAAAAGATATCTGTAAGTTGAACAAACATATTTTTGCTTGCAATAGAAGGTTTCAATCCAAGTAGTGTTGACAAAACACTATTAAAAATACCATATGCAAGTTCCTGTACACTTTTAACTCTGGTACGAAGTTGTGCTCAAAGCATATGGAATTATTTTGTTTTGGGAATAGAAAACAAGAATTCTCAAGTAAATAATTCACAAAGTTATGGTAATCTCTATTGAAAAAAAGGGCAACAGACAAAAATTGAGTATATGATAATTATACAATAGGACTTAGAGAACAAGGATTAAGGAACACAAGAAAAAACAAGGGAATAAAAGGGGACACATGATTTAGTTGGAGAACTAAGTTTTTTTTTTTTGTAACCTTCTAATTATCTCTTCCTGGTAGCAAATTACCTCCAAGTGACATCTGCAGAAGAGCCTTAATGATTTCAACCAGATCAGGATCAAGATTTTCCCTGAAATGTTACAGTTTGATTTTTTTTGTTTGTTTTGGTTTTTTTTTAATCCCTCTCATGTGCTGTTACACCATGGGACCAGTTCAGGCTGCCTCCTATGATTTTGTTGCTTTTGAAGGGTTTCAGGGATCCTGTCAATGCTGTTGAGTGTCTATCAAAGAGAAACCTCACAGAAAAAGCAGTGCTTAGGGACAGAGTGTCAGATATTACAGCAGCACTGCAGGAACCTGACTGAGATGAACCAAAGCATCCTTGCCACCACAAAGGAAGCAGCTGGGATAATGTCCTGTGCATATCAACTCACTCACATGAGATGTTAGATCTGGCTTGGTTTGCTTAGAATAATGACCACAAAGTTAAATTCAAAAATTCAGAATCTCTCTATATTTGGTGTTACAGATAAAAATATTTTTCAGGCACCCCAACGCTTTGTAGAGCTCACACCTGCCTTACCATACTCTCCTGCAGTCTCCTCCACAAACAGAGCTTAGTTCTAGCTTTTCATTGTAACATGGGTGCCATAGGTGAAGTGCCCACATTTACATAAATCAATATATATCCCATATGGAGTCACAGAGAAATTGGCTTAGGCATCACTGTATCTGCACAGCAATTAATTTTATGTCAAAACCTGTGGCAGCAATATCTGGGAAATTGTTTTCTTCCACCATCTTCCTTCCTGGCATGGGCAGAACCAAGCTGTGGCTAAAGCTGCTGCTTGATAAAGATTTCCTGCTGCTCACTTTGCTCACTGTTTGCTCAGCTGTGGTGCAGGCTATGTCAGATATATTTGATTGCTATATCAAATACAGCAGTTGTAATCTGTGGCCCCAGGAGAGGCTATGAGAACAGCTTTTCTCATTCTGGTGGTATTGTCAGAGATCCTGCCCTTTTGTCTTTGCCCTGTCAAATAAAACCCTCATATCCAGGTGAAGTGGCACTGCAAACTGGGCTAACTTGTCTCACTGGCTGTACAATACCATGGCAAGAATCTGCTTTAACTCAGCCAAATGTGCAGTAAAGGTACAGGACAGATCTCTCAGAACAACAGATTTTCCCCACAGTTTCCCTCTCTTCAACAGCACAAAAGAAAAAAAAAAAAAGAAGAATCACAAAATCGTCATCTTACTAAAGCATAGACCTCTGCACCATGTTGCAGAAACTGTAGTGCAGTACATTAGAGGAAATTATATCATCTGGTAACTCAGGTGGCTTTTCTGTAATTTACAGCTGTGCAAAACTAAGCAGTAACTGCTTGGAGAAGCATTCAAACACACAGAGTGCAGAGCCTCAACATCCCCTGGTAAAGAGGTGAATTGCAGCAATTAGGTTGCATTTGGACACCCTCTGTGTCAAATGGTGCCAAAAACGGGGAAAAGCTGTGTGTGCTACTCAGCCCCTCCAGTCACAAGCTGTTGTTCCCAATCAAATGTCAGCAGTGCCAGCGGCCTGTGGGACAGGAGTGTTTCACAATGGCACCTTCCAGCCACACAGAAGGGGCATGGCAACACCCCGGCAGCCAGAGCAGGCTCGTTGGAATTTCCTTATGCACCATCACAGCTCTTTATATTTATCAAGCCGTGGGGTACAGTCCCGCATTCTGAAAGGAAACAGAATTTTTAGTTCAAGCTGTTTTGGGCTAAAAACAGTGTGTGTGAGGAATGAGGAAAGTACACATCCGAAGCCTGAAATCAGAAACTCTAGCACTGGATTATATTCTGTACTTTTTTCTCCAGTAAGTTTATCACAAGCTAAAATTCAGGGTTTTTTTCTCCCAAATAGGGATTTATGGAAGGAAAGCTGCCAAATTTATAGGCAGACCAGTTCAACACTTCATGCAGACATTCTCTTTCTAAAGCTGAAATTGTCTAGTTACAGCAAGATGAAAGTGGCAATGTTGCATCTCCAGAAAAATTCTAGTGAATTTTAGTAATTCATGTAAATTATGTCATCGGAAGAAAATTAATTTTAAAACATGCTGATCCAATACATAAACCTTCCATTCTCTAGAAGCATGTATATTTTGGAAATATTTGCAGGCCAAAGCAATTCAAACAATAAAAGACTGATGAGATTTTCAGTGAGGAAGATAATTATCTGGATCTTTTGCTAAGATATATACCAATATTTTTCTTTCCATTTTTGTCTCCTGTCTAAACAATGTAGATGTTTAATGCATGAAGGAAATAGTGAGAAGAAAGAATACCACCATCTCCCCCACAAGAGCCTCCATTGCAGGATGCATTCACTCCCTACTTTTACATGTATTGGAAATAGTTTGTTTGCATTCCTTTTGTTCTAAATGTCCTTAAAGTGAAGTCAGAAAAGCCAAGAATGGCTTTTCAGAGTCCAGCACAGCTCTTCTAAGTGTTCCTGGTCAGAGCAGGCCAATAGCCAAAGGAGCTTGAAGACCCAGTTTGTATACCCACACTGGATTTTAGTTTTATTATTTAGTCTTAGTCTTGTGTGTTAAAGTCACAATGTTTAACCTTGGCTATGACTGTGGAACTATACAAAACCAGAACCAAAATCATGAGCCTACATAAATTAGAGAAGGAAAATTTACAGCTTGTGTCCATGGACAAGAAAGTGGGAAAGTGGTTTCAGGTTGTCTGGTCCAACCAAAAAAAGCTATTATGTGGGGAAAAAAAAAAAAAAAAAAAAAAGTCTTATTTGCTCATGACCCTGTATTCAGCCTGTCCAAACTCATAAGGTGTTACTCACTAAAACACAAAAAATAATGCAAAATCCAGCTTTCTAACTGGCACAGTTTTAATGGCCCTCTGTTCCAAAAGCAACATTCCCCCTTTTTAATAGTAATTCTCTGCAAAATTTGAACTTAGTGCTGGTCTGAGTTCCTTTGGCTGCAGCTGAATCCAGTTTCTACATTAATGCCCAAAATTTCAGGATGTTTCTCAACATTCTGGGTCCTGCCCTTTGGGTATGAATGAGATGGGCAGTCCTGTCCACTAGGGCTTGCAGACTTTGGAAAATAACTCTGTCCACTCCACAGAGTTACAAGATCAACATTGGATCAGTTGCGCCAGCCACACCCTGTAAAAAAGAGCAAAGGCATGGCATAAACACTGTGTATACAAAACATTACAGTACGAAAACAAATACAGAACCTATTGTGCATAGATGTCCTAAAGGAAACACAAGGGTCTATATGTCAGCACTTACTAATTTTTGACACTAAAATGAATGGCCATGGTTTCACGTACTGCTACTTAAAGGAGTGGTTAAAAGTGGCTAAAAGCTTTCCTTCCCACAAATCCACAAGAAGTACAAAATAGTGCTGCAGAGACACTTAACCTTCAAAGAAGAGGGGCTGAGAAAAGCAGGTTGCTAGGAGCCTGAAATCTGTATGTCATTAGCTCACAAATTTCCACATGCATTGCTAATACGTTTAATGCATGTAATGCAATATACTCAATGCAAATAAACCAGATTTTATTTATAGGCAATTGAAACAATATCCAGGTATTTAGAGATCTCACAGAAAAATGAGAATGACCTCTGGATGCAAAGAAGGCTTGTTTCACCAAAAAAGTAATTTTTGGTAGCCTAAGCCTTCCACTTGAGAGGGTAGAGATGAGGAAGCAGCAGCAGATAGTAGAGTTTGGGGCTTTTTGACACTGATAAAAGTAATATTTGTTGATGTGGAAGGTACTGAAATAAAGGTGCTTTGTTCCAGTTTTGACGTCATTGTGCTTCTGCAGGAGCTTCTAATATGCTTCTGGCAGAAAGTAGTTCAAATTCTATATTTTCATATTCTCCTCTCTTATGGTGGTGTTCCTGACCTGTCTCCTCCCTTATGAGCTGTGGCACACAAAGAGGGAGCAGCTAAAAATGCGCAGCAGTGAGAGCCAAAGCCACACAGAGAACACACTGGGGGGATTTTTCATTTGTGATGCCATCCTCCTGAAAACTTGTACTGCAGACCTGCATAGCTCTGGGGATCCTATTACAGTTCTCCTTATTGAACACTCAGTGAAAAGTGTGCAGTTCATGTTCTCCTAAGACAGAAAAGGAAGTTGCCTTCAGGACCTTGAAGGAATTTTATATGTGAAGGAAGACCATGCAGGTACAAGTATATCAAAATGTCATCCTTCTCAGCCAGAATATCTTCTTCTTTCTGAAGTGAGTTTTTCTGTGGAAAAGTTCCAACTTTGTAGCTCAGAATGGCACAATTTCAGTTATCTCCTGGATTAATATCCCATGGAATACATGCCTTTCAGGAGGACTACGGGGACAACCTGTATAATTTTTATTAAAAACCCCTGCCATCCTCTTTGATGCTTTTCATGCAGGAAACAACAAATTGTTCATTTATTCATTTCTATGTGATAGAATTTTAAAAGTGTGTGCTACCCTCATATTATACTAACTTCTTTTGTGGCTTTGTCTTAGCACATGTTAAGTTAAGTTTAAAATTTCTAAAAGGTTTTGTAATTTCGTTAAATTCTTGATGACCCAGAAGAGATGACTGCATATACAGCTCTTCAGAAGAAGAAGCTTCAGAAAAGGGAATGTAAGGAAAACAAAATTCATTATTGTGAGCTGGTACGCAGTCAGTCATATTTTGTCCTCGGACTTCAAATTAAATTTTAGCAGCTGTAAGAGTACATTGCAAACACAAAAAAGAAATACATTTTTCAATTCCAACTTCCTGTATATTAAAAAGTAACATCAATAAGTAGGACTTATTATCAATTATGAAAATTTCATAACTACAGATATGCATAATTCTACACTCTGTAATAAAACATAAGCCTCCCAGATTTTATATATGCTCCATATTGGTCTGATGGCATCCTGACTGCCCACCTTGCAACTCTGAGCCCTGAGCCACATTTCCTTTTTGTAAAGAAAGACAAATACCTGGTGGTGTGAACAGGTTAGATAATTTTCTACTCTTAAGGTTTAGTAAAATCTTACAAATTTTGTGGGGTATTATTCTGCTCACATGCTTTAGCTACCAGCTTTTTACACACCAGACCTGAAAAAAGAGAAAAAATAATTGAATCCTTAGTTCAAGTTGAAAATGTAATTCCACTGTATTCATGAACTTTAAAGACTCCTAATTTATATCATATATTAAGATCTTTGAGAGAAGGCAATTCTTTGCAGTTCCTGTGTTGGGTTTTATAATTTGAAAAAGCGGACTTTTAAAATACTTATTCAGAGGTCTAAACTTTCCTTATTTATGCAATTACAACATGATTATACACAGTGTAACTGCAATATAATTACTGTGTAATTATATGCATTATATTGGACTATTACAAGTTTTAAAGATTTTTAATAGTGTTTAAATTATTATTGTAAAATTACCACTTTCTCCCTGATTCTACTGCCCTCCCTCTGCACTGTAGTCACCTTTTAAGCCTTTAGTTTCCAGTACCACTAAGATTTCTAGATGACAAATTCTACAGGATTCTACTTATTTAAAGGAACAAGACTCAGAAATAAATGTTTGACCTATTAGGGCAGGAAATCTTTGCAGGACATAGATGAGATAAAAATATGGGGAAAACCCTCCTATCCTGGTCCCTTCTGAACTGTACACAGAATGAACTGCACATAGAATATTTGATCTTTGACCATGTGCACTGTTGGGGAAGCAATAAGTGTTTATAGTCATGATTAAACTCCAAAGTGTGTTTTGCATCAAACACCTGAACACTTGAGGCTGTTTGAATTATGCCAGTGTTTTATGGGCAGAGTGATTCCCAGAGCCATTATAGTGATAATAAGACATTGTGGTGGCTAGATAAGGCCTCAGCTCTTGTGAACCTTCCCTCACATTCAGAAGTACTTAAAACAAGGAAAAAAAGTCAGTTTTGGGCCATGTGCAACTTCAGCTGGGTTTGGTAATTCCTCAGTTTGCAAAGACCTACAAAAGTTGTCTTCAGTGCAGAGAGAATTTCAGGACCTTTCCCTACTGAGAGCTCAAAATGTGGTTACAGGTTGTTTACAGTCCTATGAAGAAAAGGAATATGTCCTAATGGCATGGGACAGGCTGTTCAGCATGTTAATAAATTATTTGAGAAACACAGTGATAGCAGAGTGTCGGTTTTCTCTTGAAATTGAAGTAATTCAGGTCAGTAAAAACAAGCTATAAGGAAGCAGAGAGGGGAAAAGGGTGGTCAATAAAATAACTGAGAAAATGCGGTGTAGATAAAAGCACAGGGAGAAAAAAATTATCCTAAATGTACACGTGCAGCAAGTGACTCCAAGTTGAGAAATAACGGCCAGGGTCGGTACTTTAAGTTAATGATAGTTTATCTATTTCTGGGAAAACATTATCTCCATTCTTGTTAACACTAAAAGAAAGCATGGAACAGAACAGAAAAGGAACAGAAAAGAAAATCTCCCTGTTTTACCATACATAACACAGTATTGTTACATATGACATTGAATACTGCATGAATTTGACTATTGCATTATTTCTTATGATTTTAATATTTTACCCATCTTAAAAGGATATAGTAAAACCAAAGATTAGGGGAGTTGGACAAAAGCTTGGCAAAGATATGGAATAGTTTTCCTGTACACACATCTCAGCCTGGAAAACAAATGGCTAAGGAGGGAGACAATTAAGGACTTTAAAGCCATGAATTAAACAAACAAACAAAACAAAAAAAACCCTCAAAATAACCAAAACAGCCAATAGAAGAGCATTATTTATTGTCTTGCCCAATTTAGGAATGAATAAGCATTAATTGCACTTATGAGGCAAAGAAGGTGGATTTTACACACAAAATGCAGTCAAGCTGCAGAACTCATTGCCACAGCATGTTGTGCATCCTGCCCCTCCAGAAAAAAAACCCAAAACCTAGTCTGAAACAGATTAAACAAATTGCCAGGAAATATCTCCTAAGGACTACTAAATGAAAATTTTTAAACTTTTAATGGTGCTTCTGAATGAAAGACTCCTGAGCCCACTCTCAATGCTGGCTTGGAAATATTGGAGAATTAGGACTACAGACTATAATATGCTGTTATAATTTTCCCAAATATCTCCATATTTGACTAATGCAAGGACATCTGGGCTGGAAAAAATCTGTGTTAACCTAGAATGCAGACACTTTTTTTTGTCCTAGCAGAGTGGTGACAGCACCACTGAGGACACAGCAGCATCCCTGGAGCTTCTCAAGGTGTGAGACCACAAATGCCCAAACTTGGTGTCAGATCAGCTTAATTAATGCAGAAATGAAGACGTAGCCCTTGAGAACTGGGTGAAAACTTTGTCTGAGTTCTCTCTCCAGACCAGCTGCAAAGTGGCTGCATACACAGGCAAGGTCAGCTGAGAACTTTAATAACGAGACAGTAATTTTATGTAGTGCACATTATGTAACACCATTGTTTGATTTTAAATCAATTGCAGACAGCCAAAAGATAATGTCAACAGAATGGGTGATGGTTCCAGAGGCCAGCTGAAGGCTGTTATTGTCCCTTCATGCCATGAACCAATGCTGTTCTGCTCTTAAGATTATATCAAAACAGCCAGTGCTAGCCTCCAGCAATGTACAGGCAGGAACTTTGCGCATTGTCTTCTAAAATGTCACCAAACACTCTCACCATAATTTGAGCCAAACCAGTGACTTTTAGTCCCTGTAATTATGTACTTTTTATGACTGATGTTACCACAACACCAGAGGGACTGTCAATAATCTTTGATATTTCTGCTGTGCCTCAATTAGTAAGAAATTTGGTGCAATAGTAGTCAAGTAGTAACTCAGAGTTGTTGCTGACACACCCAACAACAACATGTGGTGGAGTTTGGGGGTTTTACAGATTATTTATTCTGATTATTATTTTTCTTCTATAGAGTAGCAGTCAGAGTACAGTCTAAAACACATAGAATTTTTAAAATTTTTGAAGTTTCCTTTTTGGTGTAATCTAATGAACACTATACTTCTTTCCTTGCTCGCAGTAAGAAGGATGTTTGCTTTCTAGTGTTGTTGTAATCCTAAAAAGAAAGTACGTTCTTATTCTGCAGGTAGCAAGATACATTTTATCTCAGGCTTTAAAGAAATATTTTTTCTTTAAGATCTTACTGTTTAACAAAACCAGAAATGAAAATGAAAACACTGCTCTGAATCCCAGGACTGGCTTTTTAGGAATTAATATCCAAATTAAACTTCACTGTGTACCTGCCCTCAAAGCAAGCCATCAACATATTACAACTAAGATTTAGCAAACTGTTAAGTATAAAGGACCTTAATCAAATCCTGATAAAGGATTTGAATCTTGTTGATGTCAGTCGTAGTAACTGCTTGAGAGTGAAAGCACTCACTGATTTTGCAGAAAGCAGTACTTTTAGTGAGAGTGTAATTTATTCTTTGCTAAGTCAAAAAAGTGACACCAAGTTTACTTACTTCAATTTTCCCCCATATTTATGTGTACATTATTAAGTAAGTAAAAAAAAAAAAAAAGAAGAAACTTGTGTGATCTTCACACTCTTTTAATGAAATTTTCGGTTCTTTTGATGTCTCTATATACTGAAAAGACCAAAGAAAGCACCGACTTCTTGCTGAATGATGAATTTTCTGTTTTTTTTTTTTTTTTTTTCTGTGCATATTTCAGATCAAAATCAAACTGTGTGTTTGCCGTGGGATATTACAGCTAAATGAATACACTCTGGGATGTTACATTTTTATGTCTCTGTGCAATGTATGTCCATTTCACAGTGTCCAATGTATGTCCATTTACTTTATATTTTAAAAGACCCCCCCAGAGACTTTTAAATACTATTCAAGTTTTGCAAATTCAGGGCCAGCTGAAGCCAGAGCTGTTTAAACTGCAGAGATAATGAGCAGCAGAGCAAGAACTAGAACACACTGGTCTTGACTGCCAGAATTGTCCCCAAACTAGAAAGAATGATGCAAAAACTGGGTTGAAAATAATGAGCCATAACAAAAAGTCAGAAAACAATCTGAATGGGATGAGTAGTAGCTCTGTGGAGTGCCTAGGTTTTATTGTACATGCACGGCCAGAAATCAATGTGTTCAGTGAATGAGTTTATCAAACAGACAGAACAATCCATTGTGATATGTCTTGACTGTTAGTGGTGCTGGCAGCTCAGCTGAACCTTGCAGGGTAATTAGCTAAGGATAAATTAATCTGTTCTCAAATGCAGCCTGGTGATCTTTCCCAGGTTGTGAGCTCTGCTTAAAAGCACAGTTTCTTCTATTTTTTTTTTCCTTGTCAGTGTTTAATTTAGTCTTCCTTGGAACTTGGCTAAATAGTTGTATCTGCAGCCATGAAATGTTACTTTAACATTTTTGAAAGATTTTTCCTGGGTAAAAAAGAGCGGCATGTGTTGGATTAATGTCAGGCTGTTTTCCTGCTCATACTGAATCTTTAGACTCTTTGTGCAAATGTTCTGCAGGAAATATCACATAACTTGTCTCAAGGAAGACAAATATTTAGGTTTTGCAATGCTGTCCTTAAATGACTACATATAGCTCAGGCAAAATGGTCTGGCACAAATTTCTTTATTTTACTGTAGCTACCATAGATGAGACTTATTCACAGCTCTTGGGGTTTTCAAGGCCTGGGATCTTGGTTCTTTTATGCTGTTCTGGAATATGCCTGATTTCTGGCATATATTACTGTTTTGAAGATTTTCCTTTAATGACAGCTATTTCCAAATATTCTTTGTGACTCTTGGTCTTGTAAATCTGTCTGATTAGAGCTAGCAGGCTAAAACTATAATTGACATTTTAGTTTTATGTAAAGCATTTTTAAAAGGAAAAAAAATCAGGAACCACATCCAAAATATTTATCTTCTTTAAAAATCTGTTGAAATCACTTCTCAGTAAATCAAAATGGAAATGAGCCTGTTCTGCATGAAGAACTGATATTTGGATTAATAATATTATTTTTTCCCCACGTAGATCCTCTTTTAAAATTATAAAAATTAAGGTTTATTTGAATGAGTTGCTTTTTTTTTTTTTTTATTTCCACCCCATGAATTCTACTCTGTATCCCATAAAAACCTGGCTTCCAGGTAAGCTTTCCTTCACACTCAGTTTTGCAGCCTTCGGTGACAGGAGGAATTCACACCATGCAGAGAACACAGTAATTGCCTGAACCCACACAGATTGTCACTGGGCATTATTTGCAGTTAAATATGGCAGCAATTGTGGTTTTTTTTTTTTTTTCCATGGATTTAGTGGGCTGCAGAAGCAGTTCTGCACTAGCCTACAAAGTTCTCTGTCAGATGAGGCACAGGCACAGATCTTCCTGTTCATCCATGGAGCTGGGAGATGGTGCAGCTGCAGAAGGATCTCTTTCTGGTGCTCTGCTGTCTGTGGATTCATTACTGAGCAAAACACTTACAATTTCACCCATGCTAAGCCTGTCTTTTTTGAGGACCATATGTTACTATTTGAGTTTAACCTGAGGCTCAGCTTTGTGTCAGTATTTTTTTGGGGGGGGGGAGGGTTTAGTTGGAGTTTTTTTCTTTTTTGGGGGTTTTTTGGTGTGTTTTTTGTTTGTTTGTTGGCATTTTTGTTGCTGTTTTTGTTTGGGTTTTTTGTTTTTGTTTGTTTGTTTGTTTGTTTGTTTGTTGTATCATCCCTGTACAGATTTTGGCCTAGAGATGCTGCTGTTGGGGACCCGCAGGCTGCTTCTCCTCTTCCCAAGGTGTTTTCCTCTTACACAAAGATGTGAGATGGTGCAAAATTTGGTCTTGAATGTGCAAATTTCTGCTGTTGTGGAATGGCAGCTCCACGCAATTCCTATAAATGGGATTCTTTATTTAAATGGAAACATGCTGCGCACACAACCTGCTGGAGGTATGCCTCCTGCTCTCAGGCATTCAGTGTTCAATACTTGGACAACTCTTTAATTTTAAATAGCTGTTTAATCAAATACTCTTTAATTTAAAAACTCTTTAATAAAATAGCTGTTAACCGCTTTCCAGGGATTCTTCCCGGGAAGGACTTGGCCTCCTGCTCCATCATGGGCCATCCATCCTTCACAGGACAGGGCTAATCTGAGGCCTCTCCTGCTGCCATGCTGCACCCTGGGTAGGAGCACAGCAGGTTCTGAGCAATAAATGGTGACACAAGCAAAACAAAACAGAGAGTAGGCTCTTCTGGCCCTTCCCAGCTGGTGACCCTTGTGGGAAAGGCAGCACCAAGGCGCAGCAGCAGGGATGCTGAAGTGAGGGAGGTGCCGCCATTACCCTGCTGCTCCTGTCAGTGCTGGCGGTGTCACGGCCTGCACAACCACTCCATATCTGCTCCAAATTCCTCACCTGTTTAATCACAGCATCCACCCAAAGTGCCTCAGCAGCTTCCTGGTGTGGTCAGGCGGCTGTAAGCTGGTTTTCTCTGTGGTTTATGAGTTTGGCCTGACTTGATTAATGGCAGCCAGACGCAGCAGGGATAGAGAAGGCCACACAGTCCCTTGGCTCAGGTTTGACTGATAAATCTGAGAAAGCTTCCATGAATGTTATTTCCCTTTTACGTCTGGCTTGCAGTGAAAACTGGTTTGGTGCATATTAGCTAACTGCAGCAGGGCAGGCAGTGAATAAAGCCTTCGCATCAGAGGAGAGATGGGGAGAGAAAACGAGCATGACCTTGGCTTTCTCAGTCTGCGCAGGCAGTGCCAAGATACATTCATATATCATTCCAGATAAAGGAACCGAGAGATCAAACATAATCAACAAGGAAAACTAGGTCATATGGGACTTGAAATTAGCATGTTTTACCACAAGGCTTTTCAAATATTAAAAAAACCCCCCAAATTTAATGAAAAAAAAATATATTTAGGACCATTAGTGTGTTTAAGGAATAAAATTATTTAATTTTTATTTTATTTAATACCATTAATATGTTTAAGGAATAAAATTAATCTCAATTGATAAGATATTTAGACAATTCCTAGCAAGAGGGAGCTTCAGAAGTCCCTGAGATACAATGTGCAGCTCATAGGCATGATCAGACCAGGTTTTTCAATCCCAAGTCAGAACTGTGCATTTGTTTTTCTTGAATTTGATGTGGATCCTATTGGTTTATTCCTTCCACTTCTTTAGGTCTCTCTAGTTGGAAGCCCTGTCCTTGAGCACATTGACTCATGTCCCAAATTTGGTGTCATCTAATTAAAAGTTGTAATAATCCACTTAACTTTTAAAGTTTGATTTTTTTTTCTCCAGAAAACATATTTGGGCAAAAAAAAAAAATCTTCACAGGGGACTTTTACAGGAATTTTGACTTGTCTATTAGCGGGACAAACCATGCAGAATTTGTTTTAGTGCTCTTAAAAAGCTAAGAAAAAAACTGCCCCAGAAAGAAGGACATTTTCACAACACTTAATGGGGTTTATGAGTTAAAGAATGTGTTGGCCTCATGAATTGAACTTTAATTCACAAAAGTTCAGCCATCATTTTGGATTCAATTTCCATATTTCCTAAGGTTTAAAAAAACCTCAGTGCTATAATCAGACAAATATATCAATTTCTGTTCAAAAAAGTGTTTGATTTGAGAATAATTAAAACAATTGACCTGAAAAGTGATAAATTAATTAGCTAGTGAAACACAGAGTTGCTCAGAAATTACAGGCAGGGTGTATTTTCTCATTTTTCCTTTAATTTTGGAGATGTTGCTACAGCTTAATGTGATAAACTGTTAAATATTTATAGGCCCTGTGATCTGCACAATGGTAGGAGTCTGTAGATGTCAGTGCTGAAGAAAGGATGACCAAATCATTAAGCAACAAATAAGAATAATCATGTATCATGTTGCTTTCCATTTCATGAAGCAATTTTGATAATTTTCTTCATTTGTCAGCAGACAAAGATGCAATCTGTACTGCTTACAATATCAGATAAAGATAAAGCTCCAGGCAAGTCTGGGAGATGCTCCATCACAGGGAGGGAGGGGGTGACTTTTGAGTCACTTTACAAGTCTCATATCAATCATGCAGAGTTCACAAATCTCATCCAGGGCTGACAGTGTGACTAATAAAAGAATTTTTTAAATATTCCCTGCACCCCCACCTTGAACAGGTATTTCCAGGCACAGAAGTTTCCCCTCCTTCCCCATGTCTTCCTCCCCACTTTCTTTCCACAACAAGCTGCTTTTAATTTCCTAGGGATTTTACGTTGCAGCGCTTCAAAGTCAAAAAGGACAAAGTACCACCAAAAGCTACCACAGCTTCCATTAATTCCACTGAATAGCTGAATAATGGTGGCATTTGGGCCTGAACATGCCAGAGAATTTTGTGGAAACAATTTTAATGGCTACCATGCTTTGAGTTACACCTCTGAGGGGCATAATAAAACGTTTAGTCACTGTCTGCACCAGGAAACACAAATGCCAGGATTTAGAAACTGATGCAGTGAAGACAAGATCTTCTGAATGCCCTCTCCACCAGGATTATTTTCAAATAAAAGGCTTTTTTGTTGTTGCTGTTGTTACAGGATATGTTATTTAAATGATATTTAATAAAAGGCATTAACTGCCATCCTAATTTTCCATTTTATTTACCCACAGGCCTGTCTTCTTTGCTAAATGTTCTTCTTCCATGATTGTGTCTTTTTGTGTTTTAAGTGTGATCTTTTAGGCATGGAAGTATCTAAAGGCTTCTCCTTATGAAAAAGTCTTTTGGCAAACTATTTTTAATGGTGAATGTGGCAAATTTGCATTATATCCTCAAGCATACTGCATCTCTCTCTTAGATTTACCTGAAGTTCACAAATTCATCCCTGTGGAAACAAGGCCATCTCTTACCTCAGGCTCTAAACACATCTTTTGCTTTATTTGCACCAGGCCAAAAAAAGACAGTGGTCAAAAACATTAATATTGCCACTGTTTGAACCTGCATCATCTGCCTGAAATATTGTATACATTCCTTCTGCAGCTCATTAAAAAAACCAAACTAGATCTGCTTGTCCTTTGTGTAATTATTTTCTGTTCATTGCTATCACCCCCAGTTTTGGAATCTGTGTGTGTCGTCATTCTCACTCATCAAATTTTGTCTCTGTTTGTGAAAAACAAGGACAGCTCCTAGACACTGGTAGCAGAACTAGATAAGCAGACCTCTGGCTCCTCAGTATCCTTCAGCTGGCTGGAAATAGAGCCCTCATAGATAACATGAACTCTAATATCAATCTAAAGCTGTGTGGCACTGTATTAATTATTTTCTCTGTGAGCTAGGCAGTTTTTTAAACTAGAAGAAGTATTCACATTTCCTATTTTCTTTAAATTTGTAAACGTTTTTTCATATAACCAGCTTGAGTTTTGGTTGTATTTTTGATTTTTGGTTGGTTTGGTTTTTGGTTTTTAAATTTTTTTTTTCAGATTACTGAATATAGTTAGACTGACTTGATAAAACTCATCTATGTGGATCAGGTGGGTGTTTGTGACTAGCACTTTAGTCCCTATATTGGCCATGTGTGTATAAGTTAAGATTTCTTGAGATTTCTAGTTTAAAGAACTTGTGGAGGATGGAAGTCATTCAGCACAAGCAAAAAAAAAAAAAAAAAAACCACAAAAAAAGAAAAAAGTGATATTATTCTGAAATTTTTAGCTAAATCACCATTTATTAAGCATATTATGATGTTATGCTCTAGGTTATCTTTTAGAACAACAGGAAACTCCAGATCTTTATTATTTGTGCATACTTGAAGGTCTCATTTTTCATCTCTGTAAAATTTGTCTGTGTAAATCATGCTCTCCTCTTCATTCTACCTACTAAAATCATCCAATTAACAGTTGCTGTTCTCTAGCTTGCATACAGATTTGTTGCCTGTCCACAGCAAAGAGACATATAATTCTTGCAAGTGCTATGAGGATGGTAGTTTTACCAGTTATACTATTTACTGTTTTTAGTATTCTGCCTTTCCTACAGCCTTTTACCTTGAAATCATGTGTGTCAACATAGCCACCATGCCCTGAGGTCTAGGACAGACATCAAATTACTCTTTTTGAACACTGATAACAAAAGATAATCACAGTGAAAATGTGCAGACATGACAATCTCAAAACCTGACACCTCGTTTTCCTCCCACCCCTTCCATAAGCTGATGCAAGCTGTCAGTTCCTCTACTTGCACTCCTCTGTCTGGTATTAAATAAAACAGACAACACATCTTCAGCCCCAATTAAAAAAAAAGTGATTAATCTGTTTTTTCACACCTGAAGGAGGATTGCATCAGAATCTAGGCTCCTCACTGGCTTTATATGAGGGCTTTAATCTCCCACAGGGAAACTCTGCTGCACAGAGCTGAGTTGGAGCAGCAGGAACTGGTAACAGGATCAAGCAAACCAGCTGGCAATGCACAGAGCTGAGGGAAAGGCCAAGGATAACTGTAAGAAACCAGGTGTCACCAGGCAGGTCTGCCTCTTCCTGGCAACCTGGTCAATGTGGACACCTCCAAATGTGTCCCTGGGGTCGCCTCTGTGGTCACCAAAAAGACCATGCAGCCCTGTTAACAGCAGAGGCACGATCAGATCACTGCTGCCTAGAAGTTTGGCAGCTCCCAGTTGTTTGGGGAGGAACAGAACCCCACTGTCAGCATTTAACAGAACATGGTCACACCAGATTTTCAGGGTCTGGGATCACTCAGAGTACAACCTGAGGGTCAGCTTTAGCCTTTTGTTTGGTTGCCTCCACTTGTCCGCCAGAGGAGTAGGAAAGTGCTGTTTAGGCAGGTGGAATGCCTTCCTGTTTCTATCCTGAGAGAGGCAAAACCCATAAGGTTGCTTATGGGATTTTAGACTGAAGTTAACTGTGCCACGGGGAACTGGGGTTCCACATCAGGGGTGCAGACGCCTTTGGCTGTCAGGAGCAGAGCCATCCTGCTCTGGAGCATTTGTGTCTTTGGTGACTTGGCAGGACATTGAGCTCATTGTTTTCTGCAGAAGTGTGTGGAATGAGACAATGATTTCCAGGGTGAGAAATCCTGAGATAAGCTGCTTGTTGTGCTGATCATACCCAGGGACAGGCTCGTGTGTGCATGGCAGCCACACACTGATTTAAGTGCGGCTCTCTAGCTGCAGGTTAGATTTCTGCACATACACACTGTCAGTCATTTCACTTGTGATTATTTCCCAGTGGAGACACAGCATACACATGTCCGTGGAGAGTTTCAGGTGGAACATGAAATAAATTATTTGCCCAACCCTAAAAATCCACAGGAAAAGAGGAAGAAATACAATTGATATTGTGTGTTGAAGGCACAAGTGTAGCTGTGTACACCATTCACACCACCAAGAGCATGACATTTAAGACTAAGCAAAGCCATTGGTTATGTAATTAGTTAGCAGAGGCAAACATCCTGCCTGGAAAAACAAGAACAAAAGCTGATTTGTTATATCTTTGCCATTCTCTTTAAGCCAATATTCTGCTCCAAATACAGCACTGCTGTACCAGTGTTCGTGTTCCTTCCTCACTAACAAAGCTGAGGTCGTGCTGCAAACAATTCTCTTGTAGTGACATCAGATACAAATGGCCTCAGAAGTAATAAATTTGTTTGAAGAAAGACCCAGTTGCTAAAATTAGCTGTATAACTGCATTTATCATGACAGATTACTGTGTCAATGATGCCATGCAGCTCCCTGGGAGACTTACGTAATGGGTTTTTCTATCACTAATAATTCTGATTTTGGGATTCTCTGATCATCTGGGTATAATACAAAACGTAAGCCGGCATTCAGGCAGAATTAACTGGATAGAGAGATAGAAAGTTCCAATTACTTACATTAGCTGTATAACTACATTTATTATGAGAGATTACTGTCAGTGGGTCTGTTGCTGGTCCCCACGGGACTTACCTAATAGGTTTTTCTGTCACTAATAATTACAATTTCATGATTCTGTGATCAGATGGGTATGACACAAAACTTAAGCGCGTGTTCAGGCAGAACCAGCTCTAGAGGAGGAATTCCACTTCTGGCTCCACAGAAATAATGGTGTTTATGCACTTTCACATATAAACACTGCTGCTAAGACTACCTTACTTCAAACAAACTTATCCTCACAGTGCTCTATTTAAACACTAAAGCACAATAGGCAGTGCATATTTGGGCAATCACTGCATGCATTGAATGATGTTTAACCACCCGTCAAGAACAATAATCCCCTACAAATGCACCAGCTGAAATACTGTTTTGCTTTTGTAGACCTGAACTCACAAAGAAATAGAGGGAAAACAGTCTAAATGGGCACTGGCCTAAATAGGATACTGCCACAGCCAAGCACTGATCTTTGTTTATATCAAGTATTCTGGAGCCATTACACAACTTCATGAAGTATCCAAGGTATTCTCAGTAATCTTCCTTGTCAGGGCCAATAGAGCAGGGCAGCAATATGGCACAGTATCGTAGGCTTTCAGCATTTAATGAAAAATATGGTTGGTTTGTATTTATGAGTGTTCCATAATCACCTGAAAATCATTTACTGAGGTCTGGGAGAGACAGTGGAGACACACTCGTTAGAGTCGTCCTTATTTTCTTAAAAAATAAAATTATACCATGAACTCAGAGGAGCAAAAAAGGAGGGAAGAGTGGTTCTACTCAAATGTAAATGTAGAGTTGACCTTGATCTTCATAATTGTTTGTACTGATAGAGAGAGAGGGGTCAACATAACTCAGATGAAAAATCAGCTGGACAACTCACAAATCAGTCAGTTTTCATGTCACTAGTGAATATGCAGTTTTCTCCTTTTCTTTGGCCTTGTATGTATTTGTACCAGCAATACATTGAAAGCTTTCCAAGGATATGGAAAAGGACACAATAGACAAGCAGACCTAGATAAATATGGCCTGTGGTTATCATTCTGATAATATACATGTATAAGGGCATATAGATAAACTTTAATTAATTGCATAAATTTGCATATATATATATATGTGTGTGTGTGTGTGTGTGTGTGTGTGTGTGTGTGTGTAAATATATTATAACTTGTGTCTATTACTCTGTGCCAGGGTCTTGGGGTCTTGTTTGGGTCTTCAGGAGCCTGATGGACACACACAGGCAGGTCCAAATTCATGATAAAATCAGAGATAAGGAAGATTGTGTTGCAACTCTTCCTAGCATTAATCTTGTCTGTTTGACAGTGGTCAAAGACCAAAAGGAAACAAACCTTCTGGGATGTACTTTCTGAGGCTCTCAAGAGCAACAGATTTTTTTGGAACTTGGACAGTTTGCTCAGATCCATTAGAGACAGAGGCTGGAGACAAAGCAGATGACGGAAACCCATGCTATTTAGTGTTCTGAAGAAGGATAAGAATCTTGGTAAAAGACTCCTTCCTCTTATTATTTTATTTTCTTGCCCTAACTAGTGCTGAATTATTAGTGACGTATTTAAAGAACAAAACAAAACAAAACTAAAACACCACCACTTTTAATTAGGTTGTCTGGACATTCTCATAAACTTTAATGTTAATTAATATTGAGCAGACTGCAGATCAATTAATTAACAGAAACTGGTTAGTCAGTATCAGCCATCTACCAAGCATGGAGTATTTTAGTTGCAACCTGTACTATATATTTTGGCAGAGTTTTATGAATGCAGAACCTCAGGGGGATTTCAGGGCCAGTTTATCCCAGGCTTCCTCCTTCCTTGGTTAAATCTCCCAAAGTGATATTCCCTTTGTTTTTCTCCTCAGGTTGTCCATCAAGATTAGAGGCTCTGACTACTTTTCTCACCAAACTGATTTCAAGTGGAAAATGTCTCCTGGGGCAGTGCTGCACTCTGTATTAAATTCATGTGCAAAAAATATGAGGAAGTTGTGAGGTAGTGCTAAAACAGGGTGCATGGATGAGTAATGGAGGAGAGAATAATACTAAAAGTTTAAAAAACTGGTTTTGGTGTAGAATCATACACACACTTGCACTCCTAAAAGCACACACCCATTTTCAGAATGATTTAGGTTGGAAAGGACCTTCAAAGATCATCTATTCAAACGTCTCCAAAAAGAACAAAACCTGGTTCACCACTTTATGGCAGGTTTTCCCACATAATAGGCATGCAATCAAAGACTTTCCTTTCAACTTTGATTTTCTTTGTTTTGTTTCTTGTTTTTTTTTTTTTTTTGGTTTTTCTTTTTTTTTTTTTGTTGCTTTGTTTTGGTTTGTTTTGTTGGGTTTTTTTTTGTTGTTGTTTGTTTGTCTGTTTTGGGTTTATGGGGGTTTTTTTTAGGAGTAATGCTCATGTGTGTTCATTAGCAGTCTAGAAATAAATTTTAGAAAATTTTAGAAAGTGGCAAATACCATCTCAGGCTGCAAATCTCAGGTTGCTTGTTGTTTCTAGGAAACGTGTCCTATTTCTAGTTCTTTTTATATGATAACCTTTTACCATCTCTAACTTGTCAATCCAAAGAGCCAGGGAGCCGTTTTGGCAATAAGAACAATCAAAAGCAAACAAGCAAAAAAGCCAAACACTCATCTTTAGTGCGACTTAAATCTAAGCTTAGGGAAAAAGCAGGGGGTGGTAATCCCCACAGAGAGAGTCACGTAGTATTTCTTCTTTTCATTAATTCCCTGTTCAGTAGGAAAATGGGAAACTTGCTTATAGCCCCACAGAGCTGTTGTCTCACCACTTGTGTGGTGATTCACACAGGTTCTGGCTGTGTGATTCCTGCTCTGCCAAGATGCCCAGTGGCTCTGCTCTCCCTGCCCACCCCAGCGTGGCCAGGGAGCCCAGGGCTGGTGATCTCGGATCAGTAGGTCACTTCTGCTCGGGGTGACACCAGCAGAGCTGAGGTCAGGATCCGGGACAGCGCAGCAGCAGCGGTGTGAAATTAACGCCAGAGAATGGGGCCATTGATGCCAGCAGAGCCAAGCCATCAGGATTGACCCTGGGAATCATGTGACACACTGTTCCAGGAAGCAGCCTTTGTTTGCACACACTGTGGCTCCTGTTTATTAATATGTGAGGCCAACAATGCCCATTGTCTCCTCTCATATTAGAGTGCTGTCACATGAGCAGCTCAAGTGACACCGAGGATTGCAAGGCGAGGACAGGCGGTTCTATCCGACCCCGACTGCAAATGTATGTTTGAATACATTAATACTCGACAAATATCCTCTCAGATTAAATAGCTCTCAGGTTTATTTTTAAATAAAAACCAAACGAACCACTCTGGCTAAACTTAAAGTTTGCCCCACCTAAACAAAGGACACAATGCATTAAAATTAAATTAAGTGAATGATCTGAGTATCTGAAATTCAGGCTGCAGATTATTTATCATGATAATTTTTTTAAAAAAATCCTCTTTGATCCTGTGACACTTGAAAATTTCAAGTACAGAGTTGTAATTTTTTTATGGAGTTTTTTTCTGCTGTTTGAAAGACATCTTTTTGTCTCTGTCTCACTAGTACAATTTAATCATACAAAATTAACAGCCTCTGCAATATTTAACCTTATGTTAGCCTTACTATGTATAGTTTCATCCTTTTGCCCCCTCTATCAAGCTAGAACAATGCTTTCTTTTTTTCTTTTTGCCTCACAATTGCTGCTTTCTCCCCACATTTTATGTGAATCAGTTCTGCATAACTGCATCTACTATTGTGTTCAAGAGAAGAGATGAGGTTTCTTATGAATTATATCAGGCTAATTACATCAGGCTTGACATAAATATAGCTAAGCCTTCAGCTTCTGCTATAGTGCAAGGAGTAACCTGGCTCCCATAGACTTAATGATGGGACAAATTAAGAATAAGAAAAAGAAGGCATTGAAATTCATCTGAATTGTGTTTGATCTGGACAGTACTGAGGAGATACTCTGCTTTGGGAAACACAGAAACAAGTACATGGAAGATATTTTCAGAAAAGCCAAAAGTACATTCCCATCTGCAGACATTTATCGGACACGTAGGCTCCAATCACTCTCCAGGGACACATTTTAACAGAAGACATACATAAAAATATTTCTTTTGTGTCTAATCCTTGAAAGACTAAACCATATTTTTCTGTACTAAAGGCTCGGTTCAAAACTATCTATATTTAAAAGAATGGAATGGAATGGAATGGAATGGAATGGAATGGAATGGAATGGAATGGAATGGAATGGAATGGAATGGAATGGAATGATGTGTGTCCTACAGTTCAATGCCACTGAAAACTATGAAATCCCTTACGCTCACATTTTAAAACTTGTGTCCTTGTGTCTCTGGGTGGAATGTACAAAACTTCCCCAAACATCCAATGCCACCAGACCTCTGCTCTAAACCTCAGCAAGCAAGAGGGCACCTTGTGGTAAAAGGGACAAAAGAGGTGTGGGAACCCAGGAAATCCCTCTGGCTGCCCTGCAGGACTTGAGACCCTGTCGGAGGGCTCAGAGACCCTGGCACAGAGCCCAGGACCCCTGTGCCTTTGATTTAGCCCTTGGAAAAAAACAATTACCAACCTTATATAAAGAATGACAAGCCAAGAAAGTTTAAGTAGAATGATAGTGAATTTATCACAGGGTGAAAAATAGATTTTGGGGTTTTTGGAATGGGGGTTCAAGGGGCAAGATGGAGGAATCTGGGCATGCCCAGCCTTCCTTCTTCTTCTTGGCCTCCATCTTCTGGGTGATGTTGGCACTTTTAGGTTGGTTTAGAGTAGAAGCTCACTGTCTAACATAGGTGAAGGGTATTGGGAAGTAATTGTAAATAATGCACAAGTAGTTTTTAGTATAAAAACATAACACCACCCTGGGGCAGGCAGAGTGCCTTAGACTGTCTTGCTGAGCAGACCTGGGCAGGACAGGAGAGAGAATTTTATAGATAAGACGCAATAAACAACCTTGAGACTGAGAAATGAAGAGCCCTGACTCCTTCTTCCACCACCGGGCTGGGAAAAAAGACTTTGGAACTTTTCTTGGGGTCACTCAGAGCAGCAGAGACCCTGAGATTGAGGGGCTGCGGCGTGGCCGGGGCAGGGAACGGAGCTGGGAAGGGAATGGAGCCCCAGGAGAGGCTGAGGGAGCCGGGCAGGGGCTCAGCCTGGAGCAAAGGAGGCTCGGGGGGCCCTTGTGGCTCTGCACAGCTCCTGCCAGGAGGGCACAGCCGGGGAGAAGGGGGACAGGAGCAGAGGGAACGGCCTCAGGCTGGGCCAGGGCAGGTTTAGATTGGATATCAGGAAAAGTTTCTTCTGTTGAAAAGTGGTGACAGCTTGGAAGGAACTGCCTGGTGAAGTGGTGGAATCACCATCCCTGGAAGTGTTCAAAAAGCATGGATGTGGCACTTGAGGACATGGGGTAGTGGTGAACATGGCAGTGCTGTGTTAATGGCTGGTCTCGTTAATCTGAGAGATGTTTTCCAACCTTAACAATTCTGTGAGTCAAGGAGATAGGACAGAGGATACAGAAAGTGTCTCTTTCAATTGGTGTTCCTTTCCTACAAATCAGAGCAAATGCAGTTAGGTGCTGAAATATAGCCCAGCAATTAAAACACTTGTTCTAAAGGAATAATACCTTGCTTTATATAAACAGTTATGCTTCAGTGGGTTGAGGCATGCACTTTTAGGGGTTGGGAGCTTTTATCAGCTTTTCCCAAAGATGAATTTAAGTAAACTTCCACTCAGTTTATTGGCTTTCCTGAATACCATTCTAAAGTGAAGCCTCCTTCCTGTGTTTGTCAGGGTTATTTATGTATTTAGCTCATGATAGGTAATTCCTTTAAACACAGGAGCCCCCAGTTCTGAACCCACCAACGCCCACGAAGTTCTCCCAGTGACCTTCAAGCCTTTAAAATTCCTGCAGTTTGATTATCAAACATATAAAAATCTTCACAAGCCTGGCCTGACATTCCTTGGTTACTTAAGGTCCTTCTGAGCATTGTCTTTCTAGCTTTGTTGTACCATTTGATAATATTGGATTCAGAAAAGATCTCTCAAATGCCAAAGGCATTTAGCATTAACCTGACTTTGAAAAGCTTGGGACAGTGCTCTCCCTTTCTCTTTCATAACTTGGGGCTCTATAGAGACAGAAAGGGAAGGCACAGAGCCAGGAAATAGCTTATCTAAGTACTCTGAGCCTTTCATAAATCAACAATATTACCATTGGAGAGTGAAGCCAAGGGAAGAATAATGCCAGCATCCTTAAATTGCAGCCACAGTGAGTCCTCCTTGAGGGGGGTGCTGGTGCTTCTGCACAGCAAATTATGCAGCTTAGAAGGGATGGAAAACAGGAATGCAGCTCTTCATGAGTGCTCTGAAGTGAGCACCTCTGTGGATGTGAGGAACTGGATCCTCAGGAGTGGGGCCTGCCCGTGATTCTGCTGAAGTGAGCAGGAGATATTTATCCCAGCCTTCTCAGGAACTCAGGAGCAGCTTACCAACTCGTCTCCTGGAGGCTGCTGCCGTCACAAACCCATGCACAACAGCGGAATAAAATTCCAGAGAGTTTTTGCTGCACAAACAGCTACCATATTTTATAATCCTTATGCAACAGGCACATTTCTGTCGAGAGGCAGAGTTCTTTCAGATTCTCATCACGTCCTGCTGAAGTCTTTGTGGGCATTATCACTGTCTGAATGGGCTCTGGATCATGGCCTTCACTGCTAAAATCATTCTGCAGTGATAGATGAGACAGGCTAGAAGGAAGAACAGTGGCACCCAGTGGTGATTTGTTTATTCTTTGCAAAGAAACTTCTTCTGAAAGACCTTTTCCTTAACTTTTTGAGAGGATGACTGTATATAATATACAGTCTAGTTTACGCAAAGGATATACAGACATTATACATCTATTATAAAATAGTATACATGCACCCACACATTGTAATTCATAATGTAGAATTTGGGCCTTACAATTACTGTCTAATTATAATGTTGATTTAAAAGGAAACAAAAAAGAAAAATAATTTTGCTTTATAGAAACCAAATCACTTAATGTAAAGTGCTTACGTAACTCTGCTTGATTAATGGTCGTTGCATTTCTGCAGCAGTCAAAGGAACTGTGTCCTAATGAAATGCTAGCAATTATTGTAAGATGAATGTGCAAGTGCACATAGAGATCTTTTATCTTTTACCTTATTGCAATAAATAAATGGTGAACATGCTCTCACTTATTCTAGCAGAATGGCAGCTTCCACTTCTTTTTTTTCTACCTCAAACTTCTCAATCTTGCAAAGAGCTGTATAAAAAACAGGGTGTAGCTTCTTGTAACAGTGTGATTCTTGTTTCGTAAAAACCTTCTTTGGCACCGATTCATATCCCAGGTTATTAATTATTCAACCCAAATTATATGTATTTGCTAGTCACTTAGAAAATGCATCAGATTGTTCTTTGGTCTCAGTTGCTGTACGCTAGCCAGATTTCTCTGGAATTTTTTTCTTACTGTTTCTTACCACAAGAAATACTTGTTGTCTACATGTTTGGCTTCTTGGACATAATATTAATGCTGCATCTCTACAAGTAGCTTAAATGTGGCCAGGGTTGTTACGTCAAGATAAAACAAGTTTGCAAGGGAAGATTTCTGCATTCTGCTCAATCCTTTAGCCTCCAAAACACAGAGACTGCAAGAAAACCCCTCCTTTGGAATGATCCACAGCTCCTGCTAATTCCTGAATCTCCTGCAGGAATCATTACAAGGACTTAAGTCTCTCAGGCCACAATTACCAGAGGTAATTAAAGCAATTTATCTGGATGGGCAGTTCAAAGCTAATGCCACATCACACTGACAGACTTTGCTTTGTTTTTAACCTATGGATATCCTATAAAACTGCTGCAAAGGCATTGAGATTTCTGAAACCTAAGGTGGTCCTGTCATGCTTGAGCATGGTTCTCAGGGCTACAGGATAAGTATGGGCCTGAGATCTGAAGCAAATGAGAAATCCTGGAGCTGAAAGCTTCAGGCTGTTGGAAATCCAGGAAAAACTGCCTGGGCTCTGGTTGAGAGCTGTAACTTAAATGATCAGAAACAAACGTAGCTGATATTTAATTTTAATTTCTTGCATGGCTGCAGACACGGGTAATAACATGTAGGAAGCTGTATTGTTGAAACTGTGGCTAAAGGTTTGGGGGCAAATTATCCATTCTATCAGGGGAAAAGTACTCCCAGCAATAATGCACAGCAGCACCGAGCAGCCCCAGGGTTCACCCTGCAGGACTGAAACCAGGGCAGAAGAGCTGGACACACGTCAGCCCACAGCAGCGGGTCAGATGCAGCTCCTTTGATCCCCTGCCATGCAACACGATGGATAATGGAGCCCTGGGATTTGATACCCACAGTTTGGAACTGGAGGAGGACAGCACACAGCTGCCTGAGTGGCTGCACCATCAAGAATTCAGAGGGCAGACTTACAGTAGCAAAAGGAATAGCACACTATTGCATCTTTTCCTTTCACTTTTATAAAGCCAGTATTCTAAAACATCTGACTGATTATTTTTGAATGATTGAGTATTTTTGTAGCTGGTCGATAACAAAGACAGTCTTTAAATTCTGGAGAATTTTCAGAAATGGAAGTCCAGCTGTTTGTTAGAAACCCTGCACTGAAATTTTTTGGGCCCTCATAAATAAGTCTTCACTGAATGAGTAGATCAGTAGCAAATTAGTAGAGGCAGCTTTTACCTGATTTCCTTTGCTTGGCAAAATCTTGATATTAGCTGTGGCATTGGCCATTTTGATTATGTGTTAATAAGTGAGGCAAATATTTCTAAACTGCTAAACTGTTGTAACATTTTCTTAATATTTCACGTGCTCTTATATTCTGCAGAGCAGACAGAGCATGCACATTAGTTCAGGAAGACATTGCTTCCCTGAAAACCTTGCTTTCCAAATAGGAAGAAAAATAGGAGATGAGGACAACACCTGTTTTTGGCAAGAAGTGCTATGTCACTTATGTCTTTGCAATCACAGCCTGTGGAAACCTGATTTTTCACCTCCACAGAACTTCAGGTGTGCACCATGTCTGTTACTCCACTGCTCAGAATGCCACAAGCCGGGGAATTGTGCTGGCAGCTGGTTAAAAAGCAGTGCTGCTGACCCCAGCTGCTACAGTCTGGTTAGGAACAAACAAAATGAGGTTCATTCACAGTCTAAAATTCATAACCTTGTGCCAGTGTCAGTTAACTAATGCCAGCACTATCAGTTTAAGACTGCTGTAAAGCGTGTCTGCTTTAAAATTTAAATTTACAGCATGGCTGCTGTAAAGCATTCATGTCCAACCCAGCAAATTTCTCATGGACAGAGAGATTCACGTGGCCAAAAGCAGCACGTCCAGAAAACCCTGCCAGCTCTCCAAATGCCATTGTATGAAGTTTCTTGCTTCAACAGGACTAAAGATTTAGATATTGGGGTTTTTTATAAATCTTCAAAATGCCTCCTGGATATATATGCTGTCTAAGAGCTCACTGCTTTTCCCCAGAAAAAAATTTGCATATCATACTCATATTTCTGAAGGAATATAAAAAATATATGAGTTTTTGAAATAATTACAGTATTAAATATTAGAGAATGATCTTCTGGGAACACATACAATAATGTTGATTTCTTTGCTGTTTTACAACTAACTTCACTGTGAAAATGTTGATTTTCTTAAATCTGGATAAATGCAAGTGTTGTGCTTTAAAAATAACTGAATAATATGCAGTTATTAATAAATATGAAATAATGAAAAATAAATATCAAACGAATACAACAACAACAACAATAATAATAATAACAATAATAATAATAATAATAACTGAATAATATACTTGAAATTCATCAGTCACTAGGGTGAGGATCACAAAATCATAAAGTAATAGAAGGTGGTTTTTTTGGAAGGGACCCTCAGAGATAATTTTTTACAACTCCCTATCCCTTCCTGCATTTGTCTCTAGGTCAGCTCTCTCAAAGCCTCATCCAACCTGACCTTGAACATTTTCCAGGACATCCACAGCTTCTCTGGAAAAACCTGTTCCAGTGTTTCATAATGGAAAATGTCTTCCTTATGTCCAATCTAAATGTACCCTCTTTCACTTTTAATCCTCTGCCCCTTGTCCTGTCACCTCAGATCCTGGTAAAAAAGTCTCAACCTTCTTCTTTAGCACTCTTTATATATAAAAAGGCCACAATAAAGTCTCCCCAGAACCTTCTATTTTTCAGGTTGAATTAGTGCAATTCTCTCACCCTTTTTTTTCCACAGGAGATATGTTCAATAGGAGTACATGGTATAAATTAACTTTATTTTCTTTGAAACTAAGAAAAATTGAAAGACTGTTTTTTGCACAGCTAAGTTTGTGAGTTTAAATGAATGAATTGCCTCAGCTTTGAAGCATCTATATTGATAAAATAAACAAGAATGAATGGTTCAAAGTTTAAATTGATCAACTATCTAGAAACACATGCACTGACAGAAACATCCCATATTTGAGATCTTCAGGTCAGCCCCTGGGTTGTTCAGATCTCTCATTCTTGAGGCAGATTAAGCAAATGTAGGAAATACTTCTCCATTTGTACTGGGCAGAATAAACACACCAGAGCTGGCAAATCAGCAAATCTGTATTTGAAAATATGTTCATTAACCAAACCAAGTGCTATCTGAACGAGGAGACCTTACATCCCTAAGTTCAGTGCTGAGCAGAGTGGCCAGCTGAAAATTTGAAACAGTGAAATGGTCTATTTAATCATTTTAATTTAGCTTTTATCCCAAAAAGGGAAAGCCTCTATGATTCTCAAGGTCAATCAGACTAGACCTGGGTCAGTAATATAGTACTTAAAAATTTAGTGGCTATGATTCATACTGTTGGAACAGAGAATAAATTAAATTAAATATGGAGGTTGCCTGAATATATGAATCTGGAGCAAATTCACTTTCAGCAATGTTTTAATCTATAGTGGCAAATAAGACACAGGCTGAAAGCCCCAGGGCTTGGTGCTGATGAAAATGCTTGAAAGAGCTTAAAAAGGACTAATCAGCATTAGCAGGGAGATAAAACAGACCTTTCACTGGCTGTAGATCTGTCAGCAATGGGTGATTACTAAGAGAGTTTGATTAAATTTTAAATCCATCCTTATTTAAGTTTTTTCCAAGTTCTGCTTCATGCAGTTCATGTTCCTTGACACTGTTTCTCAGATAAGTGAGTGGAGCAGAGCCTGGAATAGAGGCAAGGGATAACATGCCACCTTTTTTTGGGGGGGGGGGGGGGAAATTGCCAAGTAACTCTTCATCACCAGAATTTCAGTTTCTGCTTTGAAAAGCTGTCTTAAAAAAAAAAAAAAAAAAAAAAAAAAGCTATCAAGACCTTGTCATCTAACTCTCAATTTTTGAAGGGAATGTTTTAGGAAACTCCATTAGGCAACTGATTTGCAGTTTCAGAAATTAGCCCAGTTCAGTTTTGTACTTTTGTGCATATCTCTGCTTGTAGTCTCTTTTAAAGGAAAATTTCAGATTTTCAGTCTTAGTCTTCAAAGTTACTATGACCAGTAGAAATGGGAATGATACTGACATCAGCAATTTGGGCAAAAGAGGCAGGAAACGATACTTTCACAACAAAGAAATTCTGGTGATCTGGAAGTCAACTAAGGTGAAAGAATTTGGTTGCATTTGAAGGACGCACTGGGGAACTCTGTTTTTGTAAAGAAATCCTATTCAGAGGGAGTTAAATTTAGTGTCTTTGCAGGTTATGGACAAAATCAAAGCATCCAAGTGACTAAAATTGAGTTGCTGCATATGGTATTGTCCCAGCATTGTTGACCTGTTAGTCATGTTATACACAGAGCTCAGTATGTAGAAATACACACCAATGTTGTCAAAGAGCAAATATTCATTTTCATGTGTGCCTAAAATTCTAAAGCCTGGGATTCCTTGTGCTGGGTATGGCATGATGAAGGAGATTTGGATTAGGGAAAGGAAGAAACTAAAAAAAAAGAGAAAAAAATAGAAGGTATGCATTTGTAAGTCACAACATATTTTGAAAAATGATGACCTGGGAAGAGAAGAAGGATTCAGAAATGAAACAGAAATGAAGAAGCAGAACTGTTGTGTGTGTATTGTGACTAAGAAGGCTTCCACTGGGAGTGAGAAGCCTCATTTCAATCAAAATGTGGGGATCCTCCAATGTTCCTTCATTAACCTTTGTAACTCCTTCAACAAATATGCTGGAACTCTTTTGTATCATTCCTCATTCTTCATCTTCTCTGGAGTTCTCAATTTTTGTCCCTCTCACTCTTTCCCTACCCCGTTCTTCCCCTTCCACACACTGGAATATTGTCTGCCTTACTAAATAATATCAACAGTGCAGTCATAGGCTATTTTCCCTACCACAAGAAAAGAAAAAGGAGGAAAAAATTTCCATGTTTGTTTGACAAATTGACTGTTTGATAAAAATGCTGATAGCAGATGTTTCGGCCTCCTGATGGTGATGCTTTAAAATTGAGAAGCTATTCAACCTAATATTACAAAGCAGTCTAATAATATAACATGTCCCTTTATAATACAGAGACGGAACATACCACATTAATATAACTTCATTGTTAATGAACAATTTACTATTGAGAATGCTTCTGTTAAGATTTAGACATATATTGTCTTGGGACTGCTGCTAAATTTCCTAACAATTAACCAGATTTTTTTTGTTGTTGTTGTTGTTGATAGACTCTGTCTGTCATGTAGCTGTTCTTTTCATACAGTAAAATAGAAAACTCCTATATTTGGAGACTAGGGACATAAACTGCTTTATATCATGCTGAATCCATTATGCCCTCAGCAGAAGAACAGTGTGGTAGAAACACGCTTCTATGGGTACTGCTTATTTTTAAGAAAGGTCCTCTGATAATAAGAAATTCAGACAAAGAACTTCTCCCATCATACTAATTACAATTTTTATAATACTAATTAATTAAGAAACACCCAAGGCCAGAAGTCTGGAAAATTGGAGAATCTCTCCCCTGTGCTTCCCACTGCTCCAATTTACAAGTCTGATGAAATAAGGTCTGTGCAGGGCTTGCACAATTGAGTGCCTATCATGTAATTATCCATATTCTTCTACTTTGCCCATTACCTGTGTCCCTACCTGTCCTGGATAATGGAGAACTAATTATTGTCTCTGCAGTGAACTTCTCAGTTCCCCAGTCATCAGAGCCACAGAGAAACTTATTATTTTAAACTGCTTTCTCTTGCCTGGGCCAGGAACACTCAATTCTTTCAAAAATGCTTGTTCCAAATCACTTCTGACACAACCAAGCCCAAATCTCCTCCATGTCATGCCCTTTATTTAATGTTTTAGCTGGACACTGCACCTACTCAAGGCATTTCTAGAACAAAGTGTTGTAACCCTCCATGACTTCCATATAGCAACGCTCTTAATACATGGGGAAGGTTTTCTGCCTTTACCCAGCACTTTGGCACATTTCCCTTCCCTTCCCTTCCCTTCCCTTCCCTTCCCTTCCCTTCCCTTCCCTTCCCTTCCCTTCCCTTCCCTTCCCTTCCCTTCCCTTCCCTTCCCTTCCCTTCCCTTCCCTTCCCCTCCCTTCCCGAACCTTCCCTTCCCGAACCTTCCCTTTTTTAATTTTTTTTTTTACTACTCCCTGCAAAACTCCCAGGCAGTTATTCAAATTTTGCTTCCTTATTATAATTTTATTATGTATATGCACACAACTTTTGTTATATGGGTTTCATCTGCCTGATTTTACTGCAATTTTTGATTTCTGACTCTCCATATAACTGCTCATACAACAAAAATGCATTCCTTTGTCATTACAACATTTAACAACAATGTGAACAACACCTGAAAAAGACCAGGTTGTATTCCGACTGATCAGACTGTCCCCAAATCTTCCACGGACCTCCATAAACCTGGGATGTGCCCTAATCTGACAGAAAATTATTAAAAATTGACTTAAATGCTGCTTTACAATCAGATGTAATTCTGCCTTATGGTAGTTTCAAGAATTATCTGCCTAGTTTATCAGGAAAATTTCACAGAGAACTCTTAAAAATTCTTCCTGAAATCCAGGCAATTTTTCTCCTGTATTCTTTAGCAGATATGCTGCCCAAGAAAAGCACTGGATATGATTTTTCACTTTGATACAAGTATGTTGTCCATTTGTAATGTTTTTATTATTCCTTAGACCCTTGTACACTGATTCATATCTTCCCAGTGTATTTCTGGATAAATAAGCTCATTGGCTTGTAATTCCCAGGATAATTCTTGCCTTCACACAATGTACTTCTTCAGTTTACTGTGCTCTCTCCCTGACTTTCCCAACTTGCCTGTAACAGTCTGGAGTGTCTCATCTAGCTATTTACATTTCCTGGCATGTATTTTATGTAATGTTTTCCTTTTGCTTTTACCTCAACTTGTCTATTTTTACTCTATCTCCACTCAAAATCACACAAACATCCAACTTTTTTTTTCTTCTTTTTTAATCTATGCTTTCAAAGACACATCATAAATTGTTATGTTTTTTATCAGATTAAATTGGATTTAGGCAAACACCAATGATATATTAGACTGCATGAAGTAGTAGGCTAGATACGTTATCCTAAATATTATGGTACTGACAAATTAAAAGTAGAATGTAAAAAAAAAAAAAGAAAAAAAAAGAAAGTTACAGATGGATAGTGGCCAACTACTGTCCTACCTCCAGACAGGCAGAACCTGTTCCCTGTCTTCTTTCTTGCCTTTTTTGTTTGCTAAAGGTCACTCAGATGCTCCCATCCAGCCAGATTCAGGACACAGAAACATTTCTGACATACTAATCCCTGCTGCTCTCCCATTCATCTCGTATAACCAAAACGCAGGCAACTGCTGACACAGTCGGCACACACCAAAGTGCACCTGGAATCTTTTCCAAGAGCACAGGACAAGGACATGTTTTGCTATGTGTTTGCCTTTTGGTCTAGCAAAGGGCACAGGGATCTAATTTCTGGAGCAGATCCACCCGTTTCAAGCATCTAAGGGAAAAGCATCCAAAGCAGGAGGAAAGTAAAAGTTTTGTATGCTTGGCTGATGCAGACATCTTTGTTAAACCCCTTTCCTCCCTGCTATTTTATGCATAAATCATTAAGGGTTTGGCTGGAACTGAAAAATCAAGCCTTTACTTTCTGAGAAAATGTTCTTGGCAAACCCAAAGTGCAAATGGACAGCTAATGTAATTTGAGATATTGAAAGTCTATACTTACTTATTGTTCCACTTGCACATTTTTTCCACAGCTGTGTGTCAGTCATATGTGACACACCTCACAGAACCCAGTGAGCTAAAAAGTTAGCACTGCTTTGTTGAAACTAATGACTCTTTTTAACTTTTGGAAATCAGATGACAGGATTATTTTTTCATAAGTAGTATGATCTGTGAAGGAGGAATTTTGACCTGATCTGGAAGTACTGGAAGAACATAGTTAAGGAGATTTCAAACTTTATCTGTAATGCTTAGCTGTGTCATCCGCAAAGAGACACAACTGATATTCCTTTAAAATCCATTTCTTCTCCTTATGCCAACAAAGGAAATGTCTTTCAAATGTCAAAAATCTGTCTGCACACTCTTGTATTCACAACAAATATAGCAGCTGAAAGCCATTCATTTAGGGAAGGACTAATTTCCCATTTTGCCTGGTTTGGCACTCTTCTACTGTAACCCCACCAGCTCAATTCGCCAAAATTGAAGCTGAGCCAGTGACTAGGAACAGCCTGCATTGTGGCAAACCCAGACAAGAAATTACTTAATTACCACCTAGAACAAACAGGACCATGCACCCACAGTGACTCTGCAGCCTCAAGGTTCTGCCACCGTGTGATGTATTTGAGCATTACAGAACAGTAATTAAATTCTGGAAATCTGTGTGTTTTAAGCACATTGCCTTGAAGAATATTAAGCACAAAACAATTTATTTTACAGCATCCACCACACTGCCAAGGAGTTCCTGAGTAATTTTTTTTCAGAGAATTTAGAACAGCCACAAAAATTTTTTGCTCTCAAGCACTATACAGAAAAATGTCAATATTGAGAGTGAGTGACAAAGGTTAATTTCCAACAGCCATTGCCCAAAGCCAATAAACTTCAGTGAAATAGCTTACTTATCTTCCACAGGTTTTGAATGAAATCTGTTGGTCCCCTCGACAAATGAAGTGGGTTTTTTCCTCCATTGCCTTGCTGTGGTTAGCATATGAAACTAATTTAGGAAACTAAATTTCTACTGGTGCCATAATTCATTTTAAGGAGGGAACTAAATTATTTTACTTAGATATCCTAGATTTAGTTTGATTTCCATTGTATTCATTTATTGACTATTACTAGACTTTCATTCCTGAAGTACACTTATCACTGAAAGAATACAATTAATGACATTTTATGATTAGTAATAGTAAAGCTTCATAATTAATTTTAGCAAAGATCAAATCTCCTCTAAGATACTATTTTTATGGTAGAAAGAATATTTATCTTATTCATTCTATGACTATAATGTCATGTATAGAGCAAGGGTTTATATTATATTGATATACCCAGGGCTGTGCAATAAAAGCCAGACTTGCAGCGCTAAATTATTTATGTAAGGCATCTTCCTTTTGTACATTAGATTCTGCTACATTTGAACTTTATATCTATAAAAATGTTCATCAGGCAAATGAATAGTGCGAAATAAGACATAATTTAAAACATAACTGTAAAAAAACCCCCTTTAAGATAACAGAGCACAGTGAATACACAATTTCCAGAGAATATAAGATAAAAAAGAATAATAAAAGGAAAAATAGGGGTCAATCAAAGCAATTGACATTTACAACCAAAAACTCTATTTTTTTCCCAGTTTCTGCCCTTCTTGCTTCCCTGATGAGAGACACTTGGCCTGAGAGAAAAGCTCAGCCTACTTTAATCCTGGTCATGACTGGGGCTTGTATCTTCAGGTTCCAGAAAAGCAGGGCAATGAACTGGCACTCTGTTGTATTTCTGTTACCACTTTTGAACAAGTAACTCTCCCCGCCAAAGGATTTAGATTCCTCTCCATTCTTTTTCATTTGTGCTTAATTTTTGCTCACCTTTGAAATGCCACCCTGAAGTACATGACTACATCATTCACTGTGTATTCACTGATCTGATCTCTGAACTTTCTGGAGTATTTTTCTGATGGTTATTTTTTCAATCTTTCTCAATTTTCTTGTTTTTTAGGCTTCAAAGTAAATTGCATGGTCCCAGCAGCAAACCCAAGTGCTACATTGAAAACAGTGAGTGAAATTTAAAATTCAACAGAATAAAGCCTAGAGAAGCTGTACAAGTAGTGTTGCACAACTGATTTGTAGAATCTCTACTGGTAAAACAAACAAAGCCCTTGAAAACCAACCACTTCAGAAGATAAAATGCAATCAAGATTTCTACAGCAACGCAGGTTACATAATGTACCCATATCAGGCAAGCTGGGCCTGACACTTGGATGTGTTTATTTAGATGCAGAAGGCAAAGAGTTGCCTTGATAAAAGTCAGGTTATTTTATGCTTCCATATATCTTTCCTCCCCCTATAAGGAGCAAATTTTTCCCTCAAGAAGCAACAGGGGTCATGATGAGTAGAAACAGAAAATGCTGTTTCAAACATGCAGATTCTGTGGACTGCAAACAGCAAAACAGAATTTCTTTAAAAACCACACGACAGGTTTAAAGCTGATTAAAGCAGGGGATTACAGTGTGAGGAAAATTAAAGGTAGGAATTTCAGCTATGTCAATCATTTCTGTCCTCCAGGAGTCAATAGAACTATGTCAGCTCTGCAGCAGCAAAGGGACAAGCTGAAAAGTTTAGTAACGTATTAAAACCGAGATTTCCCATAACCTCCAGAAGTCTGTCACAGAGCTGTCCAGCTTGACTTTTTCCCATGAGAACAATTCATTTTTGCAGATTGTTTACCAGGCAGGACAGCATTTCAGCCCAGAACACAGAGGATGTGAGCAGTGACTGCCCTCAGAAGGGAGTGTTCATTTCCAAATGATGAGAAAGCAGAGAAGAGGTGCCAGAAGGCAGTTCTTAAATAAGTTACAGGCTGTGAAGTGTGAAGTAAGACAAGTGACTTTTCAAAGTCTCAAATGTCATACGCTGAACATATGTCCTGTTATTTTTGTCTCTCTCACAGCGACTGCTGCAGCAGAATCACTGTCCTGGACTTGTTATCCATGTTGGAGAAGGGCAGGATCACTCCTCAGGACCAAGGAGTCCTGCCAGGACCACATGGTTTTAAGTGAGGGGACTTTCCTTTAGCAGCTGAATACCATTTCCATTCTTAACTAAGTGAATAGAGCACCAGACTCCAAAATGCAGTAAACCTCCACCCCAGGAGCTCCCTGCTTTTAAAACTAAGTCAGTTCCCCATATCAGTCCCATTAGATATTTTTTAATGAGTTTTGGCTGAAAATTTGTAGTGACTATAAGAATTTATTCCTGTTGATTTCTGGAATTTCAGTGATGTTTTAAAATTTAAAATACTACCCCTGCCAAGGTACAGTAACTGCCAACCCTGATTTAGCAAATGAAATCCAGCATAAAACTGTAAGGCTATCCTCATACCTACATGCACTAGCCCATTGCCTATTCAAGAGGAAAATTCAGGTTTGGCACTTTTGAAATGGATGAAAATATTTCGCCTCATGTAATATGCACTTTCAAAATCTGAAGCAATCCTATCAGCTTCTGTTCAGCCCTGAAAAACCCAATTGTTACGAGCAGTGGATTAGGATGAATCTTTCCTCAGCATAACTCCATCACTTCTCCAAAATCACTTTCCAAGCTAGTATCAACCTTGACTCAGTTTAGATCAAATGAGAGGTATAGACACTCCTTGTCATGTGATCAGCAGCATTTGCAGTCAAAAGAAAACAGTCTGAAGCAAATTCTTTTCCATTGTTGAGTAGCTTGATCGCTTCAGGTATCTAAGATACTATTTCCTAATTATAAATTATTAGAAAGGTCATGTGCCAAATTAAAAGGTGGTGAGTGAAGGCACGATGAGGTGATATTTCATATTCATGAACATGAGCTAAACTTGTCTTGCTTATGCATAAAGCAGTAACCACTCTGAAAGGACTAAGTAAATGAAACACTCAGATCTAAAATTTCAGGCTCAGATAAAGACTTGAGATGTCCCAAATGAATCAAAGGGTCAGAGAGCACAGAGGCCTCCACAGTTTGTTTCCATGGCCTAATTGTCCCTCAGAGCACAGCTGTTCAGCTTCCAGCACACCAGAAAACCAGAAGCTTTCACAGTGGAAGTGCATTTGGAGAGTTCAGAATTATTCCCAGGATTTTTCCTCCCTTAGGTTTAGAGGCCTTCCTTGGCCTCCTTCTTTTTACTGCTCTAATGGACTAGTGGGGAAAAGAAAAAGAGAAAAATCTTGAAACTTTTAAGGGTTTTTTTGCTCTGCTGATGGTCTGTGGGAAAATCTGAAGACAATAGAGTGGCACTGGCATGAATGCCAGTGAAATATTGTTTCCCATGGTCTTCTGGGGGTTCAACGACCATAAGGCTTTAGCAGAACAGTGCTGCATCTCATGGCTGTTTGCTAAAAATTTACTGCTGCAGCAGCCACTTGCATGCTCTGACTCGCTTCCTCTTTCAAGCACAAACCTTATCAATCCAAGATCTAATCATTACATAAAGACTGGCTGTGTTAATTTATTCTAACCTTATGAAGCACTCTCTGGCTGAGAGTTTTTGAAGACTGTAATCCTGCAAAAGCTCTGCTGCAGATTGCCTGTGACTTACTTAACTAGGGTTTTTTTTCTCCTTTTTTTTTTTTTTTTTTTTTGGTTTGTTTTATTTGGTGGTAGAAAATTAAATGATGCATCACTTTAGAATGGAACAAGAACACAACGCTGCTCTCAGAAAGTCAGCAGGGTCCTGGGATGCAGCTTTTTGTTTCTGTTTGTATTATTTTAGTAGAGACTCTACAGTGCTGCTAATTTAAACAAGACGTTAGCAAATTTGTTGAACGCTTCACAACCCTTCTCAGAATTTTTCCTCTGATATATTACCCCTTGCACTTATTTCCCCCAACAGAATTACTGGAAGAAGGATGCCTTAGCTGGGAAAAAATCATTATTCAATGTTTCTTATGCTGTCATAGGAAAGCCTAAACATATTTTTCTTTCATATTTTCTTAAAATAAATCAATGTAGTTGTCTATTAACCCTGAATCTGTACAACGTGTACTTGAACTGCTTTAGCACATCCATGCCATTTTCCTCTGAGACCTGAGGGAATAACACCTCAAAGTCTGGGCTGCTGTGAAATGAGCATTTAGGTTTCAAGTTGTTTGCGTCTCAATATGCATATTCAATTCCAGGAAAACCTGGACATTTTAATAATAGAATCACAGGTAAAAATAAGGGCTAGAGAGATCGTTTTTCTTTCTTTATCCCTGGCCCTAGGCAGGATTATACCTAAACTATTCTTAGCTTCAATAAAAAATTAAATTAGTGGGACATTTTTGCTGGAGGCACACTTTGAAAAAAAGTACCTTTCAAGCCACCACACTTCTGTGAACCTTCTGAATAAGTCCCTAGCAATTTAGGAATAATTGTGCTGGTGTGAGTTAAGGAAACTGGATATCGCATGGGAACTTGCTTGATTTCAGGCCATTGTTTAAATTTATAGCCTGATCAAAGTAATGCTAAAAGGAGACAAGCACTTTCTTGGGTATAATTGGTGCAGTTAATAGGTGAACAGGTAGTTTGCAAATATTCCACTCTAGAAACTGATTTTTCCTTGTGTTTCATTTCCACATTAAGGCACAAGTCACAGTTTCCTTTCAGGTACTCAACATAAGTTTATGATTTAAAGCTAAAAATGTAACTTTTTGCATGTGATCAATGCATAATACACCTCCCTCCTTCATAAATTTGTATTTGTTTTGTTTCAGTTTTGTTTCCTAAAACTTACATCCTTATGATATTATGCACAGTTGGCCGGTGTGGACTATTTCAAAGTTATTAATGAATTGTCTTTATTCATGGAGAATCTACAAAAGTTCAGCTGAAATAATGTTTTCAGAAAAAAAAAAATTGGAAGACAATAGTAAACAAGGCAGAAATTAAATGTGTCCAATTGAAAACCTACTCCTCAAAATCTCTTCTACCACAACCAAAATGCCCTTAGTGCTAATCAAAACATATATTCCCAGTACTGGATTGATCCATGTCTTGCAGGAAGACAGCACATCATATTTAGCCCCAGCTTTCCCTTTCAAAAACATGAATAGCAGTGGCTATCTTGGCAGCACCTTGCAGATATTTAATTCCTGTTTAATTTAGTTACCAGGGCATGGTAAGTATTTTCCTCTCTCACAAATATGCTCCGCGTATTGTGGCAGACCTCCTACAAATAAGGTAGTAAGGAAATTATTTGTAAGCTACTTTAAGTACTGCAGAAGTGGTATGGAAAAGGAGGTATGTTGAGCTCCTTTAGCTGGGTTTACTCTCCACACAGAGGTGGTGGACAGACAGGAGCAGAATTCTCTTTCCTTGTAAACACCAAAGGTCTATTTAGAGCCATCACACAGATCTGTTCTTTTCCCCAAATAGACTTGGCAGATGTTGCAGTGAAAGTAATTCTCTTTCCTTCAAGCAGCCCTCGGGTTAAAGAGGTGAAATTATACAATGTTCCATTATGCTAAATACAATGCATTAAAAAGCTGCCAGAATCTACAAAGATGCACTTAAATTGTGCTTGACTGGACTGCTTCAATTGCACTTAAGGTAAACCTGGGGCTGAGCTACAGAACCTTAGAGAATCTTGCTCTACAGCTCAGACCAAGCGTAAAGAAAATCACCTGGCACTTTCCCTGAAATATGGACATCTACAAACACCCACCAACCAAAGCTCCTAAAAGGGCCAGTCACAAATGTGGGACTGAATTTTTGCACAGATTCACCCTTCTGTTTACATTCTGGAATTAGAGATTTTTCAAGACAGACACGTATCTGGGATTTGGTCACCACATTAGGGTGTATAAGGAAACCGGGTAAAACCTGGACCTTACTAAGTCCAGATAAAGGTCTTAATTGCAATAAACAATAAAACAGATTCGGGGGGGGGGGGGGGGGGCTGTAGAATTTCCTGGGAGAGGAGGAGGTTTTGTCTTTGCAGCTGCCAGTGACAGCAGAGCACTAAGTGTGCAATTGAGCTGCCGGAGCAAGTGGAAGGCGCATGGGATGATGATTGGTCATTATGCTTTCCACCTCCAGGCAGACCCTGAAATTCCTATTTCACTGACCTGGCATGCCACAGCTAGGACGAAAATATGCTTACACAGAGTGTAAATAAGCATAGAAATAGTGAAATACAGCGTTCCTTTTGTCAGCAACTGCATCACGAATATACTTAAACAATAGCCCCTTTGAAATGTGGCTAATGCCTGAAGAGAAAAGGCGGAATGCAGGACCAAAATATCCACCCACAACCTCAACAAACAGATAATTAAAATCATACTTGTTTACCATTACAAACTGGTCAACCTTTTTGTCTTGCTAAACCCCCTGCAGACTCCCACATGCTCTATTGTAAAGAGATATATTAGTTTAGATGGACTCAGTTCTGCTTCTCTTGAAGTCAACACAAAAAGCTCCATTGCATTCAGAGAGGGCAAAATTTATGCCTAAATCAGAGCTACACATTCCAAAGTGTAATTTATGTGTGTGAATACATATATACATACATATGTACGTATATATATATATATATATATGCACGTATATATATATGCACAAGCACACAGCCACATCTCCCTGGTTTTGTATCCAAACACATTTTATTAATCCAATCCGAAGCCACCCTGTCCCTTAAGACCTTAAGATAATGCTACAGGAGCTCAGACATATATTGCTCTTGGTGGTGCCCAGTGAAAACATGAATGAGATGGCTGAGGAAACTTAATTTAAATTTATTTACTTAATTTCTCTTCATAAATTGAAATCCGTAAAGACATCCTAAACTTCCTCAACATGTTAGTTTTTCATCTCTGAATGAAAAAATTCATATGAAGTGCAATTATAGCTTAGAGATATAAAGAATTTACCTCCTCAAATAAGTTTGAAAAAAAACATACCATGTAAGTACTGTGCAATTAAGTTATAAATAATCCCCCTTCTCAAAAAAATTCTTCTGAATGTCAGTTTTGGGGGCATTAGTAACAAAAAAAGGGAGAAGTAATAGAAATAAAAATCGTGCACGAAATGTTTACATTCCCATAAAATCTGTAATGTACATGTATAATCTTGATCCAAAAGTTATTTTCCCACCGAATTCTCATTTCTAGATTTTACACTCGTACAAGCAGCACAAGAAAATAATTAAAATAAAATGCTCCCATCTACTAAATTAAGGGTTGTGAGGCTGGTATACTTCTGCTTATGCTGACCCAAATTTCAGGGACCTTGATTTTTTTGGTTCTATTTCTACATTTTGCTGTCACCATGAAAGCAATTTCCTTTCTCACCTGAAATTCAGTTACTAAATCCAGGAATTGTAATCTTCTCATGGAAATTGTTTTAATGATTATTTTTGTGTCTTCTGTGAAAGAAAAGTGAAAGCTGACAAAGAGGTAATTTCAGGTTTTGAAGGGATAATTATAAAGAATGTTCTACTTCTTTTCATATGCATTTAAAAATAAAACTTTTGTGTCCCAGAATAGTACAGTTATAGTCACAGAAGCCTTCTGCCCACGAGGTAAATGAGAAATATTACACCCAGTGGGATGGGTTTGGTAAAGCACACAGTTAGCTGGACAATCTCACAGCCTGTTTCAAAAAACCAAGATATCTCATAAAACCAATGGTCTTTTGCAGTGTGACAACCACAAGGGAAAAAAAAAATTGTAAATATCTATTTTATTAGAAAGATATTTTTGATTATGTGAAACATAATGGATGCTTTGAAAAATCATTTTACGACTGCTCAGATCCTCATGGCATGGCAATACCCAGTGGAATTAAAGCCCAACTGTTTAGCCCAGACTGATTTTCAGCACAGCACATTATGTGCACATCAGAGGTGTCTAGGATAATCCTTTCTCTCTTGGGTCTTCTGCAACACATTAAAATTATTCTATTTTTTATTATAACTATGTATAGACATATTTTCATATAAAATTATAGTTTAATATATAACTATACATGAAAAATAAATATAAAAATAAAAATTTAAAATAAAAATAAAGTATAAATATAAATATAAATATAAATATAAATATAAATACAGCTATTAATATAAAGTAGATGTAAGTGCAATTATAAATGTGAATGCGAATATAAATGTAAATGTGAATATATATTTATATATTTATATAAATATTTAACATTTATATAAAATAACTAACAATTTGATCAGCAAGCTCTTTCTTGCACAATGCCCTTAGCAGGGGTGCCACTTCCTGTGACTGGAGTAGATGCATCATTAGTGCACCCTTTAACCATTTTATAATCCCTTTTTTTAACCCTTTTATAATTCCTTTCCTTCTGATGTGGGTGTCACAGAGACTTACAGCCTGTCCACACTGGAACTGCAGCTCCCATGGTTGTCACGTGCAGCTGCTGCCAGACCTGCCTGGTTCATAAACCACCTTTTCTCCCAACATCATTTTAGAGCCTTGTTTAAATTTATAGCCTGATAAGAAGCCTGCCGCTTCTTATCTCTTGGCAGCCCCCAAAAAGATTCAGCAACTGTTATGCAGCCAAAACAAGGCTCTGCCTCTTAATAATTAAACATTTAGCAAGAATACTGTCTTTCACTGCACTGGTAGCCCCAGTATTTCCTACACACAAAAAAAAAAAAAAAAAAAATTAAAATATTATTTCCAAGCCCAATGCTTGTTCTCCTAATCAAAGTGTCTCCTGAAGGTGAACAGTCTGCTTTATTTCTCTCAAAATAGTGTAATTTTTACACTCAATGCAAATAGACTCACAATCCCAATGAGGACAATTATGTTGTCACTGAGATTTTAAAAGAAGATGTGATTATGATTTTGAAGGAGTAATGATTTTATGAGAACTACAATTTAAAAAGAACTGTGATTTTTCAAAGAAGCTCTCTGATATTAGGCATCTTGTGTGAATCTTTGCTCTGTGGGCCTGCACAGAAACAACCTCTCATCTGTTCACAAGCAGGAGGGAATCACTTCAGGCTGTGGCTTTCAACCTCACAGATGTCTCAGCTCCTCTCCATCTCCCATGCATTGCTAAGGACATGATCACAACAGCTAGGCCAGTTGGAAAGATATTTTTGTTCTTGCCAGGTAATAAAAACCAAGTCCTGTTCCATGTGGTGGAAATGAATCAGAAAGATGAGCGGAGAAACAAGAGGCATCACATGTCTGTGGAGTACATCCTGCAGGTAAAAACATGGGAGAAAAGGGATGAGGAGTCAGAAATGCAGCTCCAAACAGGCACCCTGCAAGCAAGGCTGATGCCAACTGACAGAGTGTCATGATTTATTTAAAATTTAACCCATGGGAAAGAATACTCCAGAAGCGATGGTTTGCCAACAGAAGACACTGAGGGAACATCAATTTTCATGACGGAAAACAGTTCTTTAGAAATGTTTAGAGCTTTCATAACAATGAGGAGAACTGTCATGATTCAGCCCACACTCACTCATAGCTGGCAAAGCTGGTGAACACATTCAGCTCCAGTATTATATTATTTTGCTTTCAGGGAGAGCCTACTTGGAATTGAATATTTACTGAGTGCAGCCTCCTTTTTGGTTGATCAGAGGCATGTGTCTTTCCATTTGATCCAGCCACTGGTCTGCAGCATAAGAATTCTCAAAGCAGATCAGAATGAAAAGGCAATTTATGTTTATTCAAACATAAAATTTTTCATTTCAACCTTGTTATATTACCTCCTCCAAACTAGTACTTTAGATATATATATAATAATGTATTATAGATGTGTGTTAACTTAGTATAGGACTGGGGAGCAGGGTGGTATTTTTTGCTTAATATTTTCTGCCTTGAAAAAATATTTCTTAACATTCATAAGTGAGTAAAACCTCTGTTTCATGAATATATTTTTTAAAATTGTGTGGCTACTGGCTGAAAAAAACTGTAGCCCAAAATCTTACCTTATTGTTAAGTTGTTTTTCCACCATTTTTGAGACAAATCTTAAGCAATACTAAAAAACAACAACAACAAAAAAAGGCTGTTTTTGAGGAAAAAATATATTACTGGGCCCCACGGGCAAGGCAGTTCTGCTGACCTACATGCCACACCTATGTTAAATGTGACACAAATGAATACTAAAAGGAGCAACTCATAATTAGTGTGGCAATGGAGGGCATAGTGCCAGGGTTTGCTGAGGCCCTGGAGATTCACAGCTCACTTTCAGCAGGACAGTGCCTACATGGAAACCAAATTTGGAAAGGAATGTCTCTCTGTGCAATTGGATTTGATCACAGGCTCCAAATTCAAATTTTGCACTTGCAAAGTCATATCGTTGTCTATAACTCTGAATCGACTGGGTTTGAAGTCCTACATAAGGGTATCCCAGTCTTCCAAATTCCCAGAAAATCAAACTGATTTTCACATAAATCGTAGGTAGAAGTGCAGTTTGTTGAAAAATCAAGTAAGATATCACAACCTAGAAAACTGCTGAGTACCCAGCATTTTGAAATTGATTATGCTTTTCAAAAACCTCAGGGTTTCAAAATAAGCATTCTGTGATGGATCAACACTGACATTGCCAAACAAAGGTGAATTGTGAGATAATAGACTTCCCTCCCACAGTCTCATAATTTCTGTCAGGAATCTGAAGTGACAGCATATAAAGAAAACTATTTGATGAGGCACTTTTTGACATTTAATAAACAGGCTGACAAATTCATAGCCTTGAAATCAAACAACATACAGCAGCATGAGTGCGCAGAGCCTCTTTTCCATAAAAGGATTCTGTGAATCCTGGACGAAATGGTTTCAAAACCCACAGAGAATCCACGTGGGCTTATTAATTCATTACTAATTCAGTAGCATCACTAAAAATCCATAGATGAGGAAAAATTGGTGTCTAATATTTTTGATGTTCAACAACATGTAACTGTAGACTTGCAACAGAGGACTTTACCATGCCCTCAGGCTCTCCTGGGGTGAGTCACTTATCAAAATCCTGGCAGAGACCATAAAGTCTTAACTTTTCCACTTGAGGCTGCAAGTCCACATGCCCCTTGGAATATTTCTCATGCCTGTCCATATCACCTGAGCTCCACCAAGCACACGTGGACAGAAACAGAGGGACTCTAACAGACTGCAAGCCCCAAGCAATATTGTTCTTCCCACTGAATGCAGTGATGAAATCTCCCATCAATTCAACATGCGGGAATCCAGCTTTTGTGGCTTCTCTGGTGAAGAGATTAGCCTTGTTTTCATGGCACACAATGAGCTGCAGATGCCAGAGCTTTCAATATTTATTACCCCTGCTTTCTTCTGGCACCTTTTTATGCTTGCTCCAAGCTTGTCTGGGGGATTCTTTTGTATCTTTACTGTCATATCAAAGAGTCTTTCGGTGCAGTTATAGCTCTACCTCCTCAGAAAGGAAGGGAAGTTTTCCTTCAGGAATGTCCTCTCACAAATGTTTTAGTGGTCTGCCCGAGCTGACCATCATGATACTCTAAAATAGATCCCAAATGTCCAAAGCAGCACCCACTATTCACAGTGTTTTGATCAATTTCTATCAAGAGAATGCTATCAGAACTGATAAGCCCTTTCACTTATCAGGGACACGGGATGAAAACCACCTGACAAGAGCCAATAATGATCCCAGCTCTGGCACGAGGTGGTTATCTGTGACATGTTGGCACAATCTGTGGCTCACAGGAGGCAAGCAGGTCAGCTGTCAGCTCAAGACCGTCATTTTAAATGGCATTTAGAGCCTAGAAGCATCATCCTTCAAGTCTCTTTAGCATTTCTGATGAAACTTTTTCACAGAAAGTTCAAAATTAGCTTTATTACATTACAAACATATTTACTTACTAACATATTAACTTACAAATATGTTTATTTCAAACCTTGCTGTGTTTAAATCAGTACAATGAACACCACTATAAAATTATGGCAGTACTGTAAGATCTGAATTATTTAGCTTGTTCTGACTAAACACAGAGTATTTAATAGATGGCTGAGAGAGAATGGAAACTTTCAGATTTTGCTTACACATCTAAATTATATTTGACAACATAAATCAAGATACATGCAAAATTTATCTCTACCTCCCAAATAAGAAATGACCGAGGAAAATCCAAAAAATGCTTGAAGAGTACAGATGTGGCTGAAGTAACTGACTTGTCTGGAAGATGTACTTTTAAATATTAGAAAAACAGCTAACCTGCTATGGAATCCATTCTGAGCCTCTGCAGTTTTAGGTCCGGAACAGTAAAGAAATAATTACATCTCAGACTCTTTTATTCTCAAAAATTATGGCTATATTCATTAATTTTGTGTCTGACAAATGTGTTGCTGAGGACGGTATACCCTTAGTTTGTTTTTCCGATAAATGAATTCTATTTCTCTAATTAATTAATCCAGGTATTTACTTAAGCTCAGGTCGTGTTACTACAGGTCATATATGAGCAAAGACTAAAGAACTTCCTAACTCATTTTAGTTGCTACTTATGATGTTAGCAATGAGAAACTGACTGTTTTCAAAGTGCTCCCCCTCCCATTTGATTTAGAGAGAGAGTGCAAATTTTGTCTGTGAAACTAGAAAATAAAGGACAATTGCTAGGATTTCTGTCATGAGTGAAACTCCTTTTTTTTTAAGATTGATCTTCCAGTGCAGTCTGTTTTCACTGAGGACTTTGGAGGCTCCAGCTGAGAACACATGGACTGTGGTTCATAATTTAATGAGATCACATAGGCCAAAAGTGACTCCAAAATCAGGTTCAAAGTTCTTTCAGCAGTTTAAAACCTGCAAAGGCATCTATAATTTGTTTTTACATGCAGAAGACTGAGTTTAATAGATGTGTCTTTGAGACAGCAAAACTGAGCCATCATTACTTCTACTTTTTACTTGCACCTCAGGAATTCCAGCTCATATCTCTCTATTGCCCACCAGCATTTTCTGATTATTTTATTTTTTGTCTTCAGTGAGCTCCCTTCTCAGATGAGAAGACAGTAAGGGAGTGTTGATCTAAATGATCCACATCTCTCTTTGATCAACATACCTCTGATTAAGTCTTGCTGATGGCTACATAGAAAAGAACTCAAATGGATGTGGTGTTAATTGGGATATCATAATTAGCATGCTCTCTTTCTTCTACCTGCTGCCTATGTGGAAACTCATTTACAAGATTCTTGTCCCCGTTTTGAAATCCATGGAAAGCTTAAAATATCTTAATAATCAAGGGAGACAGGTCACATAATTGCAGAAGCTTAGTTTCTTAGCTTAGGTTTCTACAATAGTCAGATGTGTTCAGCCAAAATTTAATCACTCTCCAAGTGGCAAGGAGGAATTCTGCTTGTGAAATCTTGATTAAGCAATGTGTTAGCTCAGCAGACAACATTTTTTCCCCTGTGTCTCTGTCTAAAGAAAGATTTCTGCTGAGTGCATGTGCTGGGCATGGTATTTTTCCATGTCTTCACAGCAAATTATAAGAATAAATCATTGCCTTGTTTTCCACCCTTTCCCACCCATTTCCACCCCTTTTTGGTTGACTTTACAGGGGTTTTGTTTGGATTTCAATGAATTAATACCTCATTGACTTCTACATCATTAAACTCTACTACATTGTTCTTGCTAATTAATGTTTTCTTCCCCCAGCATCAAGGCAACAAGGCTGAAGTTCATTTTCAAAACAGAATTATATAACAGAAGATGCACAAAACCTGGGCAATTTATATAATTTTATGAAGAGCTAGTGTCTGAATCTGGAGTTCTTTTGGTCAGTTTGCTTTCCTGACCTCCTATAAAACAGGGATCTCAAGGTTCCTAGCATACAGACTTCTTTTTACTGCAGTTGAAGCAAATCTACAGTCTGAGTTTAAAAGGATCAGTGTTTTTACCCAGATTATAGGGAAAAATATCACAGCTTTTTAATTCTGTGCTTTCATAACCAAGTTACCTAAATGACTAGAAAGAAATAAGGTAATAAAATGACTAAAATCTAGTGATTCACTTACTTAGAACAAGCAACACTCACCTCCTTCCTCTTTTTTTAAAGTCATCACATCATGAACTTTTCACTATGAGGCTTTCAGCAGCTAAAGAACAACAGTTTACAGCTGCAAAACAGACTGAGCCTACCACAGAAAGTTCACAGTTTATTGGCTGTGGGCAAGAAAATACCATACATCAGTATCAGTGCTTTTACAGCATTGATATTAGTGCCTTTTTAACCTTTGAAAACATTTTTGACACAGTAATTTCACCAGTGGGCAAGGTTTTTCCTATGAACAGACTTCTCTTTAGACACAGCTCTGGGCAGTCATTGCTCTTCCATTTCACTAACAAGTGTATTTTTGAAAACTGTGAACCTTTGCAAAGCACCAACATATTACAGGCCCATAAATGGGAGTGAGAGAACCACCATGCAGGAAGGTTAAAAGAAATCACCAAAATTGCTGCTAATTTCAACAGGCAGAGATCCCAGAAGGAATTATATTGCAGTCAAGCATTGCTGCTTTTAGAAAGTAAAAAGATATTAAAATGTTTAGAAAATTATGTGTTGTGTTACACCAGGTTGTATATGTAGTAGGACACGGTAGAACGCTGTTATTCAAAACTGTCACCTGTTGTTTGCAAACAGAGCAGAGATTTTTAAGTTTGTCCATTCATATCCCAACCTTGAAATAAATAGTCAAACTCTTAGAGAAGCATCCCAACATGATTTCTGATTGGTTTTTCACTCCAAGGTGCTTTGACTCTTCATTGTAGTTTTGTGCTTTGGCACAGAAGAAGGCCAAGGTACCTATGCCATACTCAAATTCACCAGTTTCATCCTTCCACGTGGTAAAATAAGCAAACTGAGAAGACTAGGATGGAGAATTTCCATCTTACCCACACTAAGATTGAACCAAGTTTGCTTCTGGAGCAATTTTACTGGCTTCAAAAGCTGCAAGAACCACGCTCCCCCCACCCCGCAAACCCTATTATCAAGCATAAGTGTATACATATGTGCCAAGAATTCTGCCTGGTTTTGATGACTGTGGACAAAATAACAATTTTCCCCTTCTGCTTTATCTATATAAGATAACTTACTTAACTTAGTAATAGCTGCAGAAAAAGGATGGTCTCATAATTATTTTTAGAGATTTAAAGACAGAAGGTGTAGCCAGCAAGAGACCCATACAGAGCACATTCCCTTGAGCAACATGCAGAATTAATCAAATAGGAGGTTCTTTGCTAGAAATGGTTAGATAACTACAAATAGTTCACTAAATGAAATTAAGAATGTAAAGGGAAAGATAACCTTCAACCTAAAATATATTTGTGCTCATTTACTATCTTCTTGTACCTTCTGCCATCTGTATCACTATTCGTTGCCTAAAGCTCTCTTAGGATGACTTTCAGCATTGTCCAGTAGGACATGCATGTAATTTTTCCTTTTTTTTTAGTCCTTTGTGAAAAAACGGATGTCCTGCTAAGTTTTTTCTCCCTCAGTTTTCAGTCTGAGAAAGACAAGAGAAGGAAGGATGGTTTGGTTAGATAAGGACTCAATGTGAAAAGAGTAGAAAATTTGCATAAAGGTTTCAATCACAAAGACATTTAATAGAAATTGTAATAAAAGCTAAAAAGCAGCTGAGGGAAGTTATCTGAAGACTAGCAAGGAGACCTGATTGAATAAGACAGGAAAGACTAAAAGAACTATTTAAAAAGAAGAAAGAAATGGGAGAAGTTGTAATACAAAAGCTAAGAGGAATGTTCTACATTTAACTGGAGCACAGCGCAGCAATCAGTGCTGAACAGGATCAAGCAAAAATCTCAACAGACAATTCTGAGAAAAAGGCATAGCAGAAGCACCATGTGTGATCAATAATAAACTTGTCTGCGAGTAGGCATAGGCAGAATGGCCTCGTGCTTAACAAAACTCAACATTTTTCAAGACAGGAGAAGGAAAACACATTAATTAAAGCAATTAAGAAAGGTAGAGACCTAGTCACCTGTGGAGAATATTATGAGGACAAGTGAAAGCAGATACTGCTTACAGGCAAAAGCAGAAGAAAACAGATTCATCATTTCTATCCCTAAAACAACTGGGATTTGCACCCCTATATTCATTTTCTATGAATAATCTAGCAAATGTTTGCAGCTTAGTGGGGCATCAGTCACTCCTTTTCCCTATGTATTTTCTTTCCTGTAAAAGTTATTACTCTGCCCACTGCATCATAGTTATGTTCTCCAAATAAGATCTCTTTAAATCATCACCTACAAAAACCGTCTAGTTTCATGGTAATTTGAGACCAGCTATTGCAAAAACAATAATGGAGCATCCTTGTGTAACAGAGAATACTCCTCACACAGAGGAGACAAGGATTCATTGCAGACAGGGCAGAAGAACAATAGACTCACTGTTGAAGAAAGGCATAAATAATTGAGAACGTCTGCAAAGGGACTAAGTTCTCACAGGAACTGGCTTTTAGCCACTTGTAAATTAAGTGTGAAGCACACAGAAGTAGGAGGCAAACAAACCTGAAATGATTAGGCAAAAGAACAGCCAAACACAGGTCCCAGTGAGGCAGTCAGCAGATCGGCTCTATCAGCTCTAGTTCTACGTAGAGCACAGCAGACTTCTGTAAGAGTTTGTGAGGTATAGGGCACTACTTTTCATCTCCAGCTGGGCAAAGCCTGGTTCTGTTTAGTGGTACATATCCCATGGGATCTCTATATTCAGTTTGGTGTCCTCCTTAATTCAGTGTCCTAACATCATGCAAACCCCACCAGATCTCAAGACCCCACAGCCTTTTTCTTCCAAGACCTTGACTGGTCTCTAGCACAAAGCACCATTTTCTGTGATCTTCATCACCCTTAAGCTGCAGCAAATTTGGGACTGCAATTTCTTCTAGAGCCTGCCTCTTTTGTTGATGCTATGAAAAAAAAATCAAACAACCAAGCAACTGTAAACCACTTCTGCATGTCTTAAGAAGATTCCCTCTTGAAAGCAGTGAACATCCCAAAACAATTTTTTTCCTCCTCAACTGCCTACTTTGAGTGGGCAGTCCCATGAACAAAGAACCAGAACACCATAAATTTTAGTTTAGATGCAGATATGTGCCCATGCCACCCATGTTTCCCCTCTGTCCTCCAGGAGTAAAGATGTTTTGCTAAGAATCACAGATATCTGACATTGTCCCAGCTCAAAAACAGCAAGGTTGTGAGTCAGAGACTTTGGCCAGCCACAGCCCATTGCAGCAGTGGTGGCGAGCTCTCATATCCTTTAGTTTACTAGAGGATATCTCCTTCATACACCCTTCTCTCAGGTTTCCTAACTGACCCTCATTATCTCACAGAAACTCTCCCAGCTCTAGGGAACCTCAGATGGGGCTAGTCAGTCAGTGTTTCCCTGCCATCCACACATCTCCCTCCCAGCTGGATAATGGTGTATCTTACCCTTTATTTGAGCATGATTTTTTTTTTTTTAGAAACCCTTTGTGTCAGCTGGGCCTGTCTTTTAACGCTTTTCTGACTAGCAGCTGCTAAAATCAGCTTGAGTGCTAACATGTGCTGGACAACCAGGGGATGAGGCCCACACAGCTTGGATGTATGTCAGGTGGGTCTGGCTCAAGTGACCTAATCTCCTATGACAATGTGATTCCACCTAGGGGAACAGATAAAGGCTCTGGAGATTCTATTAAAGTCTTTGACACTCTTTCCCACAGGATTCTTATGGAGAAATTGGCTGCTCATGACCTGGAGAGGTCAAGTGTTCTCTGGGTAAAGAACTGTCTGGATGGCTGGGCTGGAGAGTAGCGGGGAGTGGAGTGACATCCAACTGGGACTGGGACCGCTGGGGCTCCTCAGGAGTTTGTACTGGGGCCAATTTCTTTACTGAGGACCAGGATGAGGGCATTGGGGTGACAGCAGGAGCGGGGCAGGGCCCGTCCCTGGGCCGGCCCTGCTGAGGCCGCACCTCGAGGGCTGCGGCACCTCCGGGCCCTCACACGGGCAATGGAGGGGCTGCGGCGTGGCCGGGGCAGGGAACGGAGCTGGGAAGGGAATGGAGCCCCAGGAGAGGCTGAGGGAGCCGGGCAGGGGCTCAGCCTGGAGCAAAGGAGGCTCGGGGGGCCCTTGTGGCTCTGCACAGCTCCTGCCAGGAGGGCACAGCCGGGGGGAACGGGGACAGGAGCAGAGGGAACGGCCTCAGGCTGGGCCAGGGCAGGTTTAGATTGGATAATTAGGTGAGATTTCTTTGCTGAAAGTGTGGTGAGGCATTGGAACATGCTGCCTGGGGAATCACCATTCCTGGCAATGCTCAAAACACGTGGGTGGAGCACTTGGGGATACACTTTAGTGGTGAAAATGATAATGCTGAGTTAATGGTCTTTTCCAATCTTGACAATGCCATGAGTCTGTAAATCCAAGATGTGCCACTTGAGATAAAACGTTTGCAGGGAAGAAAACACGCTTATGATAAGTCATAAACTTGTTGGCTGGCAGCTCCCAACTCCAAGTGGGAACTTTTCCTTAAGTTAAACCTTAAATGTAAGAGGCTTACCATCCTTTCTTACTAACATGGCACAGGCAGTGTTGCACACCTTGTGCTTTCTCTGCCATCACCACTGCAGACAGGGTGTGCCAGAAACTGCTACCACAGAAAAAAACCCCACAAAGCCCAATTCAAGTAACCATCTGTGGTTTGACAAACATCTAACAATCTCACAGGCTTGTGTGTGAGATTTTTAAAGATGATATATGCTCTGAAGAGTGCTTGATTGCCTTAAACTCTTCTGTAACAAAAAGAACAGGAAACAGTCTCTCCTCGACTGAAAGGATACACCCAAAGAAATAGGAAGCAACATCTATTCGTTCTAAAACAGCCTGTTCTACGTAAGACAGTACAGGACTTCTGTCACTTCAGCACCCTGCAGTTTTTTTATCAAAAATATCATAAATAACCAGCAACTCTACTTATGCTGAGCTTCCATTTTACAAGAGCAGGTAGAGCTTAAAAGGGTGCTTAGGCAGTGGCAGATTTCTGGTAATCAAAAGTAATTTTTTTTCAGTGATGGAAGGGATCTCTCAGTGTAACATGGTTTCATGTGGTTTCTTTGTGATGAGGTTGCTCTGTTACTGCACACTCTGGTATTTATGTGTGGGCATGTCAGGTTTGGTACTGTGGCATATTTCTGTTAGTATGTGTGAAATTGATAGTTTCTCTTTTCTTTCATTCTGGCTATGCTTCCCTGTCTTTCTGTTGAATTTTTTTTCTCATGACAGAGAATTAACACTTTTCCTAAAAGCATCTTTGAGCAGAGGGCCTCTTCAGGGAGATCCAGCACACAGCACCCAGTCAGGGAGAGACCTGTGGCAATCATGTACTGCTCCTTAAATTTTGCACCCAGTAAAATGCATGGTTTCAAATCAAGCAGCCTGCTGCCACCACACACAAATTTACTTTGCACACTGCCATGCAACTGTTCCGTAGCCTAAGTGGTCAGCTTTTCACTCTTTAGCAGAAATACATGTTTCTGAAGTGTAAGTGACATGATTATCATCATATTTTAATTCATTCATTAATGATGAACTAAGCCACCTTTATCATCACTACATGAGAAGGACTGCCAGGAACGGTGGTCAAACCAATCTGCATGAGCCAAAGACTTTTTCCTACATCCCTTCCATGTTCAGTCTACTGCCAAGAGTAATTTAGGCCATAGTTACTCTAGTAAGCAACTGCACCAGTTTACACCAGTTTATATATTTTTTTTGGTCTAATTCATTATTGAAACCTTGAACTGAATGGTAAATAAAGCCAGATTTACTGCATTTACTGAAATTGCTGCACTTCTGATGTAATAGTTTGGTCTTGAATACAGAATTTTCTGCTCAGGAAAGACTGAAGTTTAGTTAGTCTTGTAAATGTCAAAAACTGGCAAAGAAATTCTATCTGAATGGGAGCATTAAATAGCCATACTTTCAGTCCAGATGTGCCATGATTTGTTTTACACTGAAAGGAGAGGCTGAAAACCAAGGAGATCATGAGGAGACATCTCCCACTAATAGCACATATAAGATCCTACCATCCTGGACAATGTACTCACCTGTGGCAGCAGCTGCCTTTGTCCCTGACACCAAGGTTTCCCTTCAGAATTTTTTTTTTTGTCTCATCCTCAATAAAGCTTAAAAAGACAATAGAAAGCCCAGCATGAACTCAGATTACAGGAAATGAATGTTCAGAGAAAGTGCTGAACCAAAGGTATTTTCCACATCACAGCTCTGCTCCCTTCAGTGGCAGGAGTGAAGTGCGCCTGCTTTGTCCTTCTGGCTGCTCTGGTGTCCTGTCACAGAATCACAGAACCACAGAACCACAGAATATGCTGTGTTGGAGGAGACCCACAAGGATCCTTGAGTCCAGCTCCTGATCCTGCATCCCCAAGAATCCCCATGTGTCCAAAAGCATGGTCCAAATGCTTCTTGAACTCTTTCAGACTGGTGCTGGGACCACTTCCCTGGGGCACTGGAACAGGCTTGTTCCAGTGTCCAACCACCCTCTGGGGGAAGAACCTTCTCTTGAAACCCAACCTAAACCTTTCCTGACACAACTTCAGGCCATTCCCTGGTCCCCACAGAGCACAGATCAGTGCCTGCCCCTCCTGTTCCTCTCATGAGGAAGCTGCAGAGCTGCTCTGAGGCCTCCCCTCACTCTCCTCCATCTCAACAGATCCAGCGCCCTCAACTGCTCCTCATGGAGCTTCCCCTCAAGGCCCTGCACCATCCCCATGGCTCCTCTGCACTCTCTGACACTTTAATGCCTCTTTAACCCTGTGGTGCCCAGAACTGTACCAATATTCCAGGTGAGGCCTCCCCAGCCCAGCGCAGAGCAGGACAATCCCTGCCTGGCCCGGCCGGCCATGCTGGGCCTGGTGTCCCCAGGACAGGGATGTCCCTGCTGGCTCCAGGGCACTGCCACTGACCAGGAGCCCTGTCCCTTTCCCTGGCACTGCTTCCCAGCTTCTCATTCCCCAGTCTGTCCGTGCATCCAGGCTTGCACCATCCCAGGGGCACCATCCCAAACTTCCCCTTGTTGAACTGCACTTGGGTTGCCTTTGCTCAGTCCCCACCTCAGTAATCCTGACCTGTCCCTGCAGGCCTTCCCTCCCACACTCTGGGCTGTGCTTTCAAGCTCATCCTTTCACTAGCAATGGGCAATGTGGAGCATGACTCTGATAACAACTGTGAGCCTCCTGGGCCTGATCCAGGCCTGACATGTTTGATTCATGGCGCTTCCTGGGCTCAGGAGGATTAAGCAGGCGTTTTCCTCATAGCCTCAAGAAGAAGGTGTGTGCCTGGCACAGCTGATGCAGTATTGCATAGGATGTGTCAGCTACTGACAGATAAAACTGCTCCTTGGGGCTCTGAAGAGCTGTGGAGAAATCACAACAGTTTAGTCGCATTTCTGTCCACCAAAGTTGACACCAGTGGGTCACACTATTAGGAAGATGCAAAACAAGTCTTAAATATGCAATGTTATCCACCTCAGATTCAGTTCAAACTGTGGTAAGCACTAAAGAGCAGGCTCAGGAACTCCTTAGCCAGATGTTGTGGTAGAAAAGAAAAGGGAAGCCAGCAGTGATCCAAATATATGTCTTAAAGTACTTCTGGCTCTAGAGGATAAATCTTGAGTTGTTTATATATCCTGGTAAGGAAGAATGGGAGTCAGCCATATCATAACAAGGTCACAGAACAGCCTTTGACATTTACACCAAGTGAGGTGAGCACTTCCTCAGGAATCAGCTGGGAAATAGTCGAAGCAGCCTCACATATGTTAGCACTGTGTATTTAGTTTTATCAAAGCCTGCCTCAATCCCAAATATAGCCCCAAAGTCAGAATAATTTGTACACAATACCCAGTTTTTCACATCCAGCATTGTGATGACTTAAAGTTGGGCAACTTACCAAATTTATAGGCTATTTTATATATTATATATTTCAATCCTTATACAATATTCTAATTATAGACATTAATAACACAACCCCCCCTCACTGAGCATATTTGTTAATTTCAGCTTCAATTTTACATTGTCTGATTATTATGGGTATATCTAGCACCCCTCATATCTTGCAGATGTGAATATAATGAGAAGAAGAAACACATTAATTAAATGACAGCATGAGATGAAGTAGATAAACGGATCACAAACGGATCCATTTCACATTGGAAATTTTTTCATCTTGTTTTCCAAGTTACCATGAATGTCAAAAGATCTGTTTTATTTATAACTTTTTAAAAGTAGGAAAAATCAAATTCTCGGGCATACAAAATAACTCAAAGTAGCTGCCTGAATATTACTAATAATGAGGTTATCAAAAGTTTAGTACTTATAGGGAAATCATAGTAAACACTTCAAGTACTGCAGTATTTCTGCCCATTACTTGTAATACACAGATTTAATTCCATTTTTAGTGGGAGGGGAGGAGAAAAAACACTTCACTTACTAAACACTTTATTACAGTTTTTAAAACCTCACATGCAGAAATCAAATCAATGTTCATACAAGTACTCACAAAAAATCACAGTTATTCTCCTGCTTACATTGTGGAGCTACCTGGTTTTGGAACATCAATAGGTTATCAATACAGTGTGAGAAAAAGTCCATTTTTTCCATCCTCCTTCCAGAGCATTCTTCTCTCCCAAACTGGCTTTGACCAGTTTGGCTTTATTTTTATGACAGATCTTCTGTAAAGTCTTCTGAAAACTGTATAATTAAACAAAGTCATCTAACGGTGGGGGAGCTGAGACTCTCCTGCTGCCGGGTCAGTCCATCAGCAGAAGCCCCAGGGATAAATGAACACTTCACGTTCAAGTCATGACCATCCCATCTGAGCCACCTCAAATGTCTCATTATGGCTGATCCCACAGAATGCTTTTCATCTGCCCCACACACCTTCCAGGCAAAATTATTACAGTAGAAATTGTTCAGCTTGGAGTTAATTTTATACTGTGCTTCAGCACGGCTGAATGAGATATGATAAATAAGGGTGATGCTTCAGAAGAGGGTCAGGGGAAAAACAAGCTGTACTCTGAACTGAATAGCTCTTGGTATGTTAGACAAGAACAATTTCCACAGATGATGAGCTTTTTAGCCCTGTATGATTTTTACTGGCTTACTGAAAGATGCAGATGAATAGCCTGAAGTGGTCTCTGCTGCATCTGGAATAAGTCCACTAAATAAAGACAAAATAGAAATAGCTGCTTTTAAAATTTTTTTGGGTTTTTTCATATTACAATAAATTGAGCATTGCAATGAAGCATCAAAGGCAGCTCTATGTTCCTGCAGGCTTAGGTCAGCTACGAGCAAACTGGTTCACTTTTTCTGGGTTAGGGTCTCCCATTGAATGTCTGCAGTTGCTCTCTGCCACTTCACCCTTCTGTGATGTCCACTGTGTGCAGAACGCAGAGTCAGTATTTGCCTCTGCCTCTGTTTTTATCATTCCTCCATGCACATGCCAGATGAGGTTTTTGGTTTCTTTCCCAAAGTATTTTTCTTTTTGATTCATGCTGCTTCTGATACATTCTGACTTAAGTTGGCAGTTTGTACTGTGTGTCACTCTCTGGTAGATCTATGAACCTGTCTGCAGTTTATTTATATACAGCTAGTAAAAACAAACAATGAAGTAATTGTTTCTTTACATTTATCAAGGTGCAAAAGAGCTTGCTTGATCTGGTATTGAAAGTTGGAAGAAAGGGGTTTTTGTCCTGACAATAACGCTCAACTTCTTCCAAGTTACACAAAACCCTAGTTTTAATTATCAAGCATCCAATGTTGCAAGCCATCAGTTTGTACTGTCCTTGGATTCTTCATCGGGCGCAGAGTCAAATTTTGGTTTTTTTGTGCACAGTTCAAAGGAACAGATGTAGGGACAAAAAGAACAGAGTGTCAGTGATCACACCTCTACGATAACCCCAACAGAAAACTCACCATACAAAAGCCCTCCATGATAAACATTTTGGCACTACTAAGAGCAACTCTTGACCATTTTTGAGAAGGCAGACGATCCTATTTGAAAGAAAAGTGGGGCTTTCATAGGTTTCCTCTTAGGCTTTGTACATACTATGACTTTTGGCTTTGTAATGCCCAGCATGTCCAGCTCTGCATCTACAGAGACAGGGTTTCAGCTGGCAGGAGGTACATTTTGTCTGCTAACCACTCTGTGAAAATTCCCTTATGTTCTCTTATGTCCACACCCCCCCTCCCTGATGGGATTGCAATCTCCAAATACATATTTTGCATTCAATGTGGCAGAGCCTGAAGCTTAGGACACTCAGACTCAGCTGCACAGGACCGACCTTAGGTGAACTTACTCTACCCATAACGTACCAGTAAAAATCCAGATGTGGGCCTGGGAGAAGCAAAGTCAAAGTACAGATCCTACATGCTTGTCTTGATTTTGAAAGCTATGAAATTGTTCTGGATCAATAAAAACAAAATAAACTTAATTGAATTACATACATCAACAGCTCACAGGTCATGAACAAACAGCACTTTCTTAGCAACTTCTGCTTTGCAGTGTATTTGTTTGGCTATTCATCTTCCTGTATAATCATCCTACTGAGATGAGATTTTCTTTTCTGTGGAGGGCTTATAGATTGCAAAATAATTTTCCCAGAGAAATAATTACTTTTCACAAGTAATGAGGCAGAAGGTGAGTCCTAACTGAGACAACTTTCATTGACCCTGTTCTTGAATTTGGGAAGGATTTGAGAAACAGGCACATCTTTCTCTTCCCATCCTATTCCAAATTGCTGAAAGAAAAATAACTGCTGCAAAAAAAAAAAAAAAAAAAAAAAAGAAAAGAATACTGGGGATCTGTATAGGGAAAAGAAAAAAAATGAGTTCTCTGAAAACTGAGGTATGTGGACCTAAACTAAACGCATACAATCTAAGCAGAGTAGATGAGTTGAAACCCTATATCTTGATAAATAAAACCAGGAAACCTGTCCAAAAGTCTCTAATATACTCAGTATTTGAAATAGATATCAGACAGAGTGAGGAAACAGTTTCATTATTACTTCTGGGTGGGTTTGCATTTCAGCAGCCACAATGATTTGTCACTAATCCTTGCTCTCAAAAAGCTGGCTCCTGAAATGAAAAGGTGTGTAGGCAACACTCATCAAACCAGGACATGGGAGACTGTCCTGTTGTGCTGTGGAAAAGGTCAGTTCTGCCATGGGTTGCTACATAATACCTTGGCATTTCATAGCTTTAATGTTGTTGGAGACAAAATGGTCTAAACACATCAGGCAGAGTATAGGGAGAAGCAATGAACTATATTTGTATGAGGAATATAGTTAGGTATTCAGGTAATTTGAAAGAATTTACCAAATAGCTTTATAAAGGGGAAGTGATATGTACATCAGTATCCTTCCAGTATTAAGAAAATAACTATTCTTGCATGCACAAGGAGTCATTGAGATTGGTTGCAGAAAACGGCTTTTTATTCTGGTCCTGTATTTCTCTCTGATTTTTTTTTTTCTTTTTTTCTTTTTTTTTGTCAGGAGGGAGTTTGGAACAGGTAATAACTAAAAGGAGGATTTGAAGGGGGCTTTAAATAAAAGAAAATATATAATTTTCCTAATTTCCTATCTTCCATTACTCAATCATCAAAATATTCTTCCCATACGTCTCCACAAAAAGAAAGGAAAAGAAAATTAGGTTACCTGCAATCAGCTCTCTGGTTTTGTAATTTGAAAATGTGCAGATGAAAATTTCAAAGAGAAAATCCCCCTACTCTTTAAATTGGCCTATGTGAAAGAAACCCCCCAGAAATTAACCTCTGTGAGGGCAGACTTCAGGCAGCTGATCTGCTTCCAGTGTGATTGCAAGAAAATGCACTTAGAATGACTGGACAGTGTTGCTGTGAAGAAAAAAAGAGCCAAACATAAAGCCAGCAGTGTGCCCTTGTGGCGAAGGCAGCCAAGCACATCTTGGGCTCTCCTGCAGGTCCAGGGAGAATTCTCTGCTCTGCACTGGGGAGAGCAAATCTGGTGAGCTGAGTGACCTGATGTGTTTATCACCACCCTCTGCTAATGCTGACCCTAATGTGCAGACAGAAAAAAAAAATCTTGTATTCACCTTTAATGTTGATGCACCCTTTTATGTTAGCATAACCACACTTCCCAGACACCTCCTAAGAGAAGCAGCAACAAGGACTTTTTACTCTGAGAGTCACATGGGCTATGGCCACTGCTACGTGAGGGTTTTTGTGCAGTTTATACCATTTAAGTGTGAGCTCTGTATCATGGATGTCAGTCCCAAGTGCCTGACAAGGAGCCTAGCAAGGACTGCTAAATCATGTGCTGAGACAAAACATGGGCTACTAGAAATCTTGTTACTCCACATTTTAGTTGTAAATAATTATTTCCTAAACATATTGGACACTTCCTGGTCTTGATATACTGCTGTAGATGGCATTTCTGCTTTATCCTTTTCTTTCAGGCAAGAAGTTTCTCCATCTGTGTTGATCTTGAGGATATATTTAGCAAATTGTGGTTCTGTTTATTATTTGTGTGCCTGCTGCTGTGTAACCAGCAACACACACACCGATCACTGAAATTCCCCAGAACTTTATACTGTGCTCAACTCAAACCTTTCATTTTCATTAATCTGTACACAAGCATTATGCTACTTTAACAACACCCATTTTCTATATGGTCCAGAGAGAATCTCAGAAAAGCAGAGAGCATTGCATCATATGGTAAATTTACACTGTATTAAAATAATTGCCAGTGATATATGTAGGGCCAACACACCAGAGTACCTCAGGAAAATAAGCTGCATTTTTGTGCAAAACCCAATGGATGTGATTTCACATTAAAGGAAATTATTTTTCCATGTTTACAGTAAGAACTACAATGACTAAAAATAATAATCCTGACCAGGTAGCCTGTAAACTACAGGGGAAAAGAAAAATGAAATGAAAATCACAGCTCCTCAACAGATTTATAGCTCTGATTTTATATTTTGTTACCTGAGCCACTGCAGTATAGCTTCTTGCTTGATAACATCTGACAATGACCCTTCCTGGGAGAGGAAAAGCTTTGGCAACAGGCAGACAGAACTTGGAACCCTAAACAGAAGGGAAAAAAAAAAAGCAAACAAACAAAAAAAAAAAGGAAAAAAAGTGCTAAGGCATAAAACTCTACCTAAGGCATAACACTCTGAGGTAGGAGGAGGAAAAAAATTTCCTTGTGCCAATCATGTTTAAGAAAGAAAAGCAGCAATGTGCAGTGCACAGGTACATTGGATTTCTGGCACCAGGAAATCCAGATGGTAAACAGAAGAGGAATCTCATTTTTATACAACTGCCCCATACACAGTAATGCTTTGTGGTCACTCCTTTCTGTGGTTATGCAACTTTGCTGTTCACTGTAAAAGACAAAACACAGAAAATACTAGCAGGATTTTTTTTAAGAGGTGGTTAAATTTTGCACGAGTGAGATTTTTTTAAAAATCTATTCAAATCTATTAGAAATAAAAATATACTGAAAACCTCAAATTGAGATTCTATAGAAAAAAGGATAATTTTCAAGTTGTAAAAGAATGTGTCCAAAGCAAGAATAAATAAAAAGAAGCAAAGCAAAAACCCCAGCCATCTCATTTGGTTGCAAAGCCTAATCAAAAATAGATAGAATACAGAAGTGGTGCTATCAATGGTAAATTTAATGCCTGCTTTATGAGAGTAAAGTAGCAGCCAAACATCATGAATAAAGATATGTTCTGCTATATCTGAAAACTTGTGAAAGCATACTGTCACCATGGCAACTCTCTGGCATTTATAGGAACTGTTAGATCTTAACAACCAGTGATGTTGCTCCTAAAAAAAAATAAAAAAAAAAATTGACTGTACATGTATTAAGCACTTCAACATGGAAAATATTTCACATATTCTGCTTCAGAACTGATTGTAGCCTTCTTTGTCTCTGCTGCCTCGAGAAAGGCCTTTCACTCCTTGCTGCTCCTTCTAGACCATGAAGATGATGATGCAGATGTTTAAGGGCATGATGGGGATTGTTCACTCGTGTGCCAAGAGGGGAAAATAGAGAAATTGCTTTGGTGTCAGCTGCTCTTAGAGCAATGCCAGTAAAGAAGAGGAGCCCAGGCAGCTTCATATGTCAACGCTGCAGAAATTTCGCCAAATCTGTCTATTAAAAGAATCCAAAACTCTGCAGCAGAACTCCAGAAGCACTTGAAAACAGGATGTGCAAGGTGGGAAACCAATAGTTTTATTTTAACACAGACTACTACATCAGTGTGAATAGAACATTTGCCATAAGCACACACACATGACTAAGCATATTTAAATAAACAAGGCTAGGAAAAAAATTAGATTCCGTGTTGAAGAAAATTCAGGTCACTGCCTGTCTTGCTGTAGATCAAAAGTTCTTGTCTCCTTCCATGCAGTTAGCGGGGGTCTGTGGGCTGCTTCTCTGTGGTCATCGACACGAGCAAGTTTGTTGATTTTTGAGCCAAATTTAATATAAAGTCCTACCAAACAGTCTCCAGATCAGAGAAGAAGTTGCAATTCCTTAGCTAGACTCCTTGAAATTACCCCATGAGATCACAACTCGTGTGGGTAGGTCTAATACCTCTGTGTGAGGCTCTAAATCTGCACAGTCCTTGTGTTCCCATCCCAGTGGGTTCCCAGGGCAGGCAGCCACACTTCAGGTATGCTTTGGGGGCTGAATGTGGTAAAAGATCATTAATTTATGCTTCGTGGGACACTTTGTCAAAATTAGGCCTTACACATTGTCTCAAAGTTCACAGCAGAAAAATTCACTAAAAAACCCCCACATAAGACAAATAAGTTCACCAAAAAATAAATAACAAACAAGACAAGTTTTTAATTAATATGTCCTTTAATTCAGAAAAAAATCCTCTTTTTGGAAGTATTATTTAAGTCCATTCAACCTCACAAACCCCATCTCTGGTTTCTGGAGAAGTTTGCCTTGCTGACAGCTGCATCAGTCGACTGATGAGTTATTTTTCTCTCCCATCAGCTGTTAATGATGGATCCTTCCTTTATCAGAGAGCTCAGATCCTGCCAGTTGTGTGGCAAAGGGTGGGTGCCCTTCCCTGAAGGTCCAACACATACCCATCAGTAATCCCTGCGTGGTTCTGGCAGGGAGATGTGGATTTCTGTCTGCCATTCCTGACACGTGAGCTGTTCTGGAGTCAGCTCGTGCCCAAACACGTTGCACCCAGACCTCTCACTGTATGCGAGACAGAGAAGCATCAAATTGCTCTCTCTGCAGGAGAGAAATACGGAACCACCGGTCAAGGTCCTTGTGAGGATACCAGAGAAAAAGACAATGCCACAAATCTATGAAAAAACTGAAAAGCAGAGGAGGATGTCACCATAAATCCACCAAGAAAGGAGATAAAGCAGGAAGAAGCAGCTGATAAGAACAAACAAGATTGAACTTTTGTGCTAACCTGTAGTCATTGGCACAGCCAAGCTCACACCCATTGGCTGCAGATGCTCCTTAGTCACATAATCCCCTTCCACACAGAGCATGAGGGCTAAAATCAGTGCTATTTAAATGAAGGTGAGGAAATATTTAGCCGATGAATGTCATTTAATATTGTTCTCTGCAGGGGAGATGTTGATCAGTCACTGTTTGAAGGGTGTAAAAGTGGGGAGCTGGCATGCAGAGAGGGGGCTGCTCTGTGGATTTACCCCAGCAGCCATCTCTGTGCAGGGAGTAACCAAATATTTCTTCTTCATCTATGTATTATCTATCTATCTATCTATCTATCTATCTATCTATCTATCTATCTATCTATCTATCTATCTACTTACCTTCCTGCACTCTGGGTACAGCCCATTTTTGGGACAGCACTGACTGCAGCACAGAAGCAGCATCAGGGCTGTTCCCACACACACCCCCCGGACGTCACTGAGAACAGAATCCCCTCTCAGCTCCCTGCTGTCAGCCCAGCACTTTCATTTAAAGGTCATGGCTGAGCTATCAAACTCTCGAAATCCTCGCTGGAGTAAAAGAGCTTTGCTCCCTGGTGTCTTCCAATAAAGAGTTTTAGCCTGTCCTTATTTGGCCTTATCTCTCCAGGGTGAGAGTAACCCTTTCATTTGAACTCCTTGTACTGACACAGAGGAGACTAACATAAATGTGGTATTTATAAAGCAAATAAATAAAAATATAACACACATTCCTTCCAATTCTGCAGCATGTTTGCTTTAATTACATCAAGGAATTTTAATTCCAAAAGAAATTCTTAAAGGTTGCACAGGATTTTCTGCAGAAATGGATAGAATAAACAAAAGCCCCTAGCAGACTGATGCAGAGCTGCCTGAGCACAGCTGCATTAGCACAAAAGCCCTCCCTTTCCAATCTTATTAATATTTCAGTCTTTCCAGAGCAAATACATATCCTTGTGAGATGCAGTGATGTGCCAGAGACTCCTCTGAGGGCTGGAATAATAATCTTTCCATTCAAAGTCTGGTCTGGTTTCTCAAGAGGAGGAAAAAGAAAGTGAAGTGTCACAGGACTGAATCACCATCATGTTTTCAGAAAGCTTCTGCTAGACTTTGGGAGTGTGATGGAAAATTTCTCTGCTGCAGTGGGGGAACTGGTGTGAATTTCCTATCTTTGCTACAGTCAATTTAGCAATATCCACAGATACACTGGCTTGAAGTGACTGCCCAGCGGTATTAAATTACCCTTAATAGACTGCCTTATCCCAGTGGTTTACAAAAATATCTCCTTAGGATGCTTCCAAACATACCAGAGATGCTGGCCAGCCAAGTTCTCCAAAACAGTCCTCAGTTAGCAACTTCCATACTCCACGTAAGAATCTAATTGCTTCACTTGGCCATTTGTTCCGCTTGTTCCACATCTCCTCGATCAGAATCGTCACCTCCCCCTTTGGGGTGCCATTATAAGGAAATGTCTTTCTCTTTTAAAAGAAAACAACACTTATGGAGCCCTCAAATAAACAGAACCTGACACAGGAGAGAAATCCCAGGCGAGTGGGAGAAACGCTGTTGCTGCTCCTTCATAAATATTGTCAACACATGGCTTTAGGCGGGGTTTAGTGTGCCAACAGGAACATTTCTTTCACACCACACTGTCACTGCCTTTGGGAAATCTTTGCTTTGCTAAGATCTGGGCACCCTGGCACCAACAGAGGTGCAGCTGGTGCCAGTACGTCCTGGCTTCTGGAGAAGGTGGCTGTGTTCCTGTCCCCTCCTGCCCAGGTTACCTCCTGCCAAAGGCTATCACCCCTGGAGTGAGCTGTGCTCGGATTTCAGCAGTGACATGTCACAGCCCAGCTCCTTCATGTGAGCTCATCAGGGAGCTGTGTTTGGGGTCTGGCTGCCCTGCTGTGAACTGTGACAGCCATCCTTGAGAGCCACCCCTCCTTTCCCTGCCTCTGCTACAAATAGCAGCAACCTTTACGCGATGGACAGGACATGCAGCAAAGAGAAAATAAATAACTCCAAATGGCACAGCTAGAGCCAGAGCCTCGGCTGGGATGAGTCAGCACAGCCCCAGCTGCACCAGCTACAGGGCTGGCTTTGATTCTCCCCTTGCAGACTGCCAGTCAAAGCACAAAGGAAAACCTCCCATCTGCCTGGCGTTATTAGAGGATGAGCGAAAGAGCTGCATCCAAAACTTTGCCTGAAAACAGGCAGCATGTGCCTTCCCTCCCCTCTTCACGATGTTTGAGAAGCCTGGCATCACTGGGAACTTCTTCAAGACCCATCTGTGTGCCACTCTTGTGGTTTTTTCCCTCCTGGCAGGACAAGAGATGCTGTTACTGCTATAGTGTTCCAATGTGCTCAACAATGCTTGCAAATACCCACTTGGACTACAAGTAGATCTACTAAATTTTAAGCAACCTCTAAAACCTTTCTTTCCCTGACTTGTCCTGCAGACAGGTTTTTGTTTATGTTGACTTCCAGGAATGGACCCTCCTTGTAGAAATGCTTTCAAAGACATTTATAAATAAAGGTGGGTGGTGGCTATTTGTGGATTCTTAGCACCAATGTTTCAGTCATATAAACAGACTGAGTTCACCAAATAAACAGACTGGTGAAAACACAGGGTTTGAAACACATTCACAAGAGTGAAATTCATTTACATATGTTTTTGCAAGAACAAAGCAAAAAATCTATTTTAGTAGAAAACAGTTTGGGCAGAAAAAGACAAAGATAGGCCAAAATAATTACATATCTTACTTGCACCAAAGATTACAGTGATTTGCTAATATCAATCACTGCTTAATGCTAAGACAGAGCATCTTATAAAATACATGGGAAAACAGAGAATTTTTTCTGGAAGTCTTCTTGACCTTTCAATCTTATGGAATGGGACACTTCCTCACTTGTATTTGGATATAGAGTAAGAAGAGCCTTGTGGGGCTTGAAAAGCTAGATTATACCTTTCTTTACAGACTGTTGGTAGTGCAAAAAGGCTGTGCAAGAGATTATGTACTCTAGCATCTCTTAGCTTTTTGTAAGAGATCACATACAGTACAGTACAGAATCCAAAGGATTCTGAAGTGTTCTGCTAACACAAACTTTTATGTTTTTCACAGTGAGAATATTCATTAATCTACTTTCAAGAACCTTATTTGGTTTTGCATTTAATTAAAATAATTTTATGTTCATTCCAAACACTGCAACTCCTGCAATATTTGGAAAAAGGTGAAACAGAAACAAAATAACAAGACATCCTGGGATATTTCTTTATCAGGGTGCTAAATAAAGCTCCAAAATTCTTATCTTAAGCAGGAGCATTGCTACAGGATGGATGAACCTCCTCTAAGCTGGCAGGGGGAGAGACTAAAAAAGCAAATGCAGCCGTGGTTTCATACACAATCACCCAAAATGTGTGGATGTGGGCCGGACCAGGATCTGGTGCAGGCTGACAAAATTCATGTGCCCCTAGGATGGAAGGCAGCAGCCACTCGGTGCTTGCAGCACTGCAGCATTTAGCCAGAGGCAGAAATAAATCACTTGTGTTTGAAATGAGAAAAGATTCTGGAAGAAAGCCTGAAGTGAGTCAAGTAGTAGTTTAGTTCAAGGTCAAATGTTTTCTCTTCTTACTTAAAACCAGAGTCAGGCTTACAGACACAGTTAGCAAGAAAATATTTTTTATATCACCAGATCTGCCACATCAAGAGAATTGCCAGGATCTGGGATTCAGCTTGGCTGTTTCCAGAGAGCAGAGCATATGCTGTGCTACTGCCTGCCTGGCATGTCTGCTCCCTGAAATGTCTGTCTGGGCGTCTGCCCACCTTTAATTTCTCCTCCTTTGCGCATTGGATCTTCCCTCCAGCAGGAAAGAAGCACCGCTGGATGCCAGAGGCAGCCTAGGCCTGGTCGCTGGCACCTCTGAAATGACCTGCAAAGTATTCCAGGAAAAGAAATTACTCAAAAGTGGTCGAAGAACAGGGCTAAGTCAGCTGAGCATTTCTTAGGGGTGGGAGGAAGGAAAAGAAATAGAACACAAAGCAGCATGAAACATGGACGGTGAAACGTTCACAGGATTACAACCACTCTTTCACTGGACTGAGTTCACCAAATAACCAAATAAGATATTTAAAATCTTTACTGGGGGCAGTAAAGATTTTACAAACCTCAGTAACAATGATGTCTCAGCCACCACTTACAAAATTGCAGAGGACTGACTAATAGAAGGAGATAAAACTTTAGGAATAACCAGTTTAGTGAAGGAGTTGTTTTGTTTAGTTTTGTTTTGGTTTTGGTGGGTTTTTTTTCCCCTGAGGAATTGGTCACCAGGTGAAGGAAATACAGAATTCTGGTGATAAATAACATCGTGATTAAAAAAGAAAAAATATATAAACTGAGACAGTGTACCACTATGGCCAAAGGTGGTGGTGCCCAATTCTAAAAGACCTGTGGTATTCTGGCCAGAGGACGCTTTTCAGCACACACATTATGTCCCAGCCCTTAATGTTATTTAGGCATTATACACACATCATACACAGTTAGAAGCCTTTCTTGAAGCTGCAGTCACACAACACAGTAACTGTCCTTGCTTTCACAGACCAAGTTGTTTCAGAAAAGGTTTTCCTGGCATTTTTTTCTAGGCATTATCTGAATGCAGTTAACAACCATGGGAGAAAAGTGCAGCACATGGAAAATCTGTGAGTGCCAGGAAAGATCAGCTTTTGATACACTCGTTTTAAATGGCAAAACTTAGAATAGACAACGTTCTGTACACAATATCTTTCCAGTTTTGAAGAAACCTGATTTTAAAAAGATAAAAGTAGTTAATGACTCAGTGATAAGCACATGCAGTCCATTATTTTTCTTTTGGGTCCAGGCTAAACACCTGAGGGGGATAATGCTATTAATGCTTGTGTATCACTCCAGCCATTTTGCTGCAATGCACCACACATTTCTCTGAGACACAGAAGCTCTGGGACTGACCTTCAGCTGCCATAAATTGCCCCAATATAATCAGAGGTACACAAAGATTAGCAATAGTGAGATACTGGTAACTCCAGAAACTGTTGAAGGCTTCCAGGTTGAAATGTGACACACACAATGTATGTGTGCATGAATTCAAAGCAAATATTTTAACTAGAAATGTTAACAGTGGACTGGCAGCACCTACTTACTGCTATTTCTTGATAGGGCGTTCATTTCACAATGTTCTGTGTAAATTACATGCAAGAAATAGATAAGCCTCTGAAACAAGGAAGTTCAAAGGAGGAATGTGGTCAGCAGAAAACCATTTTAGGGACTGGGGCTGCAGTTTTGCTAAGCAAACTCAAATATTCTACCACTGCAGGTGTTTGTATAGCTCTGCTGACTTAGCAACCACTTACACTTTCTGGCCTTTCAAAATTTGGTGGATAAAAATTGCAGTTAAGCAATAAGCACACCCAGAAAGATCTTCTTCCCTCTCTTTTAAGTTAAGGCCTGGGGACTTCTTTGCTCCTCTCTTCCACCTGAGATGGACTGGAGGGATCTGCCCAGTCCCGTGACATCCCTGGATGCTCCATAACACAAGCCTGATATGCAGGTATCCTATATTAGTGGAGCAATTGGTTTTCCATTATGAAATATCTCATGGAATGTAGCAAGCACGCAGCTGTGCCAAGACCATGTGCATGATTTTTCCTATACCACCCATACTAGTTTCACTGATTACTCACTTCCTTAGCTACAAAAACACATGGCAAGTTTCTTCAGGCTCAAACATCTGTACACAAACTATTTGGGCAAAGATGTTTCCATTCACTCACATCTCCGTTGCTGTGACTGACATTTTAAACCTACCTTAACCAAACAAAACTTGATTACAGAAAACACCAGGCTAACAAATTAAATTAAATTACATCCCTCCATAAGGTATCCTGTACTGTAGTTTGCTGTGTAGTCTAAATGGATACACCAGCACTGCCCTTTTCACCTGTGCTTTGTCCTTTTCTCTTTGAAAATTTAATATCAGGCTGAAATTGCCCTTCTCCTGCAGGCACATATTCCCCTTCTTTGACCACCTTTTAAAGATCTCTGTGCAAAAAGAGCCTCTTGGTGCACTATTCAGCTGCTGCCATTGCTAAAGGAAGTTGATGAGTTTAATTTCAACAATAAAACAGTATTAGAAGTGGATCTGTTCTTTTTTTCTGTAGAACTTCCCCAATACAGTTTTACTTAATGCACTGTGGAATATTTAAAATGCAAACTCCCCTTGCAAAATGTGCACACAAAATATTTTTCATTCATCTGCGTAAAGTGTGTTGGGATGATTTATACATAAAAAGAGTCAAAGTTATCCTAAAAGCTTGAATTACTTACTCCGTTTGCAGGTACAACAGACACCAGTCTTTCTCCATGACAAATACCTCAAATGTGTACTTGTAATAACATAACCAAAATTGCTAAATCTTTTAGAGGCACCGGTATGGCTGACATCCAGATGAATCAGCAAGCTGAAAACTTGTTATCTTACCAGCCATAGATCCACACCAAAACAATATTTGCAGCTGAAAATTTCAATAAATGGGTTTTACGCTATGCTTTTTGCTGTCAGTGATAGATGAACTGTAATATACTTTCCACAAGAGAAACAGGGAATACACAGCAAGATAGTCAGTACACATTAATTTAATTACGGCTATTTTTAAGCCTGATATCAGTATTTTGCCCTGCTATATAGGGCATATTTGGCAGTTACAGCTTTATGAAATAAATGAAGAAAATTAGGCAACTTCCCTGAAAGGAGATACCTTCATCTAGTTGTGAAGGAACTTTAACCATTTCCCACAGCAGTTAGAGGTAGTTACAGTAATTTAATTTCCATTCCTCTGCACTTGTATTTCTAAACATAAATGATCAGGGACTGTCAAAGGAATGGTGAATACACAAGTTAAAAATCTGCCTTTTTAGGGCTCAGAATTTTGCAGGAAAAAAGCCCCACAAACTCAATTGAAAATCCGCTTTCTGTCTAAGAAGCAATTAGCTCACAGTGCTGTCGTTTTCTTAAAGCCAGGCTATAATTTCAGCCCTGAAACTTTGCAGAGGATCCTGTTTGGCTGAGTACAGCAGCCACCCTATCTGAAACATTCTTCAGCAGAGTATTAACATCGAAAAGGTATACCAAGAAAAACCCCAAAACCCACCAACAAAAAAAAGTTGAAAAAACCCACAGGGTATTCTCATATATCTGTAAAATCAGGGCAAAAGTCTGCTTTTATCTTCTACTCTCTTGATTGTTGCCAGTAGTCTGTCTGTTTAACTGCAATTAACACAACTTGTATCAGTCATTCTGAATACTGATGACAATTTATGGTCTTCAGACAAATTCCCCAAATCCTTACCTTAAAATATAATGGACAATAAGATGCTAGTGGCGTACTTTATTTAGAAAATTATCTGACCATGCAATGGGAGAGGCATAGTCAGTAACAATTGCTACTTAACTCCTGAACTTCTCTCTAGGTGTTTTTGCCGGAGAGCTTTGCTCATTTCCGTGTCCTAAAGCTGCCCTTGATCTAGCTGCTTTTTATTTTGAGGGGAAAATACATGACTAAAGTGAAAATGTCCCTGTTACCCTTTCCCATGAGAAAAATTAGGCCAGTTTTAGAATGTCAGTCAGATAGAGTGGTTAAAAAATGTGAGGTTTTTTTTGTTTTTGTTTTTTGTTTTTTACTGAGAGTTTCTACTTGAGAGCAAACAAATAGGTATATTCTCACACAGAGACCCCAAACCATTTTAGCTTGATCATTTGCTTTGTCCTCTTACAGGGAAGTTCAGTTTTCAGATATTCCAAATTTTCACGGACCAGAGAAAGAATACGGGATATTATTCCTCTTTCATATTTCTTCCCCTACGGACAATAGATGTGAAGCTCACCAGAACTATCTTCCTTTTTGTGACCCATGAGGATTTTTCCCGTGGAGGCATCTCTTATTTTTAACCATCAGCTGTGTCGGGGTCAGCCCGGCAGGGCGTGGGACCGCGGTCGGTGCACGCAGCAGGACAGCAGGACAGCGAGTGCCTGCAGAGATGGGGCAGAGCTGCCACCCAGCCCAGCTCACTGCACTTCTGATGCTTTACATGCTGCCCTGAGATTTTAGTGTTTTTATATTTTTGAGGTCCTCTGCTGCATTAGTGTACAGCTCTGAGCTCCATGTAGAGTGTTAGCAGGTTCTCTTCACGTTTTGGTCAGACACAACTGTCGCAGATATATTTTATGGAAAATCCTTTCCTTAGGATTTTTCCTCCTGAGAAGCTGAGAGGCCTCAGGAACAAAATGTAAACAATGATTATCTGCTGCTGTGGAATGCAACAGGTGCATCTGGGATTGGTCTCATGTGGTTGTTTCCAATTAATGGCCAATCACAGTCAGCTGGCTTGGACAGAGTGTCCGAGCCACAAATCTTTGTGGCAAATCATTCTTTCTTATTCTATTCTTAGCTAGCCTTCTGGTGAAACCTTTTCTTCTATTCTTTTAGTATAGTTTCAATATAATATATATATCATAAAATAATAAATTAGCCTTCTGAAACATGGAGTCATATCCTCACCTCTTCCCTCATCCTGGGACCCCTGTGGACATGGTCACACACAACAATCCTTCCAGGCCGGAGAATCAAGGCCACCCTCTGCTTCAGGCCCCAAAAATTATGAACAAAAGTGAATTGGAGAGGACCAAACTCCTCCAAATGTGATTTCATTACCTGAAGCTGTAACTGTAGAATTCACCCAGATATGCAAATAGGGAAAACTTATAATTGTGTGAAAAACTCATGACCATCTTGGGTGTAGCTTCTGCAAGGCTTTTGCACTGCATGAGGTGTAGCTATTGAAGGCCTTTACTAAATACCCACTTTATCCTCTTAGCTCTGTCTTGCCTCTGTTCTAGCCAGCCACTCCAAGGCATCATACACAAATATAAACAAGGAGGAAAGCATTTCCTGCTGCTGGCACATAAAAAACTCCATCCATGCCTCCATCAGAACCTTGTCCTTTGCAGGTAACCAGAGCTATCCAGGGACATAGGCCTGGCACACTCTGAGGGAATGTCACCATCATTTCAGCTGCCTGCACATCTCTTTGCAGAGTATTTACACAGAACACACCTCAGTAAAATCACAAGGCTGTCTGCTCTATGAATCCATTAATCTGACATCAGGGTGTACCCCTGCAAGAAAATGTTTCAGGAAGGGTTTTTCAGCTCCTTGTTCCCCTTCCTCTGGATGAGCTTCACAAAGGGTGTCCCAGGGCTCCATTGCTACATGAAGCAACTTCTCCAAGGGTAATTCACAAGGATTAGAAACCTCTCCTTGTCTAGGAGATTCATGATGAGACTTGACAAAAGATGCTGAACTGCATTCCCTGAAGATCTCTGACACAGAGGTTTCATAATATTGGACAGAAGCTTTATGTTTTGCCTTTAAGTACCCTCTGTAACACAAGGTGTTACAGACTCAGTGACAAATTTCTGCAGGCTCTGTGATCCACGCAAGCTGGTGTTCTTCCTGGGAGTACCTTTCTGTCAGGAAGAACCTTGTCATCACACACTTCCCTTTAAGCAATCCTCACTGTGAAAAAAAATTGTTATTGACTCAGCTCTAAGAAACCCAGCACGCCTGCAAAAGCAAAATGAATGGTTAATCTCTTAGAGGAAAAAATATCATGTAACAGTGAGAATCTATAAATCCATAAATCCTATAAATTAACGAACTCCTAAGGAAGGGGAGGTTTACTTCTATAACTTTGTATGCATTTTATATCAAGTAACTATTAGATTTTTCAAAAAGAAATGAACCAGAAATAATTCTAGGAGACATTTTTTGAGTGTGTAAAAGCTGGATGCTGCTGCCACACTGTGAGCTCAGAGGAGGCAGTGTTTCTGCCATGAGCTGGTCCCTGTGAGGTCAAAGCAGGAGCCAAGAAATAAGAAGGGAAAACCCTGAGGTGCCTCTGACCAAGCTGGGAGTCAGGGAAATAAGTCCTGTGAGTTCCAGCAGTCATTAGCCAGGGAGGGTTTGGGATGTCAGAGTTATGTTCATATAGTACCCTTAATGTCGCTTTGGGCACCTGAAGTTCTTGGGTGTGACTTTTGGGTTTCACAGATGCAATAGGGTCAGTTCTAGTAGTGCGTGCAATGAGTGCATCATATCCTGGCTTCCACCCCCAGACATAGCAAACTCCAAGACTCTTATTTGATTTGAAAATATTATGCTTCACAGATGCCTCTGAATGAAAATAATGTAAAATTCTTCAGTAAATACCATAAAACACTGGTATTTCAAGTAATTTCCTACGGCACTCATAATGGGGTGAATTTGCATCTCCAGGTATTTAACGGAAAAGTTCCTTTACTGCCCTTCAAAGAAAACTTTTTTCTGAGCCGATGTCATTAAAATATTTTCCACAGCCTTGACTTGCTTCGCTGTGAATCTGTATCTTACCCTTTTTGAAAACGGAGGCTCGAGGATAATTATGTTTAATATTTACATGTGCTTCAGTTCCAAACACTACATCCATTTCAAATAGTGTAAGTAAAGGCAGCCTTTCAAAAAAAAAATTCAAAACAACCAACCAAAAACAACAACTATTTTTGATTAAAAGCCATAACTGCAATACTGAGACAGTCACTGCAACTCCAGAGATGCTCTTGCCAGCTTGTGAGAGTGCTTCTATTCTAGTCTGCCCACAGAATCTGTTACTCACATTTGGGTGCTGGAGGGAGGTGGGGGCCCTGAATTGCTGCTCCCACAAGAGGAACATGCAGCAGTGTGCCACACACCCTGTACCAGGTGTGCCACTTGCAGGTCCTCTGCCACCCCACTCACAGGGGAGAGGATCACCAAAACCTGATTTCTCCTGCAGAGGTTCCTCTGACTGATGCATTCCCTGTTTTGGGAATGTTTCCTCTGGCAGCTGTGTGAAGGTGCATGAAATATCTCCCGTAAGAGAAACCATTAAAAATGTAATCTAGACGTTATCTGAGGGAAGTAAGCAAGGAGTAGGACTCCTGACTTCTCATTTGTAGCACTGTCTGAAATATACCTGGCTCCCCTGTGGTAACCTCAGAAGAAAACCTTGAAATGGCGCAACCTCTTTCTCTACCTTGTCTATCCAGCACACTTCTACACTGGAATTTCATCCTGTGATCCAGATATCAGCCAGCATTTTCCCATTTTCCACTTGTGCTCTCCCACTTATGTTCAGTTTAACAGATTTTTTTTCTTTTTTTTTTCTTTTTCTTTTTTTTTTTTTTTTTGGGACAGTGTAAACTGAAAACTCTTTTTAAAAGTTGAGCATTTTAAAAGAATGGCTCAGCCTGGACAGGAAATATGTAGCTCTGCCAGGACAAAGTGAGAAGGATAAAGTACTGGGGAGGTTAAAAATGTTCAGAAATCTGAAGGAACATTCACACCATAAATATGGTTTACTTTGGACATTGTAGCTTCCCTTCTCTCCTGCCCTAACATAAGTGATTATCTCCCTTTTGCATTCCCTGCTGTAACTTTGCCTCAGCCTGTGTACAAAGCACAGAGCCTGAAATCCTGGCTTGGCCAGAGGAAGATGTGGGAGATTTTGTTTTGCACTCAGTGTAAATATAATTCATAATCTGGTGGTCAACACTGATGTGTGTTTATACGATCTCAGCCTAAGGAGACTCCTAAAATCTGCCTGAGAACAAGGTGAAAACAGCAAATTCTGAGGCAGAGAAGGCTGTTTGGTCTGTCTGCAGAAGGAAGGGAGAAAAAGAAATAAGGATAAGTTTTGGGGTGACAGCATCTTTTCAAACCATCAGCATGATACAGGCTGGTTTAAATCATCTTAACCCAGAGCTGATATTGGATGTTGAAGTAGAGTTTGCAAATTATCCTGCACTCATACTGATTTATTTTTCCTTCATTTGTATTCTTTAGTGTGCACTGGTGACAACACTAAAAACATCCCTAACATCATTTACATAACTTACCAAAAAAGCCAAGATTTCAGAGTTAATTTACTTTCTGCATATTTTCCTCTACTTCCCAATTTTGCCTCAATACAGCCTAGATGTGAAACCTAGCATAACATGACAGCAATTCTGCTGCCAAAAATATAAATATTTGTAAAAAAATCTGCTTCTCTTCCTTCAGCTGGTTTATGCAGGCAGCTGGGTAAAATATGGGTGGCATGTGCATGTAAGAGATTGCAAGATATCTAGTGGCTGGCAGCTCCAGAAAAACACTGATTTAAGCTTACACTTTGCATGGATAGAGCAGAATAAGAGTGGGCAGATAGATCTATGTTTAATCCATAGGTTTACTGGTAATTAAACAAGTAATGTGCAATTTTATTGCTATAATTCTAAAGATTAAAGAAGGATGCCTTCCAAAAAGCATTATGTAGGAATTGTGATTTGGTGTGATGCAGCTCAGTAACGCCAGCCAAGACACATTTTATGTCCAAATCTCATTAAAATAACCCCAGAATAACATCACTGAACAGATTTTAGTAAGGAATTATAACCACTACCTAACCCACATTAGTTAGCTTGCCTTAAAAGTCATCTTGAAATAACATAAAGCCCTTTGGAATAATGAGGATAAAGAGACATGTGAAAGCCTAATGAGCTGGCTTTGCTGCAGTTTGCTTTTGCCCTGGTTTTCAGTAACTTTGCAGAGCTGAGAGCTGCTGCTGAGAAGGGAGGCAGGATTGTGTCAGCACCAGGGTTGGGCTGTTGCAGCGACACAATTGCTGACCTTTGGAGCAATCTGGAATGGTGAGTACCTTCTTCCCTTTCAACAATCCTGTTTCCTTTACAAAAAAGTGCCCCTTCTCACAATGATGTCATCCTTGGAGAGTGTGTCATGAAAGGAAGAGGTAGCTCCCTTAAGTAAGGCCATACAGCTAAAGTTTCTACACAATGCGCTGCAGAATCCCAGACGAGGAAGTTGGTAACGCCCAAGTGATTGTTACTCACTGTTTTGGTTAAATTTGGTCTTTAAAGAAATTAAAGTCATCCTTCTGTCTGACCCAGGAAAGACAGAGGGGGCAGTACGTTCTCAGTGAAACCCATGGAAATTCCATGTTGAATGTTTAACACGCCCAGCAATGCAACAGCTCACACTGACACAGCCAGGCTGGGACTTCTCCCCCCACAGTTTGCTGTTGTCACTGGTCTAATGTCATATGTTGCATTTGGAGCAGGAAATAACTGAGTATAATGTACAGTCATTTAGGAAAATGGTCATAAAGGCAGTTATTCAGTGTAAAGAATACTACCTGAACAAAGGCTTCAAACATTTCAGCTGGGAGCATGAAGATTTCACGTGACAAAAGATCAGTTATGCAATTCTCTTTTCCAAATAGAATAGTAACTAGCATATATTAATACTAACCACTTAATGTTCTGACTCATGGAATTTATAATTCTCCAAAAGTAAATTTTGTGTCCTTAATTAAAGATAAAAGCATATGAGTCCACATAAGGAAACACACACAGACGGAGCTATTTACTACTGCAGTTAATTTACATTGAAGATCAGCTCACATTTTCCATGACTGGGACTAATGACTTAATTCTGTTTTAAAAGGTAATAACAAATTTAATAGGTTTTATTTGAAAGGCCCACAACACATTAAGATTAATCTGAAGGATTCTGTACTAAATGGAGCATACTCTTGAACTGTGACAAACAAGGGAAAAGTATGGTACCTACTTTAACATACTTTGACAAAGATATTTCAAAAGCAGCAAAGCGTCACTGTGTATAACTACATTTTTCTGTGTCAAAAAATCTTTTATTTAGTAATAGAACTACACAAAAAAATTATAACTATTTAAGTTATTATTATTACTACTACTACTACTACTATTATTATTATTAAAAATATTATAGTTCAATAAAGTTCATCTACATTCCTATTCTGAAAAGTAATTGGTTAATACAGCCCTCACTTTCTTTAGCCTGATATTTCAAAAATCAGTAATGGTCTCAAATAACACTATTTTTGTGCCTTTTTCCTTTGCTTTGAAGCATTAATGAAAAACCACCAAACCAACAAAGAGAACCTAAGCTACTGTGCAATGCTTTTGGAACAGGCAGCAGTGAGAAATTCCACTCCATTTCTACTCCCTCCTCCAACCTCCTCCAGGCTGTCCATATCTTGGTGATCCCTATCACCAAGGAACTGGGGACCTTTTCTGCTGGAAAAATCTGCAGCCAGCCTTTCACCTCCCTGCCTCTTGCTTTGGGAGAGGCTTTTCACAGCCCAACAAGGTCACTGTGTGTGACAGAACAGGCAAACTCAGCCCCACCCCAACTTCCAGCCCCACAGGCTGCCTGCTACCACTGCCTCTGCATCAGTCACGTCTGTTGTGCAACTGCAGCACAAATCAGGTGTGCAGAATTCTCCTGAGGAATTAAACATGAAGAAAAACAAAGACATTGTCATCAGACCAGTTAGCATCGCAAGAGATGGGCAGAGAGAGGGGGGAAGCTCAAAAAAGAGCAGCACCAGTGCTGCCTCTACCAGCAGAGCAGCTGATGATTAAATTGGCTTCAGGCTGCAGGCTGAAAGTGCATCCTAAGCCTTGGTGCAGAGATGGGGAGGAAAATTGTTGGGGAGGATGAAAGTTTGACAAGAAAGTCTCACAGATATGTGTGCTTGGCAGAAAGATTTTTAAATGTAGAGTCTGATGAAGGAATAGAGATGGAAGCAAGTTTTGATATAGAAGAAAACAATTGCTGAGCCAGCCTCACTGGATAACCAAGAAGGCAAAGGGTGTGTTAGTTAGAAGGGGTTTTATGGCTTAGAGCAAAGGATAAACCCACCCCAAACAAGAAGGTGTTTTTTACCAAGCAGAAAGAGAGCACAGGCAAACAAGCCAGCAAAGCTGCAAGTAGAAAAAAGGACCAGTGAGACTGGCTCAGCAATTGTTTTCTTCTATATCAAAACTTGCTTCCATCTCTATTCCTTCATCAGACTCTACATTTAAAAATCTTTCTGCCAAGCACACATATCTGTGAGACTTTCTTGTCAAGCCTTCATCCTCCCCAACAATTTTCCTCCCCAGGCAGAGAAGACTCAGGGGACAGAGAATTGCAAAATCATGGTTTCATTGAAGTGCACATGAGAGTAGGAGAAAAGTGCAATTACTGAAAGGAAGGGGCAGAAGTTTCCTGCATATCCAAACACCTGGGAAGAAAGCACAAGAAAACACCAGCCCAGAGGGTGTGTGCATACTTGGAGACACATGTTAAGGTGCTAAGGTTGTAATCATGCCATAAACCAAAGGTGCATCTGGTAAAGGAGCAGATTATTAATGGCAAACTGCAAGAGTCTCAGCCATACATACCCACACTTCTTTACACTCATTGGGCACCCCCTGACACCATCAGCAGTCACCTTCCTTATGTTCTTGTTGTGAGACCATGAGACAAAACAAGGGCAAAACTCCAGGGACCAAATTCTGGGGGGTTTTAATCTATCAGTTGCTTGCAGGTTGAAAAGTGTGATTGTAGTATTTTTAAATTTAATGTGATAAAGCTAAAGCTTTAAACGGTTAACCATTTTAATGGTTTAAGCACTTTTGGAAAATAAAAGGACTATTTAAACATCTTTCTTGTGTTATCTATCCTTGTTAAATTATTTTAATAAGAAACAGCAACGATTTAATCTTGAAATAAGACATATTTTTTCACAGACAGAACTATCAGACACTGGAACAAGCTCCCTGTAAATATGGTGGGGTCCCCATCTCTGGAGGTTTTCAAGATGGGATTGGACAAGGTGCTGGATGATCCCCTTGATGCTGCTTTCCCACAAAAGGGATCTCCCAACCTGGTCTATCCTGTGATTCTCATTTGATATATCTGATCTGTCAAAATTTAAAGAGAGGAGCAATGAGCATTGCTCTGGGGGATCTTGTTAAACACCATAAAGATGAAAAAATGTTTTCATTACTCCTGTATTACAGTGACTGATGAAGGTCTTCAGGGTGAGAGAAGTGGACGAGAATCTTGGCTCATGATCAGAAGGCTGGATTTATTGATACATGATATATAATATATCATAACTATACTAAAAGGAATAAAGAGAGAAGTTGCAGAGGCTGCTAAGCTAAGAATAGCATAGAAAAGAATGCATAACAAAGTTCTGTGTCCAGCAGAAAGCAAGGACAAACTCTCCTGTGAGTGGTCAGCAAATCCAAACTCTCACATGAGACCAATCACCATTGCACCTGTTGCATTCCACACCAGCTGATAACAATTGTTTACATTCTTCTTCTGGGGCCTCAGCTTCCCAGAAGATGAATAAATCCCAAAGAAAGGATTTCTATGAAAAAATATCTGCGACACTCCTGAATGGTTCTGATTAATGTCAAACACTGGTTTTCAAACCTCCTTCCAGTATCTTGACATTCAGCCGTGTTGGAGGCAGGTTCAGGAAAGGTACTGGGGTGATTTCTAACTAAAGGCTGCAGCAATGAACACTGAACATGTTACCAAATGAGGGTGTCATTGCTTTTGCCAGCACAGGGTTATTTATCAATAAACCTTCCTGATGGTGTTACATCTCAGTAGCTCTTAAGGCTTTCCACATTGTGAAACCACATTTCACATGAAATACATGCAAAAAGTAAGATGTAAAATAGTACTGAAACACTTGTGAAATTTAAGAGAGAAGATGGCTAATCAGAACTAGAGACTCTTAATTTTTGTTTCTCAGACTTTTCAGTGGTGTGACAGATCTTTTCCCTGTTGCCTGCCTAGGTAACTTTGATCTGGTATGGTGGGTGCTAATATTGATTCATTAATTCACTCCCTTATTGCCAGTGAACTGTAAGACAAAAGAGATATTGTTCAAAACCTTCACTTGACTTCAAATAGAGGCCTCAGGCTTTTTAATTAAAAAAAAATAAATAATTGGGGTATATACTGCAAAGAAATACACAGCAAGCCAATACTGCTGTTACCACTGGTCAGAGAGTTCATTCAACAAATCTGGGTTACCTTTTCGTTCTAAAAGACATTATTTGAAATATTTCCTTTTGAAGGGGGGAGCAATAAAAACTCAGGGCCCAGCAGTGCCTGGTGATGTGCCACAGCCATTTCCTGTGGGGCAGAGCTTCCCCCTCCTCAGTCAACCTGCCCCGCGATCAGCTCTCCCAGGATCTGGCAATTTCTCACTCAAAACAACACACGTATTCACCTTGCTCTCTACTTTCTCTCCATGCCCAGCCATTCTGGCAATGTGGATGCACAGCCCTCCCTGTGTCACCCTGCTGTCCCACCTCTGCTGCTGGCCACAGGTCCCATCAGGAGCTGCCACCCTCTGCAGTCAGCAGAGACACCTTGTGGGAACCCACAAAACCAGAGGGTTTTGGGAAAGCTGCAAAAGGCAGGCATCAGAGACAGAGGGACTGTGATGGGAGCTAAGCAGCAGCCATGAGATTGGGCAGCAGAAAAATTATTTTAAAAGTACAATAGCAAGGACAAATAGAACAGTGATGTGTGTATTAACACTTGTTTAGAATTACTCCCTAAACTGCAGAAAAGTTTCTCTAGCAAGATATTAGGAAGTTTTAAGCTTAATAATGGAGCTCTGTGCATTGTGTTTTAAGGCTCACAAGCAGGTATTGTGTTTGAAATGAGCAAGCATTGTTTAACCAAAGGTATGTGTGCTTACAGTGGTTGGATAGAACTACTGTCAATGTGCTTTTGCTTTGTGTGATTGGTCAAAAACTTATAAAGTGAGTTGTGGCATTGAGTTCTGTGTCTGCTGCCTGGGATGTGAGCTGCTGGCATCTTCCCATTGTCATAGCCATGTATTGTGATGCTGGGAAATCAAACAGCTCGAGGCAGTTCCTCAGCAGCCCCATCCCGTCTGTGATTTGTACACAGCCCCCAGCCAGCGTCAAAACCTCAGCACCCTCTCATCTGGGCATCTACCAAGGACCTGTGCCAAGAGCTGCACTTGAGTCACTTCTGCAAGTCACCCTGGCTCCGCAGAGAGCAGCCAGCCCATCCTTAACTGATCAGTGTCTGCTGGCCAGCACTGCATCCACACCTGCAGGGCACTGAGGGTGCCTGAAACGTTGGATTTTCAGCAACGCAGTGCCCTCACACCACAGGGCACAGCCTTGCTTTGTCACTGCTGCAATAACATTAGGAACAGCAGCAAAATCAGCTATTTTTCCCCTTCATATGCTGCTTGTCTAAGTACATTTCATTTCAGAGAATTCTAAATGGTCACATGAATATTTTGGCTTAAATTTACTGTCATCAGCATCCACCTGGTTCTTCATCACAATTGAGGGGGCAAAATATCACACTCTCTTTGATTTTTTTTCCAGTTCAGAAGAACCTGCTGCGCTGGTAGACTTGAATGATTTCATTTTTCTGCACAACCTCTTATTAGAATGTTAAGCATAGAGGGCTTCTTCACCGAGAAAGAAAAGACACTCTCTTTTGATAGATACTTATAATAAACTCTTAATTGTGCAAAAAATTCTCTGAGTTTGCTTTCGTTTCTGGTCCCCTGCAGAGGATTTTGATCCTGCAGATACTGCATTTTCCAATGAAAGACATTTCTCTGAAAATTCTCCAAAAAGTTTCATGTTAAATGACTAAAAATACCAAAGTGACGTCTTCTTTAAAACATAAAAATAGTGATGAAAATCTCATTGTCCCATTCACAGCCTATTCTTGTCATTACAAACAAAAACTCGAAATCAATGTTTTTTCAGTGCACTACTTGGAGCCAACATGAGTTTTTCCCAGGGCAAAACCAATTACAGCAGAATTACTCTGGTAGATGTTTGTCTGACATCCAACAAATAATGTTTCTCCTTCTCTTCCTCCTCCTCCTCCTGCATTTTGTGAGACAGCTGTGTGTGCTTAGGTCCCACTTGCCCTTAAATCCTGCCTTTTGAAGGCCCGAATCTTCATTTTTCTCTAAATGGAAGCTGAGGTTCTCACATGGTCACAAGCCAGTGGGAACTGGGTTTTAAGTAAAGCATCAAATAGCCATAATTGAATTTTTTGAGCTGGCAGCACCCCCTGAACTTGCTGAGAGAGAAAAGCGGGCGAGTTTTTGAGTAGCTGGAGGCTCTCAAGTGGAGCTCTGACTCACACAGAGGGAAAACACACGACATTGTTTTGAGTGCTTCTCTGTGCACATTATTCTAATTTGGCAGTCCTGGGGCTCAACTGGTTTTCACAAGTGTCATAAATCACTGTCATTTCTGTCCTTAGCTACCAAGAAAAACAGGCACCATGTTGTGGGACTTTCTTACATCCCTTCTCCTGGCACAGGTTTGTTTGGAAATGCTTTGAACTCCACATCAAATGCCCCTCACAGTACAAATAAAAACTTCACAGAAATGTTTAAACATGAACTGTGCACAACTGCCCACAAATCACTGAATCTGAGACTGGCTGACTAACTTTAAGGTGCAAGTTGTAATGCTGTGATGAAAAAGGCTGTGTTTTCCCTGCCTTATTTGTGGATAAGTTCTCTGTTCTCCCAGCGTCCTTATGAACAAAAGTAACAAATTTTAATAGAAGACAACTATGATTTTGAAAAGATATAATCCTTAAAAAAATGCTCTAAGTTCTTGGGAATCAGGGCAAAAAAGCCCTGGTAAGGATGGGGAAGCACAAGACAAAGAGATTTTAACTGATTTTATCATGTCCACATAAGCATATTGAATAAGCTAAAATACTATCAGAGGCTCAGGTGTGACCACAAATACAACTGGATTCAGCAGCAAACAATATATGGGCTTGAAGGTGTGATGGAGAAAACAATGAAACTGAGCTCTTTTAACAAAGAGGACTTTAAAGCCCTACTGCTACACCAGAATGTGCCAAGCCTAAGTGTGTTGTAGACAAAGAAGATTATCTCCAAGGCAAGGAATTTTCTCCCTGCAGGAAAAAGACCCAAAAGAAGCACTACAGAATGACATGTGGCTGGTGAGTATGGTTTACCTTCTCAATGGATGAACTATGTGACTCCCTAAACTCAGCTGAAAGATCTGGAAAAAGAACCCAGGAAAAAATCTGAAGTGATTTTCCGTTTCCAGTTTATGCCCTTAGTAAAGACAAGAGCAAGTACAATGGCCTTTTGCTGTCATAGTGTTTGGTAAAGAATAAATCTGGACATTTGCCCTAGGAATAACTTGAGCATGCTGATGCTTTTTTCTCTGGTCTGTACAGAAAAGAGAAACAGTGAAGACACAAAAGTTTGAATACACTTACAAAATAAAATAGGAGAGGTAAAGCACAAAGATATTTGTGGAAAGAGAACACCTTGTCAAATGAGAAGTGAGTAAACTTGAGGACACAGATAACTGAAAACTGATTTAATTTTAAAATAGAGACCTCTGCTATGCACACAGGGTCAAATGGAAAAATTCTGTTTCAAGCTGAGAATTGACTAAAAAGTGAAGGGAAAGACCTGAAAGTATGCATCTGACCACAAGATGAGTACAAGTACTCCAGATAATGACTTGGAGCACTTAAATTAGATTAATTTGATGTGCCTTCATATGGCTCTCCATCTCTAGAGACCACAGAGGAAACTCTGAGTTCATAAGCCCCTGTTGGTCATGGGTGGGCCCAGCAACAAAAGATAGTTCAGATATTTATGTGAACAATAGCATTAACCAATTAAATCCTTACTAATTTCTCTGGGGAAAAAGACCTTAAACAAGCGACCAGAAAAAGCTGTGCACTAAGTCCTGTCAGATGCCACACTGATTTTTCATTATTTGCCACTTTGGCAGAATGTCCAGGCAGCCCTGGGAAAACACAAGATGACTGAGTGTAAACACGGCTCTACATGGCTCTAATTTAATAAAGAAGAGCAAGCATAATTTTAACATTAGAAGAGAACCATCCTCTCTGGTTCCCACAGCCTATCCTAGATGCCTCTGCTTAAATCTCTCTGATTTTCCCAGTTTTTACCTGCAGAACTGGTTGAAATTCATATTGTTTTATAGTAATATGTAACAAGTAAGACAACATAAAATTTAAGGTGCAGGATAGTGCATCATTCTAACTCTATCACTCCTTACAGCAGTCAGGGAAGGAGAGATGGGAATTTGGCACTGTGAACAAGCTGGATTGGTGGGCACGGGTGAAATTTGTTGCCAAGGGGGTGATGAGTGGCATTTTTGCCGTAAGGATGGTGGTGGGAGCAGGGTTCCCTCACCCTGAGGTCAGGCAGCCTCTCAGCATTCAGGGAGTGCACATGAGGCTCACGTTTCCTTGCTGGCTGTGCTGGGACCCAGGTGCTTCCTCTCGTTTCAGGGGCTGCACTGTGGTTTGTGAGCCACAACTTGTATTTCCACAGCACTAACAGGATGGGAGTGAATGGCACAGAGAGACTCTGAAATATACTTTTTTCTCTTTTCTTTTTTTTTTCCTTTTTCCCCCCTTTTTTTCCTTTTTCTTTTTTTTTTTTTTTTTCCTTCCTCCCTTTTTTTTTCTTTTTTTCCTTTTATTTTTGGTTTGGTTTTTTGGTTAGGTTGGGTTTTTTTGTTTTTTTTGTTTTTTTTTTTTGGTTTTTTTTTTCCCTTTTTTGTTTTGCTTTGGGGTGGTTTTTTTTTGGGTTTTTTTTTGTTCTTTTTGGTTTTGTTTTGTTTTCTTGTTTGTTTGGTTGGTTTGGTTTGGTTTGTTTGTTTTGTTGTTCTTGTTTATTGAGGGTTTTTTTTGGTCTTGTTTTCCAAGAGTTCCTGCCCGCTCTGGAGGTTTTGTATCCAGGCATGCATTCCTGAGCAGGAATATGAATGGGGTTAATAAGGACAGAAAGTAAACCTGACCTTTGCTTTTTCATTAGCAGAGAAAATAGCCAGGGCTGATGGCTGAGCTCTGAAAAACATCACCACCTACATCTAATCAAGTGAAACATTCAGGTCAAATGCACACTATAATATAAATGTCTTTACAAAGATCCACAGCACTGAGATACTTAACAGGCTTGCGTTTTCTCATGTATATTTATTTTTTTTTAAATGCTGGAAAATGGTATTTTCCATTTAGCTGGAAATCCAAGAATTGAAGGTCTCTGCTGTATAAGAGGAAGAAGATTTCTGCAAATTATTGAACTTACAGAAGAAGAAGCACTACCAATGCAGCAAGGCTGACATTGATGTAGTCTGGAGTCACAGTGGGAACAGAGAGGGACGATACTTACAATATGGCTAGTGGAAGTTATGGTCATGAATTTTATCTGCCACTGCTTCTATTGAAGACCTTTTATTTAGCAAGCATTATTTCCAGCATTTCCTCCAGAAGCCTAAAACAATTGGCTGAACACTGCTGGAATTAATTATGCCTCCCCAATTTTCATATGCATTTCAACTATCCAAGGATCTCCAAGTGGTGGGTTACGTGTGAAACACAGAGGACTGTTGAAAATAGTTTTAATTTTAAATTTTTATTAATTTCTTCAGTATTTCTTAAAAATACCTGTGTACCACTATTGATCCAGTGAGTTTTCCTTTCTTTGCCACTACATGCTAAAAAATCCAAGAAGAAAAAAAAAGGCAGCAAGATATTTCTGAGGCCTTGAAAAGAAATCAATGTTTCAATTAAAGAAATATCTTCAGTAACAACAGGAAGAATAAGAGGTTGAGAGATTTCCTGCAGATGGGAAGGTGTATCATCTCAGAGTAATGATTATTTTGATTTTTTTATTAGACATTTTTTGGTTTGTTTATTTATAAAGCAAAATGGACCAAGCCAATTTTACTTATGATTCCTCCACAGCCAGATTAAAATTATCTGTCCAAATACTTTCAGTATTTTCATGTCTCCTTGGTCCAAAACTTACTTTTTGAACATTTCCTATCAACTTAAGAGAAACATTCAATAGGATTTTACAACAGTCCCACCAAACTGCAGGAGTATGTTTTACAAGGAGTTGACCAAGCTACAGGAAGCAGACACCTGATTTATCTCTAAGGTATTGTCTTAAGGGCAACACTTCCAGTGAGAAACATTTTTTGGGACACACCAAAATCTTTGAGGCAGAACTTACTGCACTGCTAACGCTGAAAGCAGCTAAATGTGCATTTTTAAAATTAAAATTACTGAGCTCTCCCATTCGGATTCATGACTGAGCAGGAGAGCTCAGGTTTTCAAGCCATGCCTGATACTTCTGTGTCACATGGCAGGCAGATTATCTCCCTGCTGCTGGCTCATTAAAGTCATTTTTTCCCCACAGGGCTGGACTCTAGTCCACTCCACTCTCCCTGACATCCAGTGCCACCATGTGGAAACAATTTGTTACTCTCTGGATGCCTGAGAGGAGCTTTATCTAAGGACAAACAATTACATTCACTTAAAATCTGGTATTTGCAATAATGAAACTAATTTTTTTTTGGGAAAAAACCACATCAATAAGATGTCTGGCAGTTAAAATTTCCTTGGCTGTTAAGAACCTCCTTTATGCCTCAGATCTGTGCTGCTAGCTGCCATGACTTCTCCCTGCATTAAAATAAAAAAAACCTTTTCAAAAAGAGAGCTCTAATCTTCTAAAATGGTGTGAAAGCATCATTCACTGGAGTTTATTTTTGGGTGCTAAAATTTTCACTGTCTTTCCTCAAGGACAAAGTGTCAGGTTCCTTCCTTGAGAAGAAAAAAGAAACCAGTTTTATCTTCCATTCTTACATAACTATATGCACACACAGACACACATACATCTTCATATGCACAAATGCACAAAAGAACCCCATAACATATTTAACCTGGAGATAGATTATGGGGGAGAGGATGGTCTCCTTGTGGTCGCAACATGTTTTGACCTCCCTGAGACAGGAGCTCCACCGTGGTAGGTTTCAGACTCAATGGTGGCCCGAAGGCAAATCCATGCGAAGACGCAGAAATAAAAGAGTAAAACAGTTTGTGCTCACTTCCAAATTGTCAGAAGCTGTACAGAAAACACAAGTGACAGGTGACTGTCACATTAGCAAATGTCAGGTGCTGCAATGCACTGACTCCTTTTGCCCTGTGTGTTTCCTGCCACAGAACAAACACATTTAGCTTTAGCAGAGCAAGTTTTCCAGGGAGGTCAAAATGACCTTCAAACAAGCAGGTCCACAATGCTTATCAGAATCCATTACTGAGGATAGCAAAATAGCACATTAACTTTATCCAAAATGACACCCTGTGGTCTGTCCCACTGCCACAGCCCAAACATCCAGTGTGGAGATACAAACCAAAGGAAACAAGTGGGTCATGTTTCACTAAGCCTTCAGAGCCCAGGAAGTAACCACAATTTGCTGTGTGACTTTGGCAGAAGCACTTTTAATTAAACACACAATGAATTGGGATCAGGTCTGTATGTCGGGAGAAATGAAATCTGAAATGAAATTCTGAAGCTTTCCCCCAAATGCCTACAAACCACGATGAAAAATGTTGTGCACAGAAACAAGCAGAGAAGCGGGAATTCTATATTTGTCTTACTTTGCCTCAGACATGGAAGCACTGACAGCATCTCTCAGGTCTGAAGCAAACAGGTTATCACCCCATAAACCACTGTGACACTTTCAAGGACTTGCTGTGCCAAAAAACTTTTTACTAATCTGGATTAAAAAAAAGAAAATCACAGCAAAGCCAGCTTTCTTTCCCTTTAGCAGAAACTTTTCCTCTTGAAGCCCATGGCACCATGAATGGTTGGGTGTGTGTTACAGCTTAGAACTGTTCTTGCAATACAGTCCCTTCTACACAGCTCTTATACTTCAGAGGGGAAAAAAAAGGCAAAACATTCAAATGAGGATGCTGATTTGCATTTATACATACACTTTTTAAAATACTATACAAAATGCATTAAAAATTTTAATAATCATGCATATATAAGTTCATATAAATATATGTGTATGACCAAAGTAAAAAGTACCAAAGTACTCTCAGTGACAGTACAATTTCTGCCCTGTTTTGCCTAAGCTTTTATAGCCTCTTCATTTGGCAGGCCAGTTTAAACAGGGCCAGTAATTGCCAGGTCCTCAGGATTGTGTCCATGGTGAATAAACCAGGAGGATTCTTTGTTAAAGAAGCATCAGTAAAGCAGCCTCTGGGCAGCACTCAGAAGCAGAACTGAAGAGGCTCAAGCACAGAATACTCAGAGGTGTCACTGGTTTATGCCATCCTGTGCTCTGTCTCCTGATTCACAGGGGCCAAGCTAGAAACCAGAAATTAATCTGGCTACTGCTGTAACAGAAAACAAAAATATTTTTGAAAATATCTCATCATCCAAAGGACAGCCAAGGAGAATCTTGATTAGATGCAGGGGAAAGAAGTGACACAGGAGCAGGAAAGGGCTGAGGTACGATACTCACCTTCATGAAATGGAATAAAGGATGAAATTATCCAAGGAGAAGGGGTCAGTAATGTGCTGTGTTACTTGTGTTTCACTTTTGACAACCAGAGATCTGTGGGGCTGGGTGGGATCCACCCGAAGATCCTGAAGGAGATGGAGGAAGGCCTCACTGAGCCACTTTCATCCTTTTAACAGCAGTCCTGGCAACCCAGGAAGGTCCCAGGTGACTGTAAGTTGGCAAATGTGAAAAATGCAAATTTTATTATTGGTTTTACCAGGCTGTTATCCCTCTTCTTGGCTGTTACATTGTGAAAAATGCGTATTTTATGATTGGCTTTTCTCAAATATTAAAATGAATATTGTATGTGTTGTGTTAGAAAGTAATGCTGTATTAATTTGCTTAAGTAGTGTGTTAAATATAGTTTTAGGTTATAACATAATGTTAAAATAGAAACTATGCTATGCAAGATGTTTTTTTAAAAAAGGACTCTCACTGAGATAGCAGCCACAGGACACCTGAATCTTTCAGACAAAGACAATTTATATCCCCATCATCAGGAGAAATGAACTTTTTCCTGCCTCGCTCAGGCATGAAGACGTTGTCAAGATTAGGAGGAAGAAGCCGACACTGACGAGACAGAATCTGTGCTTGAATGGAATTTATCCATCATGTATGAGATGTATGAATATGCAACAGGTTATTGTTTTTAAGGGTTAATCCTCTGTTAACCCTTTGTGGGTCCTTTTTCGGGCTCATGCTGCCCAGAAAAAGGTACCCGGACATCCATAACTCTTTGTTTCTATTGTCTTCTAGTGTCCTAATCCAAATTGTCCAAATTGTTATTACTCTAATTATATTACTGTTTTTATAACCATGTATTATTATTAAACTTTTAAAACTTTAAAAGCAAGTGATTGGCGTTTTTCACAGGAAATGTGTTACCGACCTCCCAGAGGCCCACATGGAGGATCTGGGGAACCACCTACAGGCCAGTGCGGTGAGGGACAGCAGCGTGAGGTGCTGGGTCCTGCCCTCGGCTCACAACAACCCCATGGAGCTCCAGGCTGGGGGAAAGGGGCTGGAAAATATCACCGACAAGGGTCTGTGTACAAATCACAAATGGGATGAGAATGCTGAGGAACTGCCTGGAGCTGTTTGATTTTCCAGCATCATTCTCATTACATGGGTATGACAATGGGAAGATGCCAGCAGCTCACATCCCGGGCAGCAGACACAGAACTCAATGTCACAACTCACTTTATAAGTGTTTTGACCAATCACACAAAGCAAAAGCACACTGACAGTAGTTCTGTCCAACCACTGTAAGCACACGTACCTTTGGTTAAACAATGCTTGCTTATTTCAAATACAATCCCTGCTTATGAGCCTTCAAACACAATGCACAGACCTCCATTATTAAGCTTAAAACTTCCTAATATCTTGCTAGATATACTTATCTGTAGCTTAGGGAGTTTTTCTAGACAAGTGTTAATACACACACCATTGTTCTATTTGTCCTTTCATTTCTTTGTCTTTCTTTTATTCGCACCTAATTTTTCTGCTGACCAATCTCATGGCTGCTGCTTAGCTTCAATCACAGTCCCGCTGTCTCTGAGGCCTGCCTTTGCAGCTCTCCCCAAACCCTCTGGTTTTGTGGCTTCCCGGGGGTGCTGTGGCAGCAGCCGGCCACAGCCCAGGGGTGCCGGGGCCCAGAGGCCGATGGCCCCGGGGCTGTGCCGGCCGGGGGGCGGCAGCAGGAGCGGGGCAGGGCCCGTCCCTGAGCCGGCCCTGCTGAGGCCGCACCTCGAGGGCTGCGGCACCTCCGGGCCCTCACACGGGCAATGGAGGGGCTGCGGCGTGGCCGGGGCAGGGAACGGAGCTGGGAAGGGAATGGAGCCCCAGGAGAGGCTGAGGGAGCCGGGCAGGGGCTCAGCCTGGAGCAAAGGAGGCTCGGGGGGCCCTTGTGGCTCTGCACAGCTCCTGCCAGGAGGGCACAGCCGGGGGGTGTCACCGTGACATTCTCTGAAAAATCCCCTCACCAGGATCTTTTCTCCTGAGAAGCTGGGAAGCTTCAGCTTCTCCAGGTTGTGCTTCTCTGGAATGTGATTTGGAGAATTGTTTATCCAGCATGTGAATTATTTTTAATTAATGGCCAGTCCCAGTCCAACTGTGTCAGACTCTGAATCTGTCACAGGTTTTTATTATTCATTCTTTACTAGCTTTCTGATGTCTCTCTTTCTTTAGTATAGTTTTAGTATATAATTTTCTTTTAACATAATATAACATCATTATATAATAAATCAGCCTTCTGAGAACGTGGAGTCAATTCTCATCCCTCACCTCGTCCTGGGGCCCTCACAACAGCACAAAGAGGGGTCGGGCTGTGCTCCAGGGAGCAGGGACAGCAGCAGGGTTGGGAATGGCCTCAGGCTGGGCCAGGGCAGGTTTGGACTGGAATTTAGGGGAAATTTCTTTGCCCAAAAGGTTGTCAGGCATTGGAATGGGCTTCCTGAGGAAGCCTTGGATCCCCCACCCCCAGTGCAAGGAAGTTTTAAGTCACCATGTTCACTTGATATCTACATGTATCACATGCCTTGTGGGTTTTTTTTTTTATTTTTAGATTTTCAACAGTTCTGCCTGGACAATGGCAAAATAAATGCCCTTGGCTTGGGCTGAAGGAGGACACAGCAGATTTATGCAGGTGTTTGTGCTCAGCAGAGAGACACCAGACACAGGCAGCTGCTCTATCTGCAACCTCTCACACAGGAGTCTGGCACCTCTTGTGATTTCCCTTTCTTGTTTTTTGGCCTCAGTATCCCTCAAGTGGGTAATTACAGGATGGTTTTCAGGGTAGCTCATCTCCCTTTCACAGAAGCACACAGAAGAAAACACACACTCAAGGATTACACATCCAGAACGTAAAATGCCAAAATGTTTTTGGCCCAGCACATGGCATATGCAACCCATAAAATTAATACAGAACTACAGCACTAAAGCTGATTATGAATTGTGCTAACTGCAAGCACAGAAGGAAGATGTGTAGAAGACACAGTTACATCCTCTGCCAAGAAACATTTCCCTCCTACTATACAAACTTCAGAAAAAGATATGCTCTGAAATGGCATTATTTTATCTGTTTTATTCACACCAGATTATTAAAATTTGCCAGAATTTTCTGAGTAGGTACTTTGAATGGTTTAAAAAAACTCTCAGCAACAACATGCCTTTCATTAAAAAATTAAATTTAAACATTATTGGGCAACTCCACAGTTGGAAGGACACAGCAGAGGCAGGACATTCTGCTCAAGTTCATCCTGAAAACGTGTGTCAACACTGACTGGAAGGATCTGCTCTCACAGAATAGTGTTTATTCACTATTCTTTCACTTCCAGTGAGTTCATCCAGCACCAAGAAGAAGGGTGGGTTTGGTCACAGCCAATGAGCAGAAAGATTAATTTCTGGGGAAATCTGAACTCTCAGAGAACTTAGTGGGCTTTATTAGACTGATTTTTAAGATGTGGATTCAAACCCAGTTTGTTTGTTTTGCCATGACTCAGAAGTCAAAGCAAACTGTGAAGAAAACACGTTTTTTCCCCTATTAAATTAAATGTATGGGAGCAATGCTTTGGTGTTAAGACAGTTCTGCAGATCTTGGGAAAAAACCACTCATGACCTCTGCTGTCTTTAAATGAAATAAAATAGTGAAAACATGGAGCTACCTTATCACCCCACATGAATTGCTGTTTAAACACTGATTTAAACTAGCAAAGGACTGGGACTTTGACTGAAACCAGTCATGTTTCGATCAACAAAAAAGTGAGATGTGGACTTGCTTATGAAGAAAACAGAGAGAAAATTGTGTTTTGAGAATATAAACAGCCTGCAGTGAGAGGAAACTAAGATTAGTAAAGTAAATTAAAGAGGTAATTCAAAAATGCAACGGAGGTCTTCTGTGGGCCAAATGATGAAACTTTCTCGTTCATAGCAGCAGAAACTTCACTACTAGAAATCAATCTAAGAAGAGGCAGCACTCCTTCTGCTTCCTTTTCCTAAAAGTGCAATTAATGACTTTGTGCAGTTAATGTATGGACTTTGCCAATACTGTTTTTCATGTGCATCAGATAATGGGACAAATCTTACAATGCTTATTTCATCACAATTACAACTTCCTAAATATTGAGATGTTCACTTCTGATATATATACTGATATATATTCTGATATAAAAACCCTGAGAACCACAGAAAAAAAAAGAATCAGGTAACAGTGCAATGACTTATTACAGCAACTCCCATTATGTTAAAAATATTCTCCTGCCCTTTCCTTTTCAGACATAGGTTTGCTGATTTTTAGTTTTAATGCATTTTATCGAAGTAACTAATTTCAGTAGTTATTCTTGTAATTTCAGTAATTTTGTATTTAGTAATGTCTGCCTTGCATGTGTAATTCTTTTTACCAAGAAATGTTTTCTTCCTACTATATGAACTTGAAAATATATATGTACTGTAATGTCATTAATTTCTGTTTCATTCACACCAGATTATTAAAAGAGCATTATCATCCAAGAGCAGCATCTCAGGTCCACCACTATTAATAGTGTAATTAATAATAATAATGATAGAAACAACTATATAATATACTACATATATTATATATATACACACACACCCTATAATATATATAATATATTATTAGTGTTATTATATAACTGGTCTGCCTGGGAATTCTTTCTAAGCCTGCTGCCGTGCCTGAAACTGTTTTTCACCTCTTGTTGGATGGGCACAGCTATTGAGAGTCCCACTACTGGTCAAAACAGTCACACAAATTGCACTTTTCCAAGAACATGTAGAGCATTCAGCACTTGCTCTGCAATGGCTGCTCCTGCAAGTGTAAGGATTACATAATGAAAATGAGCCATGGGTACTGTGCATTCAGTAAGTTATTGTAAAAGCAGAGAAAGCAGGTGATACTTGAGGAAAAAATAAATTAAGGTCCCTCTCACAGCAATGAACTCAACTGCAAGGCATGAATACACAAATATTCAAGTTAAGGCAAGTGAAAACTTTCAAAACTCAGACAACTCTTGATGGAATACAAAATCAAGCTGACAAAGGTACTTGACTGAGTGATTCAATGCATTATTCACAACAAAACTACGGCAGTAGCTAATTTTTAATTTGATCCTTATCAAACACAGGCTGGTTGCACTGACCTGACAACAAAGATTAAAACAAGTTTGAAAGTTTTGGTGTGTGATTTACAATACCAGATTTTTTATAAAAACAAAACAAAACAAAACAAAACAAAACAAAAAAAAAAACCCCAAAAAAAAAGAAACCAAAAAAAAAAAAAAACAAACCAAAAAAACCCCAAAACAAACAAAAACATTCACTCGTGTCATGGAACATCCTTTAACAGGAAGCATGTTTTTGTGGTCAACACCAAAAAAGCCCAGGCAAAACACAGAATTCCATATCACTTTGTATTAAAACAGCCAACATAATCTTGGAAAAACAACTTACCTTTCTCCTTTACCTTCTATGATGTACTTCCCTATTTTTCACACAGCTACATTTGCTCACACATGTAAAATAACAAGACAGCTGAAAATCACTTTCTCAACACTAAGTATTTTATTTTTTCCTGTAACCTTAAAGCTCCATCTCCTTTTAATCCAGTACATGAGAACCCCCTGTGTTAGCTCAGAAGTAGCTGTTGAGTGTTTTTGGACCTGTTATTCCTCCGTGTATTCCCAATTTAGCTGACAGGCCATAGTCTGGCCAGCAGAATCAGCTGGCTGGAGTATCCAAAGCTTTGACAGAATTCTGCACAGTGAGATGATAAATCAAACCAATTGGCCCCTTTTCCTTTTAGGAACTTGAAATCCATTCACCATTAGTTTTATAACATTTTTTCCTGAACTATGTAACTATGGATGGAACAAAGCCATAAAGTCAAAGGTAAATTACTCCCAAGATTCAGGATTTCAGAATATGAGTTCATGATAGTTTACAAATAGAAGAGTTGAAGTTAAAATCCACATCAGGAAATTAATCAAGTTTGAAGCTAGTTTACTCTTGCTTTTAAGTCTGTTAACAACTTTTCATGGGATACAGCATGTTGTCATTTACTACTTGTTCCTAACAGTAGGAAATAAACAAAATAGTTTTTTTTCTTTTTAAAAATTTGCTCAAAATTATTAAATGTAATTGCAAACTAAACACACAGAGCTCTGTGTTGCGGAGTGAACACTATTCAGTGAAATTCCTTACTTTCATCTGCAAAGTTTACTATTATGAAAAAAAGGGGATACTTCTACAAATATCCTTAAGAATTGTTACAAAAATTCTCATTTGCACAGGTTTATACTTACAGAAATCCTGCAGAAATCTCCCACTTGAAAAACACCCCCTGAAAAACTTCCCTCATGCTGCATGGAGGGGGGTAAACATCAAAAGCAACTTATAAACTTCATTAGACAGAGATACAGAATCACATCTGTGCTAAGTGTCTCTGCTGGAATATTTGCATGCTTGTGCTCTCCTAAAAAGCTGGCCAAAATTGACAATCAGACTCAAGTTATTCCAGATTGCTGATTTCTCAACTACCCTCTGCAATCCTCCTGCATTCAGGCCTCTCCAGATATTTCTATTTCTCTGGCACTCTCCTGATTGCTTTCTCATCCTTCCAGACCCTGTTCTTTCCTTTGCCCTCTTCTGCCACTCCTCAATATCTTGCCAAATTGAGCAGGGGTCTAAAAAGGGGAGTGGTATTATAATTTCTGAAAGCCTTTTGTTAAAGGAGAACACTCTGGAAAGAGTACGAGCAGTTATTGAGGCTGTTTTGTTCCTTATTTTGGACCAAGATGTTCCACCAAGCTGTAACTGCTGTTCAATCAGACCACACACGCCCCCATCCCTTCACAAACATTTAGGGGCAATCTTGAGAGAGGCAGCTGGGTGAAAGCTATCAGACTTTGTTCAACAGAAATGTGTGTGGAATTTTATATCCATGGTTTTTCTCATCATTTTCCCATCATTTTTCTCATCTCAGAGCCATGCTGTTCTGAGCAATGCCGTGATGAAAAACTGAGGCCAGGAACAGAGAATTAACTTCTCATCAAAAGCAGCCCCAAATGCAGGTTTTTTTTCCCAGAATTTTAAAGAATCTCAGTTTAAGGATCTCACAAATCTTTATGTAATGCAAACTCAAAGAGCTTGGCTGGTTTTTTTTTTTTTTATGTGGAACACAGTTTAAAAATGGTAGTATAATATTTAAACATATAGTAGTTTTTACGATTTCTTCTGACACATTGGAGCAACCTCAGCAGAAATGGCTTCTGCAGCTGCACCTACAAGTTACCCCCTGCCATGATGTGGCAGTTGGGAGTTGTAACAAAAGTTACATGTCCCGTGCGTCTCTGCTTTTCTAAGTTGATCTGTGTACAAATTTAATGCCCCTGTTGAGCTTTCTCTCTTATTATTGGCCACAACACAACTCTGGGGGTGGTAAAAAAGCTGAACTGTCTCCATAATATGATTCAGAATTTATCCATGTAACTCAGAGCCTGAGCAAGGCCTCCAGAAAATGCAGAAAGCAATTTCCAACTTTCTGGCCTCCCAGATCACAGTCCAGACATTTTTCCTTCCCTTGGCCTCTCGGGGAAGAAGCTGAGCTTGTGGTGTTCATGTGAGGATGTGACTTTGCAACACACAAGCAAATAATGCTCTCCAAAGGGAAAGAACTAATAGGTAGCTGCAAAGCTAAATAATTTTAATTCTTCTGGGAGCTGTCAGAAATACATCACGAGATGTTCATAAGCCAGAGAAAAAACATTGCACTTGACCACATTGTCTTCCTCTACTCCTCTCACCTCTTAAAAAGTGAATGCCAGGGACAGGGAAGGCATAAAGAAAAGGGTTGTTCCTCTTCAGTTTTAATTTTAAGCCATGCCAGGGCACCTAAACCTACTGATGACTTCATGTCCTCCTCCTCTGCATCGTGGATGCTGCTAGCAGTGGATAAAACAGCAGCATTCAATTTATTATCTACTGCAAACTGAAATTACAGTGAATGCAAAGATGCCTTTAATGCATAATGACGAGAAAACCTCTTTGTATCCTCTTTTTGGTTTAACAGGGAAAGAAGAAGTCTCAATGAGGGACATCAAGATTAAGAGCTGGATCATGTTGTAGTATGTGACAAACCTGCAAACTGACCATGCAAATACAACTTCAATACAGGTGTTCATTATCTGTAATAAAAACCAAGCCTTTAAAATAGATGCAGTTCTCTAGGGAAAACATTTATTCAACTGCTTTACAGAGTAAGCCAATTAAGGCCAAATATATTACTTGGAAATAGACAGGCTTTCACTGGGTACAAACATGAGCTGGCTTAACAGTATACTGTATACAAAATGTTCTTTGAAAGCATCTAAGAAAGGTAAAGGCTGAGCATTACAAGCTGAAAAACTGCTTCTTTAAGGCAAACAAAAAGTATTTGTTTATTCTTTGTTTCTTAAAAAAGTATTACCAAAATATTTCTTCACAATTACTTCCATATTTCTAAGTAAAGATTTAAGATTGTGTGAGTGTGGATGGAAGATATTTATAGCCAGAAAAAAAAAAATCAGACACCACTCAAAACTTACATGAGAAACAGTGAACTCATGACATCATGAAAGCTTTAGACTTAAAAGTGTTTAGAAAACCGAGGATAGCAAAGCAAGTGATACACACATGACTGTTTCCCATAATCAAATTACTGACAACTGTAAATACATAGAAAAAAATTACATAATTACATATAACAGATGATGTCTGGAAGCACTGGAGTAAATCATGTTATTGAAACTGCTGAGATGATTTCATGTGGGGAGAGCAGTACCTGATCTAAAACCCACTGAAGCAACTTGAAATTGTGTCTGTGGTTCTTCAGCTGGCCACGAATTCAATTACTGTTACATAAAAAGCAGGAAGATGCAGCACAGAAAATGAAAATTCAGAATTATTTAGCAATGACTTCAGCTAACAAGGGCATGGATTTGTGCTCTTCTTCAGCAGCTCACTCTTAGGTGCTGTAGAGACTACTTGGCATCACTCCTGAGAACTACATACAGACACCAACCCAAGGAGGTGGTAAGTATCCCCTAAACACATGCCCCAAAAACCACATGTAATACAGAAGGTAGTCTCTCAGGATTGAAATCCATATATAATGTACATGTTATGCTGTCAACATGTTTATATTACTAATATAATAGAAATAGCTAAACAAATATCCCCTTTAGAAAGAATACTAACTAACTGTCTCAGCAAATGGCTGGTAAGGTGTCACACCACAGCACATTCCAGTTAAAAACTGCAATGCTGCCTGTAGCAGTCATAAATACATGTTTGTTTTATGAATCATACTGGAGATCACACATTAGCTAAAAACTGCAATTGCTCACTTCCACTCCTGGCCATCACCTTCACTTCTCAACAAGCAGAGACCGTTTAGAGCTGAAATCACAAATGTTGCGTTGCTGAGCACGGGAACGTGCGGCTGACGCTGGACCCAAACCCGCGTTCCCGGCGTGAGGGCGTCCCTGCTGTCACACGGTCCTGGGCGGCAGCTGCTGCTTGTACATGCCTGCCAGGGCCTTGGCCGCGCTGTAGATCATCTGGCGGCGGGACATGCCCGTGAACACAGCGTGCCAGTCCGTGCGGCTCGCGTTCAGCACGCTCTTCTCCAGCACCTCGCCCACCGTCACCAGCAGCCCCGACCACCTCAGGCTGTAGTCCTGAGGGGTCAGGCTCTTGGCCTGCGTGTGAAAATTTGACAACTGGTTACTGAAACAGTCTGGATTGGTAGATTTGCGTCTGATGTTGGATTTAAGTGGATTTTGCAAGAATCATTCTTGTATCAACAGACCTATGTGGAGAATTAAAGGGTGTGAGAAGCAAATTTGTCACAGACATATTTTATGAAAAATATGTTTGCTAGGATTTCTCTCCTGAGAAGCTGAGAGTCCTCAGAGGAAAAGAAAAACAGTAATTATCTGCTGCTGTGGAATGCAACAGGTGCATCTTTGATTGGTCTCGCGTGGTTGTTTCTAATTAATGGCCAATCACAGCTGGCTCAGACTCTTGTCAGTCACAAGATTTTATTATTATTCCATTCCTTTCTATTCCTTGCTCGCCTTCTGATGAAATCCTTTCTTCCCTTCTTTTACTATAGTTTTAATATATCATTTTCTTTTAACACAATATATATTATAAAATAATAAATCAGCCTTCTGAAACATGGAGTAAAGTTCTCATCTCTTCCATTGTCCTGGGACCCCTGTGAACACCACCACACAAATTTCAGCTATTTAGAAATTGGTGCTACTGAAAAAAGCCCCAAAGTTACTGTTTGCTCACCCAAAACAACATCCTGAGAATCAAACCCCAAACAGTTCTGGTTATAAATTCTTCATGAAAACATTTATTTTAAAAGAATTTTCAGGCCAGAGTTAACTGAAGAATGACTCATATCTGCTGTCAGGCAACATGCAGTGACTGGAGTAATTCCCAGTCTGTGCCCAAAGAAAAATAAACCACCTCCAGAAAAACTTCTTTTGGTGGTATTTCAGAACTGCACACTACTGCAGCTCATTCCATTATTTTCACTCAAATGAACCATGGTATTTTCAATATTTAAATATTCTGATTTCAGAATTGTACATCTTTGCCAAAACAGCACATTTGAAATCAGCCTTGTCTTTCAGGTGGGACTCTGTGTTAAGAGGATTAAGTCCAAGTATTGATCTGGAAAATGGGAATGCTTTGTTTTTAGGAATGAATTTTCAGAGAGTAAAGCATGCTGCCTGCTTGGTTAGTATTTCTTCTTAAATACAAGAGTAAAACTTGTGATAGATATTGCAAATATCCAAAGTGACAGATATTGCAGAATAAGACTCTTGACTAAGAAAAGCTTTACTATAAATGTCTAAAGATTAATTCATTAACATGATGCAAAAATATTCTGCAAAAATATTCATAAATAATTCATAAACATGATGCAAAAATATCCTCATTCCATAAATGAAAACATTTAAGTGTAATAACTTCCAGTAAGAACTAACATCAAAACTAAAATGAAAACTTCAGTCTTATGTCTCAGCTGTTAATTGGTAAGAAAACTGAAAAACTGGAAATATGTTCTCACCTGCTGAACATATTGCAAAGGCACTGGTGTTGCTTGGGTGAATGCTTCCAGGTGAATTCCATGAATTGGATCCTCAATAATCAGACATCCAATGTCAAACCACCTGCAGTGATGTGCAAATTGTTTTATTTCTGAGTACTGGTGAAAACCAACATGCTAAAAGTTGAATTATGAACATTTTATAAGTCCTATTACAACTACAGTAATAATTTAATAATGAAACTCATCAAACTGTTGTGGTATTTTGCAAGTGAAATTTGCATATGTCACTTTTCACCCACCCATCCATCCATCCATCCATCCATCCATCCATCCATCCATCCATCCATCCCATCCCATCCCATCCCATCCATCCATCCATCCATCCATCTCTCATAATAGCACATGAATATGCAAGTAAAACGCATAAAATACACAGAAATACAAATTTCATGAAACTTACAAATCAAAGAAAAAAAAGAGAGCTGGAGGGGTGCGTGTGTGGGCAGACATATTCCCTTGACCACAGGTATTCTGCGAGAGTTTTCATTCTATCTTTCAAAGAACATTTCTCATTAAAATAACGTCCCCTAACAATTTTAAAGAAAATTGTCTATTTATCATTCATGTTCTACATTCAGAAGATTTTTTTGGAAAGTCTAATGCTATAGCAATAATTAAAATTATTTATTCAGGGAAACATTTCTGCCTGTCTGGACCACATAAGCCTCATGGTAAGAGTTTAGTGGAGCCAGACAGGAAGAAGCAGTTCCATCATCTTTTTAGCAGGGAACAGAGCACTGGAATGCTTTGACTGGCAACTATTAAAGGCTGCTGAGAAAGCCTCATGGCTAAATATAACTTGCTTCCAATTAATAATGAAGTTGCTGGTATTTTCTTGTCTTCTAATGTTTGCATTTTTATCCATGTGATGGGCTTTTATTTATTTTTTGGACAGATACTCTCCTTTTGCTCTATTTTTCATTTAGTATTTTTAGTGAAATATAAATGAGGAATTTTCTGAAGTAAATAGGAGTAGGAAGAAGTTTTAATTTTTGTTTAGCATTTATTTCCATCTAGTCTGATTTAGACGTTTTACTGTCTTTTCAAAGAGGATTAACTATGACATATATTATTACTAGTGTGGGTAGTTACTTGAAACTCCTCTCCTTTGGACATGTACAAGCATGGTCAACACTGGAAGAAAACTATTTAAGTTTGTATTAAGAAAAACACAGCATTGTCCCTAATGTCTTGGCATTTAATTATAAAGCTGCTTCAAGAACTGCCAGTCAAACAATGTTACAAAATCAAGTTGCAAAGCATTTTGAAACAGAATTTTTGCGTCTGTGCAGTGCAAGTTAGATGCAATAATACAGTCTAAGTGAAAGGAAAACAGAAAATACATTATTTGATAAAATCGTATTGTTCTAAATGCCAAATATCTCCCAATATCTCCTCTGATACAATTTCAGAGAGAGAAGGGAGGATGCACACCCCAATGCACAAACTGTTAGCCAAATTCCAAATTTTACCACTCCTTAATTTTTTTCAGCTCACTTCACTGTGTTTTTTTACATTGTCAATCTACAAAATCTGACAAGGATTTCATTATATTAAGGTCTCAAGAAGCCTGGACAAAAAGCTGAACGTCATCACAAAAACCAAGCCTGCCAAGATACTTCAGACAAATCTTCTGCCTCCTTCTCATTCTCCTTCTTCCTCATTCTCCTTCTCATTCTCCTTATTCTTTTCTCCTTCTCATTCTCCTTCTTCCTCATTCTCCTTATCCTCTTCTCCTTCTCATTCTTTCTCCTTCTCATTCTCATTCTCCTTATTCTCATTCTCATTCTCCTTCTCCTTATTCTCTTCCTCCTTCTCCTTCTCCTTATTCTCATTCTCTTTCTCCTTTTCTCCTTCTCCTTATTCTTCTTCTTCTTATTCTCTTACTCCTTCTCATTCTCCTTATTCTCCTTAATTCTCCTCTTCTTTCTCCTTCTCCTTATTCTCCTTCTTTCTCCTTCTCTGTCCTCGTCCTTCTCCTTCTCCCTCTCCCTCCGAAACTGCCACCAGCTCCTTACAAGGAATATTCCCAAAGTGTCCCCACCCTCTTGGGACAAATGCAAGGCTCTCACTTGTCAGGAAGCAGCTCCTCGATGAAGTTTTCCACTGACACAGCAGGCTGCTTCTCGTGGATGACTCCTGTCCGGCGCAGGCTGTCTATCCTCTCCTGGGCTCCCTGAGTGGCAACACAAGCTGTTAGACAAAGCTGAGCCACAGCTTCGTGCCGTGCTTGCAGATCAACCCCAAAAGAACCCCAGAATACACTTTTCTAAATGACTCTATAGGAAAAAAACCCAACAACCCAAACTAAGGAAAGGCCAGCAATCCCAAACAGCAACACAACCTATGATAAAGCTAATTAATTTTTTTTAGGTTTTTTTGCATTCCAAGAAAAATACCCAGGGTAGCATGCCAGAAATTCCTAATCTGTGACAACAATTCCTAACCTTTGATGGTTTTAACTCTCACTTAAAGCATCAGTGTATATTTGTGTTACTTTGACATTTCTACCACTTAAAACTTCTTGGGTTTAGAGTGTTTAAGAGATTTGCTCTTTGTAAGAGCAAAGAATCCATTTGTTGTATTACATATCCAACTAACACACAGGAATTATTCCCCTGAAAACTGTTATCACTCTGAAGTGCTAACAGAAATATACAATAAACTGCAGGAGATAAATAAAGGAACACGCACATTATTTTGCTTTATTTCAATATAAAATTGCATCAGATAATACACTGCTTTAGTCTGCAAACACTGCCACAACAGTTAGGGGGAAAGCCTTCTTTTTCAGGAATTTTTGCTTACATTTAGTAAATAAAGTATGAAACAGCTGTTTTCAGGATTTTCACTCATTGGCCAGAACTGATGAAACAACCTTTGCTAACCCCTCCTCTAGGGTGGCACAGCAGTTTGCAAGGCTGCCCAGGGAATTCTTATTTTTCAAAGAGAACACATATCTGTTCAGAAAGATCAACTATTAATCAAATTGTCTTTGATCTACAGAATCAGTGGGGAGAAAAATCAATCTTGGAGACTTTTAATTTCTAACATTTCCAACATGATATGCTGGTAACATATTCAAAAAATGCCTAATATACCTGGAAGCCACAGTAATAGCCCGACATCTGCAAGATGTGATGGCAATCAGTGACAGTACAATGAAACTGACATAAATGGCATCATACACTGACATAGGTACTCTTCACTTGCTGCAAATGTGTTTGCAAGAAATCTTGAAAATATTTCAAAGAGAGCTTTAGATCTAATGATCCAAACTGAGGAAAAAACGACAAAAAACGCCAAACCCCTTAACCCATAAAATAACATGACCAATGAATCAAAAAAAAAACCCCTCAGCCTGGACAAAACAAAACAAAAAAACCCAAACAAAACAAAAAAAAAAAACACAAACAAAAAACACCTCAATGAACAAACAGTAACAAAAAACGAAAACACCAAAAAAATCCCCAAAGAAAATGTTTTCCTATCCCAGAAACTGACCTTCACTTTACAGAAAATGAGATAATTTTGGGTGAATTTCTCTTAGCTACTACTACATATCAACTTACCTTTAAGCCTGCAGCGTAGCCCACAGGCTGTGGTGCAATGTTGGACTGTGCAGCCTCTCCAGTCACAACAGCCATCCCAAAGACTTCTTGAAAAGCATCCCGAATTGCTGCAACTTTCACCTCTTTATTGGAAGTGACCACTATGTCCAGCTCTCCCCCAGTTCCTGCAAAATAATTTTGTAAAGTGATCTGTAAGAAATACATCCACGCATGGAATATTTCTCCTTCCCATGGCAGTATAGTTCAAACACAGTTCTACACCTTCTCCAGCTGTTTTTTCACTTTGTCATGCACTGGACAATAATTCTTCCATGACGCAGAAGTCACTTAAGTTAGGAACTGAAATTCAGATGAATAACTAAGGGATACAAAGGTGAAAAACAGGCAGCAGGAACTGACCTATTTTCAGGTTCAGCACCCAAAAAAAAATCATACCACTCATTCAAGATGACAATTCACAGAGCTTTAGGAAAATAACTCAAAGACATCCTTTTCCAAGGATGTTTTGGTGTCCTGTGAAGCATCAAGGAATACTGCAAACTCTCATGAATGGGTTGAAGAACACTGATGCAGGTCATAAAATCCAGTGAGCAGCTGCCAAATTACACAAGATTTAAAAGAAAGGCTCCCATTACTATTTAGCTGTCCTTGGAATGTGAACTTCAGTGTCATTTTATTGCTCTTTTTAGATTTTAAATACCTATGGAACCAAAAAGCTTGTACAGAGTTCTAAACATTTCCCATAGGGTTATATCTCCATAAAGAAGCATAAGCCTTCACTAAACTTTTTCAGAATGAAACAAAAGAACTCATGAATGAAAATCTAAAACTACCACAGAAGACTCAATCACACCTCACATCTGTCTGTCACAGCTGGATCACTTTTATTGTGCAGAAACACACAATAAAACTCATCCCTGCTGTGAGAAGCTTTCTCAAGAACAGATAAATCTTTCCTCAAATACGGAATATGACATCAGAGAGAGCTGCCTAAATAAAATACATCAACCACACAAGCTTACAGAGTTTGCAGTATTTATCCTGATTCAAGAAAAGTTCCTTCACTGATAAGGGTAAACCCAAAGCTTAAATTTTAATGAAAAAACAATTAACTTTTTGGCTCGTATTTCTCAGCAGACCTCAGTTACAGGAATCATCTTATTTTTATGAATAATCACCAGATAGGCTAGAACCTTGTAGTAAAACCTACTACTTGTGGGGTTTAAGGTAATTTTTTATAATTTTATTTATCAATTGCTTTTCTGAATGGAATTAGGTGTACAGATCACTGAACTTGGAGCAATTGTTTTAAATGCTGTGAAACTATTGGACTAAAAATAATTGAGAGTATCTTTTTTCATTGATTCCTTCTTGATATAAATCAATTTAACATAATTAAACAAGTGCTTAAAATTGACTACAGGCTTTTACTGAAGTTAGCCTCGCCTGACTGCTCAGGAACAGAAATACTGTTCAACAGCTTTTAATGAAGTTAAAAACTAATCCATAACATATCTAGCAAATTACTACCTAACAGTTTTAAGAATGGCAAATGTGCCTCATGTCTGGTTACAGAATACAGAATATGTTCTTTTGTATGATGGATCATCAAATATCAAAGCCATCTATTTTTTTCACCAGAGATACTACAGAACTGAAACAAAGATATTACATGGGTTAAAAGAAACCGTTTGTGACAAAATCTAGTCAAATGGAAACCTAAAATGTAAGAACTAGATGCACCCTGGTAAATTCAGGGGCAGAACTCTTGTATCAAGTTAAGCTCTGACACCTGAATGTGAAATTTCATTGTACCTTGTGCATTATAAACTGAAATTACAGTTCCATATTTAATTTAAGATTCCCTGCTGTCTTTTGTTGTAAAAGTACTGTTGTTGATGCTTATGAGGTGACCATTTCCTGTCTAGATAGAAATTGTCTGTTCCAGGAGTGCAGCTCAGATAACACTTTCACCATGTGCCAATGAAAACAGTTCAGCTCTTTTGAAGAAAGAGATTACAGAAATACTATTTGTTCAGATAAGGGAGAAAAAAAAAAGAAAATTTCAACCACCTCATCCAGAAGCTTTGGTAATTTCAAAATGAGGAACATGAAATTCCTTGGCATTGCAGTGATGGAGGGAGAGCAGAGAGAAGTGGGGCTGTTTTTGTAGAATACATTTCTACAAGGAAGTACAGGCTAAGTTTACAAACCTCTGCTCCTTTTTCACAACCTGAAACTACAAAAATAATGCAGTACATAAATGGCCAAGATACATACAGATACTCCCCCTTCCAGAACTTTAGAGAGTTTAGAGGTAACTACTGACTTAATTTACTCAACCTAAATCCTACAAACCAAGCATTTTATTCGTATTACTTCCTCCTCCAGATAAAGTTGTTCTGTCAATAAACACGGGGCCAAACTATCCAGGATACCAACAGATCCTGTTTCTAAAAAAAGGACAGTGATGACTGCAATAGAAACCTTAAATACACTTTGTCAAATTGTGCATAAATCAACCTTTACTGTAGCTTTGCCCTGCATCCTGCTACTCTTCTCAAATACCTTTAGAAGGCATTGCTGGCTGGCCTCACTAGTTTTATTCCCACTCCCTCCTCACTAGCCAGCTAGTGGGAGATTTTCCCTTAAATGTAAGAGAATTAACTACTACCCAATAATTAAGTCATCTTCCCCTGTCCTCTGCACTAGTACAAAAGTGCAGCAGTAGTTAGCTGGGTCACCTAAAAGGTTCAGCTGAAAAAAAAAAAATCTCAGGAAAGCAAAATAATAAAAAAATCATTTTAATGGTTTCTTATCAGTCTTAGGTGTTTCCTGACCAGCTTTTGTCATAGACAGAACAAAGTCAGTACTGGTACACCTAGGAGGGAGAACTGCTTATCAGGCTATTAGGAGAAAAAAAGCCATGCCAAAAAAAACAAAAACAAACCACCAGCCTGGACAACTGGTGCCTTTTGCTTGCTTATTTTACTCAGCTACATGTGACATGCAGTGTCCTCCAGTAACATAAGAAATGTGAGTAACGCAAAGATTTTCCTTCCTGTTCATTTTCAATCTGTAACTGAAATGCTTTTACACTTCAAGTGTACAAGTAATGGCTTTTGTAGTAGCTTCTCCAGGATTTACAGGCAATACTTGATGGTTTATCATAAACACTTACTGATATATGGAACCATGCCAGGATCCAGCGTTGTGATCATGGTCTCCACTGAATGCTTGGTTTTATCAAGAACAGACTTCACCATGGGATTCTCAGCTACACCCTAAATTTAGGCAAATATATTTCCATATTATTTTCCTGGGTTGTTTTTTTTTTTCTCCTCAAGAAATTCAAAATGTTACATATAATATAATATAACCAAAATATTAAGCTGCTCTGTAACATCTGCTGTGCATTACTCAACACAAACACTGCAGGATAACACTTGTCAGTGTATGGCTTTTCTGTTACTACCTCAGTAATGCAGAAACAGCCCTTGCAAAGCCAGGCAGTGCTTCTCCAGGTAGCATCCTGGCTGCCTAACTAACATGAAATCATTATACAGATGGTTCCTGAACACTGAGACTGCTTCCACCTGTGGAGAATGCCTTTATGTGTTCATCTGCCTAGCACAAAGAGGGTGAAATACTCCATATTTTTATCCAAATCCCAAACATTAGGTTATCGCAACAATTATGTGGAAATTAGTCTTGGAACTGCAGTGTGACTGCTCAGGCATCTTTGAAGAAACTGAAACAGTCCCATTTGATTCCAGACCATTAGTTTGTCAATTTTAGATTGACACAGTTTTCAGTATTACTGAGCTTGAAGGAAACCTGAAAGGAAGGTGTATGATTTCTTAACAACACCAGAGGAAAAAGGGTATATCAAATTACTTCAACAACAGAAACAAAGGTAAGTGTGGCAACTACTGCATGAGCTCCTCAACAGGAAATTCATGATGAATTTCTGTAAAAATTACCACAACGTGTCCCAGATTCTGGCTCACCTTTAAAAAGCACATACTCTGATGTGAGCTTACTTCATACATCATGAACTTGATGTTTCAGTATAACCAATGATTCCTCATTCTTTCACTGAAGAAATTCTCAAGCAGGGGTTACTGAACACACATAGCACATGGAATGCTTGATACTTCAACCAAAATCTTTTTACTGGAGTCAGTAATACAGACCTGCTCTATAAACAGAAATAGAACACCTTCTGGATCCTAGTGGCAGCACTAAAATGTGGATGAGATTGGCTTTTCAATTAATTTGCAATTGAAAGTTCTGGTACTCCAAGAAGGGCTAAAGAATCATGTTACAATTAAAACGTTCTCTTCTAGAACACTGCCACCTACTGCAAATATTAGGAAGAATATAAGGACTGAAAGGAAAACATTGTTACTTAAAGGAAGAAGGAAAATGTGTTTTTTATGATCATGAGAAGACATTTCTCCCTGAAAATGGCAGCACGATACTGTGCTCTCAGTGTACTGATGGGGAGTTAATCTTTCTCTTTAAGGCTGTATCACTGGAGAGACAGAGGGTTCAGTCTGCCATGTCACACACAACTTCTTCTGCCAGGTTTTCAAGCTTAAAAGGGATTGAAAACCAAAATTTTTCAAGGGCACTGGGACAATAATTTTCTTTATTCTTCCTAAGGACAGAATGTGGTGCTGCTCTTGAAGACAGCTCAGTGTTGATGTACAGCCCTCAGAGCTTCTTGCTACAATCTTCATGATGCCACTTAAATGTAGCATCTCTTACAGCTCCAGAGAGTTTACAGGCTAATGAAATTCCACTAGCTGATGTTGCTGCTTATTTCCTCTGCTTAGATGGCATCACAAGGAGAATCTGTTCTGCACTGTGCATTCCATGCCTTCTAGCAGACTAATCTTACAAAATACCTTAGATGCTTCTTCGTGATTGAAAAAATAGGTAGCTTGTCTGTCCTTGAAAAATGACAAAATATAACTAGATTGTTATAGAACAAACATGACTTGCATCCCACAGGAATCCAACTCAGTTTATTAGGAAGTTATAAATGGGATATGCAAAGCATCCAGGTAAGGTAAAACAGACTTCTCTTTTTCTACATTCTGCATAGTCTTTGTGAAGTAAAAAACACCCTCCAGGACTTAAAAGGGCTCTAGACTTTTGTCTGGTTTAAGAACGTATCCATATGGAACAGGCTCTATCACAAGTTCGTATCTCAGCAATCAAAACTAAACTAGAACACCTGCATTTGTGAATCCCCTCTCTTCTATACAGAGAAAATGTAAAAGCATAGTTTCAGCAAACAGCACTGTTAAAAACAGCCACCTTGCACATGAGGCTGGAAAAAAAAAATTACTTATAGTAGCATGCACTTAAAAGAGTGCAACAAGTCTTCCTATAGTCAGTACAAGTTGGTGATTCCTCATGAAGGCAGCAGAAAAACCCCCTACCTTTATAAACCCCCAGATTCCTCCAGCAGGTGCTCCACTCTGGGCAGCAGACACCCTGGGATCTTCATGCTCCTCGGGAAAAGTGATTGCAGAACCAGCCCCAGGAGACAAAGATGAAGAGAAAGTTGCCTGTTGAGTAATGGGGTCTGCCAAAACACCTGTGAGAGAGAAATATAAAACACAAGGCTTTAATTTGTTATATTGAAGCAACATGCAATTGTTTAAGAGGAAAATAGCAGGAAGAATAAAACAATTCCAGGCAAATTAATCTCATTTCTTGGAGGCACAAGAACAATTCTGCTTGTCAAAGGCTAGCAGATCTAATGAATGCAATCATATCTGCTAAGAAAATTGAGACTGCTTGCACATTAAGTACAAAGTTAAACAATTATTCTTTCTCTTATCACACTAATTTAAAAGCTGTTCTTTTTACTGTATTCAGATTTTCAGAATAAACTCTCAGTAAAGAGAGGGACAAGTGTTAGTCACTGAACAAAGGCACAGGAATGTTTTCATACAATAGGAAAAGTAAATTTTCTAACACCAAGTGCTGGAAATCAATAGTAGTAGAAAAAGGACGGAAGCTTTACATACTTTGAAAACAAAAGAAACTAAAACAGTAGAAAAATAAAGTCAGAGCCTTTGCCCCATTACTCAAGCTTATTTTAACAGATTTTCCAACACTAGCCTTAACTGAGAGTTATTTTTATTTTATGCTGCACAACTGAGAGCTGTTTTTAAACATCCTCCTAATACAGACTACTTAAAAGAGATATCACCAGTAATAATAAAAGCTTGGCCCAACTGCAGCTGAGGAGAGAAGTTTCCACTCCACAAGCTGAAAATGACATCAGTTCAGCAACCACAGCAACTGCCTGCATGGAAGGCATGTACTATTATGTATTTTTAGCTATCCCAATGCAATTTTGTGGCTGCAAACAAAAAAAAATACCGAAGCTGGCGTCATGTGACAGCTTGTCAAGAGACAGATTTTCAGAACAAAACCCTGAAAATTATGAGTTTATTGTCATTCTGGAGAAACAGGTGGGACAAAATGGTCTTCAAGGCCTTTTCCACCCAAACCATTCTGGGATTGTACCAGTATTAAAACACAAGTGATTATTCAGGTTTACTACTATCCCCTTTAAATCTGTTTTAACTCCCTTCTATGCTGCTCATCTAACTATGGTCTAAAATAAAAGGTATTATTTCCCTAGCCTTGCATCCTTAAAAACTACAAGTGCATCCACTTCCTACAATAGCTTCAAGAATAAAAAAAAAGTTGAGGGTGGCTCTCTGAGCTGAAGAAAAGCTGGCCTTTGGTGTGCAAGGTAACAAAAATAAAAGTCTTCAAACAAAAGATTTTCCTGTGAACCTGAATGCCACCATAACTTAAAGCAGATGCTGTCCTGGACCGTGAGTGTATTTTAAAAGCGATTATGCCTTCTTTTGAGTAGAGCTAATTAATTAAGAGTATTATCCCTTCTAAGTACAACTAATTAATTAAGTATAATAAGCAACCAAGGAGATCCTCAGCAATAAACAGAGTTACCTGTGACTGGAGGTGCAGAGAATGAAGGCATCAGTGGGCTCTGAGGTGCTCGGCCAGCGTGACCTCTGGTGATATCATAGGTGGAAGAAATGGAAAACCCTGAAATGGGGGGACCAGTGGGAGGTGCAGCAAGGCCAGGGCCAGCAGCAGAGCTCAGAGGAGGAGGAGCAGCAGAGAACTGGGACACGGGGGTGCTGAAGGCTGCAGGGGCAGCAGGGGGTGCGACAGGGCTCTGGGGCGGTGCAATTGTAGAAACGGTGGCAGAAGGCACAAGTGGAAGAGAGGCCGAGGTCATCATGGGCGGAGGAGCTGGGGACACTCCAGCTGGCAAGGGGGGTGAGTAGGCAGGAGAAGATGGCATGCTTGGTGTGGCAAGGGGGCTGGAAAAAGCTACAAAAAATACGGGGAAAAAAAAAGAGAGAAAAAAAAATTAGAAGCCTTAATCTCAGAGATTCAGTTATATATTTTGTTCAGACACTTCAGTTATATATTTTGTTCACGTATATATATTGTTCAGACACTTCACAAATAATTTTTAACCAGTCAGGCTTTTTTTTTTCTTTTGAAGTGAATTTGAAACTTCTGCCTGAGTTTTCACACAGCTCCAATGGCACTTAATCCCTGGTGACAGCATCTTGTAGGACACATCTCTTCCTGCATGACCCTACTCGTCATTAGCTTAAAAAGACAGGTCAGCATTTGACTACTGAATTTACAGCAGTTGAAAGCTGCCTCAGAAATTTCAAGCTAGCTCTGTTATTCCTGAGGGACTGCTGCACCAGCTGAGGATGCAGGAAATGCTCCTCCTCAGGAATAAAACACACACTCCTAATATCTGATTTAGAGGTGGGGCACTGGAAAATGGACTGAACCTCAGGCAGCTCTCTCTTCTCTGGCACTCATCTCCCTGATCCCTCTTTCCCTATTTCAGCTGATCCTTGGATAAGCCAATTTTCCTGCCTATAGCAAATCAAGCCAGAAAATGAGGTCAGAAAAACAGAAATTGCCTTTTTTGATGGCAGTAACATGCTAAATCAGCTTAAGCATCTCACTGGCCTCACCCTAAACAGCACAGTCAAATGATATGCAAATCACACTAATGCCATGGTCTTGAAACTTGGTCACACACACACACCAATAAAAAAAGAAAAAAAAAAAAAGAGCATCCATTCCCCCATGTAAAATCTACTTATATATTGTTTACATGTACCACTGTTCATTATGTCATATATATTACAAAACATTCACAACAAAAATTTTAAAATTATGAGATAAAGACAAATGAAAAAAATATTGTCAAGTGTACAAAATATTTTCTCTTTGCACTGGAAATGGTTTTGATAATTTACTATCAATATAATAATATAGTTCTTTAATAATGGTTAACATACTATATAACACAATCATTGGCAGTAACTTTCTAGGTTGAGCAGTGCAACTGAAGAACCTCAGCAATTTTTACAGCTTGGTTTAACACCTCATGGTGTGCAGGAATTTAAAGGTCTGGTTCTACATTCAGACTATTCTGATGCTTGGGTTTAAGGGTTGAAAAAAACACCTTACAGAGATCCACATGGAGGAATTGCTTTGTTGGCTTTGTTTGCTGTACCATGCTATTCATCTCCCACTTACACCCATAAACCATGCATTTCCTTGGAATTTAGCTGGCAAGTTTTCATCTTCCCCTTGGAAGATGAACATGTTGCATTTTTGTATTTTAATTTTATTTTTAATTTTATAAATTTTAAAAAATTTTTCATTTTTATTTTGAGTGTGTTCAAATCCCACAGAAACAGTTTGGAAGATGTTCACACAGGTCAGGAAATTCTCTTTGCAGGCTGATGTCTACAGATCTGACAGTTTTTATGCAACACTTGCATTGGTTTTGGCTGCAGGAATGAATAATGATGGAAGATATTTCCAAATATCAGTTTTGGAAATGGTTTCTCAGAAACATGACATTCTTATAAAAGTACTTCCTGCATCACTGCTTGTTGAAATGGCACCTTTACCTGGATGGGACAAGTTATGAGTGCATTTTTTTTTAATAATATCGACCAGGCAGTAGTTGAAAATATCAACTAGTCTCAGCAAACCTGAGACTTTTTGTTTAAAAAAGTTCATGTCCACATTAATTTCAACAATTCTTTTAACAGACCTTGCCACTGGTGGCCAGCAAACCTCTGCCCCATAAAAAAAAATTAGATCTTTCATGGTTTCTCGCTGTATAAGTAGAAAATACTGCCAAAGACGTACTATTTAAAGACCATTTCTATAAAATTAACTTTATTGATGACATCCTGTACCACACTTCATGCACTTCTGGCTCTGGTTTCTTTGCTTGTGTATGAATGAGGCAGTGAGTACATTTCATGTGTGGTAACATCTCTGCAAGCCTACTCCAGAATCCATTTTCATCCTACCTAAAAGCAACTGCACCATCATAGGTTACATTTCCACAGTTTTAATTTTAAAAAATTGCTTTTATTATACAACTAATTTAGTGCTATAGGCTGAGATCTTGTGAGAATATTCCTCCTTTAGCATCTGACAAAACATACTGCACAAGTCTGATTTAACAATGTCACATCTGCCAAAAAATTCAGTATCCAGTATTCAAATGTGGTGTTCGGAATCTTGAGAAAAATCAGAAAAATCACTGTGATTACCCCTCACAAGTGAGACCTTAAAGCACCTTTCCAGTACCTAAAGGGGCTGCAAGAGAGCTGGAGGGACTTTGTACAAAGAGGTGGAGTGACAGGACAGGGGGAATGGCGTTAAACTGGATTATTTAGGGCAGTTATTAACAAGAATTGTTCCCTGGCAGGTGGGCAGGGGCTGGGATGGAATTCCCAGAGCAGCTGGGGCTGCCCCTGCATCCCTGGCACTGCCCGAGGCCGGGCTGGACACTGGGACAGTGGGAGGGGTCCCTGCCATGGCACAGGTGGGACAAAATGGTCTTCAAGGTCTTTTCCACCCAAACCGTTCTAGGATTGTACCAGTATTAAAACACAAGTGATTATTCAGGTTTACCACTATCCCCTGTAAATCTGTTTTAACTCCCTTCTATGCTGCTCATCTAACTATGGTCTAAAATAAAAGGTATTATTTCCCTAGCCTTGCATCCTTAAAAACTACAAGTGCATCCACATCACTTCCTACAAGACTTTCAAAAATATATAAAAAAAAAAAGCTAAAATTATTCTGTGCAATACCAGATGCATTACAGATAAGGAGCCCACTTCCATGATTAAGAAACAATTTAAATGCTTCCAATTATCCTGGAGAAGAGAACTGTGATTATGCTGATTGCAGCTGGTTCTGTAGTGCTTCAAAAGCCTGAGTAAAGGTTTGTTATTTATTGTCATCACCTAAAGTGACAGGCGCGGCAGCAGCAGCAGCGTCCCCGGCTGCGCTCGGAGGGGGCGTGCCAGGCGGAGTCGTCTCTATGCCACTCTCTTCCATCATCTTCCTTCAGCTACAAAAAGCTGTGAGGGGGAAAAAAACACATAAAGTGTCTTCAGAAATAAGGGAGAAGATTTTAAATTCAAACACAAAGGCCACAGCGCAGTTATTTACGTTGCTGAACAGAGCAGGTAATTCAAATACCAACTCTAGGAAAAAAAAAAAGAAAAACACTGACTTATCTCAAGTACAAATTCATCCAGTTTGTCCCCCTTCTCCTATATCTTCCCTTTATTTTTAGCACTTTGATTATACCTCAAACTCCCAGACTCGTTCTAAAATTCTTACTGTGCCTGTCCAGCTACTGCTTCCAAAATATACTGGTGGTACTTGGAAGCAAAATCATACAGAAATAATTACACATCATAAACCCCATACCCCATTGCAAGAAAAACTTAACTACAGGGAACAATTCTGCTGCATTGTTGAGCTGTAATAATGCAAACCACGACCTATTAATTCCAGCATGATTAAAATTACACTGACACCAAGTTTTCCAGTATAGCCAATTCCTGTAAAATCCATACACCACACTTCTCTATTGATGTTAACAGAAGTGAAGTAATTGAAGGCTTTGGTTTTTATTTAGAAGACCAGAAGAATCTTTTGGCATATTTGAATAAACCTTTAAGATGTACTACTTCTAAAAAAAATTAACAGTATGAATGTAAAAGGTCTTAGAAAAGTGGAAAAATTACAATTTTCATGAACACCAGGAGATTTTCTATGCTTCATTGCAGCAGCAGCTTACAAAAAGTCCTGCTTCTTCACAAGCCTGGTAAATTACCTGTACCTCCTTGAGGCAGCAGTCCTTAAGGAACTTTCACTGAAATGAAAGTCTTGTATAAAGTAATTATCTATATAAAAAACAGATAGGCTGAAGACATTTTCCACCACATCCATTACATCAGTGGCTACTGAAGACTGCCAGCATATTCCCTTTCAGAATTCAAAGGCGTAGATAATATGTTGAATAAAAATTCTGCACATATATATAAAAAAGAGCTCCACTTACAAAGGCACAGGGGCTTTCCTCTGTTTAAAAAACAAAAGTAAAAATTCCTCATTCTCTCATCGTTGTTTCAAAGGTACATACAACTCTCAGTTTAATGTGAAGGAAAAATTACTATTATTACCAAACTGAAAAATCCAGAGAGCAGGACATCAATGTCAGTCTTGACAAGTGCAGGAAGAGTTCCCAAAACAAATGAGAGCATCAAAATCACACAGCAGAAACCACAGACCCTCTGTCAAAGTAGTATGATCTGCATTAAGTGATTCAGGATTAAATGCTTCAGCCCAGCCATGGAAAGCAAGTCAACGTGGCTTATGTGCAGCACTCCTCAACAAATTCTTATGACAGACAGATTTTGGGTTCTGAGCAACTCTAATTCACTAACAGGCTTCTCTTCAGACGGGATGAAAGGGTCAGTAGCTGCCTGGTGGGGAACAGACTGTCCTTGCAAAGCACTTCTCATCATCCCATAAAAAAGAAATGCACATGCTTCCATTTAACTTTACTAAGGGCAGGAACTTGCAATTTATGATTTTTGTCTTTTAATCAGTCCACAGGAGTTTACATTCCTCTGCACAGAGGTATTTCTTAAGTTATTCTTCCAGTTATACACTGCAAAGGATGAAAGAATTTTCCACTGTGCAATTAAAGTACTCACTGACCAAAACCTAGAAACATTTTTTTGAGGCTCTTCCAATCTGCTGCTTGATTTCACCCAATTCCATGATTAAAAGCTGGTGAGAGGTGCTTACTACTTAAAATAAATTCTGTGGCCATGCAGAATTACTGGTAAAGTTCCACAGAGCAACCTTCCAAAAACTCTGTGCAAGGATTTTTCAAATTTTCAGAAATCTATTACAGTGGTGGTGCTGGGGGGTGGGAGAAGGAGCAACTCCCCAAAAGGCAACCTGACGTCCAGAAAAATCAGGAATTAGTAGAAATATAAATAACTCTGTAGCTTTTTTTTTTTGCTATTAACTTCACAATAGGAAAGATTAAGGACAAAAATAATAATTCCAAATGTGCAAAAAATCATGTCAGCTGCTGAAATATGATAAAAATCCCATATGGATCTGACTTCAACCATGTCTTGACTAATATAGAGCCTGCACAAACAACAGCTTTCTGTACACTGATTTTTCAACACGATCCACCTGTAGTTTGCAGGTACTGCATTATGAAAAAAGTAAATAATTTAAAGAAAAAAAAAAATAAGGGCAAAGACCAGACACAGGAATAGGCAAAAGGAAAGCAGAAAGCACAAAGGGTAACTTAAAGCTAATAGCTCACAATGTTGAAATAACCCAGCACCACAGATTATTGAAATGACCCTACAGGATATTTATGAACATAACTGGCATACCCAAACCCAGCAGTGTGAGAGGAATGGGTGGAAGGAGAAAACCATGGGAAAAAGGACCCAAGAAATCCATTAGCAGTGTTCAGTTCTCAACGAAAATCCCAGAGGGGGTTCCCAACTTCCCTCATGGGAGATGCAGGGAAAAAGTTTCCCAGCTGGACGAGCCTGCAATTCCTTAAGGACTGTCTTTTCAGTGACTTGAGAAAAAAAACCCAAATCTATAATAACTACATAATCCAAGCCACAAACACACAATTTGCAACAGGGAGCACCTTGAAACTCAGCCTAACTTCTCAAGGAACTGACTTTTGTGCCTTCTTGCACAAACTAGAACATTTTGGTTTACTAAACTGAAGAGGCAAAAGAGAAACCCAGAGACGGGGAAAGTGAAGCACACGGAATTTAGGTGAAAACAATTTCAGTACTGCCATCTAGTGATCCGTGACCAGAAACTGCAAATTCGATAACGCCACGTCTTCCTAGAAGGAAATCCTGGTTTGTTTTTATATGGAAATGAGAAAGTGGGGATATGGTGATGAGAAATACAGGAAAAATGTATTTATAGTGATCAGTCATCCTTAAAACAAACTCTTTAGGAAGCAGAAGCATGAATTTTGTTTGACCAATTATTTAAAAAATACCCTACCTTTTCAGTACAATGAAGACACTACAAGGATGATGATAAATCCTCATATTACACAAAGGAATTACAGTACACCCACAAAGTCTGTCTCTATAACTATTTCTACTGATTGTCACCAGCTGAATTTCATCCATTAGTCTAAAACAAAATCCCAGCCATTAACCTAATTCTCAAACTAGGTAATTAGGCTGTGTATAGTGAACACAAAATCAGACTACAACTCTGACTGAAATTTTTCACAGGGCTTGTGCTAAAAGCAGGAAGTAAATAATTTGATTTAGAGACTAGAATGGCAAGTTATTAATCTTTTCACTTTATTTTAATAGAAAGTAATTGCATTTGTGCTAATATTTTGCAATCATCTTAACGACTTAACCACACTTCAAAAGCATTCTTCACGGTATTACTCTAAAATACAGACATTCACAGCTAATGATAAGATTACCTACAAATGGGAGATTACCAAATTTCATGTGGATAAAAACATATCATCTAGAATCAGCTATACTTCAGAGTTTATAATGAGATGTATTTTCAGTCATCTTTAATTGATCCCTTCTTCTGTTTCAGTAAGTGCTCCTGCTAATAAAAAAGCAAAAATCCCAAACAAAAACAAAAAACAAACGCCCTCAAAACCCACAAAAATAAACCACAATATATTTAGGCACACTAAGAGAGGAAACTGCTCTCTAAATAGAGCCTAAAATGAAACATAACCACTAAGCTGGAACACTAAATTGAAATGTCACTAAACGTTTTGACTTTAATCACACTAGGCATAACTTTTAATTAAGTTTTCACATGCTGCAGGCACTACTAGTCGCTGAGCACACGCTGACAACTGCACAGAATGAGGTGCAACTAACACCAAACCAATGGCAACACTCTTCAAAAAATGAAACCAAACCAGAACTGGACCTTGAGTACATTTAAAACTTTCATCTGAAAAGTTCCTCGTGGTTGGTTTTTTTTTGGTTTTGTTTTTTTTTCTCACTTTAGAAAGGGAGAGCACTAAGGAGATCACTTTTTTCTGTGCAAAGATAGTGCACAAAGAGGCCATCAGTTTAATCACCTCGTGTGAACAACTTGTTCCAAAGTCCAAAGTCTTAAAGAGAGGCGATCAGGAGAGGGGATAAACAACACAAGAAAAACCCCCGACAGACCAACCCCCCCCAGAACTCTCCTATACCTGATTTCTGAGACTTTGGGCTCTTTACTGATGTCATACCTCGAACAACGTGACTGGGTGTGAGGCGATCCCTTGACTGGAAACTGAGGTGGCAAATATCTTCACGATTAAGGCCTTAGAGGAGGAAACTGAAGCTAAGTCAACTTTCCTCTCAATTCACAGTGAAGCTGATTGCACCACGTAAACAGTACTGTGCACTTATTATTTTGGGGCTCTGTTCAAGTTGCGCTTCCTCCAAGTTAACATGGGCACTTCAAAGACGTGACATAAGCTAGAAAATCCACAAATGAAATAACTGTGCAATTTGCTAGTTTACATGTTTCGTGGTATAGCTTAATGCAGAATCCGATGTATTGAACTATCAGTAAAGAGTGAAAAACATTCACACTCAAAGACAGTAGGTTTAGGTCAGGTATTAGGAAGAAATCCTTGACTGTGAGGGTGGTGAGGCGCCAGCACACAGTGCCCAGAGAAGCTGAGGCTTCCACTGGATCCCTGGCAGTGTCCGAGGCCAGGCTGGACAGGGCTTGGAGTAACCTGGGATAGTGGAAAGTGTCCCTGCCCATGGAAGGGGATGGAACAAATTTATCTTCAAGGCCCCTTCCAACCCAAACCATTCTGTGATTCCATATTCACCACATAAATTATGTTAACCGCAGCACCCGCATAACTTTTTCACCTTAAAAGAAACCCCAAAGAAGCCTTTTCACCAGTGTGCATGAGAACTAACACACACCAGGACAGCTGGAAACATCAGGCATGACAGCAAGGGCTGTTGGCCTTCCCTTGTCACTGATGCTGGTAGAATCCACAGACACATACACCCAGCAAGCTCCATTTTCCCAAAGGCTGCCTGACTTCATCAGACTCATTAAAATGTCAATTATTTCACATTTTCACGCCACTGCCAACCCTCAGGATTTGCAGCAAACTACACCCCCCTTCCTCCTCCCTTTGCTGTCAAATATTTCAGTGTCACAAAACCCTCACAAAACCTCACACACCAGTGATGGCTGCAGCAGAACTATGTCTTGAACTGCACAGCACCGTGAAATAACAGCACCAAAGAAACAGCCAGACCCAGCCCATTCCAACAGCCCGCTCCCATCATTTTTCCAGGGTATGGATATCACAGGGCATGATGCAACAGCTCCAGCACTTACAGAGCTACTCTCCCAAAAGAAATAATGCGCGGGTTTTTATGCCATAATAAAACGAAATAAATCATACAAAGAGCAAATTATGTCTCCAGACACACCACAATGAAGCAGTAAGGCTCCTGAAGCACCACTTCCCTCAGGCATTAACAAAAGTGAGGATGAACCCGCAGGCGTTTTACCAGGACCAGCATTCCCATTCCCCGCTGCGGGGCTGGAATTCGGTGGCCCGAGGCTCCGAACAACCCGGCACCCACACTCTCCACGCAGGAGGAAACCCGGCCTGAGGCAGGAGCAGGACGGCACCGGCGACCCAAGGAATCCCCGGGATAAATCGCACCGGGAATTCTGCGCAGTGCTGTTCCCCGACCCTCACCTCACAGCGAGCCTCAGCGCTGGCAGCTCTCGGAGCACAGGAGCCGCCGCAGCCCTGCAAGGACGCGCCGGGTCAGAACACGAGGAACGAACCCCGCACCTCCCGCAGCCGCTCCGGGCCCCGGCACCGCCCGGCCCAGCCCTCCGGCCGCTCCTCCCCGCCGCCGGGAACCACGGGTCCACAACGCGGCGCCTCCTCCGGCCGCCAAAAGCGCCCTCACCGAGACAGATCCCCCCGTCCCGTGTTGTCTCTTCCCGGCCGTTCCCGTCCCAGAGATACACGGAAGGAGGCCGCAGCCGGCGCCACCTTGGACTTCAACTCCCAGCATTCTGCGCGCCGCCGGCCCCGCGCCATGCCACGTCTCTTATGGCCGGGTCCAACGGCCCCTCGCGGGGGGGTCGCACCCCCGTCTTGCGCCCTCAGCTTGGTTCGCTCCGCTCGCATATAAAACCGGCGGGGCGGGCGTGATCTCGGCAGCGCCACGTTGGCGGCGTGAGGAAGCGGGTGTGGGCGGATTGTGGGTCTGAATTACGTAGTGCCTTTAGAGCTTAGCCTTACAAGGACGGCCTTGAGACGTAATCGGGCATCCTGTGTAGATCACTAGTTGTAGAGATTTGAAGTACGTCTCCTTTGAAGTGATTTAGGTTCACAGAGCGAATTAGGGTGGGAAAGGCTTCTGAGGTTATGGAGTCGACCCTGTGACCAGCTCCCTCTGCCTCTCTTGGGGCTCCGTTCCGTTCCCAGCTCCGTTCCTTTCCCTGACCACGCTGCAGCCCCTCCGTTGCCCGTGTGAGGGCCCGGAGGTGCCGCAGCCCTCGAGGTGTGGCCTCAGCAGGGACGGGCCCTGCCCCGGTCCTGCTACCTCCCCACGGCCGGCACAGCCCCGGGGCCATCGGCCTCTCGGACCCCGGGGCACCAGCAGCACTATGGGGCTGAATAAGCCCCCCTGATGTCTCATCCCTGCTTACAAAAGAAGAAAAAAGTTACATTATTAATTAAGCCTTGCAGGCTTAACACTCCATTAGGGTCCTATTGCAGCTAATGCAGGAATTTGGAGTGTATCTCAGTTAAAGCCTGAAAAATAAGACTCAACAGATACACTTCCCGTTGAATCTGCATATGATACTAAGGGAAATTCAGCAAAGCCAAGTACTTTTAAATTAGACATATTTCAATATTTTTTTCAGGTGATTTTCTTTTCTTGTGGTATCTGCACTTCCCAGTAGAATTTAAAGTTTGAGAAATAGGAAGAAATTTAAGTGAGGAACAAAGCTGATGATTTCTTGTGCCCTCTTGACTTTCCCAAAACTGTGCTATTCCAGTGACAAAAAATGTCCTCAGCTATGATGGTGTTTTACATTTTGCTGGTAAAACAGCAGAGTATGTTAGAATCCAGAGCCTGCAATACACCCTTAAAGCTGTATCCTGATGGAGAATACATTTGTACACTCTCTCAGAGAGAAATACCCAGCAAAATACCGTCAGGATTCTTATGTTCAAATGGTTTATCAGTTGAAGTGTGCAGCTCTTGAATATACACCCAGATGTAGTTATTAATTTAGCATTCATTGTTAGAGGGCTGCTGTGAGTGAAGTGCCTTTAGAGTCGGTGTACTCTCATGCTGTGTGTGCCTGGAAATGTCTGCTGAAACAAACAGGAGTCTTTTGTTCCTCTAGACTGTGGTAAAACAAGCTAGTTGGAAGCACCCATTGGAAGGAACAAGACCAAGGGCGTTAACCAAGAGAATAGAGATAAGCAGGGGATATTTGCAGCTAGAGAAGCAGAAGGAATACATGCCTTCAGTTTTTTTGTAACTGTTTGCCAAATATGTTGATGCACGTTGCTTTGTGTCAATGGGAAGGATGGGCTATTTAATTGTGACCAATGATTTAATGGTATGCTTTGTTAAGGAGTACATAAAAAGAAAACACGCAGCAATAATTTAAAAATGCTGGAGAAACAAGAATGTGAAAAACGCCAATCACTTGTTCCTAAAATTTTTAAAAGTTTAATAGTAGTAAAATGGTTAAAAAAATAGTAACACAATTAGAGTAATAACAATTTGGACAAATTGAATTAAGACAATGCAAGACAATAAAAGCAAAGAGTTACAGACGCCCGGGTTCCTTTTTCTGGGCATCACGAGCCTGAAAAAGGACACCCGTTAACAAAGGATTAACCCTTAAGAACAATAGCCAGTTGCATATTCATACACTTCATACATGATGCATAAATTTAATTCAAACACAGGATTCCGTCTGGTCTTCATCAGCTTCTTCCCTCTAATCGTAACAGTGCCTTCGAGGTGGGAAGAAGTTAGTTTCTTCCAATAAGAAGGCCATAAATTTTTTTTCTCTGAAAGATTTAGGTGTCCTGTGGCTGCTATCTCACTGCAAGTCCTTTCTTTTAAACAAAGCATCTTACATAGCATAGTTTATATTTTAACAATTTTTATAACCTAAAACTATATTAACACAGTACTTCAGAAAACTAATTCAGCATTATTTTCTAACACAACACGTATAATGCTCGTTTTAATATTTGTAAAAAGACAATCATAAAATACATGCATTTTTCACAAAGAATTAAAAGGGAGTGTAAGTGATGAACAAAAGCTGAAGCTTTTCTGTGATCGCTCACTTTCCCAAAAACTCTGTTACTCCAGTGACAAAAAACATCCTCAGCCTTGATGCGGGGGAAGAGGACAGGGAAAAGGCGGGATCAGGGGGTAGTGGGGGAAGGAAAGGATTCTGGGGAGGAGAGACCTCTGCCATCTTGTGGCACTTCTCTGGAATGTGCGAGAGTGGGTTTTGGGGAATAAAGCAACTTTGAACATTCTCAGGATTAGCTGTGGGGAAAAAGGGATTGGGAAAAGGTTTAGGGACAGGTTCCCTGACAGTGTGGCCACCACTGTCAGGGTGAAGGTACCGAGGGGACTGGGGGGAGCCAGGGAGATGGTAGCAACCCTGTGTTTGCTGTGGATGGGTTGCTCTCCCTTGTCCACCCGATGTAGGGGAAACGGGTAGAAAAAGAAGGCAGGGATGGGGGTTGAGGGAGAACTGGGGACCACGGTGTCAGACATTTTTTGTTTTCCCACTCACAATTTGTGCCACTGGTCTTTACAATCTTAATAATCAAAAGAACCTCATATATCCTTCCTTTACAGTAGGGTTCCTCCTTTTTCTGCTTTCCGTTAACAAACATCCTACAGTCCTCCAGAAATTCTCATCACTAACCTCTTTGGCCATTATTTGTGGGAACTTAAAAAACATCCAACGAACAAACCCCTTAGCCAAACTTTTGGGAAATTTTTCACCCCCCTTCCTCAGGAACCCCACAACTTGGAGATAAACCTCTCTCTGATGGGTGGACAGCCACGTACCCATGCTGCTGACCAAACTAACCCCCCCCCGCTCACTGCTGGAAACTAAGGAAAATAAACTGGAAAAGGGTCCCGAAAGCCGTCGGTGGCAAGCCCCATGTGCTGCGCGTGGTGCATTCCCTCACCCCCGGGGGCGTGGTTGCCTGTGGAGAGCCCCCCTAGTCGGGTCCGTCCCAACACCACCAGGGAAACTCACCCAGCCGTCGACCTCAGGAGAAAAAGCAGCAGTGAGGGTCCTAAGTCCTGAAGGAGTCCTTTCTTGCTGCAAGAAAGGGGTCATCCTCTCCCGCTGCAGGAAAGGGTTGCGCTTCCGTCCCTGGGAGCACCACTGGACAACAGTCGGCATGCTCACACATGGGCGCTGGTGCTGCCAAGAACCAAATCCAAAGGGCTGATGCCCACAGGAACAGTTCAAATCCAGAGGGCTTCCTGCCATGCAGCAATGTCCTTAGGAAGCGGTGTCCTACACAGTGCCAGCGGTAGAAGAACTGACAGAAGTAGCCCCATGTTAAATCCAGTGACAGAAAACATCCTCAGCATTGATGGCATTTTCTGACTTGATTAGAAAGCAGCAGAGTATATGAGAACTGAAGAGGTTCTCAGTACATCTGGCTGGGAGGGAGCAAGGAATTGGGGCACCTGGAAATGTCTCCAGGGCTCTCTGCTCATGTGCCACACTGGGAGGACTGAGCCTTGTTCTTTGCCCCCAGCCCTGGGAACCATGCTCTGTGCAGTTCACACAGGCAGGGCAAGCCAGCAGAGTTGCAGCCACGCTCCTGGTGTGGTTGAACGTAGCTCGTCTTTGCTCCTGCTCAGAGTACTCAGATGCTTTGCAGTGTTGCGTTGCTGGGATTCTTCCTAGTCCCTTCATTTCAACCCGGGCCCTTTTCTGTATTGTGCCAAAGCCAAGTGAGGCACATTATGAGCACATCTGGCTGGGAGACAGCAGGAACCTGGAGCACCTGGAAATGTCCCCAGAGCCACTCTGGGTTTCTGCCACCCTGAGAGGACTGAGCCCTGTTCTTTGCCCCCAGGGCTGGGACCCATGCTCTGTGCAGTTCACACAGGCAGGGCAGGCCAGCAGAGTTGCAGCCATGCTCCTCGTGTGGTTGAACACAGCTTGTCTTGGGTCCTGCTCCTGCTCAGAGTACTCAGATGCTTTGCAGTGTTGCGTTGCTGGGATTCTTCCTAGTCCCTTCATTTCAACCTGAGCCTTTTCTGCACTACGCCAAAGCCAAGTGAGGCACATTATGAGCACATCTGGCTGGGAGACAGCAGGAACCTGGAGCACCTGGAAATGTCCCCAGAGCCACTCTGGGTTTCTGCCACCCTGAGAGGACTGAGCCCTGTTCTTTGCCCCCAGGGCTGGGACCCATGCTCTGTGCAGTTCACACAGGCAGGGCAAGTCAGCAGAGTTGCAGCCACGCTCCTGGTGTGGTTGAACACAGCTTGTCTTGGGTCCTGCTTAGACAGAGTACTCTGATGCTTTGCAGTGTTGCGTTGCTGGGATTCTTCTTAGTCCTTCCATTTCAACCTGAGCGCTTTTCTGTGCTGCGCCAGCCCAAGTGAGGCACACTCTGAGCTCTTCACACCAAGTGGACCCTGCGCTGCTCACACACCAGGTGATGCCCATGCTGACCATGGGTGCATTAGCTGGGAAATCCTAACCAAAATGACTACATGGAGATATTCCTGGCCCTCCTGCATTGTTCGCCAGTGTCTCTCCCGAGTGTGTGATCAGAGTCACCCCAGCTTGCTCTGGCACTCTAGGCAGTGTGGTACACTCCTGTTCTTCAGGAAGGGGTTTTGGGCACTGAAGCGACCTTGAACTTTTTCGGACTCAGCAACTGGGAAAAAGGGATTGGAAGGAGGGTTAGGAGCAGGTTCCCCGACGAGGGGACTGGGGTAAGTAGGGAGACGGTAGCAGCCCTGCGTCTGCTCTGGACGCATTGCTTCCCCCCCTCCACCCGGTGTAGGGGAAGTGGGAACAGGGAAAGAAGGCAGGGACAGGGGTTGAGGGAAGAACTGGGGAGCTTGCCACAGGACATTTTCCACTTTCCTGTTTACGAATCGCAGCATCATTTTTTACAACTTTGATAATTAAAAGAAACAGCTGCATGTACCCTTCTCTGACAGTAGGATCATTTTTCTTGGTACTTTAAGTTAATTCACAACTCACTGCCTTCCAGAAACTCTTCTTCTTTGACCTCTTTAGCGGTCAGTTGCGGAAACTTAGAAAATATCGATCGGTCAAAGCTTTTAACTAAACCTTTGGAAAACCATTCAACCCCCTCCTGCAGGAATCCCACAACTTGGAAATACACCTCCTTCTGCTGAGAAGACAGCCTGTTACCCATGCTGCCAACTCAGAATATTTCCACCCATTTGCTGCTGGAAACGGAGAACCTAAAACTTTGAAAAGGGTCCCAAAAGCCGCGGCGGCAACTGCTCATGCTGCGTGTCCCATCCGCTGGGATCAACAATCGCCTAAAGGGAGCCCCCCCAGCTGGGTACATCCCAGCGCCACCAGGGGAAAACTCACCAAACCTCTGACTTCAGGAAAAAAACCAAAGGAGCAGTCCCCAGTCCAGGAAGGCATCCTCTTATCTGCCCGCTGCAAGAAAGGGATGCACCCTCGCTCCCCTGGGAGAACCGCTGGACGTAAATCGGCGTGCTCCCACGGGGTTGTTGGTGCTGCCAGGAACCAATAATTCCACAAGGGCCCATGCCCACAGGACAGGTCCAGCGCCATTAGGTGGTTCCCTCCTGAGCCGTGATGCTTTCAAAGCCACATCACGTTCAGCGCCAAAGGTGGAGGGCTCAGCCAAAGCTGCCACACAGAGTACTCAGATGCTTTGCAGTGTTGCGTTGCTGGGATTCTTTCTCGTCTCTTCACTTCAACCTGAGTCCTTTTCTGCATTGTGCTAAACCCAAGTGAGGCACGCTGTGAGTTGTTCACACGAAGTGGACACTGTGCTGCTCACAAAACCCAGGTGATGGCTGTGCTGACCACTGGTGCACTGGCCAGGAAATCCTAACCAAAACTGATGGAGAAACCATGGAGATATTCCTGGCATCTTGCATCTGCTCAACTTCATCCTGGTCAAGTTGAAATATCAAGTTGAAATAAAACTTACGACACACCTTCAGCCCTGTATGAGTGGCTAACAGGGCCAGCATGAAGGCCATTGTTGGAGAAATGGCCTGGTTGGAGAAACAGGGCTGAGCACATTTGGCTGGGAGGCAGCAGGAACCTGGGGCACCTGGAAATGTCCCCAGAGCCACTCTGGGTTTCTGCCACACTGGGAGGACCGAGCCCTGTTTTCTCCCCCAGGGCTGGGACCCATGCTCTGTGCAGTTCACACAGGCAGGGCAAGCCAGCAGGGTTGCAGCCACGCTCCTGATGTGGTTGAACACAGCTTGTATTGCGTCCTGCTCAGACAGAGTACTCAGATGCTTTGCAGTGTTGCGTTGCTGGGATTCTTGCTAGTCCCTTCCTTTCAACCCGAGTCCTTTCTGCGCTACACTGCTGTAGCCTGCTCTGTGGCCACAGGAGCTGGACAAATGCCGGCTAGCTGCTCCTGGTGTGTGGCCAGAGGAGACCACAAGATCTGCCACTTCCAGGTTCTTCTGGAAAACCCTCGGATAATGGTGCTGTCTGCGGCATGGGTGGTGCAGGCAAGAGCATAGCTATGATGTCCCGAGATAAAGGAAGGAGAGAGTGGATGTTGCCTCCGCTTGAGGCGTGGCGTCCCGGGTCGAGAACGGCTCAGTGGCAGCACTTATGCCATATGGTCCAAGTACACACACTCACCAATGTGATGGACGGTAAATGGCATTTATTAATGGTTAGACCGGGTCATTTATAACAGGGGTTAACTGTGGCGAGGTGTATCTGGCCTTAGAGGTCAGTGTCCGGCTAGCTGAGGAAGGCTGACACCCAGCTGCAATCCTGCCAGCACCCCTCGGCATCTAATGGCCTCAGGCTGTGCTGGCTGTGGACGGGTCTCGCTGCTGCCAAGACGAGTAGAAAGGAGCTGGATACTCTGGGGGGGTAAAGTCGGGTTTATTGGAGATCCCAAGAAGCCAACCAGGGAGTGACCAAGAAAGGAGGGAGAAGCAAGGTTTTAAAGAGAGGAGGTGTATCAGGGAGGGGTTTACAAAGGACCAATAAGGGAAGATAAGGGAGTGAATGTAACATGACAGACATTAGGGAAAACGCAATTGATACAAAGTAAGGGAGGGGTCCTGGGACCACTGCCAATCACTACCCCAGAGTGAAGAGATTTCTGGAAAACCAGGTGGAGTGGGGGGTGACTGACGGGACCCAGGGAGGAGAACAAGTATACAAATAAGGAAATGAAGGGGAGGAGGAATTTTATAACTTGAGGGACTGACAGGGCCAAGGGCGGGAGTAACTATAGTAACAGAATGAGTGGCAGGGCTATGGCGGGAAAACTGGGGAGGGCAGAACCATTTACATACAATGGGGGGAGCAGTACAGAACATGGGGGAACAATACAATAAACTTAACAAACACACTGCACCAGTTAACGGTAAAAGGTAACGGTAAAAGGGGAGGGGTTCTGCCTGACAGTAACATTGCGATATCTTAACTTCCCACTAGTGGACACTTGTGTGGATGCCAAGGCGCTTTATTTCCCAGGCAGAACCAGTGACGGGTGTCAGAGGAGGACAGCTTGGGGAGGCAGTGATAAAGGGAATGGGCGTGACAGAGGAGACACAAGGTGACCAATAAATGAAGCTCAGGGAAGGAGTGTGGGACACCAGTAAGGATTACATGGGGAGGAGGGAAGAGGCAAATCATGCAATGAGTAAGGGATGACTGACACGGAAAGCTGTCAAAATAAAGGCTACAATGATAGGGGAAGTGGGCAGCACCAGGAGGGAGGAAATAAAATTACAAGGGCATAAAGGAAGGATCAAGGGATCAGTCACTTCGAGGGACAAGCCATTGGCAGGAAAATGAGGGGTAAACAACTTAGGGAAAAACCATTATGAGGGAAGTACTTGGGGGGAACTGAGGACCAAACCATATTTTTAACTTATAAAAGGTATAACCAACTTTACAACTTAACTCATATAAATGTTTTAAAACACACAACGCCACATATCCCTCTTCTTTGTTTAAAAATAAAGAGAAGGGCACTGTGGAAAAGAACGGAGTTCAGTCCTTTTTACACCTTGGTGCTCTCTGCTTTTTGTCTTTCCCGTCATCTGTCATTTCTCGTGACTGCAGTGGCAAGCACTGTCTTGGACGCTGAGAAAGGCTTTGTGGTGGAGGCAGTGATGATCCGCTTCAGGACACCGAAGCACAAGGACAGCAGAAAAAGGATGATAATAAAGTAACTTATGTCCTTCATGAGGGACAGCATCCACCCGGAAAGGCCCCAGTTTTTGAACAGGCACTTAAACCAGTCCTTGCCTTCCTGTTGCACGTTACCCAGCATGCCTTTGATTTCCTGGATGGATGCGTGGAAGGTTTTCAGGGCCCAGCTAGCTCCCAGGAACCCCGATACTGGGTGGGTGCGGGCAGACCTTGTTCTTGACAGGTCCCGTTGCAGAGCGTCTCTGCCGCTAACACAGGCACAGTCCCAGATGCTTAAAAGATGGCACAGCCAGACAGAAGGAGGACTCGGACATAAGAAATAATAAATAATTCGAAGACTGAAAATCTGAAGAGTCCAGACTCGTCCTTTGAAACGCGGGCTTTTCAAAGGCCATCCTACGCGTGTCCGTGCAGAGACAAACAGCCAAAATGGATAATATACAAGAATGGTTTTTTCCCCTTTGACATCAGCCTTATCTCAAACTTTGTCTGTAAGCTCGCCCTTGTACTCTCCTCCCACAGATGGATTGGATCTTGGATGACAGACTGAAATAACCCAGCCCCTCAAACTCCTGGCATCTATGCCCGTGCACCAGTGGCAGAAAATCAATAGCTGCCCTGTTTTGCAGCGTCGCCAACTTGGTTATCTCGTCATCTAAGAGGTTGCTTAAGGCCATAGATGTTACGTTCACCTGGCAAGTCACCCAGCATTTAAGATTTCGTAGCTCACTTAGAGCTTTTGCAGCTGCTACCTGTGGTGGTTTGGACCAGAAATGAGATTTCTGGGATGCTGTGGTCCCTTCTCGTTCCCCTTCATCAGTGAGACCAAAGTTTTCACCTTCTGGCCAGTTTGTAATTCTGTCCAGAATCCCAGGGTGATTCAGTTTTCCAATATGGGTACGGTGTGTGATAACAACAAAGTAGAAAAATGGACACAGCAACACACTTGGATTCGGCCCAGTGATAAATTTCACTGTCACAATGCTCATTGAATTGACTTGCACCCCGTTTGACAATCTTTGAGCTTAATTTGGCACTCTGAATTGGAATTTGGGTCATGTTCGGTGATGTCAGGGATAGGCAGCCCAGGGTGCATGGGCTCCCAAGAGGGGATTCCTGGATATGCCCTGTCTCCGCAGATAAGAAAGACCTGGTGTGGTTGAGCGTAGCTCGTCTTTGCTCCTGCTCAGAGTACTCAGATGCTTTGCAGTGTTGCGTTGCTGGGATTCTTCCTAGTCCCTTCATTTCAACCCGGGCCCTTTTCTGTATTGTGCCAAAGCCAAGTGAGGCACATTATGAGCACATCTGGCTGGGAGGGAGCGGGAACCTGGAGCACCTGGAAATGTCCCCAGAGCCACTCTGGGTTTCTGCCACGCTGGGAGGACCGAGCCCCTGTTCTTTCTTCCCAGCCCTGGGACCCATGCTCTGTGCAGTTCACACAGGCAGGGCAAGCTGGCAGATTTGCAGCCACGTTCCTGGTGTGGTTGAACACAGCTTGTATTGCATTCTGCTCAGACAGAGTACTCAGATGCTTTGCAGTGTTGCGTTGCTGGGATTCTTCCTAGTCCCTTCCTTTCAACCCGAGTCCTTTTCTGCACTACGCTGCCATGGTGCTGTCGACGGCAGGAGTGCCATGACCTTTCTGAAGAAGCGCCTTTATAAAGATGTCCCAGGGGGACAGACACAATCCTGGCAGTTGAGTGATTTCTCAGCTCTCAATCTTGCAGCAGTAAATCCAAACGTCCACAGGAGACCAATCACGGATCCACCTGTTGCATTCCACAGCAGCAGATAACCATTGTTTACATTTCATTCCTGAAACTTCTCAGGTTCGTCAGGAAAAATCCTAACGAAAGGATTTTAATGAAAAGATGTCTGTGACAGGAATACATGCAACTTGGGAGAGTGACAGGGTAGAAACCAATGGGATTACAATACATTAACATAGAACTGCAAAGGATGATGGGCAGGAGGGTTTCCTCACCCTAAGTGTAGTGTGCTTTGTTCAAGGTTGGCTCTCCAGGGGAGAGCTATCACACCCTTGCTGGCCGATTCTTCAGCCCCCACAACTCCCCGTGCTTTATTTAATACAAAAGCATCTCCTAGAGACTTGTTAAGCAGTTTTTTAAACATCCAAACATACATGTAGAAATAATGATGAGTAAGAAAAACCAGAAAATGTTTTGAAGGAGGGAACCAACCCAGCTCTCAAGTCCCAAGCTTCCAGAGAAGCTCTTGGACCATTGGGGTTCTTTCTCGTTGAGTTCTTTGACCATGTCCCGAATCTTTTGGATGCGGGCATGGATACCTTTGCTGTGGCTAGATAGACTGAAGCAGCACAGCCTGTTGAATTCCTCGCAGCCATGTCTGTGGGCAAGAAGTAAAATTTGATCGCGGCACGATTTTGAAGCACCGCATGACAGGTGGTCTCCTTGTTGGTCAGGAGATCACTTAACACAGTGGATGTTAAGTTGGCTTGCTTACCAAGCCAGCACTCCAGGTGAGAAAGCTCTGCGAGGGCTTTGGTGGCAGAAACCGAAGGTAGGAAAATGGACATCACCAGCAATGTGTATGACCAGTCGATAATTTTGCTGTCACAATTTTCATCTAATTGAGTGAGCTCTCGTTCTTGGCGAGCCAATTAGTTCTTTTTCTGCCAATTGGTAGTAGTTGTGGAGTTCAGAGTTCAGATGGTAAGCTGGCCAATGCGGCCGGGCGTATGTGGCCAATAGAGCGAAGTCTGGCTAGCTGTGGTTCTGTGGCCGACACCTCAGCTGCATGGAAGGCCAGCCCCCCTTGGCGTCTTGGCCTCGGGCTGAGCTGGATCGTGGGCTAGAATACGCGGCGCTGATGGGACAAGGAAGGAGCAGGACACTCGCTGTGGTTGAAGGTTGGTTTATTAGATGGTATGGCAGCTCCAACCAGGGGAAAACCAGCCAGCAAGTGACACAGCAAACCAATGGGGAAAGGTATGGGGAGGAACTTAACGTAACAGGCATACAATAACATCCAAGAAATACAAAGTAAAGGAGGGGCCCTGGGACCACAGCCAACCACAACCCCCGGAGAGAAGGTTCTCGAAAGCTAGGAGGAGTGGGGGGTGATTGACTGGGCCCAGGGAGGAGGAAAAGTTTACATATAAGGAGAAATAAGGGAGGAGAAATTATATAACTTAACTGACTGACACTAACTGAAGGCAGGGGTTACCATCGAAAAAAACTGCCAGGAGAGCTGTGGCGGGAAAACTGGGGAGGGCAGAACCATTTTACAGAAAGGGGGAATACAATACATAAAAATGGGGGAGCAATACAAAAAACTTAAACCACACACTACAACATCTCCCCGTTTTTTACCAAATAAAAAGAAAAGAACGGAAGAGTCCAACTCGAACTTAAAAAGCAGAGACCCGCAGCTGGTCCGGCCAGGCTTCGCCCTCTTCAAGCTGGAGTCCGTCTGTCCATAGATGGTCGAGGGGCGGCGCGGTGGCCCCCTCCTCATCCGCAGCATCTCCAGCCTCCGAGGAGAGGTCCTCCAGCTCGACGGGCTCATCAAAAGGAACGGTGGCGTGGTTCACTTTTGGCAAGGCAGCCTTGGCCATCAGTCTTTTGACCAGTCCGCGGATCAGGGCAACAAATACTAAGAGTATAATTAAACTTAAAACAACCTTACAAACAGATTCTATTACAGAACTGGCCCACCCGCTAAGGCCCCAACCCTTAAAGATGTCCCCCAGCCAGTCAGATGTTTCAAGCTTCACTTGATGTATAAGGTCTTGTAATCGCTTGATGGAGTGCCTGGCGTCCTCAGCTCTTGAGGACAGGTTCAAACAGCAGAGGCCCTCAAACTCCTCACAATGATGGTGGTGGAGCAGCAATAGAAAGTCTATTGCTGCCCTGTTTTGGAGCGTCGCCTTCCTTGTTATTTCCTCGTCTGTAAGGAGGTCGTATAATGCAGCTGAAGTAAGATTGGCTTGTTTAGCCACCCAACACTCCAGGCGGCCCAATTCACCCAGAGATTTTGCCACTGATACCCACGGCAATAAAATGGTAAAAGCGACGGATTTAGAGTGAGACCAATGAGTAATTTCGTCATCACAATCCTCAGTGAGATCTTTAAGATCTCTTTTAGATCTGGCCAATTCGGATGTGATGTTAGTCCTCTTCCAATTAACAATTTGGGTAATGTTGGGGGTAAACAGCGTCAGCCTGCCGAAAGTGCACGGCCCTCCGACCAGACCAGAGCCTGCCCATGCTCGGTCACCGCAAATCAAAAACGCTCCCCTGGGAAGGGCGTAAGGGGTCCGTCCAGTAGTGGTGGGGCCGACGATCTTCAGCACTGCCTGACACCACTGGTTGGCTTGGTATTCTCTTTTTGTCTGCAGGACCACCTCACTGCCCTTCTCTATGGGGGTAATAGTGTAATCAAATTGAAAACAAATAGAGGAATTGGGGGAGCCGAGAAGGTGTAACTCTGCGGGCTCGGAGGGCGCAGGATCCAGCCTTGCCACTCCGTCTCTCCAGGCATTACTAGGCTCAAAACCGGGGAGGAAAGTAAGGCTCCGGGCCAAAATAGGGGAAAAGGCAGACTGGAAGGCAGAGGGGAACTCGCCTGGAGAGAAAGCGATCCCCACAAGGCAAGACGACATCGGGTCCTCTGCTGCGCCGGTGTCAAGGCAGATATGATCCTGCCCCAGTGATTGAGCCAAGGCACGCCAGACATTGACTTTTGGCTGGGGGATGACCCACGGCTCCGAAGATGGCAGAAGGAGTCCACAGATCGACAATATCAGCAGCAGCACACCAGGGTTGGGAGCCAGCGATGACAATGCGGGGGCCATTCGGGGAAATGTAACTGAAACAAAAGAAAGCCGTAAAAGTATAAAGAACTCACACAAATGGTTCTGCCTTGAACAACCAACCTAAATTCGCAATAAGAGGGGAAGGATCTGGAGCGGAGGGTAGGGACTCAAAGGACCTTAGGAAATCAAGGGGAGGAGGAGAAGAAGGAGGTGAAGGCTCCTCGGAAACGGTGGGGAGTCCAGGAGATAATGATGGTTTTTTGTGGGAGAGCTTCCTCCGCCGCCGCCAACACGCCTGCCGGACCTGTGGTATTGCCTTCTGCTGGGTCCTCTGTTTCGGGACGAAGGGCCTGACCCATTTTGATGGAATCCACCGGGGGCCCGAGGGAGTGGACACGCAAGTATATCCTCTCCCCCAGGTCACCAGGTTAAAGGGCCCCTCCGTCCGCCAGGTCTCTAGATCCTTAATAAGAACCGGAGGCCTGGCCTTAGGCTGCAGCTGCTGGTGGCTGCCGAAATGCCGGACCACTGGAGGATTTTGGTTGTCGAAAGAGCAGTTCAAGAAGTTGAGGGTGTAAAGTGCTCTTGACAACCGGACGTGGGGGGTCTCCACCTTCACTGCCACTTGTTGACGGGATAAGATTTTCTTAAGGCTCTGGTGGGCCCTTTCTACCATGGCTTGGCCTGTCGGGGAATAGGGGATGCCGGTCTTATGTACTATTCCCCATTGCTGCAGGAAGCTCCGCAACTCCTTGGATGTGTACGCTGGGCCATTATCGGTTTTTAGAGCCTTAGGGATGCCCAAGACAGCGAATGCCTGAAGCAAATGCTTCTGGACATCCGCGGCCTTTTCCCCTGTGTGGGCAGAAGCATAGATAGCCCCGGAGAAAGTGTCCACTGAGACATGAACGTAACACAATCGACCAAAAGACGGGATGTGTGTTACGTCCATCTGCCACACCTCACAGCTCGCCAAACCTCGGGGATTAGCCCCTGCGGCAATGGCGGGCAGCTGATCCTTTTGGCACTGGGGACATGTGGCCACGATCGCCTTAGCCTGTTCCTGGGTCAGGTGGAATTTCCGGACCAGGCCAGGCGCGTTCTGATGGAAGAGTTGGTGGCTGATCTTAGCCTGGCCGAACACATCTGGGAGTGGGCCCTGCGTGACAGCAGCCGCGGCCAAGGAATCGGCACGCCGGTTGCCTTCCGCTATAAACCCAGGCAGGTCAGTATGCGATCTTACATGCATTACATAAAATGGATGCTCGCGACGGGAGACTAAATCGACGAGCCTATTAAGCAACTCAATTTTTTGTGAGTGACCTCTTGAAGAACTGCATCTTGAGCCCTGGACACTACACCAGCGACATATGCGGAATCTGTAACCAAATTAAAAGGTCCTGGGAATCTCAGGAATGCCCTGACGACTGCGTCCAACTCAGCGATTTGTGGAGAACCCTCCACAACGGCAACATCAGTCTCCCACTGCTGCGTCTGAGGATCCTTCCAAGTCATCACTGACTTGTGGGATGCTCGAGACGCATCTGTAAAAACTGTCACAGCATCCAGTGTCTCCCTGCTCTGGACCCTTTTTAAAGATAATTTGAATTCCGAATTAAATAATTTGTGGGCCAGCCGATCTACCGCAGTGCGCCCAGTGTAACTGTCCAATGCAAACTGAAGATCTTCTTAGTTTGCAGCAGTTCCTCAAAGGTCTTCAATTTCAACTGGCCCGATTCCAATTTAATTGGGATATGAATGCATGTAAAATCACATCCTGCCAGCTCCCTGATCCTTGATCTTGCTTTGAGGATCAGTTCGGCTACCAACTCCTGTGGCCTTGTCATCCTTTTAGACCGGTGGTGGCTCAGAAAGACCCACTCTATGATGAAGAGTTTATCTCCTGAGCCTTGGTCCTTTAGGCTTTCGTCCCACTGGTGGATGATGCCATGGAGGTGTGGCAACTTTCCCAGTATAATGAATTTGAAGGGCAGGCCCGGGTGGTAATGGTGGGCCTGCCTGGCCGAAATAGCCTTTTGGATTTTCTCCAGAGCTACCTGTGCCTCTGGGGTAAGAGCCCTAGGGGAACTAAGCCCCTCTCCCCCTTTCAACAAATTGAAAAGGGGGGCCAGGTCCTCGGTAGAAATGCCCAGCCAGGGTCTCACCCAATTTAAAGACCCACACAGTTGATGGACATCCGCTAGGGTCTGGACTTTCGTCTGAATAGCCAATTTTTGCGGAACAATGGTCCGCTTCGTAATTTCAAGGCCCAGGTACTTCCAAGGTGGCATCCGTTGAATCTTCTCCTGCTGGAGCCCGAACCCTGCAGCAACCAACGCATCGGTTGTCAGGTCAAGCGCATGGGCAAGTAGACTGTGGTTGTGCGCACACACGAGGATGTCGTCCATATAATGGTGGATCACAACGGCATCCCCGAGGGCTGTACGTACAGGGGACAGCAGCGAAGCAACGTACCACTGGCAGATCACAGGGCTGTTCTTCATTCCTTGTGGAAGGACCCGCCAGTGGTAGCGCTTGGCTGGGGACTCACGGTTGATGGATGGAACCGTGAACGCAAAACGCGGGGCATCGTCAGGGTGAAGAGGAATTTGGAAGAAACAATCTTTTATATCGATAACAGCCAAATTCCAATTTTGGGGGAGCATTGCTGGGGAGGGCATCCCTGGCTGGAGAGACCCTATGTCAACAATTTGGTCGTTAATCTGTCTGAGGTTGGTCAGGAGCCGCCACTTATCTTTGTTGGGCTTCTTGATGACAAACACGGGAGAGTTCCGTTGAGACATGGTCTCCATGATGTTGCCCTTAAGTAGCTGCTCTTGAACGAGCTCATTGAGCACCTTTAATTTTTGTTTATAAAAGTGGCCACTGCAGGACCTGTACTGGTTTATCAGTCAGCCAATTCAGTTTCCGGGTCCGGCGCTCCTCAGTGGCCACTGCCCGAAAAACCTGGGGAGCCTTAGGTAAGTCAATTCTGGCTCCCCACTGGGCTAGTAGGTCTCTCCCCCAGAGAGGCTCGGTGTAATCTAATACAAACGGGCGTACAGAAGCCAATTGCCCGTCTGGCCCCATAATTTGAACAACGCTCCTTGATCGTTTTGCCAATTGAAGCCCTCCAACACCCTGAATCGTGCCGGCGGCGTTTTGCAAGCCCCAATGTGACGGCCATTCCCGAGAGGGAATGATCGTCACATCTGCCCCCATGTCCAATAGACCCCTCACGATCTTCCGGTCCCCGCCTAACGAAAGCTGACAAGTCAGGCGGGGCTTCTCCCTCCCCACTACCTGCGCCCAGGCCACTGTCGGAGGCGATGACTGCTCCGGGAGCTTCTTCCAAGGTCTTCTGGAACTGGAATGGCCTGGGCGATAACCTGTCCTTTGGGGAGGAAGAATGGGGGTCGGTACAGCCCTACAGTACAGCCCTACGGCGAAACGGTCCCGGTCGGTAGTAACCAGACCCGGGATGATGTAAATGTCTCGCGGCTTGTGCTTGGTGTCCCCGACGACAGTCCACCTGCAACGTCCTAATTTACTCCAGCGACCCGAATGTTGGAGGTCGACAGACACCAGCTGTAAATTACTATTAGGGAGATGGAGGTCCCTAGTGAGCTGCAGCCTGTAAGGGGAAACAGAGGACATGGTGTTAAGAGCAGGTTTAGGCTGAATACCACAGGTATAGTTTGTCAAGTCCGATAGAAAGGTCAAGTCCGGCATTGCGTGCGGCGATTCTCCCATCTCTCCTCCCTCCCCGCTGGATGTTTCATTGCCCGCCGCACTTTTGTCGTAGCGCAGGGAGGGGCTGCGCTCGTGGCCTACTTTTTTTGGGCCTCTTTCTCTTCTCTCTCCCGCTTCCTCCTATATTCCAGGTAGTTGAGGTGCATGGGGCATTGGGGCATCCAATGCCCAGTTTTGCCACATAGGTGGCAAGGGTGGGGGGCCGCTGATCTTCTGCCGGACCCTGGTGTCGATGGTCCAGCAACGGGGGCAGCTTCAGCTTCATAGAATTCAGGCTCAGGGCATTCGGCAAAGGCTATTGATGTTCTTTTGGGGCGTGATGTTAGCGGAACCCTACTAACCACGGCCTCTATCATCGCCTCCACCGTGGGCCGGGGACTCCGAGGGAGAGTTTTGATGGCTTTCCTGCACTCCGCATTGGCGTTGTTATACGCCATTCTGCGGAGCATACTCTCCCTCTCACTGTCCCCGATCACTTGTGCCTCTACGTAGCGGTAGAGGCGTTCGATAAAGGCCATGTAGGGCTCCTGCGCCCCCTGCCGAATTTCCTCATCTTCCCACTGAGATGTTATAACAGCTAGCTTGTAGAAAGCACGCTCAGCGGCTCTGGCAGTCTCTGCTAGCTGTTGTGGGAAGAGGGCCTTGGCCTGAGCTGCCCCATCTGCCCACTGTCCCTCGCCCACCAGATGGTCTTGGAAACTACCAGACCATCCGCGTCATGAGACGTTGAAGGACTCCCCCAAAGAGTTGGGAGAACCTCCAAGATTTCCCTCCTCCATTCTGCCACCCAGACCCTGAACTCCATGGATCTAGTAAGGCTGGAGAGGAGGGCCCTCAGGTCCGCTGGCACCAGATCTCCCTGCGCAAGGGCATTATGGAGCATCCCCCGGAAGTACTCGGACTCCCGGGAGTAATCCTTCTGCGCCTTGCACAGTTCCTTGATCCGGGCCTGTGCAAATGGCACCCATTGGGCCTGGGAGCTCCCCTCTCCGCTTAGGTGGTATGTGACCGGAGCGGCTTCCAATGTAGGCGCCTGCCCCAGCTTCCGGTCATCCACCCCCCGCCCCCGGCACACAAAGCGTGGGAACCGGAAGGAGGAGTGTGGGAACCGGAATGGGAGGAGGTTGAGGCGGTGTCTGGCAGGGAGGCGGGACGAGGGCGTGGACGTGGCACACCACCCCGCTTCGCCCCCTGGGTGGTGTTCGGAGGCGGGGCAACATGCGCAGGAGGAGCAGGGGAGGAGTCAAATGGGGGCGGATCAATGGGTGGGGTGAAAGGAGGAGTTTTGGGAGGAGCCGAGGGCGGAGGACAGGGAGGGTAAGAGGAAGGAGCTAAGGGAGGGACAACCGGATCTGAAGGAGGGACAACCGGAGAAGGGGTTGGGTCCGGGGGAAGGAAGGGGTTGGAAGGGATTGGGTCCGGGGGAAGGAAGGGGTTGGCTTTGGGTGGGAAAGGACTGGGAGAAGAAGAAGGAGCCGTGGCGGGAACGACCACGTGGTCCCCGCCATTTTGGGCTCCATGGGAGCCATTTTGCGAGCCATCATAAAACCGAACAACTTTTGGGGTAACAACTGGGGACTTAGGGACAGGGAAAGAGGGAGCGGGAAGAGAACTCCAAGGGGCCTGGCCAGGGTCCCTTGGAGGGGGAGGCCAAGCAGGTCGAGGGGGAGCAGGGGCAGGATGGACCCCCTGCCTCTTGTCGGCCTTCAGGATCCCCCTCGAGGGCTCCTGCCTATGGGAAGAGGGCAAGGATCGAGGGGTAGGAGCAGCAGAACTGGGAAAACCAGGGACTAAACTAGAACTGGATGGGCTTTTCTTCAACCCCCTGGCGGACGCAGTGCAGCGTGTACTCTGCGCGCCCAGTAAGCCACGGTAGCCAAATTGGTTTCCCCAGAGTCAATGGCTTTATCTAATTTGGCCACAACGGCTGCCCAAAACCGTGGCTCCTTAACAATCTCCGGGGAAACCTCGGGGAATTGAGAAAAGACCCATTTAACTAAAAACTTCAACTCTGACTTGGGGGCTTGGTGACCACCCCCAAGCAGCAAACCCTTAACGATATAATAGACTCCTTTTTGGGTTTTTCCTAAGCCTGCACCCATGGCTCCCTTCTAAGCCAGAAAAAGCTGCCTTAGAAGGGGGAAAAACCGCTGATGTTTCACCACCCGCTTGGAAAATAAGGAGAACTAAAACACTGAAACGCCCACCGCCAGCCCCTGCTCCCCCCACTGTTCCCAAGTCTGGGGGTTCAATGAGGGGAAAGAAAGGAATTTGGGTGATGGGTCCGGGCCCCAAGTCTGGGGAAGCCGGCCCCACAGGATAGATAAAACAAAAAACGTGAGGGGTGAGGACTGTTCCCAAGTCTGGGGTTTCAGCCCTCAGGGGCAAAAGGTGGGGAGTGGGTCCCCAGAGCAGGGCATGCACTCCTAGGGGGAGTTAAAAAGGCAGGGGGGAAACCCGGAGAGTCCCCAGGTCAGGGCCCGGGCTTACCTGTCCAGCAGCGGCAAAAAGAAAATCCAAGCGGGGGTCCTCGTCCCCGAGGTCCTCCTCAATGGGGTGCAGGGAGTTGTGACCTCGATCCCCAGGGAGCGCTGCCCCTAAAACGGGGCCTGCTACAACCTGGGGTAGCTTGACGGCCAGAGGAAAATTAGATTTCCAACCCGCGGGGTCCGGTGGTCAACTGTCCAAATGTCCAGAAGTCCACTAAGAGCCCCACGTTGGGCACCAAACTGCGACCGGGCGTACGTGGCCACTAGGGCGGAGTCCGGCTAGCTGTAGGATTGTGGCCGACACCTCAGCTGCATGGAGTGCCAGCCCCCTTCGCGTCTTGGCCTCGGGCTGAGCTGGATCGCGGACTGGATACGGCGCTGATGGGACGAGGAAGGAGCCGGACACTTGCTGGGAGTGAAGGGCGGTTAATTCGATAGCACAGGAGGACCAACCAGTGGCAGATGACCCCAGCAAATGGCCAGGTGACACCAACCAGCAAGTGACGAGGAGGGGAGGGAGAAGCAGGGTTTTAAAGAGAGGGGGTGGATAAGGGAGGGATCCACAGCAAACCAATAGGGTGAGGTATGGGGAGGAACTTAACATAATGGGCATACAACAACATCCAATAAATCCAAAGTAAAGGCGGGGCCCCGGGACCACAGCCAACCACAACCCCCAGAGAGAGGAAGGTTCTCGAAAACTAGGAGGAGTGGGGGGTGATTGACTGGGCCCAGGGAGGAGGAAAAGTTTACTTATAAGGAGGAATAGGGGAGGAGAAATTAACCTTTGGAAAAATGAAATTAAAACTGGGGGGAGCCCAAAGGGGTTCCCAAATTGGGAAAAAAAACCCTTTGCCAGCGGGGACCCCCGGGGGGGGGCCCCCCGGCGTTTTTTTTACCCACCCCGGGAAAAAAATTTTTTGGGGAAGGGTCCGGGGAAAGGGAAAAATCCATTTTTTTAAAAACCTGGGGGGAAACGGGGGGGAACCCCAAATTAAAACCAAATAAAAAATTTAGGGGAAAGGCCAAATAACAAAAACCCCTTAAACCCACACACTAAAAACCCCCAAAAAAACCCCCCCCCCCCGGGGGCCTTGGAGACCCCCAAAGGACGGGCCCACGGGGGAAAAGGCCCCCCAAAAAAGGGTAAAAGATTCCCCCCCTTCTTTCCCCGGAACCCCCCCAAAGCGGGTTTTGGGAAGGGGAGGGTTGGGGGTTTTTGGTTTTACCCCCTTTGGGGAAGGACCCCTTTTAAGGGGGGCCAAAGGGGGAAGGGTTTGTCTTTTCCTTTTTCATTAGCTTTTTCGGGGGCCTTTTTTAAAAGGAAAAGATGGGGGGTCCCCCCAATTTACCTTTTTTAGCCAGGGGAAAAAAAATTGGGGGAAAAAAAGGGGGGCCCCAAGGGGGCCAATGGGTTTGGGAAAGTTTTTTAAAAGGGACACTTTCCAAAAAATTCCCCCCCACATGGTTTTCCTAATGAAAAGGAAAAAACCCCCTTTGTTTTGGGGGGGGGGAAAAAAAATCCCCGGGAACCCCCCTGGGGCCCCACCCCTCCCAAGAGAACCCCCTGGGAGCGGCCCAAGGGCCCCACAAATTCAGGTTGGAGGGGCTTTGGAAATTTTGTTTCTTTTGGGGCCCCTTGGGAAAAAGGCCGGCTTTGGTTTTAGGGAAAAACAAAAAGGGGGCCCCCCCTTCTCCCTTTTCAACTGCGGACCTGCCCTTAAGTTTAAATTTGGAAAAGGGGACCCAAAAAGGTAGATTTACCAAAGGGGGTGGGGATCTTTTGGGCCTTAGTTTGAGGGGAAAAAACCCTGGCCGGGGAACAGTGTTTGGCCTGCGGGGGCCCTTCCCTCTGACCCTTTAAAAAGGGTTTCCTTTTTGGGCCGGGGACCCTTTCGCCGGGGCCGGCATTTTCCTAAACAGCAGTTTAGAAATTTTTTTTCACAGCCCCCACGGGGTACCCCTTTTTGGGGGCCTTGGGGGTGCCCGGATCTGGGTTAAACCCCCCCTTCCCGGGGCCTTTCCAGGGGGTTGGGGCCTTTGGAAGGGGAAAAGGGAAACAAAAAATTAAAAGGGAAAAAAGGCCAAGGGCCCAACCCAAAAAGATTAAAAATCTTTTGGGGGGGCCGGGCAGGCATTTGGAAATTTTCCCTTCCCTTAAGAAAAAAAAGGGAAAACCGAAAGGGAGCTTCATTTTCCCAAAGGGAAGAAAAGGGGGTTCCCCAAATTTTTGCAGGCCCAGCCCCCTTCCCGCGGGCCACCAGCTAAAGGCCCCACCTTAATTAACCCAGGGGGGTTTTAAAAGAACCAAGTGGGCCTTTGTGAAGCCCCTTAAGGCTTGGGAAAAAAATTGGTTTTTTTCTAAGGGGAAAAAAAAGGGACCAAAGGGAACACCCCCCCTACCCGACGGATTTGCCCCCTTTAAGGGGAAAGGTTTTCCCGGTAAAGAGGGGAAAGGGGGGGAAAAGGATTTTTGGGGGAAAAATTTAATTCCCATTGAAAGGGCACCCAGGTTTTTAAACCTTTCTTGGGGGCCCCTTTTCTCCCCAAAACCCCGGGGGTTTTCCCCTTTTTCCGGGGCGGGGGGCCCCTGTACATAAAAACCCCTTTGGGAAAAATTTTTCCAAAAGGACAGTCACAAAAGGAAAACCCAATTTCAAACCGGGAAAAAAATTTATGTCCCTCCTACCCTAGTCTTTTGGCTTTGAAGGGCAATGAAAAATAAGTGGGGAAAACCCAGTCCCCAAAAGGGAAAACCCATCTCTGGGATGCTTTTTTAGCATTCTCCCCCCCCAACATTTTTAAAAAAAAAATCATGCCCCAAAGCACCCAAAACAATGTGCGCCACGGAACATAGAGGTGCTGGTTTATTTGAAGGACCCGGGTTTTTTCTGAGATCAATTTTCAAGCTTTTTTATGCCAGGAACCCATGTTGGGGACAAAATGAAATCTCCCCCATGCCTCGTACAGGAGTGGATCGATGATAATTAAAAAATCCCTTTTCTGCCAGAACCACCTGCCTTTCAAAGTAGGTGACAAGGGTTGGGGTTCTTTTTTCCCCCATGTAAGGTTTTCCTTTAACACTTCTTCACAGCTCTGGGTGTACTTTTAAAGTTCCCTTTCAGCCACCTACAATGAACATTAAAAGCAGGAGGGGCAAAACATCCCCAGACCCTTTTTTTCCCCGTGCATCATGGGCCTGGACCCCTTGCCCCTATTTCAAAGGGGGATCAAAACCATCAATAAAAAGGGCCCTAAAAAGGCACTCTCTGCCCCCAAAAGACTTCTCAAATGGGACTTTGTTTATTTACTGTTTAATATCACTTCCCAACAATCTTGAAACCCAAAATTATAATTTTGCTCCTGTGAAGAAAAATTTAAAACCATAGAGATTGTTAGCATTTTAGGGGCTTTAACCAGCCTTTGGGGGACGGCTGCCTTTTCCCTTTTGGTTTTCCCAAAATTTAAACCCACGCACGTACGTGAGGGGGGGAAAAGGCTGTCCAAAAAAAAACCCCAAAGCGATTAAAAGTAAAGTTAAAATTAGCACATCCTAATTCTTTTTTTGGGTTTTTGCAATTATAAAGAAAAATCTTGCCAGGGCTTAACTTGTAATCATTTAGGGGGTTTTAAAAATGAAAAAACCCCCCTTTTTGGTTTAAACACGGGATTTGGGGGCCCCAGCTTCCCCCAAAGAAAAAGGCCCCTTAAGGCCTTTTTTGGGAGGGGTTTTCTAGACCTCTAATGGCCGTTTTCCCCTGAGGGCCCCCAAGCCCCCTGCCAGGGGGATAAAAAACCCCTTTAATTTAATCTTTTTCCCCTTCTATTAAGGGGTGGGGTTTTTTGTGGGCCAAAGGAACCCAGGGCCCCGGGATTTAAAAAAACTTTTACCCAAGTTCCCCCCAGGTTCCCCAAGGACCAGCGCCATTTTGTTAAAAACCAAAATCCCATCTTTTAAAAGTGGAAGGGTTCAAATGACCCACAAAATAACCACAATTTATAGTGGGTTAAGGGGCCTTCTCAAACCAATCCCCCTTCATTATCGGGGTGGGGAAAGTTGTTGTTTTGCCCCGCCTTGGTATTTTTGAACCCAGCCCCCCCCAAAAAGGAGGGGAAAGGGGGAAAAACTAAGGGGTCCCAAAAGGATTCTTTTTCCCCTTTAAGGTTAAGGCCTTTAAAATTTTTTTCCCAAAACCCCTGGCACCCCTTTGATGGAAAAACAGGGGAAATCCCTTCCTGTGTCCTTGAACCCCTTTTTTGCTTTAAGAAAGGAAATTGGGTTGAAATGATGGGTTCCCCAAACCAAAAAAATTAAATCTAATGCAAAAATTTTATCCGGGGGTGGTTTCCCCGGTTGGGGGTGTCTTCCCTTGAAAAAAACCACCAGGGGCCCCACCCCTTTTTTGGTTCCCCCCAAATTTAGGTGGGTTTTTTTAGGAAAAGGACAAAAGTTTTTTTTTCCCCCCAAAAAATGCATTTTTTGAAGGGGCCTTTTTGGCCTTTTTAGAAGGCCCTTTGCTTTCTCAAAACCCCTTTGGGGCGGGCAAAGGGGCAGGAGGCCCAGGCCCCGGGCCCTTCAGAAACTTTTCAAAAGGGGGACAGGAAAAAAATGAAAATTTCGGGGAAATGGGAAAACCAAGGGTTCCCCTGGGGGGTTTGATTTGGCCTTTAAACATTTTCCAAACCCAAAAACCCAACAGGGGAAAAAGAAAAAGTTGGGTTTGGGGGTTTGGGCTCGGGGAAGGGGGCAAAAGGCCCAACCCGCGGGGGGGGAAAGCCTCTGGCCGGGGCCGGGCTTGGGGGGGCCCTCTAAGGGGGGCCCCCCGGGGGCTTTTGGGGTTGGCCCGGGGGCAAATGGGCCCAGAAAGCCGGGGGGGGGGGGCCAAGCCCCTAAATGCCTGCAGATTTTGGAACCAGAGAAAAAAGTTGGGGCCCAAAAGGCCCCCGGAAAAAAGGGATGGTAAAATTCAAGGTCCCAAAAACTAAAAAATCAAAAAAATGCAGGGGGGGGGTTTTCCTTTGGGGGCCTTTTTCCCTTCCTGGTCCGGGGTTGCTGGGGGGCCGGGGGCCCTCCCCCTTAAAAGGCAAAATCCCCAAAAACAAATTTTTTTGGTGGGCCTTTCCCCAAAAACCCCTTTTGGGTCCCTGCCAACAGGGGCATGGAAAAACAAAAGGGGCCTTTTTAATTTTCCCTGCCCTAAAAATTTATGGTTTCCGGGGGCAAAAAGAAGGCTTTCCCCTTTTGCGGGGTTTTTCTGTTTTCCAGCCCAAGTTTACTGGGGGTGTTTTTCCAAAAAGGGTGTAGGGGAAAAGGGGTTTTTTTGGTTTTTTCCCTTTTTTTTTTTCATATTTTTCCCTATTTTGGGAATTTTAAAAATGCGTTTGGGAAACCTGGAAAAAAATTTGGTGGACTTTAAGGGAAAGGGGAGGGTTTTTCGGGGGCCGGGCCTTGGGCCCCCACCCAAAACCCTTTGCAATCCAAAATTTGATGATCCCCTTGAAACCCCTCAGCACTAAGACAGGGCCCAATCAAAAGCCGGGGTTCGGAAGTGCTTGCAGCTTTTTTTTGACTTCCCAGGGGAAAATTGCACCCCCAAAACCTTTTTGGGCCCCCAAGGTTTGTAGAAAAAAAGTGGCTGCATTCCCCATCCCAAAACATTTTCCCCTCCATGTACTTCTTTTCTGGATCCCCCACACTACCCACCCCCAAAAAGTAAAAAATCCCAAAGAAGCAAATTTCAAAAAAAAAAAAAGGGACCCTAAATTCAAGGAATCTAAAAACCCAGCCCCAACTCTCTGAGGTTTTGGACTTTTCTGGTCGTTTTGGCAAAACAAAACATAAACAAGAACAAAAAAAAAGCACCCCTCAGCAAGCCAGGCAGTTTTGGGCCCTGCACAGATTTTGGTTTTTCCCACCCCCCTTTTGAAGGGTTCCCTTAAAGGGAAACAAACCCCCATGGAAAAACCCATCGTACAGACAAGACCAGAAAAAAAACAAAAAACCCAAAGGAAGTGGTTGTCATTACAATGGGAAGGGGGCTAAAAAATTTCAGGGACCTTCATTTTTTGGGGGGAAGAAACATCTTTTGAGGGGTTAACAAAAATTTTTGTATTTCCCAAGGTTTAAATGCACCCTGGCATTGGGATAAAATTTTTTATCAACATCTGCTTTTTGCAGAGCAAAAAGAATTTGCAAAGTAAATTTCCCAGGTGAGGAGGGTTTTTTTCCCTTAAATTTTGCAATTTGTAAAGAATCCCTTGACTTTTTTTAGAAAACCCGCAACTTGCTGTGTACACAGGAAAATGGTTAAAGGAAATAGAACTCTTTTCTTTAGAGCGGTTTTAAGTTCGAAGCCCAAATTTTCCCCATTCCCCTGTGTAAAGGATAAAGCCCTTGTCTTCGCTGGCTGCAGCGTAACAAAGCATGCACTCACCCCCTGGACACCCCCCGGGGGCCCCCATTTTCCCCACGGGCACGGGCCCAGACGGGCAACAAGGACAGCCCCGTCCTCAGGCGCTGCCTGACACAGACACCTGCACAAAGGAGTTTGCTGTCCTCGGACAAAGCCCAGGTAAAGGCAGCTGAAAACCTCCCCGAAAAAGAAAAGGGGCAGCCCTTGCGGGAAAACCCCCAGCTGTCAGTGGCGGGCAGGTTGACAAAAAGCTAGAAAACCCCACAAAGGGCCCACTGACAAGATTTTGTAAAGAAGCCAAAAGCCAGACCCAGCTGTTTTAACAAGCTGTTGACTGTGGAATCCTCTGATTCCTTGCCCCTCACGGAAATCCTCAGAGCCCTCCCGTGAAGGGAGGGAGACTTAGACAATAGAGTTCCACCCTACCTGGGCAGACAGAAAACTCTTCCTCATGAACTCCTGCATAACACTGATCCATCCCACTTCCTTTCCCCATAGGTTCCACCTTTCCCTGGTTTCTCTTTTCCCTGTTTCCTCAATCGTTATGGTACCTCTGGAGGACAGCCCCTTCTTCCCTGAGGGCCAATTCCCTTTGCCCTGCCCCTTGGTACCGCTCTCATACCCGCCCCTACTTAAACCTTGTGCAGAGGACTTGGCTTATCTTTTGCCTCTGGTTCCCCTTTGGAGTGCTCAAATAAACCTCACCGGAACTGACATTATAAAAGGCCTGTCTGTCTCTGTTTGCTGAGCTTGCTGTGGTGAGCGTGGTGTGTGTGGACTTGACTGCCTGCCTGAATGCTTACCCAAGGGGCTTTTCCCCAGGAGATGCTTATTGGGAAATATTTAGCAGCAATCACCATCTAAACCCCCCCGCTGCTACAGCTGAGCCCACTCAGAACAGGGTTGTCTTCAAATTCAGACCCACAGAGGAGTTGATCAATCCCCCTTTTGTCCCAACAGCTGATGGCAGACACTGAGTAAACTGGACTCTGTTCTGTACCTGATGGGTTATTCTCTGACAGCACTGCACTGGCAGCTCTTACTAGTTGTAAGAAGCAACTCAGTTGTACTGCAGAGTCACCAAGGCCTTGGTGTGCTTTCCTAGAGTGCAGGAATCTGTGCACAGATTGAGGCCAATGCTCAGTATTCCAAGAATATTTACCAGCTGAGCATTAGCAGTGACAAAGTTCCTGGTACTGGAGGAACATGCAGCAGAGAGGCTGCAGGCTTCCTCCTGAGAATTGCTCACAGGGCAGTTTTATCTGACCATGCCACATAGATGTGTCTCTTTGATGCATCTTCCTAAGGACACAACTAAAATATCAACCAGGAATTGTAAGAAAAGTGACCTGGTTTTCTTCCTTTGGGGAACTTTGAAAACAATTCTTCCTCTCTGATACCTTGGGATTGTTCTAAGAATGTAACTTTTTAACTTGTAGGGTGTATTGAAAAAGACCTTTTCCTCACTTATTTATGCTGTCACCTGGTGTTCTCTTCAAGGAGGTCAGGCTAACTATAATGTACTTTGGCCACCAATGCTTCTGAGTAAAACTAGTTCCCTAAATTGGAATGCCTGCCCTTACAATGCAGGAAATGGGCAGAGGGCATTCTCACAGGGACTATGAACTTCCCTTGGTGTCAGATATGCAGTAGCATGATGTGCTTTAGTGCCACTGCTGTGAAAGGCAGCCCCTTTGTGCACAGAGTCTGTGCAGGCTCCCTGCTGTCAGCAGAGAGAGAGATCCCAAGGCGCAGTTCACAGCCTTGTGGGGTGCGGAGGAGCCGCTGCTTCCACAGTGGGAAGTTTCTGTCTAGTAAGTGCTTGGAAATTTTCTCTCATGCCACATACATAATAAAGCCCACCTACACCCTTTAACAAATTGTGCATATTCTGTGTTTTCAAGTGACATTCTTATGTTTTCAAGATTCCTTCTTTTTTCCCAGCTTGCATTGCAAATGGGAGAGAAATTTCCACATGCAGATGCATCGTGGTGAAGGTTGGTTCCCAGTATGTGCAGACATCTTGGCAAGATAAGTGCTCTCAAATATGTTGCTTTAGACAACTGTCCTTTCATGAAGAAAGAGAACAGAACAGACTTGAGAGAAGAACAAATAAACTTTGGTGTCTTTTGCAAGGGCACTGCAGAATAATCATTAAGGAAGTTTAATGTGAAATGTAAGGAACCATGGTCATGATACCTTGATTGCAATGTTCTGTGATATGTAAGGTGTGTCACAGATGCTGCTGCTGTTTTGGGGAGCTGTGTTGCTGATGCCCCACTAGTCTGAGAGCTTTCCTTCAACGTGAGTCACTGAAATCCACATGAACTTCGGCAGAGTAACCAGGGAAGCTGTGGCTGCTGGGAAATGGTTGGCAATAACCACATCAGTCCAGCCATTGGCAAAGACTGGCAGAGGTCTGTAGGATCATCCTTTTCTAGCTCCTACTGAGGGTGTTGGAGGAGGGCTCTGAGCAGTGTCCTGGAGTCAGCTGTGATGCAGCAGCTGCTGAGAGCTGTGAGGGGAAGGACTGCAGAAGGGGCTGGAGTCTCCTTTGGGAGAGAGAGGCCAGCTGTGCGGTAAATGACCCAGGTTTCTGCATGGGGCAGCAGCTGGAGGTGGTCTCCTGTTGTAAGAACACAGTCTTAAAACGCTTGCTCACATTAACAGTGACACATGCTGGAGTTGGTGAAGAGGCCTGAAGAGCCAGAACATCCTCTAAAGCGCAATTCCCCGCTACTGCAGAGGACTCCACAGACAGAGGATTTTTCTCAAAGTGGGATTAATAAAGAGCTATGAAAAAAGAAAGTTAAAAAGGGGAAAAAAACCCAGGGTTTTCATTGTGCTTTCCTGTAGAACTGGTTTGTGTTTACTCACTGATACAGTGGCAACAAGTGCCAAGATGTACCCTCAAAGAACACTGGGTGCCTCTGCCAAATTTCCTTCCCTGGGGCACATAGATATAACCAGCTTTTTCACGAGAAAGTTTTGTTTGGGCCTTTCAATTCATCAGGTGATCATGTCACACAACCAAACCCCAAAGAAGCCTAGTAGGCTTTTGCTGAAACTAAATAAAAGCAGAACTTGGTAGGAGAAGGGAACACATGCCACCAGCCAAAGACTTGTATCATCTGAAATGTTTTTGTAGTAGATTTTGTGAATCTTCTGCATGTTAAATGAAGTGCAACAATCTGTTGTTGCAATTCATCCTATGCTGTGATCTAAAAACTAATGCTGGCCACTTTGTCTGGTGTCCCCAGGGGTACCTCATATCACTTATGTAATGCAAAAATGCAAATTGCAAAATATATATGTGTTCAGTTTCAGTGGAGTGGAAGCAAAACTACGTGATGCAATTACAAATAAATGTTTGTTCTTGGGGACTATGCCTGGATGTCTGTAGAAATACATGTCAGGAAAGGTCTAGCTTTTGCATGCACTTTTGTACCTCCCTAACTGTGGGTTATGGAGCACTTAGCCCTCCAGTGGAATTCCTTAAAGCATAAACAATCAGTCATCTCAATGGACCAAAGCTCCTATCTCTTTTGTGATACTCTCAGTTTTGTCTGTTTGGGGGATGGTAAGGCCTTTTAATTCACAACCACAGCTCTTCATGAGGAACACTGGTAGGTCCCAAAATGGTGTCCCACCACCCAAGAGCTTATGTTTTATTTTTAGGTGGTGGGCATGGCCTTTGAATAGTATACTGCTCCTTGAAAGTCATCTTCTTTAGAAAATGGAAGAAAACAAAGTTCATCTTTGCTTTTGAAGAAAATAAAACTTCATATTATGCCTGAAGTTTTGGCAATGGGCATTTCTTTACCCATGTCCAGAATGAGCTACATTACTGATGATATAATTCAGTTTTTATACAGAAGTTCTTACTGGATGCAACAAAGTGGCTGAGGTGCACATCCTTGAGCTCTGCTTAGTGAAAATAACAACTCACTGACAGGTCATCCACTTCTTCTTAATAGTTAATGACAAATTATGTGCTTTGCTTCTTACACATTTAGGAGATGCACAATGCATAGGGTAAAACTGTGAGCTATGTAGAGAGGGGTTGTTGGCTTCTCTCCCACCCCTGTCCATCTCTGTATGTGTATTTGAATTGTGATCTCAGTCTGGCACATGCAAAACTACCCTTACAATGCCCTCTGAACTAGGTAGAATCTCCCCAAAGTCATCCCTCAAAAAAGGAAGCATATAGGCTGATGGGGTGTTGGTAGCTTTAGTGGGATCTGCAACCAGCACAGCTACATCCACCAAGCAGAGATCCACAAACACCTCATAGCTGTGCTGTTCATTGTTGTCTGTGAGTAGTTTTAGTTAATGCTGCCTCTCAATGTCTCTCAATATTAAAGTAAACTGTCACTGAAAGGGCTACACTTTTAATTTTACCAAGAAACAAGCATGGCAAGTATGCTACTTGCCTGGCAAACAAGCTATTCGAAATAAAAGGACAAATCCTATTTGAAATCACATCAGAATGATCAGTAAAGGACAAAACCCTCTGAGACACTGCCAGAAGGGTCAACATGCCAGCTGTTGGAATAGGTGATTCCTGAATTTATACCTTTGAGAGGTGGTGCTGCCTTCCCCCAGCCTTCAGAAGTGTGCTTTCTAGTGCTCAGTGAAGTATTTCTATCTCTGCAATGGATCAGATATTCCCCATGTGAAAGGCAGTCAGAATCTTCTCATTAACAAATCTAGTCTTTTATTGTGGTCTATACAAAAAGACTGCTAACAGGTACTGATACTGAAATCTGCTGGAATAAACTTTCTAACACAATTTGAAGCATTAGAAAGCAGATATTTTTGATCTGCACAGGACACCCAGAAGAGCACCTTCATATTTCTGTGCGTATTGTGAAACTCTACAACAAGGTATTTTTCATTAGAATTATACAAATTCATTAAAACGTGCTTCTTAGCTACTATATATATATCACTTTCTTACAACTACTTTCTATGTATCTGCCTCCTACTGAAAGTCCTTTTATGGTTCTGGAGGTTTTTAAAAGGGGTCTCTGGTGGTCAGAGCATTCACTGAATGCTTTGATATTAAAGGTGACTTCTCCTTGAACTTTTTCTTTGGGCATATGCTCTTGCTTCTTGTTCCATAATTTGCAAAAACCTCACTGTAGTTTTCTTTATCTATTTTTCCACTAGTTCCAGCCATGTTTACCATCTCATGTGCAAATTTTACATATTTTAGTCTTTTTTTCTGCCAGCTAGTCTTTAAGCCCTAACCCCATTCAGCAACTTCATGAGAACTGCACAGTTTTATTCTCTATGTTATTTATCAAAACTGCTCACCAAAACAGCTGGAAGGAATCCTGCTTGCTTTTTTTCCATTCACGCATCAAATGCTGCACTCTTTTGAGTTATTTCTAGGTCTTCCAAAGCACTGTTTCAGAAAAATAATTGCTCTTAAGCACAAACGCTGTGGTATTTGCCTTTTGACCTAATTAGGAACTAATGTATGTTTTTTGAAGTGTGTGCATGTGTGTGTATGTGAGTATGTGTGTGCGTGCGTGTGCCTGTGCTGCTGCCTGTGTGCATGGACAGGAGGGGGACGGTCACACAGAATTGGGCACTGTGTCCCTCCATCTGTCCACAAGTGCCATGAAGATGGTGCCTTGTAGCTCCTATGCCTGCACAGAGTGCCTGAAGGAGGCTGTGCCAGATTGGGGCAGCTATGACTTGTTCTGGAGAGTAAGAGCTCTGTGTTGTGGTTGGTTTGTACCTTTGCGGGTGTCACATCCCTAGTGAGGCTGTACTGGTTGGGGTATTCCAGTCAGTCTTTCTCCTTAACTCAGCAGGAAGAAGGTTCCAAGTGTGGGTGGGAAGGATGTGTACGCATGTTGCGGTGTGTTTGTTCATTTTATTGCTCCTCCCATTTACTGTATTGTTCCCCCTATTTTTGTGTAAATGGTTCTACCCTCCGCAGTTCTCCTGCCATAGCCCTGCCACTCATTTTGTTCCTATAGTTTCTCCCACCATTGGTTCTGTCAATCCCCTATATTATGTAATTCCCCCTCCCCTTATTCCCATATATATGTATCCTGGTTTCTCCTCCCTGGGCCCAGTCAATCACCCCCACTCCTCCCTACTTGCCAGAAGCTTCTACTCACTCGGGATGGTGATTGGCTGTGGTCCCAGGGCCCCCCCTTACAATGTAACAATTGGTTTCTCCATAAAGTCAGTTATGATAAGTTCACTCCCCTGTCTTCCCTTATTGGTTCATTGTAAACCCCTCCCTTATACACCTCCTCCCTATATAACCTTGGTTCAACCCCACCCCCCCCCCTTGGTCACTCCCTGGTAGAGATCTTGGGATCACCAATAAACATGAGTTTTGTCCCCAGCGAGTGTCCAGCTCCTTCTTCCTCGTCTTGGGAGCAGCGAGCCCGTCTGCAGCCAGCACAGCCCAAGGCCTTTATACGCCGAGAGGTGCTGGCAGGATTGCAGCTGGGTGTTTGGCTGCCCTCTGCTAGCCGGACATCTGACCGATAAGGCTGGACACCTTGCTGCCTGCGCATCCAGCTCTGTGTGTGTGTGTGTGTGTGTGTGTGTGTGTGTCAGAGCTTGATGCATTCGCCATGCTCAGATATCACAAGTGTGAGCCTCGATTTACCCAGGCTTTTGGAGACATTTTTCTATACGGTTCCCAGAAGAACAAAGCTACATTTTTTTTGTGGAGATTCTGTTACATTTCGACTGGTCTCTGATGTACTTGTGGATATTTTACTGCTGGAGTAGTTGCTAAAAATGGAACATTGTGAGTAACGTGCTAGCAGAAAACACACTACTGAGACCTGAAATACTTTATAGCTCCTAGTGGCTTTCCAAATGTTTTCTGTGTGTATTAATTCCACAGGTGGAGAATTTGGTTTGGTTTGGGGCTTTTCTTTACCCATTGGTTATGAGTAGCTGGCATATTGTTTTGATGTGCCACTGCTCATTTTGGTACCTTACGCACCTCCAACAGCCCTGAACTCCTGGTCTGTCAAATGCTTGTTCTGTTGCTCTTTTTTGTGGGCTACATTTGGTTGAAAGATTAAGTAATTTTTTACTTAATCTTCTGCAGTATGTTAGGTTGTGTGTGTTTACAGTTTGTGAAAGAATGATTTTAAAGCCCAATTACTGCAGTCTCAAGCCTGTTAATGATTTGTGGATTATTAAGTTCTTCTCCTGCCATGTGTTGCACACTTATGTGTAGTGTATATTAGAGATAGGTAAACATGCATTTGTTGTTTCATAATGGAAGCAATTTGCTTGACTTCCAGCATTTGGGAATTGCCTGCTCCTATGACTTAGGTGGTGATGTTTGAAAAGTGACCAGCACTGATTGGTGCTGGCAAAAGCATTTTCGCAGGGGACTTTACTCACTATTTCCCTGAGCAGGCTGAAGTTTGTTCTCTTCATGTCCAGAGCTGAGGTTTTGCTTTTTTGCACTTTTCCTCCTGACAACAAATGTTCTGTAATCATTGTGGCCACTTATCTATGTCCACTTTGCTCACAAGATCCCTCTCTTGACAAGCAGCAGATGCAAGAAGGCATCTTTGAGTTAGTTCCCTTAGGACCTGCTGTGTACAGTTGTCATCCAGGCTTTTCAGGAATCTTTTGGCTCAGGCTGTACCAGCTGTGTGATGTGTTCAACCAACAAGGATAGAATGCTCTCCCTTGCTAGTTTAAAACTCTCCCTAAAGTAGGACAATTGGCTAATGCAGCTCAAGGCTGGGAAGCAAGGGATGAGGAAGGTGGAAAGCTGGCAGTTATTTCAATAGCATTAATTTTTGAAAAGACCAGAGCAAGTCTAAATTAAACAAGAGAAGTACGATTGGTTACCGAGTAATTGTCAGAACAATGCAAAACACAGGTTTGAGGTATTTCCAGTGCTAGAGTGCCTACATCATTTTCTGTCAAGCCTCTTACCTATTTTTAACAAAAGAGATTTTGTATTTACTTGGAATTTCAAAATTTCTGGAATCCTGTCACCCATTAAAGACAGTTTCATTACAACTTTGAAATAAGCACAAAGGAAACACTGGCAACTTCACATGTGCACCCCCCACACACATACACAGGAGTACATGTGCAAGTATTGCAAAACTTGACAAGGTGATTGACAAGCTGACAAGAGACTGACAGCTGTCAAGCAAGCAGCCCCTAAACAACTCCACTTAATGAAGAGACCGAGACAGGAGGGTACCCGAGAAGCCCGCACCAACGCCGTGGGAGGCCGAGATGCGGCGGGAGTGATGGTCCTGCTCGCCATCCTTGTCTGCTGTCTTGCAGCTTCCACTCCCGGGGCTGCTCCTGTGAAGATCCAAGAGTGCACGTTTGATGCTGGAAGCTGCTGCACCTTTGGAAACCTTAGCTACATTTCCCATTGGCAGTGTTTTCTCCTTCCTGGCCTCACAGGCTCCTGGCACTTGTGCTCTGGCTGGTTGCCACTCCCAAAGATCTCAAGGCTAGATGATCCCCCAGCCTCACAAAGGTAATGCACTCCAGTGCTTTCTAATACTCACTGGGATTTTGGGCTTGATTCCTTGTCCCCAGCCTGAGCCTCTTTCATTCCAGCAGATGCCAGTATCTCACAATCTCTCCTCAGGGTGTGCTGGCAAGAGCCTCAATGTCCACATCCCCTCAATGTCTTCCAGCAGAGTGCCACAGGCTGCTGGACCCTCCCAAGAGGCAAAATGTCCAACAGGTAAGGGCTGCCGGACAGCCCGGGAGCTCAGCAGAAAAGTCAGCCTCCCAGGGAAAAGCTCAGGGCAAACCCTCCAGTGAATAGACAGACAGTGAGCCCTGTGATATAGATGGTTAGCTCTCACAATTAGTAGATTAATATTATGCGTATGTTAAGAGAAGTTTTATTGATACATAGTTCTCTTACTGTGCTAAGTTTACCCCATAGTCCTCTTTCCCCTCCCCCTGGTATTTTTGTCACTGGAAAGCCTTGATAGTCAGGGCATTTACGGAGCAGGCAGGCTTGTTACTAGGAGGCGCAGGATAGCAACTCCTGATCTCCAATCATCTTGTACAAAAGTGATCTCCACCAAAAATGAACGGCAAAGAAGGATTTGACTGACAAGACTTTGGGAGGGGCCAGGGCTGGAAAAGGCAGAGCATCCATTTTGTAGATGAGCACATGGCAGTTTAGTCCCATGCTCCTGGCACTGTAATTTTTCCTTCAGTCCTTTGCTGTATTTTGGTAAGGCTTTTAATAAACATTTTAAAATATTTTTAAAAGGGAGCATCATTTCTGACACCTGTGATACACTGTCAGCACCTGTTTCTCATGGAAAAGGGCATTGAGGAGAGGGAACAGACCAGAGAGCAGGTTATGGTGCACGCAACTAAAACTGTTATGTTTGCTCAATTATCCCATCATAAAAAAACACCCAAACAATATTTGAGATAGCAGCAATTTTAATTGAATAGTTTAGAAAATATATATTGACATTATAATTTGGTTAAAAATAAGGGACAATTTGGTTCCAATAATAGCGCATAAGCAAAAGATAACCGCAGGGTACAAAGTACAGGGTTCTGGACCCTTGCCACCTCACGTACGAGCTTGCCAAGTGAAGATTCTCCCCTTACATGCCATGTGTCAATGTCATCTCCTCCCAATTTCGATTCATCATGCTTCTACCTCCACCCTCATCACCGCCCTTACCGCGCATGCTCCACCGTTGTTTTGGTGGTCGCACAAGTCTTTGGGGGTTGTTTTTGATGAAGGCCTCTCCTCTTCCTCAATGTCCTTTAATTCACCTTTGGGTTACACATGTGCACCAAGCCAGTACAATGTAAGCCAAAACTAACATATTACTACATTTAAGCATCAAAGCAATAATCTCTTATAGCTGGCATTTTCCTGGGACCCAACCAGATTTTCCCTTCTTTCTGTTAATTTTTAGTAGCTGTTATCTCTTGCTTTTTCCTCCTGTGCTTGAACATGTTCGGGGGGGATGGCATTACAACTTTTAACTTTTTTATTATTTCTAAATATTAATTACTGCATCAATATTGATTACTGTTTCAATTTTGTCAGCAAAAATCATACCTATTTACCACATAAACCAAGTCCTGGAACTCTGAAAGTGAAACAGGAACCTAGCAAAGCACCAGTCTTTGCCACCCACCAGGGCTGATGATGGCCCAGACCCCACTCTGACACCGCTGGGCCACTGCTGTCCCCTTGGCCCGACCATACTCCCAGCCTTGCCATCCCCTTGGGAGTGAGACAGAGTAGGGATCCATCCTGAATTAGGTGAAGTGTCTAACAACGGTGAAAAGTCTGTGAGGCCAAAGCTGAAGGAAAAACTCGTATGCTGAGACAGCAAGGAGACAGAGAAAGAAAAACAGAAAAGACCACAAGGTTAATTTGCCCCCGACCTAGAAATTCCTTTGATAAAGAAGAACTCGTGCTAAATGTCACATGGGATGAATATGTATGAACTTATTGTGAAACTGTATGCATATGCATTTGGAAGGGGGATAAAAAGAAGACTCGAAGTCTTCGGAGGTATGCATGCCTTTTGAGGAGAATTTTCTCCGTATGCGTCCGGTGCCGTAAATAAACATACCGAGCATTACAACTTTTATAAAGTTGTGAGGTTTCTTCTTTTCTCCGCAAAACATTATGGCGAGCCAGGCAGGAGTTCTCTGTCCCCGCGGGGGCAGGGGGGATAGACAGACCTCCAAGGCGCGCCCTAGGATTTTTTTCCTGGTGGGGCTCCGCTTGTCTCAACTTGCCACCTGCGAGGACAGACAACGACCCGCTGGCCTGTGGAGGAAGATACAGTATGTACTGAGGGGCCCCTGGGGCGGAGGAAGGAGAGCAAGGGAGTAAACCACCCAGAGATGTCTGGGTTCAGCTGATAGAGCAGCTGTATTAGAGACAGGGTTCGTCGTTCTGATAGAGCAGACCGCCAGTGACCCTGGGGGTGGGTCGGGTGAACCCATGTATGTGTGTATTGGGGGTTCGTTGTTCTGATAGAGCAGAACTGGTGAGCCTGTGTGTGTTTTGTTTGTGTGTGTGTGTGTGATGTCCGGACACTGTGTTGCTGTATGGTTGTGTGTGGTCAGTGCACTGTGTTTGTGATCGTGCAACTGATAAGTGTGTGGTGTATAAAAATCTACAATGCCCTACAGTACTACCCGTGTTTGAAGCAGCCAAGTGAGGCCAGAGGCGCCGGCTGCAGCAGACTGCGGGGGCAGGGAGAGAAGTGCCCTGCGGAGAAGTGAGTGGAGGAATGTCAGTGATGGTATTTATCGTGTTTAAATGTAGTGATTTGTGTAGATTTGGTACATTTTAACCGTGAGTATGAGCTCAGAGAGTTCCTTTGCCTTGGATGTTTGGACTTGATCTCTAGACTGTGTGCTGTTATTTTGATTGTGTCCAGGAAAAATTGATGTAAATGCCGAATTGTGGTGTGCTGTGTTGTGTTGAGAAAAGTGAGCACTTTGAGAAATATGCCCTTTCCCAGTGATTTTGTGTGGTGATTTTCTTCCGCTGCATTGTGGTAATTTGATTCTCAGATTGTATAGTGGTGTTTGTGGAGATTTTAAGATTTTGTTGCAACAAGAGTAGCATTTTACATAGGAGAACTATAGTACGGTGATTTATGCTTAACTACGATAAAGCGAGTTAAAGGAATTCGAAGAATTCTCCCCCTCATAGCAATTCAAGCCTTGGCTTTAGTGAATTTGAGATAAGGGTGGGGGGGGATGCGTGTGTCTGTGTCTGCGGGCATATCAGAGTTTCGGCTGTGACTAGCACAGCCTTTTTGCAAAGCAGTAAAACAAGTGTAAGTAGACACAGTGCTTAATTAGATTGTGCAAGAAGAGAACTAGAAAGGACTGATATTTTGTAAAACAGAGTTTATATAGAAGAGATAATTGAGATGAATTAGTTAATGAGACTTATGAGATTTATGAGACTTCAGATGGTACTGCAGTAAGTCTTTACTGGAAACAATCTGCTGTAAGGATTTAAAGTTCTCTGTAACAAACAGAATAGCCTGCCTTTGTGGGCAATTTCGGGTAGCCTTTGGTACATCAAGAGGCTAGCAGGCTGTGTGAGGTGACAGTGGCTGTCCCCTGGGCACAGGGACAGCTCTGGCTGCCCCGTCTCCCCAGGGAACACGGGAATGGCCTGTGGGCAAAAGCTGGATGTGCAGGTATTATTGCAGTGCGGTGTTTATGAGAAACACTGGTATTGCTGTTTTGCTGTTCTAATAAGTGTCAGGGTACACGCCCCGAGTGTAAATTAGAGGTTTCTGGTCAAGCGGATTCAGAACCTAAGGTCTTAGAGCTTGTGTGTTGCGGCTGGGCGTACGTGGCCACGAGGGCGAAGTCCGACTAGCTATAGGTCTGTGGCCGACACCTCAGCTGCATAGAAGGCCAGCCCCCCTTGGTGTCTTGGCCTCGGGCTGAGCTGGATCGCGGACTGCATACGGCACTGATGGGACGAGGAAGGAGCTGGACACTTGCTGGGGGTGAAGGTCAGTTTATTAGATGGCACAAGGGAGCACCAACCAGTGGCAGATGACCCCAGCAAATGGCCAGGTGACACCAACCAGCAAGTGACAAGGAGGGGAGGGAGGAGCAGGGTTTTAAAGATAAGGGAAGGATCCACAGCAAACCAATCGGGAAAGGTATGGGGAGGAACTTAACATAATGGGCATACAGCAATATCCAATAAATACAAAGTAAAGGAGGGGCCCCGGGACCACAGCCAACCACAACCCCCAGAGAGAAGATGGTTCTCGAAAACTAGGAGGAGTGGAGGGTGATTGACTGGGCCCAGGGAGGAGGAAAAGTTTACTTATAAGGAGGAATAGGGGAGGAGAAATTACATAACTTAACTGACTGAACACCCGGGGCAGGGGTAACCATAGTAACAAAACTGTCAGGAGAGCTGTGGCGGGAAAACTGGGGAGGGCAGAACCATTTTACATAGAGAACGGGGGGAGACAATACATAAAATGGGGGAGCAATACAAAAAACTTACTGACACACTACAACAGTGTGTGGGAATCACATCTGATACCTGCCACCTGGAGCTGTGTGTATAGGAGGAAAACTGAGAAACTACTGTGAAGATCTGTAAAAAAGTTTGAGTAGAAGTGAGATAGGGCAAGGAGAAATAAATAATGAGAACTGACCAGGTGTCCTGAGTTGACTATATGATGCTTTTATCCCCAATCGTCTCATTCTGTTTATGTTGAATAATAATAAGTTTTGTACCTTTAAGAGTGTTACAAAGAGTAAAAAGAGAGAGAGAAGAAGCGCACAGTTTGTTTTCAGACACTGCACTCACTCCTCCACATTCCTGCTCCTGACTGTGTTGTCTGCGGACAGACAGCGAGACAGAGAGCTCTTCTTTTGCTTTTTAATTAGTGTTAGCTAGCTGAGGCAAAGAAGTTCCCTAGACTGTTTTTTCCCTTTTCTTTAGACCTCTTAGAACTGCTCTAGACTGAACACCCAAGAGAGCACCGGCAGCTGCAGCTGTGGCCCACCGGGCCGGGCCTAGCCTGCGACGATTCCAGCACTGAGAAACTGATCAGAGACTGAGTGAGCTGCTGCTTGAACCCGGAGTTTTCTCAATTTGTCATCTCTTTTAGAGTAGCAAGGAGTCTCATTGTTTTGATACTGTTTTAGTCTTATTGTTTAATAAACAGAGTTTTTTTCCACCTTTCTCCAAAGAAGTATTTTTCTTTCCTCCCGGACCAGTTAGGAGGAGGAGCCGATTAAATCTGCTTTTCCCACCAGAGCTCCTTTAGAGAGATTCTTCTCCAAATTTGCTCTAAACCTAAACAAATACATGAATTGGCCCCCAACGCGCGGCTAGAAAATGTGGAAAAAAGCCCTAATAATTGTGTGTCTGTTGTTGTTAAAGCAGTTAGTAGCTATGCTGCTTGAACCCCTGATGTCTCTGGTTGTGAAAGCCTCTGTATAGTTCTGGGCTCTAGACCTTTTTGAGGTTTCAATACCTTTCTGGTCATTAGGATTATTGTCCTTAACAAGTAATTTTTACGGTAGAGGAGTACAGATTAGAATAGCTGTTGTGCTGGCCTTGGTGATAATGATTTATAAAGCGTTCAAAAAGATACTGACCTCTGTATACAGCATGTATAGTTTATAGTTTCTTCATCCTACCCTGCATCCCAATTCCATTAGTATGTTTTGAGAATTTATTAGTAACTACACTCAGTCTGTTAGAAGAGGAGCTAAGAATGAGACTTTCCAGCCTTCCCTTTCCCTCTTCTCCTTTAGATCGGTTATGTCACTTTTTGAGAATGTTCAGTTTCCCCTGAATGTTAAAGAGACCATCTTTCTGGTATTTAATTTAGTAAGTTTCCTCTATATAGTCTGCAGCTTCTCTAGAATGAGAGCTGAGATATCCAGAGGAGCTGGTGAGACCCCTGATCCAGAAGCAGATGCAGGCGTGAAAAATCCTGAGTAGAGAATAGGAAAATATAGGCCAAACCCTGAAAGAATTTTCTGATCCTGTAGACTGAGATTTCCCACGAGAACAAATTCAGAACGCAGCAGAGGTGGGGAAATACCTAAAGGAGAAGTGCCATGACGATTCTAAAGAGAAAAAGCTAATTGCAATAAGCTGGGCCCTGGCCTATGCTTATCGCACTTTGTTAGATACTGTCAGGCAGCAGACAGAGGCAGGGGGGCAGGGAGATAAATCAGCTATCCCAGTCACTCAAGCTGTAGCCAACAGCTCAAGCTCAGAGCCAGCAGCCAGACCAGACAGTGAGCCTAAGCCAGCATCTAAACCCATAGCTGTTGCTACCAGTACTACAAGTGAGAAACGCACGGAAAAAACTGATCGACCAGTAGATGATAATGATGATGATGGTGATACAGGAGAAGGAACCTCAATGCCTCCTGACGTAAAATCAGGAGTCAAAGCAGCAGGTGCAAGATCAGACGCAAATATTGAGTCTTATTCCCTGAAAGACCTTCGTGGCCTAAAGAAAGACTACACTCGAAGATCTGATGAATCCATAATTAGTTGGCTAGTCCGTCTCTGGGATGCTGCAGGCGAGGCTACAATTTTAGATGGCACTGAAGCCAAGCATTTAAGATCCCTGTCACAGGATCCTGCCATAGATCAAAGAATGATGAGCAGAGCTAATCCACACAGCCTCTGGGTACGGGTCCTAAGAAGTGTAGCACAAAGATACCTGTGCTCAGACGATCTCTATATGCAGCAAACCCAGTAGAAAACCATAGAACAAGAGATTCAACGCCTGAGAGAAATGGCAGTAGCTGAGATTGTCTTCTCAGATGATGGAAACATTGTAAATCCAGACTTAGTACCATGCACATCTGTGATGTAGAGAAAACTTGTACGACTTAGGCCACGAGAATATGCTTCTGCTTTAGCAATGATGAAGCAAGGTGATGGTGAGGAGACTGTGCTAGATATAGCAAAGAAGCTCCGAGCGTATGCAGACACTGTGAATAGCCCAACACATGCCAGAATCGCAGCGGTAGAAACACGTCTTCAAAAATTAGAGAACAAAATAGAAGAGAGTCACAAGAAACTGAAAGAGGAGATTAAAGAGAGCTTTCTCCAAATCTCGGCGGTACAGATCAGAAGTTCTAGTACCCAACGCAGACGTTCCCCAGACGGCGAGAGAAAGTACATCCCACGAGCTGAGCTGTGGTTCTATTTGCGTGATTATAGAAAAGACATGAAGAGATAGCATAGACAACCTACCTCTGCTCTGACACAACAAGTGAGACAACTGAAGATTCAGAGAAGTTCCAAAAAAGAAGCAGCTCCAGTGGCCAGTAACCGAACTGTCACATATGATGATAATGACAATATTTTTGATCCCCTTGAAAGAACCTCCAAGACATATGCCCAGAGAAAGAAAGATAACCAAGCTTAAAGAGGCCCTGCCTCTAACCAGGTAGAGGCTAGAGAAAACCGTGTTTTTTAGACTGTGTAGATTCGTTGGCCTGGCACATATGAACCACAAGAATACAAAGCTCTAATTGACACTGGTGCACAATACACATTAATCCCATCAAGACATGTGGGGACAGAGTCTGTTTCTATTGCTAGTGTGACAGGGAAATCACAAGATTTTACTTTAGTAGAAGCTGAAGTGAGCCTGACTAGAAATGAGTAGAAGAAACACTCTATTGTGACTAGCCCAGAGGTCCCATGTATTTTGAGCATAGACTACCTTCAAAGTGAGTATTTCAAAGACCCAAAGAAACTCAGATGAGCATTTAAAATAGCTGCTGTAGAGACAGAGAGTGTCAAGCAGTTGAACAGCTTGCCTGAACTGTCAGACAGCCCATCTGCAGTAAGTCTCCTGAAAGTAGAAGAGCAACAAGTGCCAATTACCACCTCAACAGTGCACCGCCGACAGTACCGAACGAATCGAGATGCTGTGATCCCCATCCATAAGATGATCCGAGAGCTAGAGAGCCAAGAAGTAGTCAGCAAGACCCACTCACCCTTCAACAGCCCCATCTGGCCTGTGTGAAAATCTAAAAGAGAATAGAAATTGACTGTAGACTATCATGCATTAAATGAAGTGACCCCACCCCTGAGTGCTACTGTGCCAGACATGCTGAAACTCCAGTATGAGCTGGAGTCCAAAGCAGCAAAGTAGTACGCCACTATAGACATTGCCAATGCATTTTTCTCCATTCCTCTAGCAGCAGAATGCAAGCCTCAGTTTGCTTTCACCTGGAGAAGCGTGCAGTACACCTAGAACCGATTACCCCAGGAGTAGAAGCACAGCCCCACCATCTGCCATAAACTGATTCAAGCTACACTAGAAAAAAGTGAAGCTCCAAAACATCTGCAATATATTGATGACATCATTGTGTGGGGGAAGACAGCAGCAGAAGTGTTCGAGAAAGAAGAAAAAATTATCCAAATTCTCCTAAAAGCTAGCTTCGCCATCAAAAAGAACAAAGTCAAAAGACCTGCTCAAGAAATCCAGTTTCTGAGAGTGAAATAGCAAGACAGACGGCGTCAGATTCCCACTGATGTCATCAACAAGATCACAGCAATGTCTCCACCCACCAATAAGAAAGAGACACAAGCTTTCCTAAGCGCCATAAGTTTTTAGAAGATGCATATTCCCGAATACAGTCAGATCGTGAGCCCTCTCTACCTAGTCACCTGTAAGAAGAACACTTTCCACTAAAGCCCAGAGCAGCAACAAGCCTTTGCACAGATCAAGCAGGAGATTGCTCATGCAGTAGCCCTTAGTCCAGTCAAGACAAGACCAGAAGGGAAGAATGTGCTCTACTCTACAACCGAGAACCATAGCTTGTCCTAGAGCCTTTAGCAGAAAGTGCCTGAAGAAACTCGGGGTCGACCACTGAAATTTTAGAGTCGAAGCTACAGAAAGTCTGAAGCCAACTATACTCCAACAGAGAAAGAAATCTTAGCTGCCTATGAAAGAGTCCAAACTGCCTCAGAAGTTATAAGCACTGAAGCACAACTCCTCCTGGCACCCCAACTACCAGTGCTGAAGTAAATGTTCAAAGCAAAAGTTCCCTCTACGCACCATGCCACCAGTGCTACATAGAGCAAATGAATTGCTGTTATCACACAGCGCGCCCGTATTAGAAAACTGAATCGCCCTGAAATTCTAGAAATAATTACAAACTAACCAGAAAGTGAAAACTTTAGTCTCTCTAATGAAAAAGAACAAGAAGTAACACGAGCTGAAGAAGCTCCACCATACAACCAACTGCCAGCAGAAGATACACGATACGCTCTCTTTACTGATAGTTCGTGCCGCATTGTAAAAATAAACCAGAAGTAGAAAGCAGCTATATAGAGCCCCACACAGCAGGTAGCAGAAGCCACTGAAAAAAAAAGTAAATCAAGCCAACTTGCTGAACTCAAAGCTGTTCAACTGACCCTAAACATTACTGAGAGAGAGAAGTGGCCAAAGCTCTACCTTTATACTGATTCATAGATAGTAGCCAATACTCTGTAGAGATAGCTAGAGAAGTAAAAAAAAGCTAACTAGCAACGTAAAAGAAAGCCAATTTGAGCTGCTGAAGAGTAAAAAGACATTGCTACCAAAGTAGAAAAACTGCCTGTGAAAGTCCGCCATGTAGATGCCCATGTACCCAAGAGTAGAGCTAATGAAGAGCACCAAAACAATGAGCAAGTAAACCAAGCTACAAAAATAAGAGTATCCAAAATAGACCTAAATTGAGAACATAAAAGAGAGTTATTCTTAACTCGATGAGCCCATAATGCCTCAAGCCACCAGAGCAGAGATGCCACCTATAAGTGAGCACGAGACCGAAAAGTAAATCTAACCATAGACAGTATCTCTCAAGTTATCCATAACTGTGAGACGTGTGCTGCCATCAAACAAGCCAAGCGAGTGAAACCCCTCTGGTACGGTGAGCAGTAGTCCAAGTACAAGTATAGAGAAGCCTAGCAGATTGACTACATCACACTGCCCCAGACACGCCAGAGCAAGCGCTACGTGCTGACCATAGTAGAAGCCACCACTAGATAGTTAGAAACCTACCCTGTGCCTCATGCTACAGCCCAGAACACCATCCTAGACCTAAAAAAGCAAGTTCTGTAAAGACATAGTACCCCTGAGAAAATTGAATCAGACAATGAGACTCATTTCAAGAACAACCTTGTCAACACCTGAGCTAAGAAACATAGCATTAAGTGAGTGTACCATATCCCCTACCATGCACCAGCTGCAAGCAAAGTAGAGAAGTACAATAGACTGTTAAAAACCACATTGAAAGCATTAAGTAGAAAATCTTTCAAGAACTGAGATCAGCATCTGGCAAAAGCCACCTAGTTAGTTAACACTCGAAGCTCTACTAACCGAGTGAGCCCTGCCCAATCTGAACCTTTGCAAAGAGTAGATAGAGACAAAGTCCCAGTAGTACATGTCAAAAGTTTATTAGAAAAAACAGTTTAGATTAATCCTGCCTCAAATACAGACAAACCCATTCGTAGTGTTTTTTTTGCTCAGAGACCAAGTTACACATAGTAAATAATGCAAAAAGATAAAAGAACACAATGTGTACCTCAGAGAGACCTGATTATTAAATAAAACCTATATAAATATCACTGTTTCCTGAATGTTATTACCATTGTCTGTGTATAGTTGTATAATAGATGTATCATGTATGTACTTGTAGAGTTAGAATTTATATTAGTTTTAGTAGTAAGCAGACGATATAGAGATAAAAAGTAGAATGTCCTGAGTTGACTATATGATGCTTTTATCCCCAATCGTCTCATTCTGTTTATGTTGAATAATAATAAGTTTTGTACCTTTAAGAGTGTTACAGAGAGTGAAAGAAGAGAGAGAAGAAGCGCGCAGTTTGTTTTCAGACACTGCACTCACTCCTCCACATTCCTGCTCCTAACTGTGTTGTCTGCAGACAGACAGCGAGACAAAGAGCTCTTCTTTTGCTTTTTAGTTAGTGTTAGCTAGCTGAAGCAAAGAAGTTCCCTAGACTGTTTTTTTTTTCCCTTTTTTTTAGACCTCTTAAAACTGCTCTAGACTGAACACCCAGGAGAGCACCGGCAGCTGCAGCTGTGGCCCACTGGGCCGGCCCTGGCCTGCGACAATTCCAGCACTGAGAGACTAATCAGAGACTGAGTGAGCTGCTGCTTGAACCCGGAGTTTTCTCAGTTTGTCATCTCTTTTAGAGTAGCAAAGAGTCTCATTGTTTTGATACTGTTTTAGTCTTATTGTTTAATAAACGGAGTTTTTTTCCACCTTTCTCCAAAGAAGTATTTTTCTTTCCTCCCGGACCAGTTAGGAGGAGGAGCCGATTAAATCTGCTTTTCCCACCAAAGCTCCTTTAAAGAGATTCTTCTCCAAATTTGCTCTAAACCTAAACAAATACACCAGGTTCCTAAATCAGCCCCTTTTGGGAGGGGCTCACTGGGAGGAGGTTGCCAGTAAGAGCAGCTCAGGAAGTGAAAAGATTTATAATACTTCATTGCTGTTAGTACTGTTTTATAATAGGAAGATAAATGGGATAGAGTTTTTGTATGCTGAAATGTCTTTTGTTTTAAGAAATCACCCAGAATGACAAAGAGACTGTGAGATCAGACCGCCCTCTGGTCTTGGCCCTTGAAAAGGAAAACAAGGCAAAGAGAAAGCAAATCAAACATGTTGTTCAGCATGCAGCATAAGATAGCAACGTATGAAATCAGGCAAAGGTTATCATGCTGAAATGCAAAGCAACCACAGTTCGCAAAATGAGTACATATGATTTGCTAAAGGCTCCTCCCAAGGTAAGGGAGGAGGGGTAAAGATGACCTCCCCAAAAGGGAAGAATTTTGGTCGGCACAAGGGTCATATATTCAGTTTTAAATAAAGCTTTAGTACCTGTGGAGAATGTTTATGTTGTAGTGTGGGGAATGAACAACTGGCCAGTCTGAGAAGACATACTTTTGCAAACCTTTGAAGTAACATGTGTACTATGTGTACCTAAAAGCTTTTGTACAATTCCCTCAATTTGCCAAACATCCTCAAATGAGAAAGGTTTCTCTGGAGGCAAATAATATAAAGATGTTAGGCTTAACATTAACAGACACTGAAATTAAGAAAGACATTAGTAAGGAGATATTAGAATAAGTAAATAAGTGTTTTCAAGGGTATGGGCCTCTGCTGTACCAGGGAGAGTGAAAGATGCTCCCCCATGGTAATCAAGCTTAATGAAAGAACACAACCAGTGAGAACTGAGTAGTACCCTCAAAAGGAAGGTAAGGAAGGAATCAGCCCAATAACTGATAGTACTGGATTAAGGGCTGTCAATAAGATAACACAGAATTTATACCCTGTGGTAGCAAATGCATAGACTTAACCCACTTGTTTAACACCTGAGCTAACCTGGTTCACTGTTTTAGGCCTAAGAGATGCCTTCTTTTGCCTCCCTATCCACAAAGCCAGCCAGAAAATTTTTGCATTTAAACACAGCTCACATGGTCCATGTGCCTGAAGGTTTCAAAATTCCCCACTCCGATTGGAGAACAGCTTGCAAAGACCCAGAGTCCCGGGAAGCTCCACAAGAGGAAAGGAGGCTGTTGCAGTACGTGGATGATCTTCTAGTAGCCACTTGGATGAGGGAAGCGAGAGAAGCCTGGACGGTAAGCCTTTTGAATTTCCTAGGGCTCCAAGGACGCAGAGTCTCAAAGAAAAAGGCACAGGTAGTGAAACAAAAGGTAATCTACCTGGGGTAAGAAGTGAGTGCTAAGCAGCAGACTTTAAGGCAGGGAAGCCCTATGCCAAACCCTGAACCCCAGACAATGAAAGAACTCCAAACTTTCTTAGGCATGGCAGGGTGGTGCCGGCTGTGGGTTTATAATTATGGACTGTTCGCCAGACCCCTCTAAGCTCTTATTGCCAATGGAAACAGAGATCTCCAGTGGACAAGCGATGCCACACGGGCCTTTCACCAGCTAGAGAGTGCCCTCATGTCAGCTCCAGCTTTGAAACTTCCAGATGTAAGTAAAGCATTCTTTCTATTTTTCCACGCAAGAAATTGCCCTGGGAATATTGGCTCAAGACCTGGGTCCATACCAGAAGGTAGTTGCTTACTTCTCTAAGCAACTAGATGCAACAGCCAAAGGATGGCCAGGTTGCCTCAGAGGTGGAGCAGCAGTTGTGCTGAATATTCAAGAGGCACCCAAGTCTACCCTAGGACAAAAATGACTGTGCTAGTGTCCCATACAGTGTCCATAGTACTGGAAGTAAAGGGTGGCCACTGGCTTTCGCCGCAGAGGTTTCTGAAATACCAGGCCATCATGGTAGAGCAAGATGATGTAGAGATAGTGGTGACTAATATTGTCAACCCAGCTTCTTTTCTCAGTGGAATCAAGGAGAAGCAGTACACCATGACTGCCTGGAGACCATTGAAGCTACCTACTCCAGCCTTCAGCCACCCAGACTTAAAGGACACTCCTCTGGATGATGCAGAGACCTGGTTCACTGACAGAAGCAGCTACATTGCCAGTGGAAAGCGACATTGCAAAGTACACAGTGACTACCTGCAAAGAGGTAATAGAGTCTGGACCCTTACCAACAGGTACCTCTGCACAGAATGCTGAGATAAATGCATGGACCCATGCCTTAGAAACAGCAAAAGGCATTCAGAGTTGTGCATGCACATGGAGCCATCTGGAAGGAGAGGGGACTGCTGACCTCACAGGGAAAGAAGAGACAATCCAGCTGCTGGAAGCAGTTCAGCTACCTGAAAAAGCATATTAAGGCACACCAGAGAGTGAGCTTAAAATTGGAGGAAAGAAATGAGCTGGTGGAGGGAGAGGCAAAGAAAGCAGCAAAGGGTGAGGTACAGATTTTTCTTCGAAGGTAAGCCATAATACAATAATACTAATCAAAAGAGACGTACAACTGCAAGGGGTGGGCTACCATTGAAAGAGAGATAGTAATCCCTTCCCATTTTCGTGGTTACTAGTGAAGGAAGGGCACTAGAAAACACACTAGGGCCTAACTACTTAAAAGCTTTTTATAGAGTGTGGTTCCTTTCTCAAAATGACCAAGGCTGCCAGTGATACAGAGTACATTGAAATGAAGTGTTGACTTTGAAGTAGTAATTTCCACAGGCTTTCTAGAACACACATCTGATTGAAAGAATCGTTGTATTGTTGTCAGGAATTTATATGCCACAATCACTCAGGTAAGCCGACAATATGATCCTTGCCTCCAGACTAACCCCAAAATACCCCCCGGCCGAAACTTGGTGAGACTGGGAGAAGCCATGGGCCTGTACAGCAGTGGCAAATCAACTTTTCAGAACTCCCAAGGGAAGGGGGGTATCAGTATTTACTGATATTGATAGATACATTTTCAGGGTGGCCAGAAACATTCCCCACCAGAACTGTCAAAGCTCAAGAGGTGACCAGATTATTTTTACAAGAAATAATACCACGCTTCACAGTTCCGGCCACGATGTCCTCAGATAAAGAATCATATTTCATTTCCAAAGCAGTGCAATAGATTAGTGGCCACCTGGGCATTGATTAAGAACTTCACGCTTCATACTGCCCCAATGAATTGGCCAGGCAGAGAAAATTAATAATTTGATCAAGCAGCAGATTGTAACACTGGGGCAAGAAGCTAATCTACCCTAGCCCAAGCTCTTCCACTAGCACTATTGCAAATTCAAACTAAACCTTGAGCTAAAGGAATGCTGAATCCCTTTGGAATGCCTTTTAGAAGACCATATCGACTACAAAGGGAATTTCCAGAATGTCCACCTACATGGTGGCTTTAAGCAAACAGCTCAGAGAACTGGAGAAACATGTGGCTGGAACTCGGGGCAGGGAGTTAGATAGCCTGGGGATGATGTATATGTTAAGTCTCTTACAGAGAAGACTTCGGAACCACAGTGGGAGAGACCACTGCAAGTACTTCTCACCACCTTCACTGCAATCAAAATCAAGGATCAGAATGCCTGGATCCATCACTCTGGAGTGAAGAAAGCCCTAGAAATCCCTTCTAGAGTGATACCAGAAGAGAATGAACTGAGACTAAAATGTACTCAGGCAAAATGAGTATATTGCGGTCGGGAGTAGTTCATACTTTAGTGTGTAGAATTGTTTTGTATGTAATCATAACTGAAGTTTTAGAACTAGAGAGTACCTCTACCCAAAGCAATGCTGAATGGCCTTGGTCCCAGGCGTTTAATCAGTATACTGGATCCATGGGAAAACCTTCTGAGATAAAAGATTTAAACCTATCCACTGTAGTAATTCATGGGGATCAGGTATATGAGGAGCAGGAATGGCAGGAACAGGAACGGTGGAGACTTCAAGGGATCAGACGAGAAGAAATCAAGGTAGGGTGCCGGGTGATAAATGGGACGGCTTATGAGAGACCAAATGAAATTAGTGTCTCAACCGCTCCTGGTGTATATGAACACCAGAAAGTCTGTGATAACCTAAGTGAATCAGACTGTTGGTGTAATTTCACCCTGATACAGCCAGTAGAAGTGACCTGCCTTTGAGTTCGAGTTGCTATCAGACTTTCATTTGAATTCAAAGTGGACACTGCACTTTTTACAACAGCAGGGCCTTATACAACCCATACTAATTCAGACTCTACCCAAACTTGAACCTGAGGTGTATGGAATAGGCCCCTACGTAGTAAAGAATGTGAGTGAACAACAGATATTATTCAATCCAGAATGGTCTCTCAAACATGTGGAGCTGATAATGCAAATTAACATCTCAGGAATCCAACCAGCCTGCTCCTCCTTCCGAAAAACATCCTTTGAGGGCTGGACAACATGGTTACAAAGACAGGCATATCTCAGGAGCAGAACAAGAAAGGATCTAACTGGCATATTAGGGACAAGATTAGGAGTTTTAAATGGAATTGATTCAGAAATACTGATGAATAAACTGGCCACTGCAGCAGGTAGCCTAACAAAATTGAAGCAACCCTTCCAGCCCTAATTGGTATTAGGAACTATCGGGGTAACAGGGTAGCTATAGATCTAATGATGTCAGGAATTCACGTCTTAAGAGAGGAACTTACTTGCCGTGGCAAAAAGTCTAAATATGGACAACACCGGACAAATCTAGACTAGCTTTTTTTTATTGTTGGCATATCAGTCTCAGAACATTGTTACAATGGAATTAGATGTTAACAGCTCGCTGGCCTACCGAGAAATGCCCCCAAAGGTGGGGTAATATGCAATGACATAAAATCACCTCAGTTTAGATTTCAGCCAATCACACAAAAACAAGACATATTGACAAGCTTTCCATCTAACCTTATAAAACATACCTAATGGTAGTTAAAACAAAGACTATTTCATAAGAAACAAAGAACAGAGTTCTATTCATGCACTTTCTAAAGATATACATTAAATAAACTTGTTGCCATCCTAAAGCCAAATCTACAAAGTCTTATTGTTATTTGTCACGTCTACTGCTTGGGAGACTTTTCTGCTTGCTTGGGAAACTTTTCTGCTGTAACAGAACTTCGGGCTGCAGGCTTGAGGCCTACATACTCTTTTTAAACTATTTCTTTAAAACTTTCTGACTTTATGGATTCCAACATTTCCCCCTCTCTGTTTGATTCAGAATTTTTCAGTTTTTTGTTGTTTACTACTTGCGTTTCATAGCTCTATTGCAAAATTTCTGTTTATTATCTGTTGGAGACTTATTTGCACTAAAGCACTGCTATATTACGGCACAGCAATTTAATGCTGTGATGGCCCCATCCTTGAAAGAGATATGAATCACGTTTGGTAATAGTTACAAGTCATTGTTTGAAAAACTCTGGTCGATTTTAAGGTCTTAATTCAAAACTTTTGTTCATGTCTATACTTTCATTTACTGCTTTTGTGAGATTTCGAACACTCTCTGTGCTTCTACTTCTTAACTCTCTGGCTTGTATGACAAAAACTTCTCGGACTGTTTTATTCATCATTCGCTCAACACAACAAAGTATACAAGGTACTACTATAAATATCAGTATTAGAACACTTAGTACATAAAGACCTATCTTGCAAAGTTGCTTTAGCTAAGGTGCAAAACTCTATTTTTGAAACAAATCATCTAACTAGGAACTTCTATCTTCTTTAATTTGGGCTGTCAGATCTTTCAATTTTTGAATGCTTTTGTGAATGGATTCAGAATGGTCAGACAAATTCATACAACACAATTTTTCAAATTCTTCACAACTATGCCTTTGTGCTAGTTAAAGGAAAACCAATGGCTGCATGGCTGCAATGTCAACATCGGTCAACATATCACTGATTGTAGAGGATGTGGCATTAGTTTGTTTGCTTAGCTAACATCTAACTCTAATTGTCTTAATGCTACTGCTGAAGCCAATTGGGGTAAAAATATACTTGCTGAAACTCTTCTGGCGGCATTCTAAGGCATAAAATCACTCTGACAGTTCTCATCATAACAAGGAACAGCTCTCGTTCTCTTGTTTCTTTTTCATCACTGCTTTGGGGGGGCAATTATGGTGAGCATACCAGTGCTACAAGGGCCACCTTCAAGGTGAGCTGGAATGTTTTGTTAAGCTCTGTCGCTGCAAATGAAGTAATACCTTTTCGGCAATTGCTGTGGATATTGATCTGTCTCTGGAAACACATCTCAACTGTTTGAAACATTACACCAAAAACTCAAATTTTTATATGCAAAATAATGAGGAGTAACACTAAACTTTGGGGGGTCACCTTTTCGCTACACACGAGTCATAAAAGTAAAACAAAAATCTGTGGTCAAAGAACCAAGGATTTCCAATTCTTGAGGTTCAGATGTTGCTCTGAGAAGTTTTTTGGACTAAATGTTATAATTGAAAGAGGAATTGTTTCTATTGTCAATTCCACTTGGCCTACCATTGGATTGTTTTTTGACTAAAGGCAACTCCTTCACTGGCACACTAACCAAACAGGTTGAAAAAGGCTTTTCTGGTTCTGAATTAGACAAACATATAGTATCTGATCTGGCAGCTTTGGCTAAGGTCACTCAAACATTCGTTTTCAGTTGATCTATAGGCAAATCTGCATGACAAAAAACAATTAAAATCAAGCAAAACAAGTATACTATTTGAATCTGTTCTGTCTCTTTCATGAACTAAGTTTTGGCAGAATTCTCTCTATACAAAAACAACAACTTAAGTTTTTGCCAAAAATTAGCTCTGTTAAACATTCAGCATTTAATTAGCATACTCATAAATAACATTGACACAAAATCAGAGTTCATGGGTTCTACCAATGCACAAAGAACGTCAGGCACAAGAGGCGTCAGGCGAGACCCGGGATCCTTCCATTCGGTTCACGTCTGCGTGCTTGCTTCCTCGGTTCTGGGCTTGACTGCAGGTTCTGAAGTGCGATAGGGTTTGACGTTTTTGGCAAGAACCCATTTAATTCTAGCACTTGTGGAGACAGAAGCATACTCCTTCTCCAAATTATTAATCAAAATGGACTTTCACTTGAACTGTTTAGAACATTAAAAATGTACAGAGCCTTATTTAGTCTCATCTGTGGGGTGATCACCGTTTTTTTTTTCTGTTGATTTAATATGCGTTTTAGGGTTTGATGTGTTTTTTAAATGATTGCTTGGTTTGTGGGAGAGTGGGGAATATTAAAAATATGTTGAACACTCTATTCATTTAAAAATGTGGCTAATTTTTGAGATATGTATGTAGGACTGTTGTCAGTTTTTACTTCTTGGGGTACACTTAATGAAGTAAAAGTTTGTAGGAAATTATGACAGGTATGATTTTGTTGGTTTCACTTGTGTGAAGGGAAGTAAAAATTGCACTAGAGAACGTGTTTACGGAAACATGAATATTTTTAAATTTACTAAAAGAAGGATATTTAGTAACATTTGTTTGCTACAAATGTAGGCTTTGTAAGTTTTGGGGGTTGATTGCTCTTGTAAGTATGAATGATAGTTTTAGCTTGACTTTTAGTGATTTGGAACATTTTAATGAGTGTTTGGGCATTTTGGTGGAAAAAGGTATGACTCAATTTTGCTTGTTCAAAAATGTTTGGTAATGTGTTAGAAATGACTATTGTCAGTTTGTTTGCTCTTGTGGTTTTTTTTAATAAAAATTTAGGAAGTGAAGAATGTGCTCTAATATGAGAAACAAAATATGGATTAGTTCTATATTGCAAAGTTGTAAAAAGATATGAAAGCTAACGATGTAAAGTTTTATTGTTAACATCTTTTAAAAATTGAACATTAGTATTAGCAACAAGCAGAATTTGTGACTAAATTAAAAGGTTGAGGGAAAAGTTGAAAACTCAAATTACAGTCAGAGTCTAGTGATGAGGTTGTTTTTTTTGAAGAGTTGATGGTCTTTTTTGAAGAGCTGATGTTTCAGCTTTGGATCTTTGTTGTATTTTTGAAGTTTGGTTGTAGAAATGTTAAGTTTAGCTTTTTGGATTTCAGTCTCAACACTAGTACAGGTTTGCTGTATTTTTGTCTGCGTTGAAGCTGTGATGAGCAGATCATCTATGTAGTAGTAGAATTTTGAATTTTGGAAAATTTTGTGAACTGAGGACAAAACTTGTACAACAAGACATTAGCAGATTATATATATTATAACAATCACATTTTATGACAGGTAGAAAGTCACTTTGATTAGAATTTTTACACATGACAATTTTTTTGTGACATGATTAATTCAGTGGGAATATTCACTTGTTAGTGGGTACTACAATTTGTGTCTGAGCACGGTGGAACGCGCTATTTTTGAAGTTTAACGACAGTGGGTTGCTGTTGATGTCAAATAGTGAGTGACAGTATTTAGCAAGATGCTTTCTTTTTTGGCATTGAGGCAAGTAGAATTTTGATTTGTTGTCTTACGACAATCTTTTTTGAGGTGCTTTAGTTTACTACAAGCAAAGCAGATAGGCTTTTTATTAGGATCTACTTGTACAGTATTAACAGAGTTTTCTTAATATTTCTTGTTTTTCTAAAAGTTTTTCAATTTTATCTATTTGTTGTGTCAAATTGTGTTTTAGTGTTTTTTTAAAACATTGACTTCTGAATTTGCAGCATTTTGTGAATTCATAAGTCTACTGCAAGCTGTTAGCATTTGTGTAACTGTTGGAGGTTGATCAGACAAAGTTAAAATAATTTTTTTACATTTATTATTAGCATTTACATAAGCAAGATTTTGAATGATATAAGAATGGGCTTGTTCATCTGGACATTGCTTTTCAATAGCTTGAGTTAATTTATTTAAAAAAAGAATTATAAGATTCAGTTTCACTTTGTTTGATCAGTGAATAAGAACTTAGATGTGAATTTTCAGGCTCAAGTGAAAGTAAGGCTTTTTTAGCAGCATCTTTAATGTCTGCTAAAATAGGCTGAGGCAGTTCAACTGCTTGATTTTCAGGCTTATTGTAAGGTGAATCACTAGCTAATTGAGCAACATTTAGATCGGCATAATCAGTATTTGCATATCTTTTAACTAACTTGTTAAGTAACTTTTTCTATTGTAACTTTTATAGTAGGTACTGTGAATTGGTTAAGATTAAAGTTGCTACATTCTTGCAATTAGCAGGAACTAAATTATAAGAGTTAAAAATATTTTTCAACACACTATTAAAATAGGGAGAAGAAAATCTATTTTCTTTCAAAGTTTGTCATAATTCTTTTATATCATGGTGATTGAATCTTTCATATTTTGGATTTCTATTATTTTATATTTTACTGGTAAAGCAAGATATTGTTTCTTTAAATCTGAATTTTTTTTCTAGTTTTTGATTAATGTATGACTAATTTGGTAGTTTTAATGGAGAATCAAAATTGTCACTTTGATCAATGACAGTTTGAATATTCTCTTTGCTTCTAATCAATACATTTTTTGATCTTGAAAAATCATTAAATCTAAACTTTTTAGGCACTCTGCTCAGATTTAAATTCTTGACAGGAACACTGTACTCTTGTTTGGGAATTCTGCTAATTTTGGGAGCTTGGCTAGCTCTGGGAGCTCGGCTAGTTCTAGGAGGTTGGCTAACTTGATCATGAGAACACGCGTCTAAATTTTTTGCAAAAACCTCTAAGCAACACGCTTCCTTTGGGACTCTGCTATGAAAGGTAGGGGTGGATTCTAACAAACAACATGCTTCTTCTGAAGCCCGGCTCAAAGGGGTTGAGACAGAGGCATGTTCTCTTGTTCTGGGAACATTGCTACATTTTAACTTTGAATTTGCTACTTTACTACAAGTTTCACATTGTCTCTTTGATAAGAAAAACTCAGCTGGAGAGTCTCTAAATCTAGGTTTTAAACTTGTATGGTTTTGTTTTAAAATACAAGAATTAGGATCATAACATTTTAAAAACTCAACTCATGTTTTTTCAGGTTTTTGAGAGTTATCTATCATTTCAAAGGACTCTACCTTTTGGAATAAAGCCAGTTTTTCTTTCTCTGTATCTATGGATTGACAAACGCCAGAAAAACTAGGTTTTTGCTTAACTGAAAAAGAATTCTCAAAATCACTAGGCATCTGATACGTTTGAATTTAACTCGGAACCAAAATTTCTTGAGTTGAAGAGACACTCTCAGTTTCTACCTCAGGCATAACAGAATCTAATTTAGTTTTCAGTGTCCCTGCACAAACAATCTTAGGAAATACATTCACTTTTTCATTTACATTTTCTACACATTTTGTCTCTTCTCCTTTACAAGAGTCACATATTTTTACATTAACAGAACAACGCGAAGAAGAGTTTGAAAAGGTCTCATTTTTTCCCAGAGAGAGAGAAGAAAGATTTTTCTCAGTGGAGTTCAAAGAATTACTTTCAGAATCTGAAACAACAACATTTGTTACATTCTCTGAAACACACACAGTCTCCGGTTTACTGGAATTTAAAGAGACAGAGCTAGAAGCTTTGTTTTCTGAGTCAGAATTCACCTTATTATTGTTAGTTTGTTTAAAACATTCTATCAGGGCTCTAGAAATAGCCATCAGTTCTCTTAGGCTTTCATCTTTTTTAAGAGAGACTAAATTATATATTCTCTAGTTTATCTGATCTCAAAAATGAAAAGTAAAGGCAGAGTGTAAATTTAAATCTTGCATATTCGCTTTAACCCAGATATGTAAGTTTTTAAACTCAGTTTTTGAGACTTCAGAAAGACCTTCTTCTTGTAACATTGTCTTTTGATACAGTCTCTTGTAACATCTAACTTTTGATAACTTTGTTATCAAAATCTGTTATCTGCCAGTGGCAGATTTCAAAAGTACTGCCTGAGTGGGAAACGGCCGGGGACCAAGACCACAAGTTAATAGTAGAAGCACTTAGTACAGTTCAAGATAATTTTTCTTTAGCTTTCAGTTGTATACAAGCAAAATTGTAAGAAAATCCTCCAGTTTTGATTAGAAACCTTGAGTTAGGACATATTGAAGGACCATTTGCACTAATCACTTGGGGCAAAGGGTATGCTTGTATTTATTTGCACAGGTGCCAGACTTAAATGTGTTCCCGCGAAGGACGTAAAACCATCTCATACACAAGAGCGCACCGACAATTCCACCAGCAGGGAGAAACTACGGTTCATGCCAGACGTTTCCTGTTCAACCTGTGAAAGCTAAAATTCTTGAGTATGATTGTTGATTTTTGGACTGTGAAAATGGTTTGTATCATAGAGGTCTTTCAGGAAAAGCATGGTGTCCGTTTTGTTCAAAAGAATTGTAAGATATCCAAATTTGTAAAAATTGAAGGTTAGAGGGACAGTTTAGTGCCCTATAGTTGGCCAGTCCCTGAACAAGTGCTAAAAGATTTGCTTGAGAACTGAAATAGACAGGGAAGCTTTTGCCAAAAAGCAGCTGAACAGGAACATGGAGCTTGATCAAAAGATATACTGGCATTTCTTGGTTTGGCTTGTTTGCTTTTGCTGTGCATATAATCCTGTAGATCCTGATCCTGTAGATCAACCAAAAATGAAAGTTTACCTTGCTTTAGCAGAGTCAGCAGGCTCAGACACCATATGTTTGACCAATTTGAGCCCAGACAAACCCTTGGTGACCTGTTTGGTCGGTGTGCCAGTGCCAGTCAAGGAATGGCCAATACCCAACTTGGTAGAATACATCTTTGTAGAATAGGTCTCTATGCATTGGGTCTTTTGGCAGTGATACTAGTAGTAATACCTTGCATACATCAGTGTGTGTGACAAATGATGGGTAAAACTATCAAAGAAATTTTTATCACACAAGAGAGAGAGGTAGGAAATGGATTCACAGAGCGTTCTTGAAATCTCACACAGAAGGTGAATGACGGTATAGAAATGGAGGAAGGTTTTGAATTAAGACCTTGGAACAGACGAGACTTTTTTGGAACAATGACATGTAATTGCTGTCAGACTTGACTTAGCCCTTTGACTGGACATTCACAGCATTAAAATTGCTGTGTTGGAATATAGCAAGGTTTAATGTGAGCAAAAAAGATGCTTTAAGCAGGTATACTATAGTAAAGCTATGAAATGCAAGGTAGTTAATAAACAACACAGATACAAAGGTTTCTTTTCACTTGTACCAAGAGGGGGAATGTGGGAATCCTTCAAATCAGAGGGTTTTGGGAAACCTGCAAAAGGCAAGCATCAGAGACAGCAGAACTGCATTAGAACTAAGCAGCAGCCATAAGATTTGTCAGCAGAAAAGTTATATAAGAAGTAAAAAAGTAAGGACAAATAGAACAATGATCTGTGTATTAATGCTTGGCTAGTATAACTCCCTAAGCTTCAAAAAGGTATCTCTAGGAAGATATTAAGAACTTCTCAGCTTAATAATGGAGCTCAGTGCATTGTGTTTTAAGGCTTACAAGCAGGTATTTTATTCAAAAGAAGCAAGCACTGTTTTAACAAAAGGTACGTGTGCGTATAGTGGTTGGATAGAACTACTGTCAATATGCTTCTGCTTTGTGTGATTGGTCAAAAAACTTTTCAAGGAAGCTGTACCATTTAGTTCTTTGCCTGCTGCCACAGATGTGAGCTGCCGGCATCTTCCCACAGTCACACCCAAGTAATGAGACTGATGCTGGAAAACAAACAGCTCGAGGCGCGTTCCTCAGCAGTCCCGTCCCGTTCCTGATTCCTACAGAGACCCCCAGCCGGCAATAGTGTATAGATGTTAAATTACATCTATGAGAAATTAATAGATATTATTTCATTCATTTTGATATTTTTTCATTTCATATAGATTTATATATTTTCATTTCATATAGATTTGGTTTCTTCCTCCAGCTTGGGAGAGTGAAGAATTACAACAGTGCAACACCTTCTGCCCACACAGCAGTCAGCCCCCAGGCATGTGCATGCACACCCACCCACTGTGCTTGCTCTTCTCAGCATCTCAGGGCTGCTGTTTGCACAGAATTGGGATGAATTTAACTCAACCGAGCCACGACATGACGGTATGCAGCTTGTCATGAACACTCATGTGACAAAGAACAACACAGCGCTCTCAGATCACATTATGACAGGTCATTTCATTTTTGCTGGGCACTGAGGAAGTCTTAAAAGCCCCAAAGACACAGAAAATGGGGTGGAAAACATTGGCATCATGGTACTGCTGGTATCCTCCTGGAAGAAAATCTCTTGGGTTTCTAAAGGTCATAGCTTTCCAAAAAGTAGGAAAACTGCTCAGCCCTGGCAGCCCAATTGTGAATGGTTTTCCTGACTTGGCAAAGCTGGGGTGTTAACAATGGACTCCATCCTTGGTTCAAATCACCTGCCCTCACCTACAGACAAAAGCACCACCACCAGCAGCAGAAGCTACTTCAGTCAATTTCACTCAAAAAGCTGTGTTAAATTTGGGAGAGGGAAGGAGAACACATCAGACACTGTGGATTAATGACAAGACTCTGAGGAGCAGTTCCAAAGCAAAGGGCAGCAGCTTCTCTCTGGGCCACTCCTTGTGCTCCAAGGCAGCCGGGCTGCCCTGGCTGCCCAGGACCCTGCGCTCCGCAGGCTCTGCAGAGCTGCACAGCGGGGAGGCAGCTTCGGGCACCTCAGCCCTGGGCAGGTGTGGCTGCTTGCTCTGCATGGCTGCCTGTGGGCAAAAGCATGGTGCTGGCCTTCTGCTCTTGGCCCTAGCCTGGCCTTGCAGGGCTAATCCTGTTCTCTGTCTCAAATGTGCTAAAGACAGACTTGTTTGTTTCCAGCTCTGCACAGCATTGATGTGCACCGCAAAATACCAAAGGACTAAGGCCTGAATAACAGATCCTGACTGAAGCCTCCACAACAGGACCTGAGCCAAAGCTGCCCTCTAGATGATCTTTCCAACCCAATGTTCTATGTATCTGCTCCTTAATCAAGTACTATTTTCAAAAGGATTATTTTATGCATTCACTGGTGAAACACATCTTCACCCTTCTGCATGAGGAAAACGGACAAGGCCACACCTGGCCTTGGTTCCTCCTTGAGCCCTGGACAGGCTCGAGGAGAAAACCAAGAGGAGAATGAAACCAGCTGTCCCCAGCAGAAGCTCTGGCACATTGCTCGTCCAGCACTGTCAGAGCCGGGCTACTGTCACAGCGCACTCGGGAGCCTCGTGGCCGGCAAAGGTGGAGGCACCGCAGCATTTCCCGGTTCCCGGCCGTGGCTTTGCAGGGCTTGGATGGGACAGCTTCCCCCAGCTGATGTGCAGCACTGGATGAAGGGGAAAGCATTGGGGTACCTGGTGATGTATCTTCCTTAATAACCAGAGGCACCCTTTTGTAATAATGCTGAGGTGCATTGCTTAGCTTATCCTTTCCTGACTCTTACTTGCACTTTTGCATTACAGTAAATTACACTGTTCCTTCAGCTGGTGTCTGTGCCTGCATCTCTGACCCTCCCCAACATCAAAACACACAGCCAGTTTAGCACGAGACTTGCCTCTCTGCCAGCCCATCTCTTGGCAAACACCCCTGGCGGCCATCTCCACAAATGAAATTCCCACTTTGCAACTCCCTTTTCTGCAGGCAGGTGAAAAAAGATGCCACTCCCAGTCCTGGACACCTCCAGAAACGAGCTGTTTTCAGCAGTCACAACCCTGAAATATCAACCTCCTTCCTTAATGTCCTGGTTTAGGGCAAATTTGGTAGAGAATCTCCAAAGGAGGCCCCTCCAGAAAGCAAACCCACACGACCCCTCCCCCCAACTGGTTCAGGAAGAAATTCCTTGGAGAGAAGTGGAAAGAACCTGTTTATTTAACAGGCACAGCACCCCCCACCACACAGAATGAACAATACCGGATGACACCACTCTGAAAAAGATGACAAAATCAGAAAGTCTCTTTCGGGGGTGGTTGCTCCGTTCTCAGTCCCTCTGGCGCTGGGGCAGCTGCTGCAGCCAAACAGTGCAAACCCTCGGTGTTCCCAGGCCCCAGTCCAGAGCAGGTTCGAGATGGTCGAAGAAAAAGGAGAAACAGTCCAGGAAGGAATTTGGACTGTTTAGCTAGAACCAGCTAATGAGCAGAAGCAAAAGTAAGCAGAAGCAAGAGCAATAAGATAGAGAGAGAGAGAGCAAAGCAGAAAGCCAAAAGCAAAAAGCCAAAACAGCCCCATGTATTGCCCGTCTCTGTGTCCCTGATAAGAGAAAGCCAAACAAAACTTTCACTCTTCAGAGACAGTCTTAAAGGCACAGAACATATGAATGGGGATACAAGCATCATAATGTCACCCCAGGACATTCCACCCCTTATCCCCTCACCATCATATCATCATACTACCACACATCATGCATTATCCATACAAAATTTCCATCTGTTCCCCCAAAATTTACGAACAATACCCATCATGCCCTCATGACATCCCCACACTGGACCACTGAATCCAGGCCCTATACTACAGAGCTGCAGGATTCCCCCTTTTCACTTTAGCCACTTAAAGCTCCATCTATCACTTGCTCAACCTTCGACACTTGCACATTTCCTTCTCCATCTTCCACTTGCCCAGACCTTCAACACTTACACATTTCCTTCTATCTCATGTCTGTATGGTTAATGTACAGACAATGGCAGTAACATCCAATGAACAGTGATATTGCATATCATTCTTACCCCACAATCAGATCTCCCTGAGGTACACATCGTGTTGTTCCATCTCTTTGCATTATCCACCATGCGCAACCTGGTCCCTGAGCAAAGACAACCCCACAACTGGGTCTGTCTGTACTCGAGGCAGAATTGATCCACACAGTCTTCCCTAACAAACCTCTGATATGTACCACTGGGACTTTTCAGTGACTCAGACTGCGCAGGACCTGCTCGGTTGGTGGAACCTCGGGTGTTAACTAACCAGGTGGCATTTGCTAAATGCTGCTCCCAATTTTTGAAAGATCTCCCACCCAAAGCTTTTAACTGGGTTTTTAGTATTCCATTGTACCTCTCTACCTTTCCTGCAGCTGGTGCATGGTAGGGGATATGGTACACCCACTCAATGCCATGTTCCCTAGCCCAGGTGTTGATAAGGCTGTTCTTGAAATGAGTCCCGTCGTCTGACTCGATCCTCTCAGGGGTGCCATGTCTCCACAGAACTTGCTTTTCAAGGCCCAGGATGGTGTTCCGGGCTGTAGCATGAGACACAGGGTAGGTTTCCAACCATCCAGTGGTGGCTTCCACTATGGTCAGCATGTAGCGTTTGCCCTGGCATGTCTGGGGCAGTGTGATGTAGTCAATCTGCCAGGCCTCCCCATACTTGTACTTGGACCACCGCCCACCGTACCAGAGGGGCTTCACTCGCTTGGCCTGCTTGATCGCAGCACACGTCTCACAGTCATGGATAACCTGAGAAATACTGTCCATGGTTAGATCCAGCCCCCGGTCTCGTGTCCATTTATAGGTGGCATCTCTGCCCTGGTGGCCTGAGGCATCATGGGCCCATCGAGCTAGCAATAACTCTCCCTTATGTTCCCAAACTAGGTCTATTTTGGACATCCCTATCTTTGCAGTTTGGTCTACCTGCTCATTGTTTTGGTGCTCCTCATTGGCTCTACTCTTGGGTACATGGGCATCTACATGGCGGACTTTCACAGGTAGCCTCCCTGCCCTGGTAGCAATGTCTTTCCACTCATCAGCAGCCCCAATTGGTTTTCCTCTACGTTGCCAGTTAGCCTATTTCCACCTCTCCAGCCATCCCCACAGGCATTAGCTACCATCCATGAATCAGCGCAGAGGTAGAGCTTTGGCCATTTCTCTCTTTTTGCAATGTCTAGGGCCAGTTAAACAGCTTTGAGTTCAGCAAGTTGGCTTGATCCACCTTCTCCTTCAGAAGCTTGTGCAACCTGTCATGTGGGGCTCCATACGGCTGCTTTCCACTTCCGGTTCATCCCTACGATGCGACAGGAACCGTCAGTGAAAAGAGCGTAGCGTGTTTCCTCTGGGGGCAGTTGGTTATAGGGAGGAGCCTCTTCAGCACGTGTCACTGGTTCTTGTTCCTCTTCATCTGTGACACCAAAATTCTCACCTTCGGGCCAATTTGTAATGACCTCCAAAATCCCAGGGCGATTCAGTTTACCTATACGGGCGCGCTGAGTGATGAGAGCAATCCACTTGCTCCATGTAGCACTGGTGGCATGGTGAGTGGAAGGAACCTTGCCTTTGAACATCCACCCCAGCACTGGTAGTCGGAGTGCCAAAAGGAGTTGCGCTTCTGTACCAATCACCTCTGAGGCAGCTTGGATTTCTTCATAGGCAGCGAAGATTTCCTTCTCTATTGGAGTGTAGTTGGCTTCAGACCCTCTGTAGCTTCAACTCCAAAATCCCAGCGGTCGGCCTCGAATCTCCCTAGGCACCTTCTGACAAAGGCTCCAGGACAAGCCATGGTTCCCGGCTGCAGAGTAGAGCATGTTCTTTACCTCTGGTCCTGTCCTGACCGGGCCAAGGGCTACTGCATGAGCAATCTCCTGCTTGATCTGGACAAAGGCTTGTTGCTGCTCAGGGCCCCACTGGAAATTGTTCTTCTTGCTCGTGACCAGGTAAAGAGGGCTCACGATCTGAGTGTACTCAGGAATATGCATCCTCTAAAAACCTATGGCGCCTAGAAAATCTTGTGTATCTTTCTTATTGGTGGGTGGAGACATTGCTGTGATCTTGTTGATGACATCTGTAGGAATCTGATGCCGTCCATTTTGCCACTTCACTCCCAGGAACTGAATCTCACTAGCTGGTCCCTTTACTTTGCTCTCTTTAATGGCGAAACCAGCTCCCAGGAGGATCTGGATGGTTTCCTTCCCTTTCTCAAACACTTCCGCAGCTGTGTTCCCCCACACAATGATGTCATCAATATACTGCAGATGTTTTGGAGCCTCACCCCTTTCTAGTGAAGTCTGGATCAGTCCATGGCAGACGGTGGGACTGTACTCCCATCCCTGGGGCAGTCGGCTCCAGGTGTACTGCACTCCCCTCCATGTCAAAGCAAACTGAGGCCTGCATTCTGCTGCCAGAGGAATGGAGAAAAATGCATTGGCAATGTCTACAGTGGCGTACCACCTTGCTGCCTTGGACTCAAGCTCATACTGGAGCTCTAATATGTCTGGCACGGCAGCACTCAGTGGTGGAGTCACTTCATTCAATGCACGGTAGTACACTATCAATCTCCATTCTCCTTCAGATGTACGCACACACCAAATGGGGCTGTTGAAGGGTGAGTGGGTCTTGCTGACCACCCCTTGGCTCTCCAGCTCTCAGATCATCTTATGGATGGGGATCACAGCATCTCAAGTGGTCCTATACTGCCGTCGATGCACTATGGAAGTGGCAATTGGCACTTGTTGCTCTTCTCCTGTCAGGCATCCTACTGCAGATGGATTCTCAGACAACCCAGGCAAGGTGTTCAGTTGCTTGGATGCCCTCTGTCACTACAGCTGCTATCCCAAATGCCAACTTGAGTCCTTTTGGGTCTTTGAAATACCTGCTTCAAAGGTAGTTTATGCCCAAAATACATGGGGCCTCTGGGCCAGTCACAATAGGATGTTTCTTCCACTCATTCCCAGTCAGGCTCACATTACCTTCCACCAAAGTGATATCCTGGGATCCCCCTGTCTCACCAGCAATAGAAAAAGACTCTGTCCCCACATGTCTCGATGGGATTAATGTACATTGAGCACCAGTATCAACCAAAGCTTTATACTCTTGTGGTTCTGATGTGCCAGGCCAACAAATCCACACAGACCAGAAAACACGATTTTCCCTAGCCCCTACCTGGCTAGAGGCAGGGCCCCTCTAAGCCTGGTTATCCTTCTTTCCCTGGGCATATGTCTTGGATGTTCCTTCAAGGGGAGCAGACATGTTGTCATCATCATACCTGGCAGTTCGGCTACGGGCAGCTGGAGCTGCTTTCCTCCTGGTGGCTTCCTTCAGTTCACGCACCCGTCGTGCCAGAACAGTAGTAGGTTTCCTATCCCACCTTCTCATTTTTTCCCCACGATCATGCAGGTAGAACCACAGCTCAGCTTGTGGGGTGTATCTTCTCTCACCATCTGGGAAACGTCTGCCTTGGATACCAGAACCTCTGATCTGTACTGCTGAAATTTGGAGAAGGTCTTCTTTAGTCTCCCCTCTAAGCTTCTTATGATTCTCCTCTATCTTATCCTCTAAGTTCTGCAGACGTGTTTCTACCGCTGCGATTCTGGCATGTGTTGGGCCATGTACAGCATCTGCATATGCTCGGAGCTTCCTTGCCATGTCAAGCACAGTCTCACCCCTCTCATCCCTCTTCATGATGGCTAAGGCAGAAGCATGTTCATGTGGCCCAAGTCGAACGAGTTTTCGCCATATCACAGACATGCATGATACTAAGTCTGGGTTCCTAGTTGTTACATCATCTGAGAAGACAATCTTTGCCACTGCCATTTCTCTCAGGTGTTGGATCCCTTGCTCTATGGTCTTCCACTGGGTTTGTTGCATATAAAGATCATCTGCACACAGGTATCTTTGTCCAAGACCCGTGCCCAGAGGCTGTGTGGATTAGCGCCCCTCATCATTCTTTGGTCAATGACAAGATCCTGTGACAGGGACCCCAAACGCCTGGCTTCAGTGCCATCCAGAATTGTAGCCTCACCTGCAGCATCCCAGAGACGGACCAGCCAACTAATTATGGATTCATCGGGTCGTCGGGTGTAATCCTTCTGTAGGCCACGAAGGTCCTTCAGGGAAAAGGACTCAATATTTGCATCTGATCTTGCACCTGCTGCTTTGACTCCTGATTTTATGTCAGGAGGCATTGAGGTTCCTTCTCCTTCATCGTCATCATCATCATCCACTGGTCGATTGGTCTTGTCCATGCATTTCCCACTTCTAGTGCTGGTAGCAACAGCCATGGGCTTAGCTGCTGGCTTAGGCTCACTGTCTGCTTTGGCTGCTGGCTTCGAGCCTGGGCTGTTGGCTGCAGCCTGAGTCACCGGGACAGTTGCTGATTTATCTCCCTGCCCCCCTGCCTCTGTCTGCTGCCCGACACTATCTAGCAGTGTGCGATAAGCATATGCCAGGGCCCAACTCACTGCAATGACCTTCCTCTCCTTAGGCTCATCCTGATACTTCTCTTTCAGATATTTCCCCACCTCAGCTGGGTTGTGAATTTGGTCATGGGGAAAATCCCAGACTATAGGGTCAGAGAATTCCTTCAGGATTAAGCCCATATTCTCCCATTTTCCACACCACTTAGGATTTTCCACACTGGGGTCTACTCTTGAGTTAGGGGGTCTCATCAGCCCATCTAGAAATCTCAGCCCTCATTCTAGAGAAGCAGCAGGCTGTATAGAGGAAAGTTACCAGATTGAATACCAGAAAGATGGTTTCTTTAACATTGAGGGGAAACTGAACATCCTTCACTAGTGATGCAACCGATTCAGAGGAGAAGAAGGAAAGCAGAGGCTGAAAAACCTCATTCCCTGCTGCTTCTCCTCTAACAAACTGGATGCATAACCATAGTCATCAACCATTCATACCTGGAGCAGACCCCAGCATGTTTATAAAATTCTTGCAAATCATTGCCACCAAGCACAGCAGGATAGCTATTCTGGTCACTGCCCCTCTGATGTAAAAACTACATATTAGGGACAATACTAAAGCTATTTCTGGATAAGAAAATAAACCTAGGGACCATAGAGGTATTAAAATCTCCAAAAACCCTAGGGATCAGAAATGCATGCAAACCTTCACCCCAATAGACATTATGAATTCAAAAATCATGGCTATTAGCTGACTTAAATGAACACAGAGTAATAGCAACCAAAATGCAGTCAAAACAGGGTTTTTCCACTCTCTCGAGCCCCCAGGATGGGCACCAAGATTTTGTCCTGGTTTAGGGCAAATTTGGTAGAGAATCTCCAAAGGAGGCCCCTCCAGAAAGCAAAACCCACAAGGCTCCTCCCCCCAACTGGTTCAGGAAGAAATTCCTTGGAGAGAAGTGGAAAGAACCTGTTTATTTAACAGGCACAGCACCCCCCACCACACAGAATGAACAATACCGGATGACACCACTCTGAAAAAGATGACAAAATCAGAAAGTCTCTTTCGGGGGTGGTTGCTCCGTTCTCAGTCCCTCCGGCGCTGGGGCAGCTGCTGCAGCCAAACAGTGCAAACCCTCGGTGTTCCCAGGCCCCAGTCCAGAGCAGGTTCGAGATGGTCGAAGAAAAAGGAGAAACAGTCCAGGAAGGAATTTGGACTGTTTAGCTAGAACTAGCTAATGAGCAGAAGCAAAAGTAAGCAGGAGCAAGAGCAGTAAGATAGAGAGAGAGAGAGAGCAAAGCAGAAAGCCAAAAGCAAAACGCCAAAACAGCCCCATGTATTGCCCGTCTCTGTGTCCCTGATAAGAGAAAGCCAAACAAAACTTTCACTCTTCAGAGACAGTCTTAAAGGCACAGAACATATGAATGGGGATACAAGCATCATAATGTCACCCCAGGACAGCCATGAAAGGACTTGACTGTGTAACTTGAGCTTTTACCAAGTGCTTAAATAGTGATTCCCTTTGCAAGGAAATGCAAACTTGAAAGCAGTGAGTGTCTGCCACAGCTCAGGGGGATTTTGTGGAAGCTTTCCTGGGCAACTGTTTCCAGCAAGTAAATGAGGATTAGTGCATGCAACTGATTAAAAAAAGGAAAAGACCTGAAGAAGAGGATTTTAAAAGCCATTTTATGTGTTTTCTAGAACAGGAGCATTGAGTGTTAAAGAACAATTTGCATTGTCTTGGTCATGTTTGTAGACATTTATTGGCAAAACAGGCCAAAGTGTAGGCAAACCCAAGAATATTGACCTGATCTCTTTCTGGCTGTGTGAATGAAATGTGTCTCCTGGAGGGATGGTATGAAATGGGAAATCATATCTCTTTGGGTTGACTTGTTCTGTGGGATTCAGCAGCCCAGGCAGTTTTCTCACAGCATCTGATTCATTTTCCCTGCCCACTACAGGCCACCTGAGGCGTGTATTCAGCGGAACTGATCCTGAGGTGCGTGAGAAAAGAACATTTCATGCTCCTGGTGTTTAAGCACTGTAGAGGAAGCTGTGAGCCTGACCAGTGGCAGTAGAATATAGAGGGCCAGCTAGGAAAGCTGAAAGAAAATCCATTTTCATGCGTGCAACAAAAATACCAAAGCCAGAGATGGATATTTTGAAAATTCCATCACAGAGCTTTGAAGAACTAGAAACCTACTTTTACAGAAAGAATCTTGCTTGCTGACAACACATAGGGTGTAATATTTATTTAAGAGCAATTTCATTTACAGTTGACTTAGACCATTTTAATTTAGTCAGAGTGCCTTAGAATACTGTTCCTATCAAAATTTATGATATCTAATTAGAAGATATCATTATAGAACAGGAAGGCCATCTTGCAATGGTGCCTGCTGTATCTGAAGCGAAATGGGCACCTTTGTGGCTGGGGAGCTGCGTGGGCCAAAAGGAGCCAGGGGTGCTGGCGGCCTTGAGCAGCTGAAGATGAGGCAGCGTGTGGCCAGGGGGCCAAGAAGGCCAAGGGCATGGTGGCTGTGCCAGCAGCAGCGGGGCAGCAGGAGCAGGGCAGTGAGCGTGGCCCTGTGCTGGGCAGCGCTGCGGCCACAGCTGGAGTGCTGTGTGCACTCGTGGGCCCTGGGGAGCAGAAAGTCATGGAGGGGCTGCAGCGTGTGCACAGAAGGACAGGGGAGCTGGGCAAGGGGGTGCAGCACAAGGCCAGGGAGGAGGTGCTGAGGGAGCTTTAGCCTGGACAGTGGGAGGCTCTTGAGGCATGTTGGAGAATTTTGCTCAGACATGGCTTGAAGGAAAAAAGGCAATGAAAATATCCAGCTGATGGAAAAGTAAAAGGCAGCTGTGAGGAGCAAATTCTCAAAGCCTGTTTCTGTAAACAACAAAGTCAGGCACATTTCTGTAAACAACAAAGTTCTCAGGCTGTTTTTTCATAACAGGTAAATATCTTGTCCTTGGATAAGTTTTGGGAAAGCAAAAGTGACAAACATGAAGGCCTTGAGAACCATTCATACCAGGGTGAGAAAACAAATCTTGGTTTCAATAACAAACCACAGGTATTGAAAACAAAAGGAGGGATTAATGTGTAATCTGTAACCTATGATGAGCTCGGGTTTTGCAATATGTATGAGCCTAATTAACGCTGTTATAAAATGTGCATGATGGATGAATAAATCAGAGTTCAATGATGATCAGAGGATGGATCGCCTCCCTTCGCTTTCTACAAATGGTGACACCCGATCGTGATACGGCAATGCACCACGGAGGAGCGAAGAAACGGGTCAGGTCCTAGCAGCGGGACAGCAGTAAACGCGACAAAAGGGATAAAAAAGAAGCTGAGACACGTCGTGCCTGGGGTGTCATACAGGCGAGCCCGACTGATACGTGCTGCACGGGCCTTGAAGAGACTACAATCAGCGCTGATGATTTTAGGTATGGAAAGGCAAGCAGCATATTTACCAAAAAGGCAGGTTAAGGGGGTAGATTTGCAAAATGATTTACAAAGACTCTGGACTTATGGCTATGGTAGGGGAGTTTTTATTAACCCTCTTACGGTTTAGGAGTTAACAGAGTGGCGTAAATTTGGTGATTTATATGGGAGGCTACTTTAGAGAGTGATAAAACTGCCAAGAAGTTAAGTAAGCTATGGCGGGTAGTGCACAATAGACTGCTTCAGCATGTCTCTGAGTGCAAGGCAGCGGCCGTGGCTCGGGGCGCTTGCGGGGCTGTGCCGCTCTGAACTCGGCATGGGCGCTGCGCCATGGAGAGCAGCCGCGGCGAGCGACCGCCTGAAATGCTGTGCTGCAGTGGCGGGAGCCAAGCCGCTGCGCGGGGGGGGAGGGCGACCCACGCCGCCACGGGGGGGGGCCACGGGTGCAGTGCACGCAGTGAGTCAGCCTGCCAGTGAGTCTTGCGAATCAAAGAGCCCAGGGCGGGGGGGGTTCGCCCGCTCTGACACACGTGCTGCGGGACCGGAGCGCTTTTCCAGCACCGGCGTTTCTCCCTCCACCCCGCAGCCAGCAGAGGGCTTCGGTTTTAGACCTAACAGCTGTAATAAATGTGACTCCTGTCAACAAAAAGAAGGGATCCCTACTGCAATTAAGAAACCAGTGATAATAAACAAGCGACACCAAGGACCATTACTATCACGACGTTTCTCACCTAAGTTAAAAGGACTTTTTGTTCTTCCTAGCAGAGACTGTAAAAGAGACTTTAGATATCAGAAGCCCAAATAACTCAGTCGGTGGAACATCAGACTCTGAAATTGTATTGTGAAAAATTTAAAAATGTTAAAGATGTGTTAAAAAGATTGTATAAGTAAGATGCAATGAGTATGCTTTTTGTATTTTTTGAGACTTGCTTGGACGTGGTAAAAGTAAAAGCAAGCACTGAATTCAAAAGAATTTTTCCACAGGAATACCTTAAACAAACTTATTATGTTTAAGTGCATTTAAGTATAAAAATGCTGCAGCAAACACGTGAGAAAAGTTGTTTTAGCTTAGTATTTTAGAATCAGGCCTGTAAGTAAGTTATAGTAAATGCTATATTCTATTTCTATAGTAAGTTTTATTCGTTGCTTAGCAGTTTAAGTTAAATTATCTATTAAGTGCCATTAAATGTTAAATACTGTTGAGGTTAAGTTTTGTTAAGTTTAATTTCTGTTAAGTTTAAGTTTTATTAAGTTTAAGTTAAGTTAGATTCTGTTAAGTTTAAATTATATTAGGTTTAAGTTATGTAGAATTTAAAGTCAGTTGATTTTTGTTAAAGTTTTGTTAGATTTAAGTGATTTTACATGTAAGTTCTGTTGATTTGAAAATAAGTCTGTTAAGTTTAAATATTTTAAGTGCTTTAAGTCTAAGTGCTGTTAGTTTGAGTGATGTTAGACAGATTTATGCTAGGTGTTTATTTTATGATCTGCATTTGTTGGGACTATATGTTATGGTGCATACTACTTTCCCACCACTCCAAATCAACAAAAGGACTGAGAATCGCTCAGCTGGTGTCATTTGAGCCAAATGACTAAAGGATTACAGACTGTAATAGGACAAGAGAGGGGGGAAAATGGTTTTGAATCCACCGGAGGACTTAACTTACTGACTTTGAACTTTTCTGAGAAACCCAAGAAAAGGGTGGAAGTGGAATTTCAAGGACAGAAAGGATCAATTTCAGCCTTGTTGGACACTGGGGTCGATTCCATCATTATTAGCCCTAGCTGTTCGCCTCCTCTTGGGTTCACATGAATGAAAACAGCTAACAGCTTTCTTTTCTTAGTCCAATTACCACCTACCATGCAATGCCTGATAAGGCAGGACTTTATGGCTCAGCTGGGGGTGGTTAACCCTTTGGGGTAAAAGCCATTGCTCAGACCATGGCTGGAGAACCTTATAGAGACACTAAGTGTGCTTTTAAATGCTTATACTTGTTTTACCTTGTATTTTTAGTTATATTCAAGAAATGGTCAGTAGAATGATAGAAAAAACCCTGGCAAACTAGCCTCCTTGTGCAAAAAGGAAAAACGGGGACTTTGTTGGAGAATTTTGCTCAGACATGGCTTGAAGGAAAAAAGGCAATGAAAATATCCAGCTGATGGAAAAGTAAAAGGCAGCTGTGAGGAGCAAATTCTCAAAGCCTGTTTCTGTAAACAACAAAGTTCTCAGGCACATTTCTGTAAACAACAAAGTTCTCAGGCTGTTTTTTCATAACAGGTAAATATCTTGTCCTTGGATAAGTTTTGGGAAAGCAAAAGTGACAAACATGAAGGCCTTGAGAACCATTCATATCAGGGTGAGAAAACAAATCGTGGTTTCAATAACAAACCACAGGTATTGAAAAGAAAAGGAGGGATTATTGGGTAATCTGTAACCTATGATGAGCTCGGGTTTTGCAATATGTATGAGCCTAATTAACACTGTTATAAACTGTGTATGATGGATGAATACATCGGAGTTCGATGCTGATCAGAGGATGGGTCGTCTCCCTTCACTTCAACAGAAGCAGACTTGCATCAATCCCTGCATGACAGTGCTCAGCACAAGGGCTGTTTCAGTGCCAAACATCCCCTCACTACATCCAAGGGTTTAGACAGTGGAGTGGGTGATGCTTCCATATGGGGCCTTGATGGCTCGTTGTTTTGTGAGGAAGAGATGGCCTGTTCATTTTCCTCTTTTTCCAGCAAGCAAAGATGCTTCTGCACAATGTTTCTTACCCTTTTCCAGGCCTGGCTGGGAATCTGATACAGTTTTATTTTTCCACGTCCAGCAGCAATAGCAAAGATGTTGCTGCCACTTTCCTAGTTTTCCATTTCAGTGCTTTCAAGAACTAAAAGCTCTGTTTTGCCAAGACAACCTTGCTTGCTGATAGCAGCCAGAAGAAATATTGAATTCATAGCCACAGAGGATTCTATTGAATTAGCCAATTTTAATTTGGTTGGTGAGGCTGATGTGACTTAGAATCCCATTACCAAAAAACTTTATGATTTCCTCTTAGAAGATGTGGCGGTAGATGAGAAAAGAAATGAGATTCTACATGATAGGTAACAGCCTGTCCCGCACGCTCCTCTCTTCTCACAGATGACAGAACCAAGAGCCATCTCTCCCCTGGCTCCCGCTGCTCCTGGAGGAGAAGCCAAAGTGGAGCAAATTGAGGTGGATGACTGCCAGCCTCCATCAGTGGTCACACCAGAGCCTGGATATTCTGATGCTGTAAGTGCCAGTTGTGTGTGGTGCTGTCTTTAGTGCAAGGCAGAGCTGCAAGTTTTGGAGCAGCCAGCACTTTGCTGGTGCAGGCTGAGGATGCTGGGTGCTGGAGTCCTGCCAGGAGCTTGGGATTTCCTCCAGCCAGCGAGCACAGAACTTGGCCCTTGAGCTGTCATGTTGGGGCAGCAAAGGCCTGGTGCCTCTGGGAGAGCATCTGGCTGCTTGGCTCAGGGAACCTCTATCTCTTGGCTTCTGCAGTGCTAAGGCCAAGGGCAAAGGCGGTAATGCTGGAGGTGCCAGGCCTTGTTTTGTTGGTTTTCCCTTTTTGCAAAGGTGTGTTTGGCTTGGGAAAGCGGTCTGCACTTTCCTTGAGTAGTTCTTCACTTGTACAGCCCGTTGTGGGCCACCACTCTCTTGGCTTTTGATAAGCTGCAAGGGGAGGATTGTGTGGTCCATGCAGCTGTGAGGGGGGCCATTCCTGACCGTGTGGCCAAAGAAACAAAGTGCGGAGTTGCGAAGCCATCTTGCTAGGCCAAAAGCAGAAGCGGCCAGTTTCTGTTGATGCATATTTTGGTGCAGTCTGCAGCTTTGGCAAGTGGCTTGGAGCCCAGAGTGGGGGTGAAGCTGCAAGTGCTTGACTGCTGTGTTGTGTTGCTCGGAAGAGGAAGGCCATCTTGCAATGGTGCCTGCTGTATCTGGAGTGAAATGGGCACCTGTGTGGCTGGGGAGCCAAGTGGGTCTAACTGCTGGTCAGAATTTTCAGTTGACAAAAGAGGGAGAAGAAAAACCTTGGTCCTCCTCCATATACTGAGGTGGCCATCGAGTGTCTGTGACATCCATCAGAGGATATTTGCACGCGTCCTTGTCTCCTGAATGACCAGGAAGGCAAGAATGGTGGTGCAGGCTTGAAGAGAACTCCAGAAGTGTCTCTGACAAGGAGTGAACTCACTCAGGAAGCCACCTGCAGAGCCAGGATGGAGCTGTGGGACAGGGCAGGGTGTCAGTCACTACTGAAAGACAAACAGGGCATGGTAGAAGCATAGGGAGGCCCTCACCAGACCCCTGAGAAATGCCACACCTTCCCTGTCAGCTGCCTGAGAGGCTCTTGCAGCTTCACTCCCAGATGGCCCCTGATTGTAGGGCCAGGGTCACTTTGGAATCTGTGCCTCCCCTTGAACAGAGAATGACCCAGCAGAGCAGCAGCACAGTGCTTTGGGACCGTGTGAGCCCAGCAGTCTTTGAGTCTTGGCCCACAAAGGTCCTATGGGAAGCTGTAACCCATCTTGTCTTGCTTTCTGTGCAGGTGCTTCTAGAGAGAGAGCAGGCGCAGAGTGCTTCAACTGAGATGCCATGCCAGATTCAGGGAGAGCTGTTCCCAGCCCGAGAGCAGGAAGAGCAGCTCGGGCAGCAGGTGGAAGAGCCACAGGAGAAAGGCCAGGTAAGCCTGACTGGCCAGGGCACAGAGGGAAGGGCAGGAAGAAGGGCATAAACCACAGCTCTTGGGACTGAGGAGGCCAGGAATCCCACAGAGCCTTGGAATCTGCAGAGATCAGCCCTGGGACAGGAGGGTTACATTGGAAGCAGATGTGGGGAGAGAAGCAGAAAGAAGTGGCTGAATCAATGTGATTTTGAGGATGCAAGAGGGAAAAGCTGAGCCTGATGGCAGCTCCCAGTCACTTGCTCTGCATTTGTGTGCACAGAACATCAAGGCAGAGCCACAAGCAGAGCTGCCTGAAGCTCAGAGTGCCATCATGGCAGTGAAGAGGAGGAACAAGGAAGACATGGGAAGAATTCAAGAGGAGAATCTTGATCAGCAGAGGGGCGATCAACACAACCAGGTGAGTGAAAGAATGGCAGCCACTCCACTCCCAAGGCGTCCTCTTCCTCCTTGGTTACAGAACATCAAGGAATACCTGCAGGCAGAGCTGCAGAAAACTGATGCCAGGATCAAGGCACTGGAGAAGAGGCTTGAGGAAGACATGAAAATCATCAGAGAGGAAGCTATCTGCCTCCCTCAGGCTCTAGAAAACCAAGTGAATGAAAGAGGGATGCAGTCACTGCAGTCACCAAACTGGTGGTTTCTGCCCTCCTTGCCTTTCCAGTGCAGAGCAGCAGGGAGTGGGGCCATGCCTCTGAGTGCCATCCTGCTGTACTCTGTATCACAATCACTCTGAGGGACATTTCATGGTGCTGAATCTCAACTGCTGCCCTGGACAGTGAAACTTATCCTTTGGCCTTTGGGCCAGCAGTCATTCAAATAGATTCCTGCTGGCCTGTTCCTGCTTTCCTTGTTTCTGGAGGTGTTTCCACAGCGGAACGTGGTGATCCAGATGGAAGACTGAAAGAAGCTGTCTGTATCCTCTGTCAATCTGTTCTTTCCCTTTCCTCACAGTCGATGACTCCTGGCTGACAGGGACAAGCTGCAGTGTCTGACTGCTTTGTTCTGTTTGACTTGAGCTGCAAGTGTTGACATCTCACTGGGCAGCCTGCACAGACTTCCAGAGAATGTCTGGCAATGAAGGACCCCAAGTTAGGAGTGAGGCACAGGAACAGTGCCCACCAGAAATGCTCCAGGTCCAGCACATCATGGGCTCTGAACCTGCTGCCGCAGCAGCATCACCTCGAGGAAGCTCTTCGTTCAAACCTGGGAACTCGAGCTCGGGCAGTTTGTTCATCTCCAATGCTGCCAGCAGCATGGCTGCTCCAAAACAGGAGACTGAGGAGAAGTACCTGGAGATGCTGGGTACGTCTGGGCTGTTTCTTGGCTGAGGGACAGTGTGTTGTGTGCAGGTGTCAGCAGAGCTGTACCAAGTGCTCCTCCTGAGTTTGGTGTCACAGGGCCATTTAGGACTCCCCAGAGGAAGTGCTGTGCTCTGAAGCAGCGAGAGAGCACTCTGGGTGAAATGGACTGGCTATGGAGTTCTGTCTTTTTGGTTGCATATTTTTTATTGGGCTTGTTTTGTTGTGTTTTGGTTTGGTTTTTTGTTGTTTTGTTGGGTATTTTTGGTGGAGTTTGTTTTTCTCCATCCTGAAGGAGCCCTTCTGCCTCACATGTCTTGCTGATGTCATTTTTATGACTGTTACTGTTACCATAATGAAAATGCTATCCTTTTGTCAATAAGAACTCCTTTGAAAGTACATCAGGTTACAGGACAAATAGAGAGCACGAGGTGTTTTCCATGTGCCCCCAAAGGAAAAAAAAAAACTGCTGAAAGGTAGGGAAGATGTCCTTCTCTCCTGGAAATGAATCTCGCCGTGCTTTGTTTCCTGTCAAGAGAACTCTTCAAAGGGCTGTACAAAATCAGTCTCTGTGCCAGCCATCTGCACTACAAGGCTGCCTGTCCTGTTAATCAAGATGAAAGAAGAAGCTGTCTTTAGGAGCTGAGGCACTAAACTCCAGCACTTCAGGGACAGGCCCGGTGCCATGCACTTGAGAGGAAAATGCATCATCTGCCTTCTGCATCCTGCAGGTTTTAGGCATTTACAGCACAGATCTCCTGTGTGGGCTGGCTTTCACTGCAAGATCTAAATGGCTTCTCCTTTCTCTGCTTCTCTTTTGTTTCTAGGAGTTTTGGAGATGTTTGTAGAGCACTCAACAATGCCACAGGGAGAGAGGTAAATGTCAACAGCCCCTGCAGACTCTGCTGCTCTTGAGGGGCTTTCCCCTCTGGTGTGAGCTGTGGCTGGAGCTTTGGCTAGAGCCGTGCTGAAAAGGCACAACAAGCACACACTGGGGCCAGCCTGCAAAATACATTTGGCACTTTGTCCTCCTCAGCTGCCCGAAGGAAGGCACGCAGGGCAGCGCTTCCTTTCAAAGAAGGACGCGCTCACTCGCTCTCCATGGCTAAAACAAAGGTGGTGCCTTAGAGCACCTCCCTGCTCTTTGGGGCTACAGCTTCAGAGTCCTGAATTCTCGATTCTGCCTGCCAGCAAATCCATCGGAAAGTTACTGGTAGTTCCTTAGCCACCTGCAGTGCTGCACTTGGGAACTGCGCATGGGAAGATATCTGCAAGGTGCCCTAAAAGCCCTAAGCCGAGCCCATAGCCCAGGATGTATCCACAGAGTATTAAGGCATGGATTACTTCTTCTGAATCCTAGAAAAAGCAGCAGAGAGTGTGGTCAGAGGTTTTGGGTGGTAGCTGAGACACCACTGTTACCAAGTGGACAAGGCAAAATGTCAGTGGCCCCACGTGTCCTGTAACTGGCCCCCAAAGCAGCAGAGAAATGGGCTGTTTGAATGTCAGTTCCTAATTACTGCAGTGCCTAATCACAAGGCAGTTTGGCACAGCTCAGCTGTGTCATTGCAAAAATCATTTGCTCCATGCGCATTGTTGTCTCTTGCCACCAACTGCTCAAGGCGTCTTTGAAAGGCAGGGACCTATGTGAGTCATTGGAGTTTCCTGAAAGGAAGAAACCCCAGGCACAGAAAGCACCATTTCTAGAGCACTGGCAGGGCAAAAATCCCAGCAACATGAAGACATCACAATAAACTGATGAGTGGGACTCTGGGCCACATTTGCCTGGGATGGCCAGGTCCTGCACATGACAACTGGGGAACAGATGGTCCCATTGTTCTAATTTCTGGGTCTTTCTAGGAACTAGAGGAATCCTCATCAAGCCTGTGAAGCACTGAGCTTGGAAAGTCATGGTTCATTGTTCTTGTTGTTTTCTTTTTTTTTTTTTTTTTTTCCTGTGGACAGCATCCATTTGTAGCAACAGCCAAGCCAGCATCCATCCTGGCACCACTCATCAACTCAGTCCAGAAGAAGTAGGAGACAAGAACATATCATGTCAAGATGTTATCTCCATAGCCAATTTTCAGTAGAATTGTAGAACAGGATTCTAGAGTAGGATTGTTGAAAAGTTTTGTAGAATAGGGTTATAGAGTAGGACTAATTAAATAAAGTAATTAAATAAAGTTTCTGAAACATCAACTCATTTGGAAGATGACTTGGAAAATGCCCCTTCTGATCCCTTCAGAAAACTCAACATTTCCTCCTGAATTAGCAATTGGATTCTTTTGTATGGTTCAGAAGTGGGGAAGGCTCTTCTTCATTCATCCTCCCCAAAGCACACTACCTTTAGAATACCATCCACTGGCTGGTTTTGGCACAGCTGTGGTATTTCTAGTTGAGGCAGAAAAGGCAGTGGCATTTGCAGGAAAAACCAAAGGAGGAGTGGGGCAGCCCAGACATCCTGTGTGGATTCAGGCCTGCAGCTGTGACTCAAGAGCATTTGGGTTCCTGCCACTTGGATTTGGATCCCTAAATGCAATCTCTTTGGCTGGAGGAGAGGCAGGAACCCAACATGACAGGTCATAAGCCAAGTTCTAGCTGTCACTGCCTGCAGGAAAAGGCTCCATCCTGCAGGACTCCAGCACTCAGCATCCTCAGCCAGACACAGCAAGTGCTGTCAACTCAGAAACTTGCACCTCTGCCTTGCACTAAAGACAGCACCTCTCACAACGGGCATTTACAGGTACAGAGTATTGTGGTGTGACCCCTCCATGGAGCTGGTGGACTCACCATTTCTGCAAGCCTTTGAAAAAAGACTGGATGTGGCACTGGGTGCCGTGCTTTAGTTGAGGTGTTAGGGCATGGGTTGGACTCGATCATCTTAAAAGCATCTGTCTTCCAAGCCACTGATTCTGTGATTCTGTCACTGAGCGAGCTTTTCCTGCAGCCCTGGAAAGGGCTTTGGGGGCCCTTGGCTGAGGATGGGGTCATCAGGGCTCATGGAAAAGAAGCAAAGAGCCCAAGGCGAAGGCCGAGAGGGCAGAGCTGCCCCACCGCGGCCCAGAGCCAGCCTCATGTCCTCCTCCTCAACCTGCGCCCTCGGCGCTGCCCCTTGCGGCGCCGGTGGCTCCTCTCGCTGCGGGGCTCCAGGCCGTGCTGGGGGCCGGGCCCCTCGTCTTCGGGAAGCGCCGGAGCCTCGAAGGCGAGCGGCTGCTGCTGTGGCCGGCAGGGGAGAGCTGCGGCTGGGGCCCCGGGCACGGCGAGCTGCCGCTATGGCCTCTGCTCCGGCCTCTGCTCCTGCCCTGTGCGCACAGACACGGCCGAGGGCTGCCCGGCAGCTCCGTGCCGCTCCGCAGCGGGCCCGGCCGGGCTGCTGCTCTCTGCGGCCTCTGCCCGCCGCTGCCGGCCCCGCCGCGCTCCCGCCTGCCTCTGCCGCGCCCGGGCCCACACGGGAGGCAGCACATGGCGGCCGGCTCGGAAAAGCCCTGCCCGCAAAGCGCCCGCCACGGCCTCGGCCTCAGCGCACAGGCTGCCGGCGTCCTCGCAGCTGCGAGCCGGCCCGGGCCGCCTGCCGGCCTCGGCCACAGCTCCCGCCCGTGTCTCCATGGCCGCGGCTGCTCGGCACAGCGGGCTGAGCACAGCCAGCGCCAGCAGCAGCTCCTCACGGGCCCAGGCTCCTGGCGCTCCGAGCCCGCCCAACCCCGAATTCCAGCCCTGAGGGGCTTGGCGTCCCAATGCATCCCCTGGGGACAGCAGAGTCGGCCGCTGAGCTCAGCCCATGGTGACACCACCAAGTGACCAATGGAAAATTCACCAAATCCTCATCAGAGACAAGAAAAAACTCCCATGGTGCCTGACAGCCTGAAGCAACTGCCTATTACAGATCATTCCATCCATGTGGTAAAAAAGCCTTTTGCATTAAAGCAGAAAAGAGTTATCTAAAAGGAGGCCAAGAACCAACAAGAAAGTTATTTGGACTCATGCTTCTTCTGTTAGAAAAACCAAGAAAACGCAAGCCTTGCTCTTCTGACACAGCTCTCTGTTCATGATGTGGCACAGCGAGTGCTGATGTACAGGAGCTGATGCAAGAAACAGGGACGAGGATGCAGCAGGCACAGTGCCAACCTGACAGAGGGATAATCTCTGGCACTGGAACTGAAGGAGAAGAGTTTGAAGGCAGGACAGAAAATGGCTCTTTGTTTCACCTCTTCTTTCAGTGCTGCTAAGAATGCAGCCTGGAGCAATCTGGGAACACCAGAGCATGGAGCCCTTTGCAGGCAGGGCTGCATCTGCTGAAGGGGCAGAGGGAGCCCAGCAGGGATCAGACACAAAGCAGCAGGGGACTGAGGAGCCCCTGTGGTGGCAGTGAGCAGCCTCGGGCTCTGCTCACTGCTGGTGGCATTTTCTATTGAACCATCTCCATGGACTTCTTCTGCGCTCTGTATTTTTAAGTGTTATACCCCTTGGGTTTTTTGTTGTGGGTTTTGTTTTTTTCTTGTTGTTGTTGTTGTTTCCTGCACCTTTATTTCTCCAAATTTTCCTACCCTGTCAGCAGCAGCCCCTGTTCAGAACTGGCTCTAAAATATCAGCAAAGCACCTGGCAGCAACTATGGGTGGAATCCTGTGGCTCAGGAATACTTATGCCAGAGCCCTGCCTGTGCCTTATGCTTTGTCAAGATCTCCTTTTCTGGGCAAAAACTAGTGAGCAGTGGAGGTTTTTTGCCTAAGAGCTCCTGAAAAGCAAATCTTGTGCTGGGATTCTCATGAGTGTACCCGTTAACTTCATTGCAGCAAAAGAGAAAGTAATGCCAGGGCAGCAGAGCAGCTGGGAGCTGATCACTCCCTGCACAGGGCTGGTGTATGATGTGAGAACACCATGTTCTAGAACGGGCCAGAAAGGTAAATGTGCTCAAGGCGCTGCAGGTGAGGTTTGGGTTCATTCAGAGGGCAGTCAGGGCTGGTGAGCACTGAAGATCCAGCTGCAGTCCCCATCCATGTCCCTTTCAGTGCTGGCTTTAGGGTGTCTGCAGCCTGGATCCAGAGCGCCCTGGGAGGCTCCTCTGGCTGCCTTTGCACCCAGGCTGAGGATGCCCAGGAGCCGCTGAGGCCGCAGTGGGGACCAGGGCTGGGGCTTGGGGCCTGGCAGGTGCGGCTCTGGGGGCTGTGACATGCCAGGCCGTGGGTCACTGTCACTGCCCTCCAGAGCCCTGGCTGGCTCTGTGATGTTCCAGGGACAGTGGCAAGAATGAGGAACAGGTTAGGTTGGGGTTTTGCCTGAGCCAGAACCTCTAGGCCAGCTGCCCAGCAGTAGAGACCCCTGGAGGACCGAGTGAAGGAGGCAGAGACAGCTCTTCTACAGTGTAAAGTGCAGCTAATTTACCAGGAGAGGCAGGGGAAAGGTTAGCAGTAGAAATTCCCCAAAGGGGAACCGAGGTTAAAAGAACCTCCAGAGCCCTTCTACTTGGGCTTTTAAAATCTTTCAAAACGGGGGGTGGACACCATATAGTAACCAATAAGCGACTCTCAGGGTGTGGTTTTGAGGGCTACAACAAATCAGAACAAGGGGAGGAGAGAGGGTTGGGATAGGGATTGGATCTTGGGGTGAGGGACAGAGAACTTTCTGGAACAAAGGGTAGGGTTTGGGCTGATGGATGGGCCCAAGGGGCCGGGTTGTCTTGACAGACAGGGAAAAATCCGGTGAGGAGGGAGGGAATTGCTTGAGGGACACTTGGGTAGGAGGGCATAACACAGGGTAGAAACTAACTGCAGTAGGTTGGGGAACACTTGAACATACCGCATGCTAACAGAACATTTGACTCGGAAACTAACGCACTGCAACACAGAAATTCCGGGTTTCAGCAGCCGAGAGGTGGCACTGTTAGAACCCGCCGGAGCTGGTGAAAGCCATCTCTGTCCTTCAGGTTCCTGCTGTGTGGGAAGGTGCTGCGAGTTGTGGTGGCTGCACTCCCCCTTTGCTGGGAGGATGATCTGTACCAGGGGAGAGCAGAAAGCTGCCGTGGTGAGCAGAACATGCTCAGAGCATTCCAGTTCAGAGAATGGCACTGCCCCTGAAGGGCAAAAAGCTTGAAAGCATAGAATTCTGTGCAGAACCGTTGCACAGATTTTCTCTTCTAGAACGTGCCCATTTTTGTATTCTGTAGATGAATACCCTGGGTTTTATAGAATACCTGGGTTTTTTCTAAAGGTTTTTGGGGGAACTCTCAAGTTTATTTCTATTTGCATTTTACATCCAGCAGGTATATAGATATTTTTTTCTTTTGTAAATACTTAAGGAAAAAATACCTAAGCATTTTTTAGTCCTTTGGGATATTGTGATTAATTTCCTTAGAAAGAAAACCTTATTGAACAAGTGTGAAAACACAGAGAGGGAAAATAGCATAAAAGTCTTTTAGAACAGGGCGTGTAATAAGGACTGCAGAACTGAGTAATTCCTCCAAGGGCAGAATTAGCAAGATATATCACCAAGAATACCTGCCAAGATACTTCCTTAAATCAAGGGAAATGTGACCTGCAGCCATATGAAGTACAGCCAAAGCAAATGAAAACCTTTGGAAAAGAAGGAATTTTGCCAGTGAGATCAGTCTGTCTGCATAATTGAGGGATGTCCATCAACCTTGCACTGCATTCCTCAATATTTGCAATGTCTTTTCTCCCAATTTCTGTGACGTGAATAAGCTGCAGTTGTTTAACCATTAATTTAAGCTCTTTGGGGAATTACCAAGCACCATGTATGTTCTTTTGTAGCTGAGCAGGACTTGAGTTTCCCAAGTCTTCTACAAAGCAGAAGGGAACCACACAGCTGCTTGTGCTAATGTTAATGAAGAGTTTCATGAAAGCAGGGGAATGAGAGCATTGCATTATAGAACATTCAAGAAAACAGGAGACCACTTAGAATAAAACCTATAAGGCTAGCATAGCATCGGAACAGGATAAAATGAAATTACTAGACAGGAAGTGATGCATCAGAAATTAAATGTATCATTTGTGATATATCTACATGCATTTGCAAGGTAAAACAGAAAAAGAAGGGCAGAGATAGAAAGGAACAAAGATTTTAAAATTGCACTGTGCAGAAGAGACACATGAACCACCAGTGTGAACACAGCTGGGAGATTCATCTTGGAAAGGGATTAGAGTGGAATCCATTCACTGAAGATCTCTGGTGCACAGGAGTGCAAAGACTGAGGAAAAAAGGAGAAAAGTCTAATTTCTGAAATCTATTTAGATTCCTGGAAGTATTGTCTAGAGACCAGAAAATCTAAAGCCTCAGAGAATCTGAACCTAAAACTTCCCCAAATGGATTGATCAGGTATTATGGGCACATCTCTGCTTTTTTCAGGGTCAATGAAATTGACAGTGAGTGTCTGGAAATTAGGAATGTCTACCCAGATTTTACCTCCAGTACTTGAAGAACACCTTAATAAGGCACTTCAGGAACTGAACACTGACGTTCTCACCCTGCTCTATTTACTTTACGTTTGAGTACAGGCTGGTAGAAGGAGAGATCTGGCTTTGATTTCCAAGTGGAAGGTAAGGAGAAAGACAGCCCAGGAAGCACAAGGCCCTGTCAGAGGACCTGTGGAAGGTAACTTTGTGCCCCAGCTCTGTTAGAGGACGTTCCCTGTCATTGGTGCAAGCAGCTGGAGACATAAATACTGATTGATTTGGGGGCCACAGTCTTGGTAAATGCAGAGGTGGTTCAGTAACGTGACATGAGGGAGTTCCCTCAGAGCAACTGGGATGCCTGAAAGAAGTGAACAGCTCACCACAGCCCGGCCCGCTCGGCTGCTTTTCCTTCTGACCCTCCTGGGGAGGCTCTGACATTTCCTCTTCCCTGATGGAAGTGCAGCTGCTGCCAAGGGAAACGTCCCCATACTCACTCAGTGTTCCCTTTGCTTGCCGGATGCCCCAGCTGCTGTCGCTGTCCAGGAGAGCTGCTCTGCACGGGAGGAGGAGCCCGAGGGAGAGGCTTTGAAGATGGGGCAGCTGGGATCCCTCTGCTTGGAGCTCTGTTTAAAGATACACGGACTTGCATGTGAACAGGGATAATTATATGGACTTGTACGTATGTAGCCTGATATTTGTACAGGCCTATTTCTGTACATATGGTATCAGATTTATGAATGTACTGTGTATATATGTATGTATAGATACCTGCATATATACAGGTTTGCAGTCTCATCTTTGTGTGTATATGTATCTAGTTCTTTATGTGTATTGTAATATCTGTGTTTAGATTTCCGTATGTACACGGTTGTGTAGGTATCTATTTCTATTGATGCATTGATGTAGTTTTGGTCTTTTTAAATAGCTATATTGGTATTTGTTTTGGTATGTATGTATTTTTATATTTTTTTTGATGCGCATTGATGTATTTCTATATATATTCTATTTACATATATATCCAGATATATTGCTTATATTTGTATTGATGCAGTTGTACAGATATTTAGATTGGTACTGCTGTTTGTCTATTTATAGATAGGTTTGTTTTATGTATCTCTTTCTTGAATATAACAGGTAACATTTATTCTGTATTCACATCTGTATATTGTAGTGGTTATTTATGTATTCAGTTCTATTTAAATGTGTCTGGAGTTGTATAGTGGTGGAATTCTATTTGTAGAGTACTTGGTATTACAGGGAAATACTGATATTTTTGTATTTCTATATGGGCTGTATGTTTACCATAATATGCAATAAATTAAGTTGTTAATTTTCCCTTGATCTCTGTGTATAGTGAGTGTTTGTAGAGGTTTGCAATAAATTAGTTTTTGTTAACAGAAGTTGTTTTTTCTATGTTTTTAAACAGTGTGGTGTCCCGATTGATAAAGGACGCAAAACTCGGATAAGTTTTGTGCGGTGCTCTATTGAAGGGCCCGGGGGCCTGCAGACTAGCGTCCCCAAATCAGAGCCCCAAAATTCACACATGGGTGTTCTCCTTTTATATACATGCAATTCATAACAAAGTCTCCAAAAACAGTGCCCCTTTGCCAAGTGACAGACCCTTATAATACATTCCTTAGTTCACAAGCAAAATCATAAATCTTCTGCTTTTCCTATTGTATGCTGCCCCCAAACCAGTTAGTCTTCTTTTACTCTCCTACCCTGGTTTAAATGTTTATTAAGTTCCTAAGACTACTTGCTAAGTTACCCACATATAATATCAACGGCTACAAAACTATTTTTAACAAACCAATTCACACACACAACTCATAACTAAACTATAATAAAACATTTTACTAAATTTCATTTCTTTTTCCAATAGTGTGGTGTAACAATCAAATAAATTACTTTTTAAAAATGTATTAGAAATCTCTATTGTTATATGCTGTCAGTGCTGGTGTAGCAATTGGTAAGAAATGCCATTTGTCAAGTGAGATGGATGTGTTGTAATTTGTGCTACCCAAGCCATGGGCAGATGTAAATGCTGGAGGAGTTTGGCCATGCAAATCTCCAGCCATGCCCAGCACGCGCCCCACCTGCACTCAGGCTGGGCAAGGGAAGCGCAGATTTGGGCTGGCAGCAGAGCCCCACGTTGGCTCAGAACTCGCTGCAAAGGCCTGCTGGCTGAGAAAAAGAGCAGGGATACATTTTATATATTCTATTTATTACAGTACATATATTCAAATAACTATTATGTAGTATATTGTGGGAATCCTTAAAATCAGAGGGTTTTAGGAAAGCTGCTCCTCAGTGAAGAGGATTTCCAGCCTAGAGGAACATAAAAATAAAAAGAAGACCATGGACAGTGCCATTGCCAGAGGCCCAGGCTGTTCAAAGGAGGAATGGATCGTCCCCTTCGCCGTCTGTAGCTGATACCCCTGTCAGTAATAAGTAGCAGCTCCGGGGGCAACGAGATGGGAAACCATCTCTCTAAACCAGAATGGGGCGTCTTTTACCAGCTTGAGGCAATTTTACAGGGTAAAGGACGTTCAGACATGTCAAAACGTGAACTAAAATATAATTAATCTGGGTAAAAGTGAATACTCAAAATACAGACTTGAAGTCTGATTTTACCTTTGGTTTCTGGGACCAGATAAACTGGAAAATTCACAATCTAGTCTCTCTCAAAAAGGAAGAGTCTTTGGTCAAAATTATGACGCCTGTCTCCAGAGCTTTAATGGAGAGCTTTGATCAGAATGATTGCAACAGAGACTTTCTCAAACATCAGAACAGAACACCTGGCTCTGAGACTTTAATTCTGAGTGGTGCTGGACCTTCATCCTCCTCTGGGGGGATCTCGGATTTTGTTCAGGGTGTCCTGGCATGTCCGGGGTTTCTCCAGGCAGTGTGGACAGCTCCCCGAAGCCTGGAAAAGGGGAATCAGATCAGCTTCCAGCTTTGGTCGTGTTATCTCCTTTTTCCAGGATTCCCTGAGTCACTGAAGCTGCAACCAGGCATCGTCCCAACTCCTCCAGGAAATCATCCACCCCCAGAATTCCCAGAAAAACACTTCGGATTTTTCTTGCATTCCAAAAGTTTGGGGGGATCATGGGATGTGTTCTAGGGAGGCTGGGAATCAAACGGGTCCAGGAGATTAATGTTTGAGGAAGCTTTGCAAAACAGGAGCTGCTGTTTCTGTGCTCTGCACTCTTGTGAAAAAGATGCGGCCGGATCTTATTCTGAAGTTGTGCAGGTGGGGTCAGCCAAGGGGGGGCCTGGATCCGCTCTGCCTGGCCGAGGGGCTGCAGGGTCGCTCCTGCCACTGTTTGCCCTTCCCAGGAAGTCACCCCCTTGGATCGGGCTCAGGCTGGCAGTTTGCTTTGGAGCTCTGAGGACTCTTTTCATATAGATTCCTCTGCCAAAACTTTCCGGGATTTTCACCACTTTTGGCTCCCCAGCCTCTGGTTAGAGCAGGTGGGGGGCTTTGGATTCGGCTCTGCCTGCAGGGGAGCGGGCAGGGGAGAGGACAGAGGTGGCGGGGGGCAGGCAGGGCTTGAGCAGGGCAGGGATGGCTCTGCCCAGAGAGATGGATGGGGTGGAGGTGGGAGAGCTCAGGAAAGTTGTTGTGGAGGCACAGACAGTTCATTCAGAAGCCTTGAAGCCTGTCTCATTGGTGCTGGGGTGGGGGGGAAAGCATGCTGAGATTGCTCTTGGACCTGAGAGTTTTCCAGCTGAATCCCTGCGGGCAGGGATAGAGTGTGGAACCTGTCACAGTCCATTGGAAAGCATCACAAATACAAAGTCAGGGTCTACAGCTGGAGAGCAGCCGATTTGTATGAATCTAAAAAGATCCAATTTAGTGAATCCAGACGTGAGTTAGCAGGCTCTGGCTGTGAGAATCCATAAAGTCAGAGGGTTTTTAGGAAATTGTTAAAAAAGAGTATGTAGGACTCAGGATGTGACCCGAAGTTCTGTTACAGCAGAAAAGTTTCCCAAGCAAGCAGAAAATTTTCCCAAGCAGTAGACATGACAAATAACAATAGGACTTTGTAGGTCTGGCTTTAGGATGGCAACAAGTTTATTTAATGAATATCTTTAGAAGGTTATTGTGAATAGAGCTCTGTTCTTTGTTTCTTGTGAAATAGCCTTTGTTTTAACTACTATTACGTATGTTTTATAAGGTTGGATGGAAAGCTTGTCAATATGTCTTGTTTTGGTGTGATTGGCTGAAATCTAAACTGAGATGATTTTATGTCATTCCGTTTTACCCCACCTTCGGGGGCATTTTCCATTAGGCCAGCATGCTGTTAACATCTAACAATGTTCTGAGGCTGATGTACTACTAATAAAAAAGGCTGGTCTGAATTTGTCCAGTGTGGTCCATATTTGGACTTTTTGCCGCGGCAAGTGGGTTCCTCTCTTAAGACGTGGGTTCCTGACACCATTGGATCTATAGCTACCCTGGTGCCCCGATAACTGGTGCCCCGTGTGAGGACATAGAAGAAGAAAAAAGAAAAATCGTGGATTTACCGGCCGCGGAGACTCAAGTGTTAATCAAGAGGACGCTGTTTCATCTCTCCCGCCGAAGCCAAGAAAGTAAGTATATAATCTCGGGAGAGCGCTTGAGTAACGAGTTTTTGTGTTAAGAGAAAACAAAAATGGGAACGAACTTATCAAAAGTTGAATGGGATGTTTTTTATCAATTAGAGACATTGTTACAAGAGAAAGGGCACTCTGAAGTTTCAAAAACTGAACTTAAAAACTTACTTATATGGGTTAAAACAAATACGCAAGATTTAAATTTACAGTCTGCCTTTACTTTTCATTTTTGGGATCAGATAAACTGGAGGATTTATAATCTAGTCACTCTCAAAAAAGATGAAAGTCTAAAAGAATTGATGCCCATTTCCCGAGCCCTGATGGAATGTTTTAAACAAACTGACAATAATAAGGTGAACTCGGACTCAGAAAACAAAGCTTCTGGCTCTGTCTCTTTAAATTCCAGTAAACCTGAGACTGTATGTGTTTCAGAGAATGTAACAAATGTTGTTTCAAATGCTGATTTGAACTCCACTGAGAAAAATCTTCCTTCTCTCTCTCTGAGAAAAAATGAGACTTTTTCGGACTCTTCGTCGCGTTGTTCTGTTAATGTAAAAATATGTGACTCTTGTAAAGGAGAAGGGACAAAATGTATTGAAAATGTAAAAGAGAAAGTGAATGTATTTCCTAAGATTAGTTGTGCGGAGACACTGAAAGCTAGTTTAAATTGTGATATGCCTGAAGTAGAAACTGAGGGCGTTTCTTCCACTCGAGAAATTTTAGTTCCTGGGGGTTCTGGGAATTCTTTTTCAGCTAAGCAAAAATCTAGTTTTTATGGTAATTGTCAATCCATAAGTACAGAGAAAGAAAAATTGGCTTTAATTCAAAGGGCGGAGTCCTTTGAAAAGATTAATAACTCTCAGAAACCTGAAAAAACACGGGTTGAGTTTTTCCCTCATTCTTGTGATCCTAATCCTTGTATTTTAAAACAAAACCATGTAAATTTAAAACCTAGATTTATAGATTCTTCAGCTGAGTTTTTCTTAGCAGAGAGACAATGTGAAACTTGTAGTAAAGTAGCAAATTCAAAATTAAAATGTAGCAATGTTCCCAGAAAAGAGGAACACGCCTCTGTCTCGGCCCCTTTGGGCCGGGCTTCGGAGGAGGTGTGTTGTTTGTTAGAGTCCACCCCTGCCTTTCATGGCAGGGTCCCAAGGAGGGCGTGTTGCTTAGAAGTTTTCTGAAAAAAATTTAAAAGCGTGTTGTCATGATCAAGTAAGCCAACCTCCTAGAACTAGCCGAGCTCCCAGAGTTAGCCGAACTCCCAGAATTAGCAGAATTCCTAGACAAGAGCACAGTGTTCCTGTCAGGAATTTGGATCTAGCCAGAGTGACTGAAAAGTTTAGATTTAATGATTCAAAATCAGAAAATGTATTGATTAAAAACAAAGAGAATGTTCATACTGTCATTAATCAAAGTGACAATTTTAATTCTCCATTAAAATTACCAGATTAGTCATACATTAATCAGAAACTAGAAAGAGATTCAAATTTAAAGAAACAATATCTTACCTTACCAGTAAAATATAGAAAAAATGATAGAAATCCAAAATATGAAAAACTCAATCACCATGATATAAAAAAATTACGACAAGCTTTGAAAGAAAGTAGATTTTCTTCTCCCTATTTTAATAGTGTGTTGAAAAATATTTTTAACTCTTATGATTTAGTTCCTACTGATTGCAAAAATGTGACAACTTTAATCTTAACCAATTCACAGTACCTATTATGAGAGTTACAATAGAAAAAATTACTTAACAAGTTAGTTGAAAGATATGCAGATACTGATTATGCCGATTTAGATGTTGCTCAGTTGGCTGGTGATTCACCTTACAATAGGCCTGAAAATCAAGCAGCTGAACTGCCGCGGCCTGTTTTAGCAGACATTAAAGATGCTGCTAGAAAGGCCTTGCTTTCACTTGAACCTGCGGGTTCATATCTAAGCTCTTATCCACTGATCAAACAAGGTGAAACTGAATCTTATGGTTCTTTTTTGGATAGATTAACTCAAGCTGTTGAAAGGCAATGTCCAGATGAACAAGCCCGCTCTTATATCATTCAAAATCTTGCTTATGTAAATGCTAATGATGAATGTAGAAAAATTATTTTAGCTTTGCCTGATCAACCTCCAACAGTTACACAGATGCTAACAGCTTGCAGCAGACTTATGAGTTCACAAGATGCTACAAATTCACAGGTCAATGCTTTAGAAAAAACACTAGAACACAATTTGACACAACGAATAGATAAAATTGAAAAGCTTTTAGAAAAACAAGAAAAACGTTGAGAAAACTCTGTTAATGCTGTACAAATAGATCCTAATAAAAAGCCTGCCTGCTTTGCTTGTGGTAAACTAAGGCACCTCAAAAAAGATTGTCGTAGAACAGCAAATCAAATTTCTATTTGCCCTCGATGCCGAAAAAGAAGGCATCTTGCTAAATATTGTCACTCACTATTTGACATTAATGGGAACCCACTGTCGTTAAACTTCAAAAACAGCGCGTTCCACCGCGCTCAGACACAAATTGTGGCACCCACTGGCAATCAGATTTCAGAACAAATGATGATGGCACGTCAGCCATTTGTCTCTCAAACAGCCCACCCTCGAATGATGCCAGCTCAGCAATTCCAAACACAAGGGTTGAATTGAGTTCCTCAAAACTAATTCATCTTTTAACTAATTTTTGCTGGGTGAATATTCCCACTAAGCTGATCAACTCTTGTCAAGAAGGACAAGATTTCTTAATTTTGGGCAAAGCAAACAACAAATTTCTACGACTGTCAATCTTCCCTACTGTTGTTTCAGTAAATTATAATGAAGAGCTGATGATTTTAGCTCTTGCATTTGATGTTCCTACGGTAATTCCACCAAACACACCTATTGCTATTGCATTTCTGGCATCTGAAAATGTGTCTCCTAATACCTCAGGTGCAGAAGTTTTCTGAGTGCAATATTTGAACAGTGACCGTCCACAACTAACTTGTAGCTTGACTCACTGTAGTAAAACAATTTATGTTACAGGAATGCCTGATACTGGTGCAGATGTTACTGTAATTTCTCACATGTTTTAGCCCAATGACTAAGATTTAGTAGCTCCTTCAAGTTCTCTTTCAAAAATTAGAAGTGCTACTGTTTGTATGCAAAGTGCATCCATGATTGACATTACAAGTCCTGAAAGAAAGACTGCAACAGTGCGTCCTTTTGTTGTTCAGAAGCCTCTCACCGTCTAGAAGAGAGACGTCCTGTCCCAATGAAGAGCAAGACTAGAAGTGAGCCTGTAATGAAAACTTCGTCAAAACCTGCAACTTTAAAACTCATCTAAAAAACCAACCATCCTGTGTAAGTCAACCAATAACCTTTAACAGAAGAAAAGTTAAACATTCTTAATAAACTAGTAGAAGAACAATTACAGAAAAGCCACATCGCTCCCACGAACAGTCCCTAAAATTCTCCAGTTTTCGTCATCCACAAGAAGACATCTAATTCCTAGAGGTTGCTACATGACCTGAAGAAAATCAATGAAGTGATTGAAGACATGGGGTCTCTTCAACCTAGACTTCCTTCTTTGCCCATGATCCTGAAGCATTGGCCTCTCGTTATAATTGATTTAAAAGATTGGTTTTTCCATATTCCACTTCACCCTGATGACGCTCCAAAATTTGCTTTTTCAGTTCCCGTCATCAACCGAAGTGAACCCGTTCGAAGATACCACTAGAAATCACTCCCACAAGGAATGAAAAATTCGCCTGTAATTTGTCAACATTTCGTTGCCCAAGCCTTGCATCCTGCCCGTCAGAAGTTTCCAAAATCCATGATTCTACACTACATAGATGATCTTCTCATCACAGCCTCTACACAAGAAGAGATAAAAGAAATATGAGACTGTGTTGTTGCTGAAATTCAAAAAGCTAGACTTGAAATCTCTGCAACTAAAATTCAAGAAGTTTCACCTTAGAAGTACCTAAGATGGAAGATGACTGAGACGACAATAACACCACAAAAAATTCAGATCCGAACCAGAGTCAACAACCTACAAGAGTTACAACAACTTCTAGGAGAAATCAACTGGGTCAGACTGATGTTGAGAATCACCAATGATGAACTGAGTCCACTCTTCAATTTGCTGAGAGGAAGTTGCGACCTTACTTCGCCAAGAACTTTAACCCCTGAAGCTTGTGCTGCTCTCAACAAGATCACAGAAGCTCTTCAAAAAAGACAAGCTCATCGCTGCGTTCCTGAAAACCCTTTCTTTCTTGCAATTTTAGGAGAGAAGATGCAGCTTTGTAGTCTCATTTTCCAGTGAGATGCCACAGAGCAAGATCCTTTGTTAATAATAGAATAAGTTTTTCCTCCCTACAGGTTTCCAAAGACCATTTTCAAAGTTCTAGAAATGATTGCATACATTATAATTAAAGCTAGAACCAGATTGTTAACTTTAGCAAGTCATAAATTTTCAGTTATCTATTTGCCATTGAAAAAAGATTACTTCAATTAGGCAATGCAAAATTCTGATGATTTACAATATGCATTTTTGAGTTTCCCAAGTATTTGTTCCATACACTATCCAGCTCACAAACTACTGCAAGCAAAATTAAGTTTCAGAGAAAAACCTAAATTAAGTGAAGAACCTTTAAATGCTGTGACTCTCTTCACTAATGGTTCTAGCAAAAGCCACAAGTCTGTTGTAACTTAGTTTAATCAAAAAACTAATGTTTCAGAATCTGATATTCAAGCAGTAGAAAGATCCCCTCAAATTGTTGAGCTTGCTGCAGTAGTTCGATCATTTCAGCTTTTTCCTCAGCCTTTTAATTTAGTCACAGATTCTGCTTATGTTGCTAATGTAGTTAAGAGAATAGAAAGTTCAACTTTAAAAAATGTTAGCAATGAAACTTTACATTGTTAGCTTTCATGTCTTTTTACAACTTTGCAATATAGAACTAATCCATGTTTTGTTTCTCACATTAAAGCATTCATGTTTCCGTAGACATGTTCTCTAGTGCTTCCCTTCACACAGGTGAAACCAACAGTCATGCCTGGCATCATTCCTGCAAGCTTTTGCTTCATTGAGTGTACCCCAAAAAGTGAAAACTGACAATAGTCCTGCATACATATCTCAAAAACTGGCCACATTTTTAAATGAATGAAGTGTTCAGCACATTTTTAGTATTCCCCATTCTCCCACAAGCCAAGCAATCATTGAAAGAACACATCAAACCCTAAAACGCATATTAGATCAACAGAGAGGGGGAACGGAGGTTACCCCACAGATAAGACTGAACAAGGCTTTGATTAATTATTGGGGATTTTGATTAATAATTTGGGGAAAGGGTATGCTTTTGTCTCCACAGGTGCTGGAATTAAGTGGGTCCCTGCCAAAAACATCAAACCATATCGCACTTCAGAACCTGCAGTCGAGCCCAGAACCGAGGAAGCAAGCACGCAGACGTGAACCGAATCGAAGGATCCCGGGTCTCGCCTGACGCCTCTTGTGCCTGACGTTCTTTGTGCATCGGTGGAACCCATGAACTCTGATTTTGTGTCAATGTTATTTATGAGTATGCTAATTGAATGCTGAATGTTTGTTTAACAGAGTTAATTTTTGGCAAAGGTTTAGGTTGGTGCTTTTGTGTAGAAAGAATTCTGCCAAGACTTAGTTCATGAAAGAGATGGGGCAAATTCAAATGGTATACTTGTTTTGCTTGATTTTAATTGTTTTTTGTCGTGCAGATTTGCCTGTGGATCAACCGAAAACGAATGTTTGGGTGACCTTAGCCAAGGCTGCCGGATCGGATACTATATGTCTGTCTAATTCGGAACCAGAAAAGCCTTTTTCAACCTGTTTGGTTGGTGTGCCAGTGAAAGAGTTGCCTTTGGTCAAAAAACAATCCAATGGTAGGCCAGGTGGAATTGACAATGGAAACAATCCCTCTTTCAATTGGAACATTTGGTCCAAAAAACTTCTCAAGGCAGCATCAGAACCTCAAGAATTGGAAATCCTTGGTTCTTTGATCATGGATTTTTGTTTTACTTTTATGACTCGTGCCTGGCGAAAAGGTGACCCCCCAAAGTTTAGTGTTACTCCTCATTATTTTGCATATAAAAATTTGAGGTTTTGGTGTAATGTTTCAAACAGTTGAGATGTGTTTCTGGAGAGGGATCAATATCCACAGCAATTGCCGAAAGGGTATTGGTTCATTTGCGGAGACAGGGCTTGGCAAGGCATTCCAGCTCACCTTGAAGGTGGCCCTTGTAGCATTGGTATGCTCACCATAATTGCCCCCACTGCCAAAGCAGTGATGAAAAAGAAACAAAGGAGAACGAGAGCTGTTCCTCATTATGATGAGAACTGTCAGAGTGATTTTATGCCTTGGAATGCCGCCAGAAGGGTTTCAGCAGGTATATTTTTACCCCAATTGGCTTCAGCAGTGGCATTGAGACAATTAGATAGAGTTGGATGTTGGCTGAGCAAACAAGCTAATGCCACATCCTCTGCAATCAGTGATATGTTGACCGATGTTGATAGTATTAGACATGCTACTCTTCAAAACAGAGCAGCCATTGATTTTCTTTTACTGGCACAAGGACATGGTTGTGAGGAATTCGAAGGATTGTGTTGTATGAATTTGTCTGACCATTCTGAATCCATTCACAAAAGCATTCAAAAATTGAAGGATCTGACAGCCCAAATTAAAGAAGATGGAGGTTCTTAGTTGGATGATTTGTTTCAAAAATGGAGTTTTGCACCTTGGCTAGAGCAACTTTGCAAGATAGGTCTTTATGTACTAGGTGTTCTAGTACTGATATGTATAGTGGTACCTTGTATACTTTGTTGTGTTCGGCGAATGATGAACAAAACAGTCCGAGAAGTTTTTGTCATACAAGCAGGAGATTTAGGAGGTAGAAGCACAGAGAGTGTTCGAAATCTCACGAAAGCAGTAGATGAAGGTATAGACATGAACGAAGGTTTTGAATTAGGACCTTAGAATCGACCAGAGTTTTTTGAACAATGACTTGTAACTATTACCAAACGTGATTCATATCTCTTTCAAGGATGGGGCCATCACAGCATTAAGTTGCTGTGCCGTAATATAGCAGTGCTTTAGTGCAAATAGGTCTCCAACAGATAATAAGCAGAAATTTTGCAGTAGAGCTATGAAACGCAAGTAGTAAGCGACAAGAAAATGAAAGATTCTAGGTCAAACAGAGAGGGGGAAATGTGGGAATCCATAAAGTCAGAGGGTTTTTAGGAAATGGTTAAAAAAGAGTATTTAGGCCTCAGGATGTGGCCCGAAGTTCTGTTACAGCAGAAAAGTTTCCCAAGCAAGCAGAAAAGTTTCCCAAGCAGTAGATGTGACAAATAACAATAAGACTTTGTAGGTTTGGCTTTAGGATGGCAACAGGTTTATTTAATGTATATCTTTAGAAGGTTACCGTGAATAGAGCTCTGTTCTTTGTTTCTTGTGAAATAGCCTTTGTTTTAACTACTATTACGTATGTTTTATAAGATTGGATGGAAAGCTTGTCAATATGTCTTGTTTTGGTGTGATTGGCTGAAATCTTTACCCCACCTTCAGGGGCATTTTCCATTAGGCCAGCATGCTGTTAACATCTAACAATGTTCTGAGGCTGATGTACTAATAATAAAAAAAGGCTGGTCTGAATTTGTCCAGTGTGGTCCATATCTAGACTTTTTGCCGCGGCAAGTGGGTTCCTCTCTTGGGAGACGTGGGTTCCTGACACCATTGGATCTATAGCTACCCTAGTGCCCCGACACTGGCTTTCTTCCTGTCACCAAGAACTTGGAGCTCTCCTCCCCAGCCCTTCCTGGCATGGCTTCTGGGAAAATTTGTTGCTGTGGCAACACTACCGCCAAGAATTGGAGCTTCTTGGCAGGCTTCCTGGGACAGCTGATTGCTGTGACAGCATTACCTGTTCTTCTGGATCAGATAGATCCAGAAGTGATCAGGAGTGATGAAAGGGAAAAACAAAACACAGTCTAGATTGACTGTAAACCTTCCATTGCAACTACCTAATTGGTCTAATATTATTCAAAATCTAGAAAAAAATTGGGATTCAAATAAACAACTCCTTGCCTTACCTGTAAGATGTGCTCGTAATAATGTACATCCACAATACAAAATTCTTTCTCACCATGAGATCAAAGAACTTTTAGGAAGAATGTAAAAAAATTATTATAGCAGCCTTCAACTGTAACAGAGATGCTAACAGCTTGCAGTAAGCTCACCTCTCCAAAATATCTTGCTAATGTGCAAGTCAATGCTTTTGGAAAGCAGATTGCAGATTCTTAAGAAAAGTTAGGAAAAACATTTGGTCATAATTTGGGAAAGGCTTTGGGAGAAAATTAGGGACAAAAAATAGAAAAGCTTGAAAAGGCCCTTGAAGCACAAACAAAGATTTTGAAAAAATCTGTTGGTACTGTACAGTTGGACTCTGATAAAAAGGCTTGTGGCTTTGCTTGTGGTAAAGCAGGACACATGAAAAGAGATTGTCCTACAACAACAGTCAAACCTAAACCACTTTCTATTTGCCCTCATCGTAGGAAAGGGAAGCATCTTGCTAAGTACTGTCGTTCTCAATTTGACATCGATGGCAAAGCTTTGTCATTAAACTCAAAAAAGAGCGCGGATTATCACCGCACCTCGACACAAGTAGTGACCTCCTTACAGTCAATTACCCAGTCAAATGGCATTGGTACCTCAGTCATTTATCCCTCAGTCATCCATCCCTCAAATGGTCCCAGGTCAATACCCTCATGTACAAGGTTTGAATTGGCCTCCTCAAAAATTGATACACCTTTTAAATAATTTCTGTTATGAAAGTATTTCTACTGGAATTATCAGGTTTTTTCAGCAAAGACAAGAGCTTTTGATTCTAGGCAGAGCTAGCACCAAAATTGACAGACTTTCAGTCCTTCCAGCGGTTGTTTCAATAGATTTTAACAATAAACCAATATATTTAAATCTTGCATGTAATGTTCCTATGGCGACTCCACCAAAAACACCTATAGCTATTGCATTTCTTCTACCCATGAGTACAGCCAAGCAAAACAACTTTCCAGAGAATTCAATGCTGTCTGTGCCATTTGGAACCTCAAGTCCTGAGGTCTTTTGGGTCCAATTTTTGGACCTCAACCAAGCAAAATTGACTTGCTGCCTGACTCACTGTGGTAAAACAATTTACATTACAGGCATGCCGGATACTGGTGCAGATGTCACTGTAATCTCTCACATGTTTTGTCCCTGCCATTGGGATTTGGTAGGTCTTGAAGGTTGCCTCACAGGGATTGGATGTCGTACTCTATATTGGCAAAGTGCATCCATGATTAACATTGCAGGTCCTGAAGGAAAGACAGCAATGGTGCGTCCTTTTCTTGTTCAGAAGCCTCTCACTGTCTGGGGGAGAGACGTCCTGTCCCAATGGGGAGCAGAACTGGAGGTGGGCCTGTGATGGAAACCCTGTCAAAACCTGCCACTTGAAAGCTGAACTGGTAAACTGATCCTCCTATATGGATTGATCAATGGTCTTTAACAGAGAAAAAACTTAAATAGTCTTAAAAGATTGGTAAAGGAGCAATTACAAGAAGGTCACATCACACCCACACCCTGGAATTCACCAGTATTTGTCATCCACAGGAAGACATTGGACTTCTGGAGGTTGTTTCATGACCTGAGGAAGTTCAATGAAGTGACTGAAGACATGGGACCTCTTGAACCTGGACTTGCTTCTTTATCAATGATCTCAAAACACTGGCCTCTCATTGTCATTGATTTAAAGAATTGTTTTTTCCACATCCCACTTCATCCTGATGACGCTCCAAGATTTGCCTTTTCAGTTCCAGTCATCAATCAAAGAGAACCCATGCAGAGATGGCACTGGAAAACATTGCCTTAGAAATGAAGAATTCGCCTATAATTTGCCCATATTTTGTCACACAAATTTTGTCGCCAATTCGACAGAAGTATCCAAGATCCATGACTTCACACTACAAGAATGATTTGCTCATCACAGCTCCAATGAAGCCAAAGATAGAGCAAGCTTGTCCTAGTGTTGTTACTCAAATCCAAAATGCTGGATTTAAAGATTTCTGCAACAAAAACCCTGGAAGTTTGTGTTAACAGATCAGAAGGGTCAATTTTAAAGGATGTTAGTAATGACACTTTATACCGTTGGCTTTCATGTCTTTACACAACTTTGCAATATAGACTAATCCATAGTTTGTTTCTCACATCAGAGCTTATTCTTCGCTTTCTTGATTTTTAGTGGAAGGAAACGCCAGAGCAGACAAACTGACAGTGGTTATTTCAAACACTTTGCCAAACATTTTGGAACAAGCAAAATTGAGTCACACCTTTTTTTCACCAAAACATGCAAGCACTTATGCAAATGTTTCAAATTTCCAAATGGCAAGCTTAGGCTATTATCAGTACTTGCCCTGACTGTCAGCTTGTGCAGCCTCCTGTTTCTAAAAGAAGCAAACAACCCACGGGGTTTGCAAAGCCTGCAGTTATGGCAAACAGATATCACTAAATAGCCTTCCTTTGGTAAATTTAAAAATATTCATGTTTCAGTGGACACATTCTTTGGTGCAATTTTTGCTTCTCTTCACACAGGGAGGCAGGTAGTCATGCCTGTCAGCATTTTTTGCAAGCTTTTGCTCCATTGGTCTGCCGCACAAAGTAAAAACCGACAATGATCCCACATATATATCTCAAATATTGGCCACATTTCTAAAAGAATGGGGTGTTCGTCACATCTTTGGTATTCCTCACTCTCCCACATGCCAAGCAATTATTGAGAGGGCACATCAGACATTAAAACATATTTTAGATCAACAGAGAGGGGGCGTTGAAGTCACACCACAAATGAGGTTGAACGAAGCTTTGTATGTTTATAATTGCTTAAACAGTTCGGTTGCAGAACCCAATTTACCGATTCTTAGGCATTTTTCAAATAACACACAAGCAAAACTGAAAGAAAATCTTCCTGTTTTAATTAGAAACCCGGAGACTGGACCAATTGAAGGTCCTTTCTGATTAATCACCTGGGTTAAAGGGTATGTTACTGTCTCTAGGTGCAGGAATTAAGAGGGTTCCAGCCAAAAAGGTCAAACCGTATCGCACTCCAGAACGTGTTGATGGCTCCAAAACCAAGGAAGCAAGTACACAGATGTGAGCCGAACAGAGGGATCCCAGGGCACGCCTCACGTTCCTTGTGCATCGGTGGAACCTGCAAACTCTGATTTTGTGTAAATATTATTTATAAGTGTGTCAATTGTATGTCAAATATTTGTTTTGTAGAGCTGATTTATGGTAAAAGTGTGGGTTTTTCTTTTTGCTAGGTTTTAGATCCCCTCTTTTGGATCTTCAAGGTGAAATCTTATCTTAAGGTCAAAAGCAAAGTTTTTAAATTGATATATATGTGAGGATTTTGCAAAAACTTAGCTCATTAACAGGATGGATCAAAATCAAATTATATACTGGTGTTGGTGGCTTTTAATTTTTTAACACAGCAAAATGTGTTGGGGTGGAATTGCAGAAAAAAGGAAAAAATAAGGAAAAGGAGGAGGAAGAGAAAGGAAGGTATATAGCTACCAAACACAGAAATGGTGAAGTCCTTCGATGTCCAGCCGATGGAGTTCACCAGGTCACATCTGGGGAGATCTCGGGGTTGCAGTTCATCCCAACTCTTATTACATTCTTTTATTGGGGTGGGGAAGGGGTAAATCTTGAAGCCAAATCAAAGGTAATCTATTGTATTTTTGGGGAGAAAAATGGTACTTAGAGAAGGGTACACAAATTCCATGTTTTCAGTGGGTGAGAGCCATTGTCTTTTTGGTCCACTGCTGGCGCCTGCAACATCCATCTTGCTTTGGTTAGCTTGCCTTCCCCACACACCTCCCCCAGGTTAGGGGTTTCAGTCCCAGTCCTTGGAAAGAGTGTGAGGGAGGGCTTTTCACATAGGGATTTCATGTCTCGGTCTTTGATGGAGAGGCTTCTTACATCTCACTCTGTCTGTCATGGCGGTTGTAAGACAAGTGAGGGGTCTTCTGGGGGGGAACACCCAAAACTCAGCAGAAGTCCAGCCAGGCTGAGAGGTAGGACAACTTCCAAGACTATTGTTGCAAAAAGGAGAGTTGCCCACTTCTTCCTTTCATTGGGTTCAGTGTAGCATAGAGCAAACACACCTGTGAACAACAGCCTAGCAACGTCAGGAGCTGTGCTCGGGTCTCAGGTTCCTTGGCATGTAACTTTCTCCAACAGGGCCAGAAACTTCAGACAAGGGTCGTTTCTTCAGTGGTCCCCAATGATGATTGTGAGGCAGGTGAGAGAAACTTCGGACAGAGTCTCAAAAGTTCCTCAATGCCCAACAGGAATGAGAGGGCCTGTGGTATTGTGATTTGAGAGCTCTGTGTTGTGCCTTGCCACGACATGGTGGCTTGTTCATGACAAGCTGCATACCCCATTCATGGCTCTGTTGAGTTAAATTAATCCCAATTCTGTGCAAACAACAGCCCCGAGATGCTGAGAAGAGCAAGCACAGTGGGTGGGTGTGCATGCACATGCCCGGGGGCTGACTGCTGTGTGGGCAGAAGGTTTTGGACTCCTGTGCATCTTCACTCTCCCAAGTTGGAGGAATTCATCAAACCTACATGATATGAAAATATATAAATCAATATGAAATCAAAACATTTCAACATGTATGAAATAATTAATATTAATTTATCATAGATGTAATTTAACATCTATACACTATTGCTGGCCGGAGTTCTATGTACAAATCACGAACGGGACGGGACTGCTGAGGAACGCGCCCTGAGCTGTTTGTTTTCCAGCATCACTCTCATTCCATGGGTATGACAATGGGAAGATGCCAGCAGCTCACACCCCTGGAAGCAGACAACTTAAATAACTTACTTTAAGTAAGATTTTTGACCATTTACACAAAGCAGAAGCATATTGACATTAGTTCTATCCAACCACTATAAGCACATGTAGCTTTTGTTAAACCAAAGCTTGCTTATTCTGAATACAATACTTGCTTGTAAGCCTTAAAACACAATGCACAGAGCTCTATTATTAAGCTTAGAAGTTTATCATACCTTGCTAGATATACTTTTCTGAAGCATCTTGCTAGATATACTTTTCTGAAGCTTAGGGAGTTACTCTAGACAAGAATTAATACACAGACCATTGTTAACATTGTTCTATTTGTCCTTACTTTTCTACTTCTTATATGACCTTTCTGCTGACAAATATTATGGCTGCTGCTTAGCTCTGACTGCAGTTCTGCTTGTCTCTGATGCTTGCCTTTTGCAGCTTTCACAAAACCCTCTCATTTGAAGGATTCCCACAATTCCCCCTCTCGGTACAAGTAAAAAGCAACCTTTGCATCTGTGTCATTTATTCACTACCTTGCATTTTATAGCTTTACTGTAGTATACCTGCTTATTACTTGCTTAAAGCATCATTTTTGCTCACATTAAGCCTTGATATATTCCAACACAGCAATTTTGATGCTGTGAAAGTCCAGTCAGTTCAAAGGGCTAAGTCATGTCTGGCAGCAATTACAAGTCACTGTTCCAAAAAGTCTTGCCTGATCTAAGGTCTTAATTCAAAACCTTCCTCCATGTCTATACCTTCCTTCACCATCTGTGTGAGATTTTGAGAATTCTCTGTGAATCCATTTCCTACCTCTCTCTCTTGTGTGATAAAAACTTCTTTGATCATTTTGTCCATCATTTGTCGCACACACCAACATCTGCAAGGTATTACTACCAGTATCACTCCCAAAACACCCAACATATAGAGACCTGTTCTATAAAGTTCCCTTAGCTAAGGTGCAAAGCTCCATCCTTGGAATAAATCATCTAACCAGGGCCCACCATCTTCTTTAATGGGAGCTGTCAAATCTTTCAGGTTTTGAATGCTTTTGTGGGTGGATTCAGAGTGATCAGACAGGTACACACAACAAAATCCTTCAAATTCCTCACAACTGTGTCCATGTGCCAGTAAAAGAAAATCAATTGCTGCTGTGTTTGGAAGGGTAGCATGCCCAACACTGTTAGCATCTGTCAGCATATCACTGATTGCAGTGGATGTGGGATTAGTTTGTTTACTCAGCCAACATCCAACCCAATCTAATTGTTTCAATGCCATCGCTGAAGCCAGCTGGGGTAAAAACAAACCTGCTGAAACCCTTTTGGAAGCATTCCAAGGCATAAATTCACTCTTACAATTTTCATCATAGTGATGAGAAGATCTTGTTCACTTGTGTTTCTTCTTAATGACTGCTTTAGCAGTAGGTGCTACCACAGTGAGCATTCCAGTGCTACATGGGCCACCTTCAAGGCATGATGGGATGCCCTGCCAAGGCCTTTCTACACAGGTCAACCAACATCCTTTTGGTAATTGTTGCGGATATTGGTCAGCCTCAGAAAGGACTGTCTGAATAATTACACCAAAACCTTGAATTTCTATATGCACTATAATGGGGAGTAACATTGTACTTTGGAGGATCACCTTCTCACCAGTCATTATCTCTAAATGTAAGGCCAAAATCCATTGTTAAACTACCAAGGATTTCTAATTCTTGGGGCTCAGATACAACTTTGGGCAGTTCTTTGGCCCAAATGTTCCCATCTGATACAGGATATTGTCAATTTCACCAGGCTAACTACTGAAGTGTTTTTTGACCAAGAGCAAATCCTTTATTGGCACACAGACTAGACAGGTTGAGAAAGGCTTTTCTGGTTCTGAATTAGACAAACATATGGTATCCAAGCCTAGTGCCTTGGCTAAAGTCACCCAAACATTTGTTTTTCCTTGTTCCACAGGCAAGTCTACACTACAAGAAGCCATTAAAACCAATTATCTGACACCAGCGTACCATTCTATTTTGCCTCCCTGCTTTTTGTGAGCTAAGTTCTGGCAAAAGATCCTCCCATATATATCAATTTAAAAACTTTGCTTTTGATCTTTTAACTAAAATTTCACTTTTGTAAGTCCAAGAGAGGGGATCTATAACATAACAAACCATAACCCATGCTTTTGCCAAAAACGCTCTATGAAACCAACAATTGACACATTTGTAAATTGCATAAAAATCAGAGTTTGCAGGTTCCACCAATGAACAGGGAGCATCAGATGTGACCTGTGATCTCTCTGTTTAGCTCATGTCAGCGTACTTTAACGAATTGTCATAATTGTTTTTAATCAAGGAGAGTGCATTGGCCATTTTAGGCTTATTTTGAATACATTACCTACTTGTAAGTCTTAAAACACAATGCACAGAACTCCATTATCAAGCTTCAAACTTCTGAATATCTTGCTCGATAAACTTTTCTGTAGCTTAAAGAGTTATTCTAGACAAGTGTTAATACACAGACCATTGTTTTATTTCTCCTTGCTTTTCTATAGTTTAATTAATTTTTCTGCTGACCTATCTCATGGCTGCTGCTTAACTCTAATCACAGTTCTACTGCCTCTGAAGCCTGCTTTTTTTAGAGCTTTCTGAAACCCTCCAATTTTGTAGATTCCCACAGGTTCCACCAATGAGCAGGGAAAATCAGGCGTGACCTGTGATCCCTCTGTTCTGCTCACGTCTGCATACTTGAATGAATTGTCATAGCTGCTTTTAATCAAGATGAGTTGATTGGCCATTTTAGGCTTGGAAATTTTCCTTTGTGTTGAAGAGGAAAGGAACAAAGTCTCTTTGGCCACCAGCTATTTCACCGCCACTAGTGAGGAGTTATTCTTATCCTGATGGGCGTTTTTATGGAGACTCCAAGGCCTGTTGCCATTGTTATTTTTGTCTATTTTAGATGGATTCTGCAAGCTGAGGTTTGAGTAGCTCCAAGTCTGTTTCTAAATTCCATCTTGCAAAAGCAGAATGAGCTCTCTCCCTCTAGTTTGTCAGCCTGTTAGAGCTTGGTTCTGCATGAACCACATTGGATATTGTTCCCTTGATGTCTTGCCAAATTACTCAGTAATTCCTTGGCCTGAGGAGTATCAGAAAGACCTGCTGAGCTCCATGGACGCTGTCAGCTGCATGGAAGTGAGCATCCTTGGCCTTGCTGAAGAAACTGGAGCTCAGCTTAGCTTAGATGCTCTTGAGCAGGTGAAAGGCTGGAATTGTCAGGTGTTTCCAGAGGCCTGTGTGCCCAGAGGGACTGAGTTCTGGGGAGCAGCTAGAAGTTTTCTGCACATCATGGAAGGGGATTGCCTGACAGCTCAAGCCTCACCCAGACAAACACTCCCAGCTCTCCTCAGGCAACATTTGCCTTGAGTTTCAAGTTGTTCCCACTTGTATGTCTGTGAAGATGCCCTTAAAACCACAATGCAAGCCTCTCAGAATTGGTGTTACATTTCCAGGAATGAAGCAAAGAAGCCCAAACACCAGAAAGTTGCTAAGGCACTGGTTTTTAGAGAGGAACTTAACCCCCTGTGCAGGTCCTACTCACTGGGAAGCATGCCTGAAACCTGGGCATGAGGGTGTAAAGGCCACAGGGTCTCTTCTGCCTCTTGTGCAGTGCTGCCGAAACAGTCAGTGACCGTGTTTCTCTCCTAGCCCAAGGCACGTTCTTCACATTACCAAACCAGAGCCTGGTGATGCGGAGAGCCTGCCAAACCCTCTCATTTGTTTCCTGGCACTTTCTGGGATGGGCTTACCAGTAATGTACTGACTTGAGTAGCGAAATGGGCCAAAGGTGACCAGAGGGATGAGAATTCTCCTTCTGATTTGACCATGGGAACTTTTTTCTTTTTTACACATAAGGAAAGCAGAAATTTTCAGACTGCTGAGAGACAGAGCTGCAGGTGGCTCCTGTGTGCCCAAGCAGGCATTTTCATGCCAATACATTTGTGCAGGCATCCTTACGTGTCTGTGTTGAAGATGAGATTGTAAATATTTGTTTCCTTACCTGAGGAATACGTGGTAGATTTCCTTCCTTTCGTTCCAATTCCCATTGTTTTCAAGAACAGGAAAAAAAGCTTGATAAGTTTTGTTCTAGTGTACGTGCACTCAAGGCACCAAGAAGCACTGCAGACATGCCTTTCATGTATTAACTCTTGAAATTAGTTAGTATAGCATAGCTCCTCTTCCAAAAAGCCTCTTAAGCTAGTGTGAATCCTCAAGGATGTTTTTGCTGATGTAGTTCCCACTAACTATGTCAGTCAATGAAATCAGCTACCAAGGCAACATCTGTGTGAAGCTGGAAAATCTGTGGCTGCATCGATGGTTTTGGTTGGTAAAGGAAAGTCATCTCTGGGTCTCTGCCAGGGCAGAAACTGCCACTGAAGAACAGAGGTTAAACAAAGGGAGGTGGGAGAGCACTTAGAGATGTGAAAGAAGCAAGTTCAGCATTTCCTTCTGAATTGTCAGTTATCTCTTAAAGCGGCTGTTGAAGATTGCAATGCAAGATGTTTTCAATTACCATCTGCATGGCAAATAACCTTTATCAAGTGGGCAGTTTGCTTTATCTCTCTCTTTGAGTGACCACATTCACACCTCCCTCAGGAGGGGACATCTGCTGATAACAGACTACTGAATGTCACTGCATGACTGATAAGAACTATACCATCCCATTGTGAGATGCTCCACCCAGGGGGAGGAGCCAAGCATTGCTACCCAGATATAATCCCGAAGTTTTTGAGACACCAGCACGGCCTTCTCCATGGGATTCCCCAGAGGAACAGCAGCTGTCTCTTCTTCCACTGGATCTTCTTCGGAGGAAGAATACATCCGTCTCTACAGATCCCCCTTGCTCCAACAGAACCACACCTGATATTTCAGGAGGACTGCAGCCACATTTCCAATTGGACTGCCTCCCACAGGTATCAGGTTGGGTTCTGACTCTGTCAGTGTCGTTCTAGTGTACTGAATTGTTTATTTTATCCTTTTTGTTTTTTTCTTTTCCCTATTAAAAAACTGGTATTTCCTGCTCCCATCTTGTTGCCTGAGAGCGCCTTCATTTAAAATTTATAGCAATGTGGAGGGGTGTGGAGGGTTTACATTCTCCATTTCAGGGGAGGCTCCTGCCTTCTTTAGCAGATTCCTGTCTTTCCAAACCAAGACAGCTGCAAAGTGACATTTATGGCTCCTTTGGTGTGCTTTGAAAGTGGGGAAGACTCTTCCTCATTCATCATCTCCAGACCAAACTGCCTTTGGAATACAGCCCACTGGCCCGTTTTGGCACATCTGTGGCACTTCTAGTTGAGGCAGAAAGGGCAATGGCATTTGCAGGCAAAACCAAAGGAAGAATGGAGAAGCCCAAACACCCTGTGCAGATGCAGGTCTTCAGCTGTGACTGGAAAGCATTGGGGCTCCTGCCACTTGGATTTGTATCCCGAGATGCAATCTCATTGGAAGAACGAGGGCCTTGCTCATGGGAGAAAGCAGAAAGATCAGAGAGGGTGCTCAGGAAGGTCTCCTGTGGTGCAGAGCTGTCAGCGCCTGGGAGGTGAGAGCGGGCCTGGCCTTGGCCAGGGTGGAGCCCCAGCAGAGCCCCGGCAGAGGCTGGAGCAGGCTGAGCCCCGGCAGAGGCAGGCTGGAAGGAGGCCCTTGGAGCTGCAAGAGGCAGCAGTCGGGCCCTGGGTGCCTGTTCCTGGCAGTTGGAGTTGAACATGATGTCTGTGAAAACAGTATAAAAATGAGGTATGTGAATAAAGAATTGGCTTTCCCTGCATGAAGAAACTGAGTCCCAGCTGCTTTATTGACACAGCAATGTGGCTTCACTCAGCAAGAGCACTTGCAGGGTGTATTGATGAAACACACGTGTTTTGTTCCCAGAATAGGAAGGAGAGGCATTAAGTGGAACAAACAGGGCTTAGTCTTGTGAATTCCTTTAGCTTTAACAGGAGTGCTGAACCCTGTATTCCCCCACTGCAGTGCTTATTGTGTGCAAGTGGCTATCCTGCCCTAGAGAATAAGGAGAGTGGTCCTGCTAAGAAGGTAGCTGGAATGCATTCAAAGGGAAGAAAGTGTTTTTAGGAAGCTCTTGACCACCAAAGGAGAGTTTGAGCAAAAGAATATTTCCCAAATGACTGTGTCAGGAACCACAGTCATGTCTCAGGCCCTGCCGTATTTGATCCATGTTTGAGCGGGTTGACAGGAAAATGAAGAAAAGTGTCTTGTTTAAGAGGTGGGACCTTGACCCTTGAAAGAGAATCAATGTATTGGTCAATCAGTGGGCAGTCAAGCTTTGAAAGGGGAACAGAGCATAATGGAGCCCTTGGTGGCAGGGAGTTATGGAGTCATCCTGAGCCATCATCTCACAGCCAGCCATGTGTGAGCTGATGCTGCTACTGGGAAAATTCCACTCCTGAGCAGGAGATACAAGGCCTGGTTCCGAGCTGGGGAATTTGTGCAGCTTTATTACAGAGGAGAACTTTGCAGACTATTTTGTGTTTGCTGTAGGCAAGGTTGGGTATTGCTTGGCATAAACTCACAGACCAACACAGAGCTGTTCCTTTGTGATGTCAGGGCATGGTTGCCACATTGTCGTAGTGGCATCAGAAGGTTGCCTTGGTGCATGGAAGGCCTGAGTGTCAGAGCAGCCCAAGGCCTTGCTCTGATCAGGAGAATCCTCCTGGTTGCCGCCTTTGTCAGTAGGCAGTTGCCCACTGACAAGAGCCTTGTCTTTCCTAATGTTGTGGCAAACTCGCACAACACTGGAACAATGTTTCACCACCGGGCCATGGCAGCTTTTGCTGCCTATGGCGTGTCCTTTTCTATCTATTATGTGACACACTTCACCCGTAAGTAGAGGTTTCCCTTCTACTTAGGTTAGGGTGTAACCTAACCTGGCTTTTGTATGTCCTTCTGCTCTTTCTTAGTGACTGATTTTCTGATTTTGAAACAGAAAGAACATTAGGATGCCATTGCTTTGGTAAAGCTCCTGTCAAGGCGTTCAGCTCAAAAGGGGGTGTCTGTAGCCACAGGGGCAGCATTTGCAAGGGAACCTGCAGGGGTTCTGTTCCCTCCACGGGAGAGTCTGTGGCAGCAGAGTCTGTCATTTCCTCAGTTTGCTGGGACAAGCAAGACACCTTTGAAAATGTAGACTGGCAGACCTTCTTTAAGGCCTTCCAAAAACTCTGCAGCTGTTCCCAGAATTCAGGGAAAGGTTCTTTCTTTCTAAATTTTGTCATGAAAGTATTTGACTCTGTAACTTGAGCTTTTACCAAGTGCTTAAATAGTGATTCCCTTTGCAAGGAAATGCAAACTTGAAAGCAGTGAGTGTCTGCCACAGCTCAGGGGGATTTTGCGGAAGCTTTCCTGGGCAACTGTTTCCAGCAAGTAAATGAGGATTAGTGCATGCAACTGATTAAAAAAAGAAAAAGACCTGAAGAAGAGGATTTTAAAAGCCATTTTATGTGTTTTCTAGAACAGGAACATTGAGTGTTAAAGAACAATTTGCATTGTCTTGGTCATGTTTGTAGACATTTATTGGCAAAATAGGCCAAAGTGTAGGCACAACCAAGAATATTGACCTGATCTCTTGCAGGCTGTATGAATGAAATGTGTCTCTGGGAGGGATGTTATGAAATGGGAAATCATCGCTGTTTGGGTTGACTTGTTCTGTTGGATTCAGCAGCCCAGGCAGTTTTCTCACAGCATCTGACTCATTTTCCCTGCCCACTACAGGTCACCTGAGGCGTGTATTCAGAGGTGCTGATCCTGAGGTGAGTGAGAAAAGGACATTTCATATTCCTGATGTTTAAGAATTGTAGAGGAAGCTGAGAGCTTGGCCAGTAGCAATAGAGTGTAGAGGACCAGCGAGGAAGGCTGAACGAAAATCTATTTTCATGATGGCAACAAAAGTAACAAAGCCAGAGATGGATATTTTGAAAATTCCATCACAGAGATTTGAAGAACTAGAAAACTACTTTGACAGAGAGAACCTTGCTTGCTGACGACAGATAGGGTGGAATATTTACTTAAGAGCAATTTTTCTTACACTTGAATTAGACCATTTTAATTCAATCAGAACGCCTTAGAATACAGTTCCTATCAAAATTTATGATATCTAATTAGAAGATGTCATTATAGAAAAGGAAGGCCATCTTGCAATGGTGCCTGCTGTATCTGGAGTGAAATGGGCACCTTTGTGGCTGGGGAGCTGCGTGGGCCAAAAGGAGCCAGGGGTGCTGGCGGCCTTGAGCAGCTGAAGATGAGGCAGCGTGTGGCCAGGGGGCCAAGAAGGCCAAGGGCATGGTGGCTGTGCCAGCAGCAGTGGGGCAGCAGGAGCAGGGCAGTGAGCGTGGCCCTGTGCTGGGCAGCGCTGCGGCCACAGCTGGAGTGCTGTGTGCACTCGTGGGCCCTGGGGAGCAGAAAGTCATGGAGGGGCTGCACCGTGTGCACAGAAGCACAGGGGGAGCTGGGCAAGGGGGTGCAGCACAAGGCCACGGAGGAGGTGCCGAGGGAGCTTTAGCCTGGACAGTGGGAGGCTCTTGAGGCATCTTCAGACAGACTTTCATCAATCCCTGCATGACAGTGCTCAGTACAAGGGCTGTTTCACCACTAAACATACCCTCACTGCATCCAAAGCCTTTACACAGTGGAGTGGCTGACGCTTCCATCTTGTGGCTTGTTGGCTTGTTGTTTTGTTAGGAAGAGACGGCCTGTTCATTTTCCTCTTTTTCCAGCAAGTAAAAGATGCTTCGATACAAAAAGATGTTTCCTGCCCTTTCACAGCCCTGGCTGGGAATCTGATCCAGTTTCAGTTTTCCATGTCTGCAGCAGCAGTAGCAAAGATGTTGCTGTCTCTTTCCTAGTTTTCCATATCAGTGCTTTCAAGAGCTAAAAGTTTAGTTTGGCCAAGTCAACCTTGCTTGCTGATAGCAGCCAGAAGGAATATTGATTTCATAGCCACATATGATACCATTGAATTAGCCCATTTTAATTTGGTTGGTGAGGCCGATGTGACTTAGAATCCCATTACCAAAAAAATTTATGATTTCTGCTTAGAAGATGTGGTGGTAGATGTGAAAAGAAATGAGGTTCTACATGATAGGTAACAGCCTGTCCCTCATGATCCTCTCTTCTCACAGACGACAGAACCAAGAGCCGTCTCTCCCCTGGCTCCCGCTGCTCCTGGAGAAGAATCCAGAGAGGAGCGAACTGAGGTGGATGAGCGCCAGCCTCCATCAGTGGTCACACCAGAGCCTGGATATTCTGAAGCTGTAAGTGCCCCTTGTGTGTGGTGCTGTCTTTAGTGCAAGGCAGAGCTGCAAGTTTTGGAGCAGCCAGCACTTTGCTGGTGCAGGCTGAGGATGCTGGGTGCTGGAGTCCTGCCAGGAGCTTGGGATTTCCTCCAGCCAGCGAGCACAGAACTTGGCCCTTGAGCTGTCACATTGAGAAAGCAATGGCCTGGTACCTCTGGGGGAGCATCTGGCTGCTTGGCTCAGGGAACCTCTATCTCTTGGCTTCTGCAGTGCTAAGGCCAAGGGCAAAGGTGGTAATGCTGGAGGTGCCAGGCCTTGTTTTGTTAGTTTTCCGTTTTTTGAAAGGTGTGTTTGGCTTGGGAAAGCGGTCTGCACTTTCCTTGAGTAGTTCTTCACTTGTACAGTCTGCTTTGAGCCAGCTGTCTTTTGGCTTTTGATAAGCTGCAAGGGGAGGATTGTGTGGTCCATGCAGCTGTGGGGTCCATTCCTGACCGTGTGGCCAAAGAAACAAAGTGTGGAGCTGCAAAGCCTCGTTGTGAGGCCAAAAACATAAGGGGCCAGTTTCTGTTGATGCATATTTTGGTGCAGTCTGCAGCTTAGGCAAGTGGCTTGGAGCCCGGAGTGGGGGTGAAGCTGCAAGTGCTTGACTGCTGTGTTGTGTTGCTCGGAAGAGGAAGGCCATCTTGCAATGGTGCCTGCTGTATCTGGAGTGAAATGAGCACCTGTGTGGCTGGGGAGCCACGTGGGTCTAAATGCTGGTCAGAATTTTCAGTTGACAAAAGAGGGAGAAGAAAAACCTTGGTCCTCCTCCATATACTGAGATGGCCATCGAGATTCTCTGACATCCATCAGAGGGTCTTTGCACGCATCCTTGTCTCCTGAATGACCATGAAGGCAAGAATGGTGGTGCAGGCCTGAAGAGACCTCCAGAAGTGTCTCTGATAAGGGCTGAGCTCACCCAGGATGCACCTGCAGAGCCAGGATGGAGCTGTGGGACAGGGCAGGGTGTCAGTCACTACTGAAAGACAAACAGGACATGGTAGAAGCACAGGGAGGCCCTCACCAGACCCCTGAGAAATGCCACACCTTCCCTGGCAGCTGCCTGAGAGGCTCTTGCAGCTTCAGTCCCAGATGGCCCCTGATTGTAGGGCCAGGGTCACTTTGGAATCTCTGCCTCTCCTTGAACAGAGAATGACCCAGCAGAGCAGCAGCACAGTGCTTTGGGAACGTGTGAGCCCAGCAGTCTTTGAGTCTTGGCCCACAAAGGTCATATGGGAAGCTGAAACCCATCTTGTCTTGCTTTCTGTGCAGGTGCTTCTAGAGAGAGAGCAGGAGCAGACTGCTTCAACTGAGATGCCATGCCAGACTCAGGGAGAGCTGTTCCCAGCCCGAGAGCAGGAAGAGCAGCTCGGGCAGCAGGTGGAAGAGCCACAGGAGAAAGGCCAGGTAAGCCTGACTGGCCAGGGCACAGAGGGAAGGGCAGGAAGAAGGGCATAAACCACAGCTCTTGGGACTGAGGAGGCCAGGAATCCCACAGAGCCTTGGAATCTGCACAGATCAGCCCTGGGACAGGAGGTTTGAAATGGAGGCAGATGTGGGGAGGGAAGCAGAAAGAAGTGGCTGAATCAATGTGATTCTGAGGTTGCAAGAGGAAAAAAGCTGAGCCTGGTGGTAGCTCCCAGTCACTTGCTCTGCATTTGTGTGCACAGAACATCAAGGCAGAGCCACAAGCAGAGCTGCCTGAAGCTCAGAGTGCCATCATGGCAGTGAAGGGGAGGAACAAGGAAGACATGGAAGAATTCAAGAGGAGAATCTTGATCAGCAGAGGGGCGATCATCACAACCAGGTGAGTGAAAGAATGGCAGCCATTCCACTCCCAAGGCTTCCTCTCCCTCCTTGTTTACAGAACATCAAGGAATACCTGCAGGCAGAGCTGCAGAAAACTGATGCCAAGATTAAGGCCTTGGAGAAGTGGCTTGAGGAAGACATGGAAATCATCAGAGAGGAAGCTATCTGCCTCCCTCAGGCTCTAGAAAACCAAGTGAGTGAAAGAGGGATGCAGTCACTGCAGTCACCAAACTGGTGGTTTCTGCCCTCCTTGCCTTTCAGTGCAGAGCAGCAGGGAGTGAGGCCATGCCTCTGAGTGCCATCCTGCTCTAGTGTGTATCACAGTCACTCTGAGGGACATTTCCTGGTGCTGAATCTCAACTGCTGCCCTGGACAGTGAAACTTGTCCTTTGGCCTTTGGGCCAGCAGTCATCCAAATTGATTCCTGCTGGCCTGTTCCTGCTCCCCTTGTTTCTGGAGGTGTTTTTACAGTGGAACATGGTGATCCAGATGGAAGACTGAAAGAAGCTGTCTGTATCCTCTGTCAATCTGTTCTTTCCCTTTCCTCACAGTCGATGACTCCTGGCTGACAGGGACAAGCTGCAGTGTCTGACTGCTTTGTTCTCTTTCACTTGAGGTGCACATGCTGACATCTCACCGGGCAGCCTGCGAAGACTTCCAGAGAACGTCTGGCAGTGAAGGACCCCAAGTTAGGAGTGAGGCACAGGAACAGTGCCCACCACAAGTGCTGCAGGTTGAGCACACCTACGCGGGCTCTGGCACTAAAGCTGCTGCCGCAGCAGCATCACCTCAAGGAACCCATACTGTCAAACCAGGGAACTCGAGCTCGGGCAGTTTGTTCATCTCCAATGCTGCCAGCAGCATGGCTGCTCCAAAACAGGAGACTGAGGAGAAGTACCTGGAGATGCTGGGTACGTCTGGGCTGTTTCTTGTCTGAGGGACAGTGTGTTGTGTGCAGGTGTCAGCAGAGCTGTACCAAATGCTCCTCCTGAGTTTGGTGTCACAGGGCCATTTAGAACTCCCCAGAGGAAGTGCTCCGAAGCAGTGAGAGAGTGCTCTGGATGAAATAGACTGGGTTTGGAGTTCTGTCTTTTTGGTTGGGGAGTTTTTATTGGGCTTTTTTTTGTTTTGTTTTGGTTTGGTTTTGTTTTTGTGGAGGTTTGTTTTCGGTTTTCTTATCGCTTCTTTTTTTTGTTGGTTTCTGCAATTTTTTTGGTAGAGTTTGTTTTTCTCCATCCTGATGGAGCCCTACTGCCTCACATGTCTTGCTGATGTCACTTTTATGACTGTTCCTGGTACCACTACTACATCTGCAGTTAATTTTCATGAGAATGCTATAGTTTTGTCAGTAAGAACTACTTTGAAAGAACATCAGGTTACAAAATAGAGAGTAGGAAGTGTTTTCCATGTGCCCCCCCCAAAAAAAAACAACTTTTATAAGAGCCTTTATTTAATCTTCTAGTTTTATGCTTATCAAGATATGTCCAAGAGACACATTCAAGTGGCGTGATCAGATAAAACTGTACTGCAGGCGTTTCTCAGGAGAGAGCCTCCAGCCCAGCCACGATATATTCCTCAGATCCATGGCATTTTTCCATACCCGATTCCTACTCTTTCCCATGACTGTTAGAATCCTAGCCATTGGCCCAAGCCCTGCTCAGACCAGTCTCTAGGAAAACACATCAAGTCCTTTGTGATTCTGAAGCACAACCCAATGAATCTGCCTCTTGCCCTTAACAGCTGCCTGTGCTGTGCTCTCAGATAAGACCTGGTGGGGCTGAGGGCAGAGCCCAGTGGATTCTGTGTCTGCCATCACCTGTTGGGACAGAAAAGACACTGATCCACACCTCGGTGGGGCTGATCTCAAGGCCCACCCTGTTGTGTCCTCAATGAGGGCAACAGCTTGTAAGGGCTCAGGCTGGCTGTGGCTTCTTCCCATCAGTGCCTGTCAGTGCTCATGCTTGGGCTTTGCCAGCCTTGTTGTGGTCGCTGCCCTGCCCCTGAGGGCTGGAGGGACTGCAGAGGCTGGAGCCTTCCTTAGCTGGGAGAGGGGCATCTTAGAGCTCAGCCTGCTCATAAACAGGTCAGGGTCCTGCTGCTGAAAGCCCCTTTTGGGATTGGTTATAGCTTGAGCTTCTCTGGTTTACAACTGGGAAGGCATTCTTTTGGCAAACTGCTGAAAGGTGGGGAAGATGTCCTTCTCTCCTGGAAATGAATCTCCACATGCTTTGTTTCCTGTCATGAGAACTCTTCAAAGGACTGTAAAATATCAGTCTCTGTGCCAGCCATCTGCACTGCAAGGCTGCCTGTCTTGTTACTGTTGTGGTTGTGGTTGTTGCTACCCAGCTGACCCTAAAGGGCTCAGAGCTCCAGACAGTGGGGCTGCCTTTTGTATCTCCTGGAAGCTGGGATCCTTGCTTTAAAGTCAGCATCTTGCATTTTTTTTCCCTCAGGGAGAATGGTGAACTACATGGAAAATCCCTGGATCAAATACATGGATCTGGAACAAATTGGCAGTGGGTGAGTCCAACCACAGTTGCTCCTGCACAACCATTGGCCAGGTGTTTTTCTGGTGGAATATCTATCCAGCGTGAAGTCAGGCTAGCTGCAAAGATGTTCCCACACTGGGGATAGATTGTCCCATCTATCAATGCTGCTCAGAATTTGTGAGTGTGCTCAGAAGGCATTGTCAGAGACACTTCCATGCTGCCGAGGTCTTGCCTTCTTCCTTCCTGTTCCAAGGAACAGGACCTGGAAAGTCTCCTTGTCTCTCAGTTTTGGGATAGCTCTGTGTTAATTTAGCATTGTTGGATGTCTCAAAATCATACTGGCACACTAAAGAAAAAAGAAGAATCTAACTCGCCTGAAAGAGCAACCTACCCCCTATCAAAGCTGTGAGGTAACAGTTCTCAGGAACATTTCTTTCCAAGAAGTTGCTGAAGGAAATATTCCATGGTCATGATAGAAACTGCACAGTTTAGAAACTGAAACCCAAGACAAAAGAAGAAGCTGTCTTTAGGAGCTGAGGCACTAAACTCCAGCACTTCAGGGACAGGCCCGGTGCCATGCACTTGAGAGGAAAATGCATCATCTACCTTCTGGCAGAGCCCTCCTGCATCCTGCAGGTTTTAGGCATTTACAGCACAGATCTCCTGTGTGGGCTGGCTTTCACTGCAAGATCTAAATGGCTTCTCCTTTCTCTGCTTCTCTTTTGTTTCTAGGAGTTTTGGAGATGTGGTCAGAGCACTCAACAATACCACAGGAGGAGAGGTAAATGTCAACAGCCCCTGCAGACTCTGCTGCTCTTGAGGGGCTTTCCCCTCTGGTGTGAGCTGTGGCTGGAGCTTTGGCTAGAGCCGTGCTGAAAAGGCACAACAAGCACACACTGGGGCCAGCCTGCAAAATACATTTGGCACTTTGTCCTCCTCAGCTGCCGGAAGGAAGGCACGCAGGGCAGCGCTTCCTTTCAAAGAAGGACGCGCTCACTCGCTCTCCATGGCTAAAACAAAGGTGGTGCCTTAGAGCACCTCCCTGCTCTTTGGGGCTACAGCTTCAGAGTCCTGAATTCTCGATTCTGCCTGCCAGCAAATCCATTGGAAAGGTCCTGGTAGTTCCTTAGCCACCTGCAGTGCTGCACTCGGCAATTGCACAAGGGAGAGATCTGCAAGTGCCCTAAAAGACCTAAGCCCAGCCCATAGCCCAAGATGTATCCACAGACTATTAAGGCATAGATTACTTCTTCTGAATCCTAGAAAGAGCAGCAGAGATTGTTGTCAGAGGTTTGTGGGTGATAGTTGAGACACAACTGTTACCAAGTGGACAAGGCAAAATCAGTGGCCCCGTGTGTCCTGTAACTGGCCCCCAAGGTAGCAGAGAAATGGGCTGTTTGAATGTCAGTTCCTGATTACTGCAGTGCCTAATCACAAGGCAGTTTGGCACAGCTCAGCTCTGTCATTGCAAAATCACTCGCTCCATGGGCGTTGTTGTCTCCGGCCACCAACTGCTCAAGTTACTGATTTTCAATGTCATTTTAGGTGGCCATAAAGAAAATAAATATTCAAGGACTGAAGAGGAAGCAAGTAACCGTTAATGAAATCAAGCTCATGAAGTGCTACAGGAGTCCTAATGTTGTGAATTATTTAGACAGGTGAGTGGTTATGGTCTTATCCCATGAATGTGCATTTATATACGGCAAACGTGAGAGGTTAAAAACCCACTTGTTCACTGGCAGAAAGTAGAGCTGTACATTTTATTTATACCTATTTCTCTACTCATCTCCAATGGATGAGAAGAGATTGCATTTTTTTCTGCATGAGTCTTCCCTGACACACCCAGTTTGAAAATTATTCCAAAATTATTCAAAACCTGAAACAGCTGTATCTCCCTTAGTCATCAGCCTCGAAGTTTACTGCCTCCACATTTTTTCGGGATTGATTTTTTAAAGTTTCTTAAGTGCTGATGAACCATCCTAAAATGGAATTCCATTGGATTGTTGCCCCTCTTTGCCATTGCTTTTCATGCCAGGATGAATAGGTGCTTATTTCCAGAAACACCATGCCTGACAGGTTTTATATCTGGGCTGTTTCTAAACTGCATTTTTCACTCACTCGCCACCTAGAACATCTCCTTTTACACAGCTGTGCCTTTCTCCTTGAGACTGCACAGATTGCAAACAATGCACAGCCAAGAGGGAATATCTGTTCCTATGATTCTGTCCTTGTCACAAAGGCATCTGGAAATAAGAAACCTGGAAGCAAAAATCAACATAGCCATGCATGTTCATCTCCATGCCCTTATTTCCTTCTTTCAGCTACCTTGTGGGTGAGGAACTCTGGCTGATTATGGAGTACATGGATGGAGGCACCTTGAGAGATGTCATCAATGAGTGTGACATCTTTGAAAGCCACATTGCAGCCATCAGCCGGGAGGTCAGCAATCCCATCTGTGTTTCCAAGGGCTTGGGCAGGATTGTCTGGGAAACAGGGGCTCAGATCTGCAGTGATTTCCTGTGCCAAGCTTTGGTTCTGTGTTGCTGGTATGCTATGGGCAAGTAAAAGCATCTCAAGTGGAAGGCCTGCCAGTGCCCCTGCACTCCCTGTACTCAGTGCCAGTACTCTTCTCTCCTGCTGTTGGATTCTCGCTCTGGCTCATGTATTTGTATTTGCTGTCCTCCACCTTGCCTCTCTAAATGTTTGCCTGGAGTCTGTCTTCACTGCATTCCTTGCCTGTGAAAGCAAATGTGCTGCTGGCAGGATTTGAAACGATCAGCAAAGGAAAAAGACAGAGACTCATATCTCTCAGTCCTCAGCTGAAAAGGACAGAAGTGCAGCCAAAATGCTCTTTGCTTCTGAGCACATGCACTGCAGCAGCAGTCATCCTGGCTGGTTTGCAGGGGACAGTCTACAACAGCAGGTGCTGTTGCTCTTTCAGAAGCTGACATGCCTTTCCTCAGAAAGGTCCTGCTCTGCAAGTGTTGGAGCAGCAAGCTCTTCCTCTCAGTGGCACTGTGTTCTGCCATTACTGGCAATTTCCCTGGAGAGGGAATCTTTTAGATTCTTTGTTGCCTTTCTTGTGGGATGAAATCTCCTCACTCATTTTTGTCCTCCTCTTTCTATTTTCTATCTCAGTGCCTACAAGGACTGCATTTTCTTCACTCAAACCATGTGATCCATCGAGACGTGAAGAGCAGAAACATCCTTCTCAGAACCGACGGTTCTGTCAAGCTGGGTCAGTGTATTCTTGGTCAGGTGCAGCATTCCAGGGATGTGGGTGTGGGGCTGCTTGGAGGGACAGCCAGCTCCCCAAAAATGGTGCTGGCGGCAGCGCAGGGACACCCGCTGTGAGCTGAGGGCACAGTTGCAACGTGCACAGAGGTAGGACAAGGAACAAGCAGTCAGGAGTGGCCTTGCTCTGTGTGTGTCCCTTCCAGAGGGAGGGAGTTACAATTCTAAAGCTTCCAAAGAACAAAAGCCTCTCCTGGAGGCAGTGTAACAAATGGGGGGATTTTTCAAGTCACCAATGTGAGGAAAATCAACAGCACATTTTCAAACTTCTACTGGGGAACTCTTTTGCTTGCTTTCCTAATTGCACAGAATTCAAATAAAACCAGTATTTTGCTTTCTCCTCAGGTGATTTTGGTCTCTCTACTCAGCTCAGCCCTGAGCAGAGCAGACGGTGCTCGGTAGTCGGGACTCCTTGGTGGATGGCACCTGAAGTGGTGACACGTCAACCATATGGTCCCAAAGTGGACATATGGTCTTTCGGAATTGTGGGGATTGAAATGACAGATCAAGAACCTCCTTACTGGAGTGAAAGTTCTGGCACGGTAAGGAGCAAATACTCACTGATCCCACTGTCTTTCTCACCTGCCCCATGTCCTGCGTGCCATTGGACAAAATCCCATGGCCATCTGCTGGAATTACTTCCACCAAAGACCCCTCCTAAAAATATTCCTGCAACACATCAGCATCTGCTGTGGTTTTGGTTGCATCAGTGCGAGAACTCAGGCCTTACCACATGCAAACAAGCTTCATTCTCAGGCAACATTTTCTTTTGGGTTGTAAATGGTCTTTTGTCTGTGTAGATGGCCCTAGTAACAGGAAACAAGCATCTAAGAAATGGTGTTACATTTCCAGAAATGAAGGAAAGAAACCCAAATTTTAGAAACAAAGTTTCTAAAACAATGGATTGTAGAGAGGAACTGCATCCCCTGTACAGTTTCTTCTCACTGGGAAACATGCCTGAAACCTGGGCATGAGGGTGTAAAGACCACTGAGTCTCTTCTGCTTCTTGCGCAGTGCTGCTGAAATGCTCAGTCACTGTGTTTCTTTCATAGGCCAAGCCACGTTGTCCATGTCACCAAGCCAGAGCCTGGTGATGTGGAGTGCCCGCCAAAATCTGGCACTTTCTGGGATGTGCCTACCATTAATGCATTGACTTGAGTAGCCAAATGAGCAGAGAGTGACCACAGGGATGGCACCTCTCCTTCTTCTGACCATGACAATTTTTCTTTTGCTGCAAAATGGGAAGCTGCAATTTTCAGACTGCTGAGAGACAGAGCTGCAGGTGGCTCCTGTGTGCCCAAGCTGGCATTTTTATCCCTGTACATTTGTGCAGCCATCTTAATGTGTCTGTGTTGAAGATGAGATTGCAAATGTTTGTTTCCTTACCTGAGAAATACCTGGTGGATTTCCTTTCTTTCCTTCCAGTTCCCATTGTTTTCAAGAACAGCACAAAAAGCTTGATGAGTTTTGTTCCATGGCATTGTTACGGTTTTACATGAGGGACATTTAGGGAAGTGACATAAAGATTTTAACCACTGGACAGCTGGACACACCTCTGTGAAAAACACATGTTAAAAGATGAAAGAACCTTTTTCTTTCCCTTCCGTTTGGGAGTGAGGTAACGCGGCCAGGTGGCCTCTGCTACGGGGCCAGGCCGGCTGGTCTTGTTGCGGGGTTAGGCCCCCGCTTCTCCCAGGCTGCCTGCGGCCCCTAACATCGGTTTCTGGGCAGGGAGAGGGGGGTGCTGCGGAGCCCGATGGAGCCGGCCTTGTTAATATTTGGTTACTTGTTACACTCCGCCCAACCCGGGGCCCAGCTGAGCTCACCAGGCCGGGAGTGGCCCCGGCTCCAGGTTGGGATTTGACCTCCGCAGAAGTTACTCACAACCATCGGGCAGAAGGAAGGAGGAACTGCCTCTCTGCTATCCTGGTGTGTCACTGTTGATTCCTGGTCTGGTTGATGAGATCTGAGCTGCACTACTAGCCCCAGTTTCTACTGCTTGCAACCCCTAGACTGGGGTTAGGTTGACCATTTATAGGCTCTAGGTAAAAGATTAATCCTTTCAGTGCTTCGATCCTCCCTTGAATGAGAAAAAAGAACAAGATATAAGTTTGTGAAGGAATAAATATGAAAACATTATCATAGTAAACAAGAAGTTAAGTCCTAGATAGGAGGGATGAGGAAATATTTTATTTTTAGAGCTAAAATTCCCTTAGAAACTATGAAGAAAAAGGTTTTTTTCTTATAACACATGAAACTGCAGGGAGATGAAGAGTTCAAATTGATGCTGAACAAAGGCCTCCACGTTAAAGTAAGTGGATATTAAAGTAACTATAATCATATGAGAAGTTGAAACAAGGGAAAGAGAGAAGAGTAGTCCTGTACTGCCAGGAGAAGATTTGCTGTTCCTAGTGATAAAAATGATTTTTAAAAAAAGATAATGAAAACTTTTGCTTTTGAAAAACTCATCTTTAAAACAATACCCCCATAGATCAACATGGCCCATAAACAAGTTGGGGGAAGTCTTTTAGAAAATGGGAGAAACGTCACGATAACAGGGTTCCCCAGGCGGCTGTTAACGATGAAGAAATTAAGAACCACAAGAAAGCTGTTTTTTCCTCTTGTAGAGAAGTTCCCATAACATTAACAAGAGGGACTTCTCTCCCTAAGTAAACTGAAGAAAGACTATTTCAAAAGCAGTCAACAGACAGGAAATTTTAAGTTTTGTTTCTTTACATGATCAGTGAGAAAGAAAAGGTTGTGGGGAGAGAAGAAATGTTCCGAAGGGTTTATTCTGATCCTTGTTACTCTTTCTTTTAGTTGCTACTAATAACATTTTCTTTATACCCTTTGAAAGTTTTAAGCCTGTTTTATTTTCTCCTAATCCTATCTTCCTACAAATGGAAGTAAGTATATTGATAATTGAGCAACACCAAAGCCACCACACTCTTGAATACATTCGCCGTGAAAAACTAAGAACTAGGGAAATCATAAATTGCTAAACCAAAACCACTAGACAAAATTAGTGTTTCTGCCCAGTTTTGAACTGAAACCACCACAGGCAGCTGTGCTTAAAGGACCAAGAAGCACTGCAGAGATGCCTTTCATGTAGTATTCCTTGAAATTGGTTAGTATAGCAAAGACCCTCTTCCAAAAAGCCTCTCAAGCTGGTGTGAACCCTCAGTGAAGCAAATGTGCTTGTGGTGATGTAGTTCCCACTAACTAGGTCAGTCAATGAAATCAGCTACCAAGGCAACACCTGTGGGATATTGGAAAAGCTGTGGCTGCATCGGGGTTTGGATTTTTGGTTGGTAAAGGAAAATGATTTCTGGGTCTCTGCCAGGGCAGAAACTGCCACTGCAGAGTGAAGCTTAACCAATGGGATCTGGGAGAGCAGTTACAGAGAGGAAAGCAGCAGGTGGAGCCTGGTGACTCCTTTTTCCCCAGGCTAAACTCATGATAGCCATAAAAAGGTCCCCACGGCTGCGGCAGCCCAACCGATTCTCGCCTTGCCTGCGTGACTTCCTGAGCTGCTGCCTGCAGAGAGACGAGGAGCAGCGCTGGTCTGCCAGGGAGCTCCTGCAGGTAAAATGTGAAGGGGCTGCAGGTGAAACAGGCTCTGAGGGATGGGCTCCTCCTCCACTCAAGTCCAAGGCATCACATGAGTCCCCTTCCTCCTCACCTCCACTCTTGGTGCTCTTCAAATGAAAATGGTGAGGAATCCTAGACTGGGCTGGGCTGGCAGGGCCCTGTAAAGGTCCTCTGGTGCAAGTGTCCTGCAAGGAGCAGGGACATCTTCAAAGAGATCAGATTGATCAGAGTCTTTTCCCACCTGACCTGGAATGGTTGGAGGGACGGGGCACCTACAAGCTCTTGGGGCAACCTGTGCCAGGGTGGCATCATGCTCCAAGTAAACAAGTTCTTCCTTAGACCTACTCTGATTAGATCCCCTTTGTGTTTAAAAATATTCACCCACATCCTATTGTAACTGGCCCTGTAAAAAATGATGTCCCCCACTTTTCTCAAAGCCACTCAGAAGTCTTGGAAAGTGGCAATAAAGTCTCCCTGGGGCCTGTTCTTCACAAAACTGAGGAACTCCACCTCTCTCCACATTTCCTGAGAGGAGAGATGCTCTGTTTTCTGTTTCTGTCACCCTCTTTTGTCATTTGGTGGGGGTTCAGTTTTATCTAATGGCAAAAGAATTGAAGCAGAGCAATGCAGGGTACAGAGACATGAAATGGTGGTACAGGAACCCAAGGAAGCCAGTCCCAGCCTAGGGCTCAGAGATTTCACTGTGGGCAGGAGGGGCTGTGGGGGACTCACTGTGAGCCTCTGAGGGGCCCTGGTTTGTGCCCCCCAGCCCACCCTTAGAAGTTTCTGCCACGCAAACAGGGACAGCTGGGAGGGACTTGTCCCAGCCCCATCTGCTGCCTGGCACGCTCAAGCAGACGGGAACTGTGCCAGGGTTACTGCCAGGTTGTGTGGCAGAGAGGGAACTGCAGGAACCGATGCCACTGGGCTGGCCCTGCTGGGAAGGAAGGTGCCATCCAGCACACGAGGGGAGGGGCAGGGCATGGAAAAGCAGACACTGCTCTGTCTCCCTGTGGGAGTCAGCACAGTGCCTATCTTTCAAGGAGAGGGACCAGTGTGAGTCACTGGAGTTTCCTGAAAGGAGGAAACCCCAGGGACAGAAAGCACCATTTCTAGAGCACTGGCAGGGCAAAAATCTCAACAAGATAAAGAAATCAAAATAAATGGATGAGTGGGATTTTGCACCAGGTTTGCCTGTGATGACAAGGTCCTGCACATGATATCTGGAGATTGTCCCATTGCTCCTCTTTCTGGGTCTTTCTGAGAACCAGCACAATCCTGATTGAGCCTGTGAAGCACTGAGCTTGGAAAGTAATGATTGTTTTTTGTTGTTTTTTTTTCCTGTGGACAGCATCCATTTGTAACATCAGCCAAGCCAGCAGCCACCCTGGCACCACTCATCAAGTCAGTGAAGAGGAGGAGAGACATGCGAAAACTGTGATCACCACATCAGCACTATTTATTCCATAGCCATCTTAGAGTAGGATTGTAGAGAAGGATTGTAGTGTAGGATTTAGAGTAGGATTATGTGAAGAAAAGACAAAGGACTGCACATATCAATGTGAATCAAGGAGAAGCCATTTATTGTTCTTCCAAACATAGTTGATATTTACTTCTTATGTTATAGGTCTGTATAGTAATGCATTGTTTGGTTGGTTGCTGCACTTTGTCCACACATCTCTTGATTGGTAGCTCTATTTTATCCTGAGGCAAGCATGCATCTTTTTTTTAATCTAATTGGTAGATGCTGGAAGGGTCATTTTTTTTTGGGTTGCTACCCCTTTGTCTGTCAGCAGTTCTTCTGCTTCTTCTTTCTGCTTGCAGCATCAACTTTCTATCCACAAAGATGGACATAGCTTTATTAAAAACAAGACCTAGTTCTTTAGTTTTAGAAGTTTAGGCTAATTTGTTCAGTACCTGTCCATTTTGCTGTAAATCTGACCCTACAGGGTTCTAGAGTAGGATTGTAAATAAATAAAGCTTCTGAAATTTTAACTCATCTGGCAGATTCCATTCTTTCTCACCCTGTGAACAAGTTCAGCATTTCCTTCTGAATTGTCAGTTGTCTCTTAAAGCTGCTGTTGAAGATTGCAGTGCAAGATGTTTTCAATTACCATCTGTATGGCAGATAACCTTTATCAAGTGGGCAGTTTGCTTTATCTCTCTCTTTGAGTGACCACATTCACACCTCCCTCAGGAGGGGACATCTGCTGATAACAGACTACTGAATGTCACTGCATGACTGATAAGAACTATACCATCCCATTGTGAGATGCTCCACCCAGGGGGAGGAGCCAAGCATTGCTACCCAGATATAATCCAGAAGTTTTTGAGACACCAGCACGGCCTTCTCCATGGGATTCCCCAGAGGAACAGCAGCTGTCTCTTCTTCCACTGGATCTTCTTCGGAGGAAGAATACATCCGTCTCTACAGATCCCCCTTGCTCCAACAGAACCACACCTGATACTTCAGGAGGACTGCAGCCACATTTCCAATTGGACTGCCTCCCACAGGTGTCAGGTTGGGTTCTGACTCTGTCAGTGTCATTCTAGTGTACTGCATTGTTTATTTTATTTTTTTGGTTTTTTCTTTTCCTTATTAAAAAACTGTTATCTCCTGCTCCCATCTTGTTGCCTGAGAGCGCCTTCATTTAAAATGTATAGCAATGTGGAGGGGTGTGGAGGGTCTACATTCGCCATTTCAGGGGAGGCTCCTGCCTTCCTTAGCAGATTCCTGTCTTTCCAAACCAAGACAGCTGCAAAGTGACATTTATGGCTCCTTTGGTGTGCTTTGAAAGTGGGGAAGACTCTTCTTCATTCATCATCTCCAGACCACACTGCCTTTGGAATACAGCCCACTGGCCCATTTTGGCACATCTGTGGCACTTCTAGTTGAGGTAGAAATGGCAATGGCATTTGCAGGAAAAACCAAAGGAAGAATGGGGAAGCCCAAACACCCTGTGCAGATGCAGGTCTTCAGCTGTGACTGGAGAGCACTGGGGTTCCTGCCACTTGGATTTGTATCCCTAAGGGCAATCTCATTGGAAGAACGAGGGCCTTGCTCATGGGAGAAAGCAGAAAGATCAGAGAGGGTGCTCAGGAAGGTCTCCTGTGGTGCAGAGCTGTCAGTTCCTGGGAGGTGAGAGTAGGCCCGGCCTTGGCCAGGGTGGAGCCCCAGCAGAGGCAGGCAGAGGCCAGAGCAGGCTGAGCCCCAGCAGAGGCAGGATGGAAGGAGGCCCTTGGAGCTGCAAGAGGCAGCAGCCGGGCCCTGGGTGCCTGTTCCTGGCAGCGGGCGAATTCTCCGCTCTCAGAGCCCAGGTGGCAGCTGGCTGCTGCCGAGGGGAAGCGCAGCCGTGCTGGGCACAGCCCAGCCTGGAGGCATTGTGTTGAGCGGGCTTTTTACAAGCTCCCCTCTGCCACATCACAGCTAGAAGTGGAAGAGGTGAAGCAGGGCGCACAGGAGCCTTATCTCGCGTTTGTTGAAAGACTGTATCGGTTTGTAGGGGCTCAGGTTCCGGGAGAGCGGGAGAGAGAGGAGGTTCTGAGGCAGATGGCCTACCTGAATGCCAATGCGGCATGCAGGGCGGCCATCCGGTCTCTCCCCCTGAGCCCTCGACCCACAGTCAAACAAATAATAGACGTCTGTGCGAGGAAGGTTCCCCTTCAGGATCCGAAGATGCGCCCCAAGAAAACATCAGTGGCTTTTGCAGTTTCCATTCATTGAAAACCCTGAAGCCGAAGCTGCTGCCGCGAAGGGACCTTTAACACCAAGTTCCAGTCGGAGGACAACGGCAAGTCACCCGTGCCACCTATGTGGCAAGATAGGTCATTGGATGCCACAAAGTTCTCTGCGGCAGAAGTTCATGGAGTTTAGGAAAAAGGAGGGGGAGGGAGGTGGTGAACAAAAAACTAACTTATGAGCGCAGCCCCTCCCTGCTCCAAAATAAAAGTGAGGCGGGCAATAAAACAGCAAGCGGGGAGGGAGAAGCAGAGAGAAAGCCGCCATACACGCTACCGGATTTATCATATCTTCTACTTGAATTGACTTATAGCACCTGTGAGTTGCAGCCTAAACCTGTTCTTACCACCTTGTCTTCTGTTTCCCCCTATAGGCTGCAGCTGACTAGGGAAATTCATCTCCCTAACAGCAATTTTCAGGTGGTGTCTGCTGACCTGCAACATCCCGGTCGCTGGAGGAAGCTAGGACGGTGCAGGTGGACAATTGTCGGTGATACAAAGCCACACTGCGCGACCTTCACATCGTCCCGGGTCTGATCACCACAGACTGGGACCGTTTCGCGGTGGGGCTGTACTGTGTCCGACCACCACTCTCCCTCCCTAAAGGACAGATCATTGCCCAGGCCATTCCAGTGCCAAAATGGACGCACTGGTCAAGATCGTCAAAGGATACATCACCTCCAACGGTGGCCTGGGCACAAGTAGTGGGGAGGGAGAAACCCAGACTGACATGTCAGCTCTCATTGGGAAAGGACCAAAAAATAGTGAGGGGCCTGTTGGACACAGGGGAAGATGTGACGATCATTCCCTCTCGGGAGTGGCCATCGCATTGGGGCTTGCAAAACGCGGCTGGAACCATCCAAGGTGTAGGGGGTCTCCAATTGGCTAAACAGTCAAAGAGCGTTGTACAAATTATGGGACCAGACGGGCAATTGGCTTCTGTACGCCCGTTCGTATTAGATTACACCGAGCCTCTCTGGGGGAGAGACCTTTTAGCCCAGTGGGGAGCCAAAATTGACCTTCCCAAGGCTCCCCAGGTTTTTCAGGCAGTGGCCACTGAGGAGCGCCGGACCTGGAAGCTGGAATGGCGGTCCGATAAACCAGTATGGGTCTTGCAGTGGACACTAAACAAACAAAAATTAAAGGCGCTCAACAAGCTTGTTCAGGAGCAGCTACGCAAGGGCAACATCGAGGAGACCGTGTCTATATGGAACTCCCTGGTGTTCGTCATCAAAAAGCCCAATAAGGACAAGTGGCGGCTCCTGACCGACCTCAGCCAAATTAATGAAAGAATCGTAGACATGGGGTCTCTCTAACCAGGGATGCCATCCCCAGCAATGCTCCCCTGAAATTGGAATCTGGCAGTGATTGACATAAAAGACTGTTTCTTCCAAATTCCTCTGCACCCAGATGATGCCCCGCGTTTCACATTCACGGTTCCTTCCATCAACCATGAGTCCCCAGCCAAGCGCTACCACTGGCAGGTCCTTCTGCAAGGAATGAAGAACTCCCCTGTGATCTGCCAGTGGTACTTCACTTCTCTGTTGTCCCCCATACGTACATCCCTCGGGGATGCCGTCATCATCCATCATTATATGGACGACATCCTCGTGTGCGCGCCGAACGATGATCTACTTGCCCATGCGCTTGACCTGACAACCAATGTGTTGGTTGCTGCAGGGTTCGAGCTCCAGGCAGAAAAAAACGGATGCCACCTTGGAGGTACCTGGCCCTTGAAGCATCTGCTTCTGGCATTTGCTGTCTTGGGCATCCCTAGGGCCATCAAAACGGATAACGGCCCTGCGTACACTTCCAAGGAACTGTGGAGCTTCCTGTAGCAATGGGAAATAGAACACAAGATTGGCATCCCCTATTCCCCAACAGGTCAAGCCATGGTGGAGAGGGCCCACCAGAGCCTGAAGAAGGTACTAACAAGACAAAAAGCGGCTGTGAAGGTGGACACCTTGAACTTCCTTAACTGCTCCTTAGACAACCCAAACCCTCCAGTGGTCCGACATTTCGGCAGCCACCAGCAGCTACAGCCTAAGGCCAGGCCCCTGGTCCTTATCAAGGATCCAGAGACTTGGCGGACGGAGGGGCCGTTTGACCTTGTCACCTGGGGCAGGGGATACGCTTGCGTGTCCACTCCCTCAGGGCCTAAATGGATTCCATCAAAATGGGTCAGGCCCTTCCTCCCGAAGCAGGGGAAACAGAAAAAGGCTGTACCGCAGGTGCAGGTAGCGTGCTGGTGGCGGAGGAGGAAACGCTCTCCTGAAACATCACCATTCTCCTCTGACCCTCCTCCATACCTTGACGCTGAGTCCTCTCTTCCCCTCTCCCCTTCTCCTCCAGAGCTACCCCTAGTATTCGAGTCCTGACCTTCCTCCCCCACTTCCTCTCCTCCTCCCGAGTTCAATCTATTATTTGGGGCAGAACCATCTGTTTGATTGCTTCATACTTTTAGTGTTCTCTTTTGTTTTTTAGTACATCTCCCCTCTGGCACCTGCTGTGACACCGATGGCTCCCAACACAAGCACTACTCTGCTGCTGTTGACCTGCATACTCCTGTCGTCACCCTCGGAGTCGTGGGTCATCCCCCAGCCAAAGGTCAACGTCCGGCATGCCTTGGCTTGATCTATGGGACAGGATCATATTTGCCTAGACACCGGCTCAGCAGAGGACCCGATTGTCGTCCTGCCTTGTGGGGATACCTTTCTCTCCAGACGAGGAAATTGCAAGGAAGGTGACACTCCAGAACACAGCAACAATAGATTTCCTATTGATGCTACATCACCATCACTGCGAGGAGTTTAGGGCCTCCGCTGTATGAACCTGTCCTCCCGAGCCAAGGACACCAGACACTCCATCAAGCGGCTGCAAGACCTCTTACACCAGGTCAAACAAGAGACCTCGGACTGGCTGGGGGACATTTTCAAGGGTTGGGGCCTTAGCGGGTGGACCAGTTCTGTTTTAGAATCAGTTTGCAAGGTTATCTTAAGTTTGATTTTGCTTTTGGTCATTGTTACATTGATCCACGGATTGGTCAAGAGACTTGTAAGGAAACTTACGGCGCCAAGTGTCAATCAAGTCTCCGCTCCTCACAACGAGCCGCTTGAGATGGAGAACCTCTCTTCAGAGGCTGAGGGGGCTGTGGATGAAGAGAGGCCCACCGCACCACCTGTGGACCGTCTGTGGGCAGACGGGCTCCATCTCGAGGAAGATGACACTTGGCCTGACCAGCCACGGGTCCCAGTATTTTAAGTTCTTTTACATTTCCGTTCTCTTTTGTTTTATTTGATAAAAAACGGGGAGATGTTGTAGTGTGTTCTGTTAGTTTATTTAATTACTCCCCCATTTTCTGTATCACTCCCCCATTTTCTGTAATGGTTCTGCCCTCAGCAGTTCTTCCCGCCATGGTATTGTCTGTCATTTGGTTACCTTGGTTACTCCTGCCACATTTTATGTCAATCCTCTCTGTTATACAATTTCCCCTCCCCTGTGTTTCCTAATATGTGAATTTGTTCTTCTCCCTGGGCCCAGTCAATCACTCCCCACTCCTCCCAAGCTTCCAGAATCTTCTTCTACCTGGGAGTTATGATTGGCTGTGACTCTGGGGCCCCTCCCTTATAATGTAACTATTGGTTTCTCCCCAGTGCCTATTAAGTCCACTCCCTTACCTTCCGCTATTGGTCCTTTGTGAACCCCTCCCTAAGATCCCTCCTCCCTTTATAACCCTGTTGCACCCCCAGCTCCCTGGTTGACACGTTGGGTTCTACAATAAATCTGACAAGTCCCCAGTGAGTGTCCGGACTCTTTATTCTCGTGGGTCAGCAGCGATTCCGTCCGCTGTGAACACAGCCTGAAGCCTTCTGACTCCAAGGGGTGCTCACCCATTTGCAGTTGGGTGTTGGCCGCCCTTCTGCCCGCCAGACACCTGACCTTGAGGCCACACCACGCTGCAGCATTGGCTGTCTGGAGTGTGCCCAGGAGCAGAGAAAGGCCAAGGGCAGCCGAGGGTCGCTGGGCTGCCTGAGGATTCCTCCTCTTTTGCCAGCTGCCCTGCAACTCCTGGCAAAGGTCAGCAGTGTGTGCAGCACTCTGGGCACTGGGGCAGGGAGCCGGGCTGCTCGGCAGGCTGGAGCACAGGGCAGCCTCCTTCAGGCCCGGCTCTTGTGCCAGGGAGGCGAGGCCAGCGTGAGACAGGGACAGCTTGGCAGGGCACATCTGCAGGAGCCAGCGCCTCACGCAGCTCTGGGAGGGAGCACCCACAATCCTGCAGTTCTGCACTGAGCCAGAGCAAAGGTGTGAGATGCAGAGTGTTTGGCAGAAATATTCAGGCCCACCAGGCCAGCCTGCTTTGTGCTCTCTGGCGCACAGCAAGTGCTGTGCAATGCCGCTCTGAGCTGCTGGGAGAGAGGGAATTGGGGATGTGCCTGAGGTGAGTCAAGGGGTTAGCTGAAAATGTAATTAGGATAACTGAAAAGTGCAGATGAGTTGAGGGGCCAGCTGGGACTTGAATTGGGATAGTAGATGATTGTTGCAGTGTGTTTGTTAAGTTTATTGTATTGCTCCCCCACGGTCTGTATTGCTCCCCCCATTTTATGTAAATGGTTCTGCCCTCCCCAGTTTTCCTGCCATAGCCCTGCCACTCATTTTGTTACTAAAGTTACTCCCGCCCTTGGTCCTGTTATATATATAACCTGTCCCTCAAGTTATATAATTCCTCCTCCCCTTCATTTCCTTATATGTTTACTTGTTCTCCTCCCTGGGTCCAGTCCATTACCCCCCACTCCACCTAGTTTTCCAGAAGCTTCTTCACTCTGGGGGTAGTGATTGGCTGTGGTCCCAGGGCCCCTCCCTTACTTTGTATCAATTGGGTTTTCCCTAATGTCTGTCATGTTATGTTCACTCCCTTATGTTCCCTTATTGGTTCTTTGTAAACCCCTCCCTGATACACCTCCTCCCTTTAAAACCTTGCTTCTCCTGGCAGTCAGGGTCACTCCCTGGTTGTCGTCTTGGGATCTGCAATAAATCTGAGTTTGACCCCAGAGAGTGTCCAGCTCCTTCTTCCTCGTCTTGGCAGCAGTGAGCCCGTCCGCAGCAAGCACAGCCCGAGGCCATTAGACGCTGAGGGGTGTTTGCAGGATTGCAGCTGGGTGTTTGGCCGACCTCAGCTAGCCGGACATTCGACCTCAAAGGCCAGACACCTCGCCGCAGATGACTGCACATTTTAGTTAAGATTTTAAAATGAGGTAAGAAGCTAAGTTAGTAATATAACTAGCAGAAATCACACACCTTAGTTAAAGAGTACCAAATATATTAGGAACATAAAGCTAGCAGTGACAGGGATAGATGAAGCAATTGTGAAGGAGCAGAGACCATAGAAATACCTTGCTTTAAGAATAATTGCACAGTTAGGAGAGGCTTGGACCATGACCAGCAGGTCAAAAGTCTTGCCAACTGGCCATGGGAGAAGAGTTCGCCATGAAGAAGACAGCTTTGTTCCTCCCATACAAGCACTCCCTCATTTCCAAATCCCACCAACCCAGTTAAGGGAGTACAATTGTGCAGCTCTAATAGATATTCAGCTGATAAAAATAGGATTCAGACAGGTAATAATGATGTATTATGGGTCCTTAAAAACCTAATGTAAAACCTTTTCTGTAGAAATAGAGAGCAGGAATCTGCAACTCTCTGCACGTGTCTTTGGAAACTAGTTCACATGTATCCAGTGCTGCAATAAATACCCTTCTTTTCTACTATAATTAGTTGAATAGTCATCTGTCTGTGCTTCAGGGGTTACACTGGAGTAGTGCAGGCAATTTTTGGAAGAGATGGAAGCCTCTTGTGACTGAAGGGAAAGCCATTGGGAATGGAGTAGTGATCCCAAAGTCCATACAATACTGCACCAAAGGATTAGACCCTTCTCTCTTCAGGACCTTCTAACTGAGCACTGCCTAAGTTCTGCTTCTACTGAGTATCAGCCAGGGCTCACACCTGTGTTGCAGGGCTGCTCTTCCTCTCAGCAATAATAGCTTAGCTGTCCCTAGCTGACATATTGCTCACATAGGGTTAGTCTCTTCCAGATCCCTTATAAAAGGATTTTATCTTAGATCCCCAAATTTTGAATGCATGCCTGCATGCAAAAAAACCCTACAATACAAACCTTCATGGCATAAAAGCAGACTCCATGTATCAGACCCACAGCAACTGCATTAAAAAGTGGGTGTATGAGCCCTTCTTCAGAATTTTCTCAATCATGGCTCCTTAGTAATTTTTGGGAGATAACTATGCTGCCCCTAACAAGTCCAGCTTACTTAGCAAGAGGTAATTAGTCATGCATCCAGCTTTCCAGCAGTTGTGCAGCATTTTATCCAGAGAGCTGGTGCCTGGACATTGCAACCAGCTTCTGATTTGTGTCTGCCCACTTCTTTTCCATGTTCTAAAAAACTAAGAGCAAATTGAGCCAAGAGCAATAGCATCCTTGTGAGTGCATCTGAACACATTGGACACTGACACCCCATCCCATTGCCTATGTTCTCCCACAGAAGATTCCTTGCTCTTTTTTCTCTGCCACCAAAGGGGATCTGCGGTCCCTGCCGGGCAATGCTCGTTGTGGGTTGTCAAGGCAGAGGCGATGCTCTGGTGCACCTGGCACAGGTGAGCCTCGGGCCCGGGCAGGGAGCGATGCTCCGAGCTGCCGCGGATCCGGCGGCGAAGCCGAGCGGTGCCGTGGCCGGGCTGGGAAGCCGAGCGGCGCCCGTGGCGCTGCCTCCCCGGCCAGGGCTGTGCTCTCAGCGCCGCCGGGGCTGCCGAGCAGCGCTTTCCACGCGCCTCCGCCTCCGGAGCCAGCCCCGCAGCCGCGCTCTCCCGAACCGCACTGACCCGCGCCCGCTCTCGGCCCGGCTGCAGGACTCCGTGATTCCGGGCTCTCCGGGTTCCCAGTCCGCCTGCAGGAGCCTCCGCTCCTGGACGCCCGCCCTGGGCTTTCTTCTCCTACGTCTTTCCCCCCTTTCCCAGGCCCTCTCCACTCTACTCCGGATCTCCCGCCTGTTCTCAGGTTCTCCCCTGTCTCCTGGGTTCTCCCTCCTCTCTCGGGTTTTCCCCACTCCTAAGCTACCCGTTGTCCCAAGCTCCCTCCTTTCCCGGGCTGTAGCCAGTGCTTTTATTCGTCTCCCTGGATCTCCCCTTCTCCCGATTACTCCTCCCTCTTCCAGGATCTCCCCCCTCTCCCAGGGCTCTTTCCTGTTTCCCCGGCTCTACCCTCTTGGAAGGCCACCCACCCTTTCCCACGGATCTCACTCCTCCTGTCCCGTGATCTCCCCTACTCCCGAGCTCGTCCCCCTCTCTTGGGATTTTCCCCCTCCTCGCAGCATCTCTCCCCTCTCCCGCTCACTCCTCCCTCTGCCAGGTCTCTCTCCCCTCTGCCGGGATGTCCGCCCGGTCCCGGAGCGCCCCATGGCCCCGGCCCCTCGCCGCCCGTCCCTCGCCGCCTCGGCCGGGCCGCTCCGGGGCCGCGCTCGGAGCGCAGCGGGGCCGGGCCGGGGCCGCCGGGGCCGCGTCAGCTCCGCCCCGCGGGAGGAGCCGCGACAGCGCCCCGGCAGCGGCCCCGCGCAGGCGGAGCGGCCCCGGCTGCGCCCGGAGCTGGGCCTGGCAGGGGCTGCGGCCTGGGAGAGCTGCTCCGGCCTCGCTCCGGACACGAGGAGCTCCGACCTGTGCTCGCTTTGTACCCTCAAGGCTGCCGGATGCCTTGCAGTGAAGCTGCAGTGCCCGGGCTATTCCGGTCTCTTCTGGTCCTCAGCTGAGTATTGCTGGTCAGGGCTCTATGTAGGAATCACGAAACGGACGGGACTGCTGCGGAACGCGCCTCGAGCTGTTTGTTTTCCAGCGTCAGTCTCATTACATGGTTGTTACAGTGGGAAGATGCCAGCAGCTCACATCCCTGGCAGGAGGCAATGAACTTTATGGTACAACTTACTTGAAAAGTTTTTTGACCACTCACACAAAGCAAAAGCACATTGACAGTAGTTCTGTGCAACCACTATAAGCACACGTATCTTTTGTTAAAACACTGCTTGCTTCTTTCAAACACTATACCTGCTTGTAAGCCTTAAAACACAATGCACAGAGCTCCATTATTGTGATAAATAGGTATCATTCGTGCTGATAAAACTTGAGACAGTCATTGATATTGATACAGTAATTAATATTTGAGAATAATAAATAGTTGAAAAGTTGTAATGCCAAAGAAGAGAGGGAGAGGAGGGGCTCCACCCCCCTTCCCAGCAGCTGTTCTCAAGGACCACAGGAAAGAAGCTGAAGATACAGTTGCTAAAAATGAACAAGAACCTGGTTTGGTCCCAACAAATGCTAATTATAAGGGATTTATTGCCTTGATATGTAGATGGAGTGATACGTTAGTCTTGCCTTACATTGGCTGTACTGGCTACGTACTGGCTTGATGCGCATGTGTAACCCAGCGGTGAATTAAAGGACAACGAAGAAGACTATAGGGCCTTCATCAGTGACGACCCCCAAAGACTTGTGCGACCACCAAACCGAGTGGTGGCGCATGCGTGGTAAAGGTGGTGAGGAAGGCGGAGACAAAAAAGAGACGAACCGAAAATAGGAGGAGATGGTATTGACATACGGCATATAAGGGGTGATTTTCACTTGGCAAGCTTGTATGTAAAGTGGGAAGGGTCAAGAACTCTGCCCTCCGTACCCCGCAGTATCTTTTGCTTATGTGCTATTATTTGAACCAAATTATCGCTTATTTATATATTTTCTAAACTATTCAATTAAAATTACTGCTACCTTAAATATTGTTTGGGTTTTTTTTAAGGGATAATTGGGCAAATATAACAATTATTAAGCTTAGAAGTTCCTAATATCTTGCTAGAGATACTTTTCTGTAGCTTAGTGAGTCATTCCAGCCAAGCGTTAATACACTGGTGCGCCAGTATCAATCAAGTTAGAATGAGCAGCCCAATTCAGCTCCACGGAGCAGCCTCTGGACTGACTGACAGAAGTTCCCAGGCAATGGGAGCTCTCCTAAGATGCAGACATTGCATTGGTTCAGAGTCTGGGGCACAGAGATAGACCAATGAGATGTCTCGGCCTGGGAGTTTTGAATGGGCTAAATGGGCTGTGGGTTCTGAAGGCAATAAACGAAGCTGTTTGCTGATGACCAAAGGGAGTTCTGTTGTGTTACATCTCAGAGATATGAATGTCCTGGATTCTACAGTAATAGACACAAACCACTGTTCTATTTGTCCTTACTTTTCTACTTCTTATATAACTTTTCTGCTGACAAATCTACTGCTTAGCTCTAACCACAGTTCTGCTTTCTCTGAGGTGTGCCTTTTGCAGCTTTCCCAGAACCCACTGATTTGAAGGATTCCCACAATTCCCCCTCACGGTTCGGCTAAATAGAAGCCTTTGTAACCGTGTCGTTTATTAACTACCTTGCATTTCATAGCCTTACTGTAGTATACCTGCTTATTACTTGCTTAAAGCATCCTTTTTGCTCGCATTGAGCCTTGCTATATTCCAACACAGCAATTTTAATGCTGTGAAAGTCCAGTAAGTTCAAAGGGCAAAAGTCATGTCTGACAGCAATTACAAGTCATTGTTCCAAAAAAGTCTCGCCTGTTCTAAGGTCTTAATTCAAAACCTCCCTCCATGTCTATACCTTCATCCACAATCTGTGTGAGATTTTGAGAATTCTCTGTGAATCTATTTCCTACCTCTCTCTCTTGTGTGATAAAAACTTCTTTGATGGTTTTGTCCATCATTTGTCGCACACACCGACGTATGCAAGGTATTACTACCAGTATCACTGCCAAAACACCCAACATATGGAGACCTATTCTACAAGGTCCCCTTAGCCAAGGTGCAAAGCTCCATCCTTGGAACAAATGATCTAACCAGGACCCACCATCGTCTTTAATTGGAGCTGTCAAATCTTTCAGCTTGTGTATGCTTTTGAGGATGGATTCAGAGTGATCAGACCATTTCATACAACACAATCCCTCAAATTCCACACAACCATGTCCTTGTGCCAGTAAAAGAAAATCAATTGCTGCTCTGTTTGGAAGGGTAGCATGTCTAACACTATTAACATCGGTCAACATGTCACTGATTGCAGTGGATGTGCCATTAGTTTGTTTACTCAGCCAACATCCAACCCAATCTAATTGTTTCAATGCCATTGCTGAAGCCAGCTGGGGTAAAAACAAACCTGCTGAAACCCTTTTCGCAGCCTTCCAAGGCATGAAATCACTTCTACAGTTTTCACGATAATGATGAGCAGATCTTGTTCCCCTTTGCTTCTTCTTAATGACCGCTTTGGCAGTAGGCACAATTACAGTGAGCATCCCAATGCTACATGGGCCACCTTCAGGGCATGATGGGATGCCCTGCCAGGGCCTGTCTACACAGGTGAACCAACATCCTTTTGGTAATTGTCGTGGATATTGGTCAGCTTTAGAAAGCACCTCCCAACATTCTTAATAATTACACCAAAACCTTGAGTTTCTGTATGCAAAATAATGGGGAGTAACACTGTACTTTGGAGGATCACTTTCTCACTAATCATTAGCTGTAAATGTAAGGCAAAAATCCGTTGTTAAAGGACCAAGGATTTCTAATTCTTGGGGTTTTAGGTACTGCTTTGGGAAGTTCTTTTTCCCAGATGTTACAATCCTATACAGGGCTCCTCCCATTGTCAATTTCACCAGGCTTACTATTGAATTGCTTTTTGACCAAGGGCAAATTCTTTCCTGGCACACCGACTACACAGGTTGAGAAGGCTTTTCTGTTCCGAATTAGACAAACACATGGTATCCGAGCCTGCTGCCTTGGCTAAGGTCACCCAGACATTTGGTTTTGGTTGTTCCACAGACAAATCTACACTACAAATTGACTAAAACTCTGCACGAGAAGAAGCAATCAAAACTAGCACCGTAGTACCATTTGATTTTGCAGCATCCTTTTTGTGAGCTAATTCTTGGCTAAAGCTCCTCCCATATCCTTCTCAATTCAAAAACATTACTTTTGACCTTTAATAAAAATTAACCAAACAAAACCTACGCTTTCTCCAATAGAGCTCTATGAAACCAGCAAATGACACATTTATAAACCACATAAAATCAGAGTTTGCAGGTTCCACAAATGCACAAGGAATGTCAGGTGTGACCCGTGATCCCTCTGTTTGGCTCACGTCTGCGTACTTGCTTCTACGGTCTTGAGCTCGTCAACTGTCCTGGGGTGCGATATGGTTTGACATTTTTTGCTGGAACCCGCTTAATTCCTGCACCTGTAGAGACAGAAGCAAACCCTTTGTCCAAAGTGATTAATCAGAAAGGACCTTCAATTGGTCCTGTCCCAGGGTATCTAATTAAAACAGGGGGATTTTCTTTCAGTTTTGCCTGTGTGTTATTGTAAAAATGCCTAGAAATCAGTGGATCAGGTTCTGCAACAGAGCTGCTTAAGAAATTAAGACATGCAAATCTTTGTTTCACCTCATCTGTGGTGTGACCTCGATTCCCCCCTCTCTTGATCAAGAATGTGTTTTAATGTCTGATGTGTCCTCTCAGCAACTGCTTGGTTGTGGGAGAATGTGGAATACCAAGGATATGACGAACACCCCAATCTTTAAAAATGTGGCCAATTTTTGAGATATGCATGTGGGATCATTGTCAGTTTTTTCTTCTTGAGGCACAGCCAGTGAAGCAAAAGCTCTGCTAAAAATGTTGACGGGCATGATTACCTGCCTCCCCTGTGTGAAGAGAAGAAAAACTCCACCAGAGAATGTGTCCACTGAAACATGAGTATTGGTAAATTTACCAAAGGAAGGCTATTTAGTGACATCCATTTGCCCTAAGTGCAGGCTTTGCAAACCCCGTGGGTTGAACAACTCTTTCTAGAAACAGGAGGCTGCACAAGCTGACAGTCAGGGCAAGTACTAATGATAGCTTTAGCTTGACTTTGGAAATTTGAAACATTCGCAAAAGTGCTTGTGCGCTTTGGTGAAAAAAGGTGTGGCTCAGTTTTGCTTGTTCCAAAATGTTTGGCAAAGTGTTTGAAATAAGCACTGTCAGTTTGTCCGCTCTGGCGTTTCCTTCCACTAAAAATCAAGAAGCGAAGAATGAGCGCTGATGCGAGAAACAAAATATGGATTAGTTCGTTATTGTAAAGTTGCAAAATGTCATGAAACCAATGATGTCAAGTGTCATTACTAGGATTCTTTAGAACTGATCCTTTTATTATTTTAACCACATTAGCAACAAACGTAGAATGTGTGAATAACTTAAAAGGTTGTGGGAAGAACTGAGAAGCCTGAACCACAGCAGCAAGCTCAACAATCTGAGCAGATCCCTCTACTATTTGAATATCTGATTCCCAATTTTAGTTGGGAACTTGGTTTGGTTCAACCAAGTAATGACTGATTTGTGACCTCTGCCAGATCCCATCAGTGAAGAGAGTTACTGTGTTTAAAGGTTCTTTACTTAACAAAGGCTTCTCTCTAAAACTCAATTTTGCCTGCAATAATTCTTGAGCCGGGTAATGAACAGAAGCAATATCTGCAAAATTTAATAATTCTCCTTGCAAATCATCAGAATTTGCAGAATTTTGCATTGCCCAATCAAGATAATTTTTTTCAGTGGTAAATAGAGAACTGCAAATTCTTCACCTGCTAAACTTAATAACCTTGTTCTGGCCTTAATCAGAATTTGTGTTATCCTCTCTAAGACTGTAAAAATAGTCTTGGAAACCTTGAGGGAAGAAAACCCCATTCTATTATCAACAAAGGATCTCTCTCAGAAGGGTCTGATTGAAAAATGACAGAACAAAGTTGCATCCTTCCTCCTAAAATTGCAGAAAAGAATGGCTTTTCTGGAATACAGCGATGAGCTTGTTATCTTTGGAGAGCCTCCATGACCCTGTCAGGCACTGCACGACCTTCAGGTATTAGAGTTCAGGAGAGTTGATGGCGCAGCTTCCTCTCAACAAATTAAAACGTGGACCCAATTCATCGTTGGTGATTCCCAAACCAGGTCTGACCCAACTGATTTCTTCTAGAAGCTGTTGTAAGTCTTGCAGGGTGTTGACACTGGTCCAGAGCTGTATCTTCTGCAGTGTAATTGTTTTTTCAGTCATCTTCCATCCCAGATACTTCCAAGGTGGAACTTCTTGAATTTTGGGTATAGAAATTTTAAGTCCAGCATTTTGGATTTCAGTAACAACACTAGGACAAGCTTGCTCCATCTCTGGCTGCATTGGAGCTGTGATGAGCAAATCATCCATGTAGTGTGAAATCATGGATCTTGGATACTTCTGTCAAACTGGAGACAAAACTTGTGCTAGAAAATATTGGCAAATTATAGGCGAATTCTACATTTCTAGAGGCAATGTTTTCCAGTGCTATCTCTGCATGGGTTCTCTTTGATTGATGACTGGAACTGAAAAGGAAAATCTTGGAGCATCATTGGGATGAAGTGGGATGTGGAAAAACAATCCTTTAAATCAATGACAATGAGAGGCCAGTGTTTTGGGATCATTGATAAGGAAGTTGAGGTTTAAGAGGTCCTATGTCTTCAATACTTCATTGATCTTCAGGTCGTGAAACAACCTCCAGGAATCCAGTGTCTTCTTGTGGATGACGAATACTGGTGAATTTCAGGGAATTCACTCTTTGTGGGTGTGATGTGACCTTCTTGTAATTGCTCCTTTACCAATCTTTTAAGGCTATTTAATTTTTTCTCTGTTAAAGGCCATTGATCAATCCATATAGGAGGATCAGTTTTCCAGTTCAGCTTTCAAGTGGCAGGTTTTGACGTGGTTTCCACCACAGGCCCACCTCCAGTTCTGCTCCCCATTGGGACAGGACGTCTCTCCCCCAGACGGTGAGAGGCTTCTGAACAAGAAAAGGACGCACCATTGCTGTCTTTCCTTCAGGACCTGTAATGTTAATCATGGATGCACTTTGCAAACACACGGTAGCACCTCCAGTCCCTGTGAAGGAACGTGCAGGAGCTACTAAATCCCAGTCTCTGGGACAAAACATGTGAGAGATTACAGTGACATCTGCACCAGTATCCGGCATGCCTGTAATGTAAATTGTTTTACCACAGTGAGTCAGGCAGCAAGTCAATTCTTCTTGCTTGCGGTCCAAAATTTGGACCCAAAAGACCTCAGGACTTGAGGTTCCAAATGGCACAGACAGCATTGAATTCTCTGGAAAGTTGTTTTGCTTGGCTGTACTCATGGGTAGAAGAAATGCAATAGCTATAGGTGTTTTTGGTGGAGTCGCCATAGGAACATTACATACAAGATTTAAATATATTGGTTTATTGTTAAAATCTATTGAAACAACCGCTGGAAGGACTGACAGTCTGACAATTTTGGTGCTAGCTCTGCCTAGAATCAAAAGCTCTTGTCTTTGCTGAAAAAACCTGATAATTCCAGTAGAAACACTTTCATATCAGAAATTATTTAAAAGGTGTATCAATTTTTGAGGAGGCCAATTCAAACCTTGTACGTGAGGGTATTGACCTGGGACCATTTGAGGGATGGATGACTGAGGGATAAATGACTGAGGTACCAATGCCATTTGACTGGGTAATTGACTGTAAGGAGGTCACTACTTGTGTCCAGGTGCGGTGATAATCCGCGCTCTTTTTTCAGTTTAACGACAAAGATTTGCCATCGATGTCACATTGAGAACGACAGTACTTAGACAGATGCTTCCCTTTCCTACGATGAGGGCAAATAGAAAGTGGTTTAGGTTTGACTGTTGTTGTAGGACAATCTCTTTTCACGTGTCCTGCTTTACCACAAGCAAAGCCACAAGCCTTTTTATCAGAGTCCAACTGTACAGTACCAACAGATTTTTAGAAAATGTTTCTTTGTGCTTCAAGGGCCTTTTCAACCTTTTCCATTTATTGTCCCAAATTTTCTCCCAACCCTTTCCCAAATTATCTCCCAATGGTTTCCTAACTTTTCTTAAGAATCTGCAATCTGCTTTCCAAAAGCACTGACTTGCACATTAGCAAGATGTTTTGGAGAGGTGAGCTTGCTGCAAGCTGTTAGCATCTCTGTTACACTTGGAGGCTGATCAGGTAAAGTTATAAGAATTTTTTTTTGCATTCTTCCTATAAGTTCTTTGATCTCATGGTGAGAAGGAATTTCGTATTGTGGATTTACATCCTTATGACCATATCTTACAGGTAAGGCAAGGAAGTGTTTATTTGAATCCAAATTTTTTCTAAATTTTGAGTAATATTAGACCACTTAGGTAGTTGCAATGGAAGGTCTACTGTCGATTTAGACTGTGTTTTTTTTTCCTTTTCATCACTCCTGTATCTGATCCAGAAGAACAGGTAGTGTTGTCACAGCAATCAGCTGTCCCATGAAGCCTGCCAAAAAGCTCCAAGTTCCAGGGTTTGTTTTTACCCCAGCTGGCTTCAGCAATGGCATTGAAACAATTAGATTGGGTTGGATGTTGGCTGAGTAAACAAACTAATGGCACATCCACTGCAATCAGTGACATGTTGACCGATGTTAATAGTGTTAGACATGCTACCCTTCCAAACAGAGCAGCAATTGATTTTCTGTTACTGGCACAAGGACATGGTTGTGAGGAATTTGAAGGATTGTGTTGTATGAACCGGTCTGATCACTCTGAATCCATCCTCAAAAGCATACAAAAGCTGAAAGATTTGACAGCCCAAATTAAAGAAGATGGTGGGTCCTGGTCAGATAATTTGTCCTAAGAATGGAGCTTTGCACCTTGGCTAAGGGAACTTTGCAAGATAGGTCTCCATGTATTGGGTGTTTTGGTAGTGATATTCATAGTAATACCTTGCATACTTCAGTGTGTGCAACGAGAGATGAACAAAACTGTCCAAGAAGTTTTTATCGCACAAGAGAGAGAGGTAGCAAATGGATTCACAGAGAGTTCTTGAAATCTCACGGAGATGGTGGATGATGGAATAGAAATGGAGGAAGGTTTTGAGTTAAGACCCTGGAATCGACAAGAGATTTTTGAACAATGACTTGTAACTATTGTCAGGCATAATTTATGCCCTTTCCACTGACTGGACCGTCACAGCATTAACTTGCTGTGTTGTAATACAGCAATGCTTAGTGCCAACAAAAACATGCTTTAAGCAGATAAGAGACAAAAATGTTATAGTAAGGCTACAAAACGCAAGTAATAAATGACACAATTGGTAAGGTTTCTTTTTGGGTGAAGAGAGAGGGGCAATTGAGGGAATCCATAAAATTAGAGGGTTTTTGGAAAGCTGCAAAAGGCAGGCCTCAGATACAGCAGAATTGTGAGTAGAGCTAAAGCAACACTCATGAGATAGGTCAGCAGAAAAAATTATTTAAACTGTAGAAAAAGCGAGGGCAAATCGAACAATAGGCCTTTGTATTAATGCTTGTCTGAATAGCTCTCTAAGCTGCAGAAAGTTTATCTAGCAAGATATTAGGAAGGTTGAAGCTTAATAGTGGAGCTCTGTGCATTGTGTTTTAAGGCTTACAAAGAGGTACTGCATTTGAAATAAGCAAGCACTGTTTTAACCAAAGCTACATGTGCTTATGGTGATTGGATAGAACTACTATCAATATGTTTTGCATTGTGTGATTTGTTAAGAAGCTTATAAAGTAAGTTGTAACCTTATGATTTCTGGCCTGCTGCCTGGATTGTGAGCTGCTAGCATCTTCCCATTATCATAATCATGTAATGAGACTGATGCTGAAAAATAAACAGCTCTAGGCACTTTTCATAGCAGCCCTGTACCGTTCGTAGTCTGTAAATAGCCCCTGGCCGGCGTCACTTGGCAGTAGTGTCGCTGCACCAACTTTCCTGGGAGCCCTGCCAGGAAGGGCTGGGGAGGAGAGCTCCAAGTTCTTGGTGACAGGAAGAAAGCCAGAGCCTGCTAACTCACGTCTGGATTCACTAAATTGGATCTTTTTAGATTCATGCAAATCGGGCTGCTCTCCAGCTGTAGACCCTGACTTTGTATTTGTGATGCTTTCCAATGGACTGCCCGCAGGGATACAGCTGGAAAACTCTCAGGTCCAAGAGCAATCTCAGCATGCTTTCCCCCCCCCGACCCCAGCACCAATGAGACAGGCTTCAAGGCTTCTGAATGAAGTGTCTGTGCCTCCACAACAACTTTCCTGAGCTCTCCCACCTCCACCCCATCCATCTCTCTGGGCAGAGCCATCCCTGCCCTGCTCAAGCCCTGCCTGCCCCCCGCCACCTCTGTCCTCTCCCCTGCCCGCTCCCCTGCAGGCAGAGCCGAATCCAAAGCCCCCCACCTGCTCTAACCAGAGGCTGGGGAGCCAAAAGTGGTGAAAATCCCGGAAAGTTTTGGCAGAGGAATCTATATGAAAAGAGTCCTCAGAGCTCCAAAGCAAACTGCCAGCCTGAGCCCGATCCAAGGGGGTGACTTCCTGGGAAGGGCAAACAGTGGCAGGAGCGACCCTGCAGCCCCTCGGCCAGGCAGAGCGGATCCAGGCCCCCCCTTGGCTGACCCCACCTGCACAACTTCAGAATAAGATCCGGCCGCATCTTTTTCACAAGAGTGCAGAGCACAGAAACAGCAGCTCCTCTTTTGCAAACCTTCCTCAAACATTAATCTCATGGACCCGTTTGATTCCCAGCCTCCCTAGAACACGCCCCATGACCCCCCAAACTCTTGGAATGCAAGAAAAATCCCAAACATTTTCTGGGAATTCTGGGGGTGGATGATTTCCTGGAGGAGTTGGGACAATGACGGGTTGCAGCATCAGTGCCTCAGGGAATCCTGGAAAAAGCAGAGAACCCGACCAACGCTGGAAGCTGATCTGATTCCCCTTTTCCGGGCTCCGGGGTGCTGTCCACACTGTCTGGAGAAAGCCCGGACATGCCAGGACACCCTGAACAAAATCCGAGATCCCCACAGAGAAGGATGAAGGTCCAGCACCACTCAGAATTAAAGTCTCAGAGCCAGGTGTTCTGTTCTGATGTTTGAGAAAGTCTCTGTTGCAATCATTCTGATCAAAGCTCTCCATTAAAGCTCTGGAGACAGGCATAATTTTGACCAAAGACTCTTCCTTTTTGAGAGAGACTAGATTGTGAATTTTCCAGTTTATCTGGTCCCAGAAACCAAAGGTAAAATCAGACTTCAAGTCTGTATTTTGAGTATTCACTTTTACCCAGATTAATTATATTTTAGTTCACGTTTTGACATGTCTGAACGTCCTTTACCCTGTAAAATTGCCTCAAGCTGGTAAAAGACGCCCCATTCTGGTTTAGAGAGATGGTTTCCCATCTCGTTGCCCCCGGAGCTGCTACTTATTACTGACAGAGGTATCAGCTACAGACGGCGAAGGGGACGATCCATTCCTCCTTTGAACAGCCTGGGCCTCTGGCAATGGCACTGTCCATGGTCTTCTTTTTTAATTTTATATTCTTCTAGGCTGGAAATCCTCCTCACTGAGGAGCAGCTTTCCCAAAACCCTCTGATTTTAGGGATTCCTACAATACACCACATAATACATATTTTAATATATGTACTGTAATAAATAGAATATATAAAAAGTGTCCCTGCTCTTTTTCTCAGCCAGCAGGCCTTTGCAGCGAGTTCTGAGCCAACGTGGGGCTCTGCTGCCAGCCCAAATCTGCGCTTCCCTTGCCCAGCCTGAGTGCAGGTGGGGCGCGTGCTGGGCATGGCTGGAGATTTGCATGGCCAAACTCCTCCAGCATTTACATCTGCCCATGGCTTGGGGAGCACAAATTACAACACATCCATCTCACTTGACAAATGGCATTTCTTATAAATTGCTACACCAGCGCTGAAAAAACAGAACTATGCAAATCTTTGTTAAATTTTAAAAAAGTAATTTATGAATTTGTTACAACACACTATTTAAAAACATACAGATAACAACTTCTGGTAACAAAAACTAATTTATTGCAAGCCTCTAAAAACACTCACTATACACAGAGATCAAGGGAAAATTAACAACTTAATTTATTGCATATTATGGCAAACATATAGCCCATATACAAATACGAAAATATCAGTATTTGACTGTAATACCAAGTACTCTACAAATAGAATTCCACCACTATACAACTCCAGACACATTTAAATAGAACTGAATACATAAATAACCACTACAAAATACAGATGTGAATACAGATTAAATGTTACCTGTTACATTGAAGAAAGAGATACAGAAAATAAACCTACCTATAAATAGACAAACAGCAATACCAATCTAAATATCTGTACAACTGCATCAATACGAATATGCAGCAATATATCTGGATATATATGTAAATATAATATATATAGAAATACATCAATGCGCATCTTAAAAAATATAAAAATACATATATACCAAAACAAATACCAACATAGCTATTTAAAAAGACCAAAACTACATCAATACATCAATAGAAATAGATACCTACACAACCGTGTACATACGGAAATCTAAACACAGATATTACAATACACATAAAGAACTAGATACTTATACCCACAAAGATGTGACTGCAAACCTGTATGTATGCAGGTATCTATATGTACATAGATACACAGCACATTCATAAATCTGATACCATATGTACAGAAATAGGCCTGTACAAATATCAGGCTACATACGTACAAGTCCATATAATTATCCCTGTTCACATGCAAGTCCGTGTATCTTTAAACAGAGCTCCAAGCAGAGGGATCCCAGCTGCCCCATCTTCAAAGCCTCTCCCTCGGGCTCCTCCTCCCGTGCAGAGCAGCTCTCCTGGACAGCGACAGCAGCTGGGGCATCCGGCAAGCAAAGGGAACACTGAGTGAGTATGGGGACGTTTCCCTTGGCAGCAGCTGCACTTCCATCAGGGAAGAGGAAATGTCAGAGCCTCCCCAGGAGGGTCAGAAGGAAAAGCAGCTGAGTGGGCCGGGCTGTGGTGAGCTGTTCACTTCTTTCAGGCATCCCAGCTGCTCTGAGGGAACTCCCTCATGTCACGTTACTGAACCACCTCTGCATTTACCAAGACTGTGGCTCCCAAATCAATCAGTATTTATGTCTCCAGCTGCTTGCACCAATGGCAGGGAACGTCCTCTAACAGTGCTGGGGCACAAAGTTACCTTCCACAGGTCCTCTGGCAGGGCCTTGTGCTTCCTGGGCTGCTTGTCTTTCTCCTGCTTGTCTTTCTCCTTACCTTCCACTTGGAATTTTTACAGCATTTCCATTTTTTTCCCCTTGATCAGGGCTAAAATGCACGTTTCTCTCCCAAGTTTGACTTTCTTCAGTGATCCTGTCAAGCCTTTTCCCAGAAGCTTTTATCGTGGAATTGAGTGTTAATTTCAGCAATTTTGGTGATTTTATGTGAGATTTATGCAAGTCTCCTGTTCATTAGGGCACCATTTAGAAAGGTACCAAGGGAAGAAGGATGTTTCTACATGTTAGTTCACTAGTGGAGTATTCACGGATAGAGAGAGTGATTAGCTGAATTTTACATCTACTCGTAACCTGAGAGTGCAACAGGTGATTTGGGGAGAAATTAAAGCCCGATTTCTCCTTCTACCAGCCTGTTTTCAAATGTAAAGTAAATAGAGCAGGGTGAAGAACTTCATAGTACAGTTTCTGAAGTGCCTTATTAAGGTGCTCTTAAAGTAACCGAGATAAAATCTGGGCGCGCATTCCTAATTTCCAGACACTCATTGTCAATTTCATTGACTCTGAAAAGAGCAGAGATGTGCCCATCATACCCGATCAATCCATTTGGGGATGTTTTAGGTTTAGATTCTCTGAGGCTTTAGATTTTTACGTCTCTAGACAATGCTTCCAGGAATCTAAATAGATTTCAGAAATTAGACTTTTCTCCTTTTTTCCTCAGTCTTTGCACTCCTGTGCACCAGAGATCTTCAGTGAATGGATTCCACTCTAATCCATTTCCAAGATGAATCTCCCAGCTGTGTTCACACTGGTGGTTCGTGTGTCTCTTCTGCACAGTGCAATTTTAAAATCTTCATTCCTTTCTATCTCTGCCCTTCTTTTTCTGTTTTACCTTGCAAATGCATGCAGATGTATCAGAAATGATACATTTCATTTCTGATGCATCACTTCCTGTCTAGTAATTTCATTTTATCCTGTTCCGATGCTATGCTAGCCTTATAGGTTTTATTCTAAGTGGACTCCTGTTTTCCTGAATGTGGAAGTTCTATAATGGAATGCTCTCATTCACCTGCTTTCATGAAACCCTTTATTAACATTAGCACAAGTAACTCTGTGGTTCCCTTCTGCTTTGTAGAAGACTTGGGAAACTCAAGTCCTGCTCAGCTACAAAAGAACATACATGGTGCTTGGTAATTCCCCAAAGAGCTTAAATTAATGGTTAAACAACTGCAGCTTATTCACTTGACAGAAATTGGGAGAAAAGACATTGCAAATATTGAGGAATGCAGTGCAAGGTTGATGGACATCCCTCAATTATGCAGACAGACTGATCTCACTGGCAAAATTCCTTCTTTTCCAAAGGTTTTCATTTGCTTTGGCTGTACTTTGTACGGCTGCAGATCACATTTCCCTCGATTTAAGGAAGTATCTTGGAAGGTATTCTTGGTGATATATCTTGCTAATTCTGCCCTTGGAGGAATTCCTCAGTTCTGCAGTCCTTATTACATGCCCTGTTCTAAAAGACTTTTATGCTATTTTCCCTCTCTGTGTTTTCACACTTGTTCAATAAGGTTTTCTTTCTAAGGAAATTAATTACAATATCCCAAAGGACTAAAAAATGCTTAGATATTTTTTCCTTAGGTATTTTAAAAAGAAAAAAAAATCTGTATACATGCTGGATGTAAAATGCAAATAGAAATAAACTTGAGAGTTCCCCCAAAAACCTTTAGAAAAAACCCAGGTATTCTATAAAACCCAGGGTATTCATCTACAGAATACAAAAATGGGCACATTCTAGAAGAGAAAATCTGTGCAACGGTTCTGCACAGAATTCTATGATTTCAAGCTTTTTGCCCTTCAGGGGCAGTGCCATTCTCTGAACTGGAATGCTCTGAGCATGTTCTGCTCACCACGGCAGCTTTCTGCTCTTCCCTGAGACAGAGTAAAGATCCATCCTGAACTAGGTGAAGTGTCTGGGAGAGGTGAAGGGTCTGTGGAGCTAAAGCTGAAGGAGAGGCCGCGTTCCAGAGACAGCAAGGAGACAGAGAAAGAAAACCAGAAAAACCACGAGGTCAATCTGCCCCCAACCTAAGAATTCCTCCGATAAAGAAGAATTAGTGCTAAGTGTCATGCAAGATGAATATGTATGAACTTATTGTGAAACTGTATGCATATGCATTTGGAAGGGGGATAAAAGGAAGTCTGAAATCTTCAGGGGTACGCATGCCCTTTTGGGGAGTCTTGCGTCCGGCGCGCGTCGTAATAAAGCATACCGGGCTTTACAACTTTTACAAGTTGTGAGGTTTCTTCTTTTCTCCGCAAAACATTTTGGCGAGCCAAGCCAGGAGTTCTCTGTCCCCGCGGGGGCAGGGGGGATAGACGGACCTCCATGGCGCGCCCCAGGATTTTTTCCTGGTGGGGCTCCGCTTGTCTCAACTTGCCACCTGCGAGGACAGACAACGACCCGCTGGCCTGTGGAGGAGAACACGGTATGTACTATGGGGCCCCAGCAGGGGGAGGAAGGAGAGAAAGGGAGTAAATCACCCAGAGACGTCTGGGTTCATGGGTTCAGCTGATAGAGCAGCTGTATTAGAGACGGGGTTCAGCTGATAGAGCAGCTGTATTAGAGGCCGGGTTCGTCGTTCTGATAGAGCAGACCGCTAGCGGCTTTGGGGGTAAGCCGGGTGAACCCGTGTATGTGTGTATTGGGGATTCATAGTTCTGATAGAGCAGAACTGGTGAGCCCGTGTGTGTTCTGTTCGAGTGTGTGATGTCCGGACACTGTGTTGCTGTATGGTTAATGTGTGTGGCCAGTGCACTGTGTTTGTGATCGTGCAGGTGATAAGTGTATGGTGTATAAAAGAGAGTAAATCTACAGTGCCCTACAGTGCGGGGGGGCCCAGTACTCCCCGTGTTTGAAGCAGCCGAGTGAGGCCAGAGGCGCCGGCTGCAGCAGGCTGCGGGGGCAGGGAGAGAAGTGACCTGCGGAGAAGCGAGTGGAGGAATGTCAGTGATGGTATTTATCGTGTTTGAATGTAGTAATTTGTGTAGATTTGGTACATTTTAACCGTGAGTATGAGCTCAGAGAGTTCCTTTGCCTTGGATGTTTGGACTTGATCTCTAGACTGTGTGCTGTTATTTTGATTGTGTCCAGGAAAAATTGATGCGAGTAAATGCCGAATTGTGGTGTGCTGTGTTGAGAAAAGTGAGCACTTTGAGAAATATGCCCTTTCCCAGTGATTTTGTGTGGTGATTTTCTTCCGCTGCATTGTGGTAATTTGATTCTCAGACTGTATAGTGGTGTTTGTGGAGATTTGAAGATTTTGTTGCAACAGGAGTAGCATTTTACACAGGAGAACTATAGTACGGTGATTTATGTTTAACTTCGATAAAGCGAGTTAAAGGAATTCCAAGAATTCTCCCCCTCATAGTAATTCAAGCCTTGGCTCTAGTGAATTTGAGATAAGGGGGAGGGGGGGAGTGAGTGTGTATGTCTGTCTGCGGGCATATCAGAGTTTCAGCTGTGACTAGCACAGCCTTTTTGCAAAGCAGCAAAACAAGTGTAAGTAGACACAGTGCTTAATTAGATTGTGCAAGAAGAGAACTAGAAAAGACTGATATTTTGTAAAACAGAGTTTATATAGAAGAGGTGAATGAGATGAATTAGTTAATGAGACTTATGAGATTTATGAGACTTCAGTTGGTACTGCAGTAAGTCTTTACTGGAAACAATCTGCTGTAGGGATTTAAAGTTCTCTGTAACAAACAGAATAGCCTGCCTTTGTGAGCAATTTTGGGGAGCCTTTGGTACATCAAGAGGCTAGCAGGCTGTGTGAGGTGACAGTGGCTGCGCCCTGGGCACAGGGACAGCTCTGGCTGCCCTGTCTCCCCAGGGAACACGGGAATGGCCTGTGGGCAAAAGCTGGATGTGCAGGTATTATTGCAGTGCGGTGTTTATGAGAAACACTGGTATTGCTGTTTTGCTGTTCCAATAGGTGTCAGGGTACACGCCCCGAGTGTAAATTAGAGGTTTCTGGTCAAGCGGATTCAGAACCTAAGGTCTTAGAGCTTGTGTGTGAGAATCACATCTGATACCTGCCACCTGGAGCTGTGTGTATAGGAGGAAAACTGAGAAACTACTGTGAAGGTCTGTAAAAAGGTTTGAATGGAAGCGAGATAGGGCAAGGAGAAATAAATAAGGAGAACTGGCCAGAGCAAACAGGTTCCTAAATTAGCCCCTTTTGGGAGGGGCTCGCTGGGAGGAGGTTGCCAGTAAGAGCAGCTCAGAAAATAAAAAGATTTATAGTGCTTCGTTGCTGTTAGTACTGTTTTATAATAGGAAGATAAATGGGATAGTTTTTGTATGCTGAAATGTCTTTTGTTTTAAGAAATCACCCAGAATGACAAAGAGACTGTGAGATCAGACCGCTCTCTGGTCTTGGCCCTTGAAAAGGAAAACAAGGCAAAGAGAAAGCAAATCAAACATGTTGTTCAGCATGCAGCATAAGATAGCAACGTATGTAATCAGGCAAGGATTATCACGCTGAAATGCAAAGCAATCACAGTTCGCAAAATGAGTACATATGATTTGTAAAGGCTTCCTCCCAAGGTAAGGGAGGAGGGGTAAAGATGACCTCCCCAAAAGGGAAGAATTTTGGTCAGCACAAGGGTCATGTGTTCAGTTTTAAATAAAGCTTTAGTACCTGTGGAGAATGTTTATGTTGTAGTGTGGGGAATGAACAACTGGCCAGTCTGAGAAGGCATACTTTTGCAAACCTTTAAAGTAACATGTGTACTATGTGTACCTAAAAGCTTTTGTACAATTCGCTCAATTTGCTAAACATTCTCAAGTGAGAAAGGTTACTCTGGAGGCAAATAATATAAAGATGTTAGGCTTAATATTAACAGACACTGAAATTAAGAAAGACATTAGTAAGGAGATATTAGAATAAGTAAATAAGTGTTTTCAAGGGAATGGGCCTCTGCTGCACCAGGGAGAGTGAAAGATGCTCCCCCATGGGATGCTCCCCCATCAAGCTTAATGAAAGAACACAACCAGTGAGAACTGAGTAGTACCCTCAAAAGGAAGGTAAGGAAGGAATCAGTCCAATAACTGGTAGTACTGGATTAAGGGCTGTCAATAAGATAACACAGAATTTGTACCTGTGGTAGCAAATCCATAGACCTTACTAACCTTGTTTAACACCTGAGCTAACCTGGTTCACTGTTTTAGGCCTAAGAGATGCCTTCTTTTGCCTCCCTATCCACGAAGCCAGCCAGAACATTTTTGCATTCAAACACAAGCTCACATAGTCCATGTGCCTGGAGGCTTCAAAATTCTCTACTCCGAGTGGAGAACAGCTTGCAAAGACCCAGAGTCCCAGGAAGCTCCACAAGAGGAAAGGAGGCTGTTGCAGTACATAGATGATCTTCTAGTAGCCACTCGGACGAGGGAAGCAAGAGAAGCCTGGACGGTAAGCCTTTTGAATTTCCTAGGACTCCAAGGATGCAGAGTCTCAAAGAAAAAGGCACAGGTAGTGAAACAGAAGGTAATCTACCTGGAGTAAGAAGTGAGTGCTGAGCAGCAGACTTTAAGGCAGGGAAGCCCTATGCCAAACCCTGAACCCCAGACAACGAAAGAACTCCAAACCTTCTTAGGCATGGCAGTGTAGTGCCAGCTGTGGGTTCATAATTATGGACTGTTCGCCAGACCCCTCTGTGCTCTTATTGCCAATGGGAACTGAGATCTCCAGTGGACGAGAGACACCACACGGGCCTTTCGCCAGCTAGAGAGTCCCCTCATGTCGGCTCCAGCTTTGAAACTTCCTGATGTAAGTAAAGCATTCTTTCTATTTTTCCACGCAAGGAATTGCCCTGGGAATATTGGCTCAGGACTTGGGTCCATACTGGAGGGCAGTCGCTTACTTCTCTAAGCAACTAGAGACGGGGTTCTAGTTGCTAGAAGGAAAGCGACATTGCAAAATTCACAGTGACTACCTGCAGAGAGGTAATAGAGTCTGGACCCTTACCAACAGGTACCTCTGCACAGCATGCTGAGATAAATGCATGGACCCATGCCTTAGAAACAGCAAAAGGCATTCAGAGTTGTGCATGCACATGGAGCCATCTGGAAGGAGAGGGGACTGCTGACCTCACAGGGAAAGAAGAGACAATCCAGCTGCTGGAAGCAGTTCAGCTACCTGAAAAAGCATATTAAGGCACACCAGAGAGTGAGCTTAAAATTGGAGGGAAGAAATGAGCTGGCGGATGGAGAGGCAAAGAAAGCAGCAAAGGGTGAGGTACAGATTTTTCTTCGAAGGTAAGCCATAATACAATAATACTAATCAAAAGAGACGTACAACTGCAAGGGGTGGGCTACCACTGAAAGAGAGCTAGTAATCCCTTCCCATTTTCGTGCTTACTAGTGAAGGAAGGGCACTAGAAAACACACTAGGGCCTAATTACTTAAAGCCTTTTATAGAGTGTGGCTCCTTTCTCAAAATGACCAAGGCTGCGAGTGATACAGAGTGCACTGGAATGAAGTGTTGACTTTGAAGTAGTAATTCCCACAGGCTTTCTAGAACACACATCTGATTGAAAGGACTGTTGTATCATTGTCAGGAATCTATATGCCACTATCACTCAGGTGAGCTGATAATGTGATCCTTGCCTCCAGACTAACCTCAAAATACCCCCGGGCCAAAACTCGGTACGACTTGGAGAGGCCATGGGCCTGTACAGCAGTGGCAAATCAACTTTTCAGAATTCCCAAGGAAAGGGGGGTATCAGTATTTACTGGTATTAATAGATACATTTTCAGGGTGGCCAGAAACATTCCCCACCAGAACTGTCAAAGCTCAAGAGGTGACCAGATCATTTTTACAAGAAATAATACCACGCTTCAGAGTTCCAGCCACAATATCCTCAGATAAAGAATCACCTTTCATTTCCAAAATAGTGCAACAGATTAGTAGCCATCTGGGCATAGATTAAGAACTTCACACCCCATACCACCCCCAATCAAGCGGCCAGGGGGAGAGAATGAATCATTTGATTAAGCAGCAAATCATAAGACTGGGGCAAGAAGCTCTTCCACTAGCACTATTGCAAATTCAAACTAAACCTTTTGAGCTAAAGGAATGCTGAATCCTTTTGGAATGCCTTATAGAAGACCATAGAATACAAGGGGAATGTCCAGAATGTCCACTTACATGGTGGCATTAAGCAAACAGCTCAGAGTAATTGAGAAACTTGTGGCTGGAACTCGGAGCAGGGAGTTGGATAGCCTGGGGTTGATGTATATGTTAAGTCTCTTACAGAGAAGACTTCGGAACCACAGTGGGAGAGACCACTGCAAGTACCTCTCACCACCTTCACTGCAATCAAAATCAAGGAGCAGAATGCTGGATCCATCACTCTCGGGTGAAGAAGGCCCAGAAGCCCCTTCAGGAGTGACACCAGGAGACAATGAACTGAGACTAAAACTTATTCGGGCAAAATGAGTATATTGCGGTCGGGAGTAGCTCATACTTTAGTGTACAGAATTGTTTTGTATGGAATTATAACTGAAGTTTTAGAACTAGAGAGTACCTCTACCCAAAGCAATGCTGAATGGCCTTGGTCCCTGGCATTTAATACTGGATCCATAGGAAAACCTTCTGAGATAAAGAAGGTTTATATTAAACATATCTACTGTAGTAATCCACGAGAATCAAGTATGTGAGGAGTAAGAATAGCAAGAACAGGAGCTGTGAACACTTCAAGGAATCTGAAGAGAAGAAATCAAAGTAAAGTGCTTAGTCATCAATAGGATGGCTTATGAGAGACCAGATGTAATTAGTGTCTGAACCTCCCCTGGTGTATATGAACACCAGGAAGTCTGTGATAACCTAAGTGAATCAGACTGTTGGTGTAATTTCACCCTGATACAGCCTGTAGAAGTGACCTACCTTTGAGCTTGAGTTACTGTCAGACTTTCATTTGAATTCAAAGTGGACACTGCACTTTTTACCACAGCGGGGCCTTATACACCCCACACTAGTTCAGACTCTACCCAAACTCCAAACTTAGACCTAATGTAGTAAAGAATGTGACTGAACAACAGCTATTATTCAATCCAGAATGGTCTCTCAAACGTGTGGAGTTGATAATGCAAATTAACATCTCAAAAATCCAACCAGCCTGCTCCTCCTTCCTAAAAACTTCCTTTGAGGGCTGGAAACATAGTCACAAAAACAGGCATATCTCAGGAGCAGAACAAGAAAGGAAGGAGCCAGCTCTCCTGGTGCCTAGAACCAGGAACACCAAGAAATCAGTTTCCTTAAGTCATTTTCCAAGCTGGTTGGCTGAACCCCCAGGCAATGGCTGGTAAAGGGTGCTGAACTGCAGGTGGTAAACTAACCCAAGCAAGGAAGGTGATTTTCCTTATTTATAGCTATCCCTTTTCCTACTGAGATTTGGATCAGTGATTGTCCCAGTCTGAGGCGGTTGGATTCTGCTTAAAAGAGGTAGAGAGAGAGACCCCCTCAGAGCTCAGCAGCAAGCTGTAAGATTTTGAGCATCACTTTTGTGCTGAGTGTTTCAAATAGCAGAAACCTGATCCCAGTTTCTTCTGAGGCACTGCAATGAATTTAGGCTCTTCTCTCAAGATTTCCCCTCCATTATCTTCTGCCCTGAACACAGTCCACAGCTTGATCTTAGCTAAGGCCAAGGTGGGTGACCAGGAGAGACATTCCTGCTTGCCAGACATCTGGGAAATCAGGTGCTTTGGAGGGAGAGAGAGAAGTTAGATTCCCTGAAGTCTCTACATTTCAGAACAAACATCTGTCTCAAGTATGACCTAAACCTCTGTCAGATACACTTGTGAAGTGTGTCTGAATTTGTAGTATGAGCCCAGCACATCCCTCTGGCAGGGAGGGATGATCATGGACAGAAAGCAGTTCCTGTTCCCCATAACAAACATCTAACTGGCATATTAGGGACAAGATTAGGAGTTTTAAATGGAATTGATTCAGAAATACTGATGAATAAACTGGCTGCTGCAGCAGGTAGCCTAACAAAATTGAAGCAGCCTTTATAGTAATCTCTACTGGCATTAGGAACTAGCCAGTGACAGATTTCAAAAGTACTGCCAAAGTAAAGAAGTATGAACAGGCCGGGGACCAAGACCACAAATTGATAGTAGAAGCACTTAGTATAGTTCAAGATAATGTGTCTTTAGCTTTCAGTTGTATACAAGCAGAGTTATGGATACAAGCAACAGCAGCTCTGATCATATAGGAAAGGGGTGAAGGTAATTTTCCAGCTGAAATTCAGAAAATTGAATGAGATAATGCAATTGATTTTGAAAGGAAGTTTCAATCCTCGTGGACTATGGTGAATTTCACCTATGATCCTGTTTCTAATGTGGCCACTGCCTTTGTGCTTACCATATGTAATGCCACTGTTTATGTTATCCATCCCATCATTGCCCTAAGATTAAACCATGAAGAAACAATACTCTATCCTTCAGAACATAGAGTGTGGGCACGAAAAGATGAATGAAAAGTGGCAGACAGTAAACTTAGAATCCTGCATCACTAGAGAACAAATGGGATTCATTTGTGAAAGCAATACTGCTAATGCCCAGGATGTGTTTGGACACTGAACAGAGTATTTGTCACTTTGAAATTCATCCAGTCACTGACCAGAAAACTGTGCTCGTATATACTGGAAAAGGGTGTATGTTTGAGAACTGCTTATGCTGCTATACAAATGATAGCAATGATGTTATTCTGTCTAGTAGAAACCATTCTAATATCTGTATTTGTAATTTTGTTAAGATTATTGGGTGTGATTTTTCGTATTTGGTACCAGTAACATCCCACCAGCTGATTACAGCCAATTACACAATGTATCACAGACTACCACCTACCCCTATCGGGGCAAACCTTACATTGGTAAAACAATTAATTAAGCACCAAGACCTATTAGAAGTCTTGAAAGAAATCCGAGAAAGTGGAAAGAAAACCTTAATTACTGTCCAACATGATACAAAGGAAATAACCAGAGTTCTACAAAGAATAAAATACGGATAATCACTGTTGAGATGTGATCTTTGGGTGATCACCAACTGCAAATGGAATCTTTGATAAGTTGTGCCACCCTATTCTAGTTTTACTAATATTAGTTGAGATAAGCTTAAGATTATCTATTACATTGTTAATTTGGAACTGGAGAATACTACAACGAATGGCTGTACTAACCTCTTTATCAAACGTACATAGTGAAGCATTAAAAGACACTTATTGTCGTGGAAATTTTCCTTAAGTAAAAGAATTTACTTATTTCCTAGGAAAGGGGGGAATGAGACAGAGTAAGGATCCATCCTGAACTAGGTGAAGTGTCTGGGAGAGGTGAAGGGTCTGTGGAGCTAAAGCTGAAGGAGAGGCCGCGTTCCAGAGACAGCAAGGAGACAGAGAAAGAAAAACAGAAAAACCACGAGGTCAATCTGCCCCCGACCTAGGAATTCCTCCGATAAGGAAGAATTAGTGCTAAGTGTCATGCAAGATGAATATGTATGAACTTATTGTGAAACTGTATGCATATGCATTTGGAAGGGAGATAAAAGGAGGTCTGAAATATTCAGGGGTACGCATGCCCTTTTGGGGAGTCTTGTGTCCGGCGCGCGTCGTAATAAAGCATACCGGGCTTTACAACTTTTACAAGTTGTGAGGTTTCTTCTTTTCTCCGCAAAACACTGAATACATGTTTTCTTGTTGGTGGTGGCTACGTTGATGAAATTCATGTCTGATAACTGAATTAATCTGAAGAAATTAACATTTACATCTGTTGTATATCCTAATCTAGATGAAGAAAAGTGGACAGCCCCTTGATTTTTGAGATATTGTTTCTGGGGAAATGGAACTGCCCATTTGACTTGTGGATCTTGGCTGGAGCTGATTTGAAGGGATATACTCATCTTCCCAGTGAGGCTGGCATTTAATGCTGAAATCTGTCCTTAGCACAATGGTAACCAAATGAGGACTGAATGCTGGGATTCCACAGAAAAAGCAAAGAAAGGTGTTTTGAGAGAATTGAGAGGAAGAACAAACAAGGCCCCAGTAAACTTGTTGAAAGGGCTTTTTAAAGGCATTAAAGCGTTTCTTGTACCCTGGGTTAAATGCATGGGAGAAAAACCAAGAAGATATTCTCAAGGGAACAAAAAACTCTACTGGGAAACTTTAGAAAATCAGCAAGCTTTGGGAAAAGGTTTGAGACAAGACTCAATCAACATAAAACATTTCTCAGAGCATTAACTTGACCCATTCCCCTCAGCAAACTTTAAACCCATATGATGTTAAGGTACTCAAAATATTCCAAGAAGAGGCAATTAGAAGAAGAAGAGAAAAAGAGAAGATATACAGAAAAGCACACATGTAGATACAAAGTCCTGAGTTCCAGCAATGTTCCAATTGATGCCTCAAGATTAAGGTAGCATCAGGACATGTGGCCTTGTGCTGAGCCTTACATGCCCCTCGGCTTTCATGGGCCCAACCTCCTGGGTGCCACTTCTGGTCATTTGGCCACTCAGAAGCTGGGCCAGGGGCTCCAGGGCTGGAGGGTGGGGTGTTTCCTCCAGTGTCCCAATGACTGGCTGCTCTGCCAGGTGGGGATACAGGCCCTTTGGGAGGTGTGAGGCAGCTCACTGCCTTGCCTGGGGAAGGCCTGACCTTTCCTCCTACACACACAGGTGTCCCAAAAGCTCTCAAAACATCGATCTTTCCACTATCTGACACCACCACAGGAAATTCTGCAAGGATAAACTTGCTCTAGTTTCAGGTGGGCAAGTTCTCAAACAGAATAGAAGGGCTGATGTTACTTTGATCCTCTTGTAGGGAACTCCAGTTCATATTTATTACAAGTGAGCAATGAGTACTATGACCTGGACTAGAGGGGTTCTGTCCCCAGCTGAGGGGAGGAAAGAGGCAGTCAGCTCTCCAAGACTGTGTGGACTGATGGCTTGGCCCATCAGACCCACAAGAGCAGGTGGCTTTCGTCAACGCCAGTGCAGAATGTACCCTGATGCCATTGAGCCGTGTAGGGGCAGGATCCATCTCTGTTCCTGACAGGGGGAATCCCAACAGCTGACTGTACTGGAAGCTGATTTGAGCCTTCAGCTGAGCTGGCCACAAATGGCAAAACAACCATGGCCCAGAGGCCCTGTGTGTCCTTGGCATAAATTACCTCAGCAGAGGGTGGTTCAAGGACCCAAAAGGGCATCATTGGGCTTTTGGGATAGCTGCTGTGGAGACAGAGGTAATTAGAGAGATGGTCCCTGGTGCCTCAGGGGATGCTTCTGCTGTGGGACTGCTGAGGGTCAAAGAACAAAGGCAGTGATCGCTCCCAAACCAGTGCATTGTCAAAAACACAGCCCCAGGGCACTGCGTGACCCCCATCCATGAGGTGGTTCATGAACTGGAGAGCCCAGGAGTGCTCAGCAAGACTTACTCAGCCTGCAGTAGTCTCGTATGGCCTGTGCATAAGTCTAAGGGAGAGTGGAGACTTACAGTGGAGTATCATGGCCTGAATGAAGTCACATCACCGGGTGCTGCCATTCTGGGCGAGCTCAATCTTCAGTGTGAACTGGAGTCCATGGCAGCAAAGTGGTATTACCATAGGAAGAACACGTGCATTTTTCTCCATTCCTTGATCAGGATAGTGCAGGCACAGTTTGTTTTCACCTGTAGAGGAATCCAGTGTAGCCCAGGGCTCGAAACACAGTCCCCCACTATTTACTTTGGCACTGGAAAAGGGAGAGGCTCCAGAACATCTGCAGTACATCCATCATACCATTGTATAAGACAGCACAGCAGAGGAAGTGTTTGGGAAGGAGAGAAGATAATCCAGATCCTCCCGAAAGCTGGTTTTGTCATAAAATGAAGTAAGGTCAAGGGAACTTCACAGGAAATTCATCTTTTAGGAATAAAATGTCAAGATGGATATCCTCTGATTCCAATTAATTCAGTCAACAAAACAGCAGATCTGTCCCCACCAACCAGCAAGAAGGAATACAAGCTTTCCTAGGCCCTGCGAGTTTTTGAAGATTGTGTATTCCAGAGTACAGATCAGATGTGACATGGAAGAATAATTTAAGTGGGGTCCTGAACAAATTAAAGTGTTTATGCAGTAGTAGCCCTTGGGTTAGTCAGGAGAGGAGAAGATGTTGACAATCTAGTGGATTGACCCTGGATGGACCCTGACCAAAGAGAATGCAACATTCCACTCTCCCAAGAGGGCAGGTAAGAGAAAACATGGAGGCAGGCTGAGGGCATGGTGCTGTGACAGGAGCAGCTGTCTCTGCTTCCCGCTCTGCCTGTGGCACCTGCTGCTCTGGGGGTGTGCAGCTGCAGCAGGAAGCTGTGGGAAGAGGTGCTGCTGCCATGGCCCAATGGCTCTGGGACCCCATGGCTGTGCCCCCAGCACCTGAGTGCCACCCACAGTGGGGCTTAAGGGGAAGGGCATTAGAAGGGAGGGAAAGCAGCACACAGAGATTTTGTGAGGGAAATAACAATTCATTTCCTTTTCCTTGAATAAAGGGTTGAAAGAGCCCTGCTAGAGCTGCCTGTGCGGCAGCCTCTGGCAGGCCTGGGGAGAGCTCTAGGGCTGGGCCCCCTCTTTTGTCAGATACGCTGGGGCCCAGGGGACAATCAGTCCCTGCCCTGGGAGCAGACGGGCTGCAACGGCTGCCCTGGGCAGGGGGAAGCCTCTGATGTACCAGCCTCCTCCTCCTCATCAGAGCCTGTGGGGCTGCTGTCGGGAGTCCCTTGCTGGGAACTGCTGGAGCTGCAGCTGCTGTGGGAGCTGCTGCAGCTGTTGGAGCTGCTGCAGCTGTTGGAGCTGCAGCTGCAGCTGCAACTACAACTGCAGTTGCAGCTGCAGCTGTTTCTGCTGAAGCTGGAGCTCCTGAAGTTGCTGGAGCTGGATGTGCTGAAGCTGGAGGTCCTGGAATTGCTGAAGCTCGATCTGGAACTGGTGGAAGTAGAGCTAGAGCTGGAGCTGGTGGAAGTGGAGCTGGAGCTGGAGGTGGAGCTGGAGGTGGAGCTGGAGCTGGAGGTGGAGCTGGAGGTGGAGCTGGAGCTGGGGCTGGGGCTGGAGCTGGAGCTGGCCACAGGGCTGTCATTGTCATCCCTGACAGCACCAGAGGGCAGAAGCCTCTGGACCTCCTCACGGCACTGGCCCATGACGATGCTGATGACATCATGGACCAGTGGTGCCGTGTGCTCCTCGAGGAGAGGCTGCAGCACCTGGACCAGCATCTCAGCATCTGGCCCGTAGATGCAAAGGCCATGCAAGATGCTGCTCTCTATGGCGTTTACCACCCACCACCAGCCCTGGTATATTCCCTCCAGCCTCTCATGCAGCCAGGGCCGCACGGAGTCCAGGAGATGCTGTCGTTGACGGAAAATTTCTGCCCAGACCTCAGGCAGGACACTGTCCACAAACTCCAGCCTTGATCCTTCCTCCTCCTCTGCTGGAGACACTACCTCCTGTGGAGGAGGGGAAGGGGACACCACAGGAGGATGGGAGCTGTTCTCATCCAGGCTGCCGAGAGCTCTCCCTCCTTGGCTGCTGCCATCCAGCAGCTCCTCAGGGACTGTGATGGATATCTCCAGATAGTCGTCTTCTCCATAATCAGAAAATTGGACAGTCACTATTGTTCTTCTGCAGAGCGGGCACACTGGATTTCTCTGTGTCCACTGCAGGATACAGCCCAGGCAAAACTGGTGGTGACAGGGCAGAGTAGAAGCCACGTCCTCACAAGTGTCCTGGCAGATGGCGCAGTTGCTGTTGCTCTCTGTGGACATTTTTGTGCTCTGCAGCACGCTCGTGGAGAGATAAGGATCAGGGGCTGTTTGCCCTCACTGTGTCACCTCCTGCAGGAGGGAGAGGCCATGGGCACTGGCTGTCCTGGGGCAGGGAGGAAGAAGTGGCCAGGCCCCTGGTGAAGGCCACCCTCCCAGTTCCCTGAGTCCCGTCACCTTCCCCACAGCCACCCCAGAGGGACATTTTCCTTCACAGCTCACCTTCAGTGCTGCATCTGCAGTGCTTGGCTGCCTGAAGCAGGCAGGGCAGTGAAACAGGAGTGATGGCTCTGAGACTGGCACCAGGATCTGGCAGTAACAGCCACCACCCAGCACTAGAGCAGCCTGCCTTGATCCTCCACTCCACAATGTCGCTTGAATGGACTCCAGGCTGGAGCCAGACTGGCCCAGGCTCTGCCAACTGAATATAGGCAGTGAGGGACACAATGTCATCATCCCTTCCTTCTGTGATGTCACAGTCCACTGCTCAGTGACATCAGCCTTCACTCACCAGTGACAGCAAATCAGGCATTTCACCTTCTGGTCAACCCAAGATAAGCAGGGAGGGAAGTCAGGTCGCAACTTCCCTCATTGCTAAGGGATGTCACAGTCTCCAGGCTGGCAACATCAGCCTTCTCCACCCGGTGTTGTCACCACAGGCCTTCTATCCCTGTTCATACATGGTGTTGGAGAAAAAAAAGAAATATAATTTCTTGTTTCCAACTTCTACATTCCCATGTTGCTCTCCCTTGGTCACCTGCATCATGTGTCTGTGGCCATGTGTCTCATCATGCTTTTAAAGCTCTCTCTGGCATACAGTGACAGGGCACAAGGGTATAATTCAAAGCTCTGCCAGGAGAGGTTGTTATTGAAAAAGAAACTTTCTAATATAGTTTTGAGTATTAGAAAGCAGGCAGTCTTTATTACTGCCTGCTTTTATTTATTACACCATGCTGGTCACTCAGAGGATCACTCCTCTAACTCAGTGCCCTGAGTGTCAGGTGAACAGAGCTTTTATCATACACACTGATTACCCATTCATTACCTATCCCTGCTTACTTGATGTATATCTATTACTTTATTTTACAAATCTGCACCCCTTATTGGAAGTCCTCATATGATTCTCTGGGGTCTATCTTCAATGCCTGGTGTCCTTTTTAGGTGGCTGTTTCTTACCCCCTGCTTTGGAGTAAGCACAATATCCTTTTTTGCACAATAACTTCTGCTTTGTCAGCCTTACAGAACTGAGCTGGCATCCTGCTTGTGTTTTGCATGAGTTCTGTCTGCCTAAGTTACATCCTTCATCCACTTCTCAAGGCTGTGCTGCTCTGTTCTATAGTTCTTATCAAGTGTCCCCTTTTCTTGAGACAAAGTTCCTTATGGGAGCTCATTTCTTAATACCTATAATTTCATTTTACAGCATAAGGCATTACAACATCTATAGACTGATGTTTTAACCAGTCCAGCTGGGTAACCATGACGTAAGTTTGGTCCAGATTTCTTCAAATCCCAAGGAGATGTTGTCTTGAGCTAAGGGGCTTTGGCTCTATTGATTCTGGAATAATGTATCCAAGATTTTACTCTGTCAGTTTCAATGCAGTAAAATTGTTGACAGAACTTGCAAAGGTCCTACTTTGGCTGTAGCAGAGCAGTTTCCCCAGTCTTTCAAGTACACCCAAGCTCTTGTTTGGAACTTGTTCACCGGTTTGTCCAGTCCTGTTGGTCTGGAGATGGCCACTGCTTGCTGTAAGTACTGTAAAGTTTTGGTCAAGAGAAATGAGGTAATTATTCAAATCAACCTCTCCTTATATGTATATGTTTCCTGAGATATGTGGTACTTGGTAGGGTCAGCCATACAGCAGCCTATAGGGCCACATTTTACTGATGTCCCATGGCTGAATTCTAATTCAAAGCAGAGCAAGAGGCAAGGCTTGGACCCATGTCAAGGAGGTTTCCTAACATATTTTACCCAAGTTCAATTTGATTGCATAATTCATTCTCTATATTTTGCCACTAGCTTGGGGCCTATAAGGAGTATGAAGATCCCAAGCTATTCCCAAGGCTTTCCTAACCTCTTGTACCCCCTCTGCAATAAAGTGGGAACCTCTATCTGATGAAATTCCCAAAGGTACCCCAAATCTAGGTATTGTTTGATTCAACAGCATTTTGGCCACTTCCCTAGACTGGTTGGTCGTGACAAGAGAAGTCTTCCGGTCATCCAGAAAACATATCCACCAGAATTAGGAGGGATTTATACCCCCATTTTCTGGGATATTGAGTAAAATCCATCCGCCACTATTCCTGTGGCATATTAAATCTCCAGATTTAATGCCTCTTAGCACTACATTGTGAGCTGTGTTAGGATTGCCTCTATTACAAACTATTCATTTTTGGAGTCTTGATTGAAAAATCTGAGCCATTTCAGACCCAATTATAGACTTTTGCAAATGTTTCAAAAGCTTTTCAGTACTCCAATGAGTGGCTTTGTGTTTGCAATCTGCTTTTTCTTGCAGGAGTGATTCTGGGACTACTCTTTGCCCAGTTGGGATAATTGCCTAGCCTTGTGGATCAAATCTTGCTTCTACAGTTTCAATTAATTGACAGTCCCTAGCATTATACTCTGTTTTTTCTACTGGGAGAGGTATCTCTGGCAAGGGTATTAAAGATAAAACTTTGTTTTCTAACATGTCTTTTTCTGCAGCCTCATTGGCTAAATGTTTCCCCAATTCCAGTTTGGTCTTACCCACTTGGTGTGCTCTGCAATGCCTGATGGCAACTTCCTCTGGTTTCTGGATACTTTCAAGATTTGTCTTCCATTTTTGATCAATGTGCCTTGAGATCTCAAAAGGTCCCTTTCTTTCAAGAAATCCCATGTGCACGTACCACTCCAAAGGTATATTATGAATCAGTTCAAACTCATTTTCCTCTACTCAATTCCAAAGCTTGATTGACTGAAATGAGTTCTACTTTCTGGGCTGAAACATCAGAGGGGAGTGCCCCCAATTGGATTACCTCGGGTTATGGAGTCACTGTGCATCCAGATATTTGGATAGGAGGGTTAAGGTCACGGTCCTGTGACAGACCAGCTGCTCCTGCTGCCCGCTCTGCCTTTGGCATCTGCTCTGCTGCAGGTGTGGCAGCTGTGGCAGGATTTCCTGTGGATCAGGTACAACTGCTGACATAGCCCTCAGACTCCAGGGCCCGTGGCTGTGCCCCCAGCACAGGGGTGTCATCCACAGGGGCACAAGGGGATGGGAAAGGGCATTAGAAGGGAGAGAAACCAGTGTCTAAGGACTATTTGAGGAAAACAACAATTTATTTCCTTTCCTTGAATAAAGAGTTGCCAGAGCCCTGCTGGAGCTGCTGGTGGGTTGGCCTCTTGCTGGGGCCCCTGCTCTTTCTGGGACACCAGGTCCACTGTGCCTTCTGCCCTGGGCAGAGGGACCTGCCACTGTCACCAGCTGTTTCCACAGGTCATCCTGGTGCTGGTCCTGCCCTGCAGGGATAGGCACAGGGGGGCAGTGGCTGTGAAAGCCAGGGCAGGGACTTTAACAGTGACTGCTCTCAGTGAGTTGTCTGGAAATGACAGTTCTGCCAACCAAGGCTGTCAGTGTTTCTGTGGTTGTATTAATGAGAAGGGTACAGTGTGGACTTGTGGTTCAATGGAGAGCAAAGCGGTGTCTGAATTGAATTGATTTAAGTTCTTTCTTTCATGGTATTTTGTCTGTGAAAAGTCTGAAAATCAAGGACATCTTTTTGGAATCTGGTGTCTGTGATCTTGATACAAGCCAAGTACCCTTCAGAACCTTGAACTGCCTAAGTGAATGCAGGAACTCTTTCAGCTTTTTTTAGAGGGAGGAAAAAACCAAACCCAAATCTGTTTTCTGAATCCTCGGGAAATCTGACTTATCCAAGAAAGTCTAATTTGGAATGTACAGATTTTCTGTTCATCATTCATTCAGATGCCTGTGAAGCCAGACCAATAATGCTGTCTTAAAGGATTTAAGACAGCTGATTGACACCAAACAGCTTGAAATTCTGGCTTCAACTGTCAATGATATTTTGAATATGACAATTTTCATTTCAGGGAGGAATGCATTTACACAATTCCATAATGTTTTTTTTTTTCCAACACACAGATTCTCTCATTTTCCCTTCTTTAGCCTTAAGCATTAAAGTCAACCATCTGCTTTGGAAATGCAGCTCAAATGTAACTCTTTCTGCTATTTTGCTTAACTTTTATTTAGGAGCTGAAAATATTCAGTTGTAATTTGCTTTATAGAATTCTTTGTCACCGTGAGACTGGAAAAAGATGACAGGAATTTCTCCCATCATACATTTTAAAATATTTTAAAATGTTATTATAAAGACTCTTTGGCAATATTTAATTTTTGCTTTCTGTGTGTGGTGGTTTGACCAGGAGAAGTGGGAATTCTGGGATGCTGTGGTCAAACCAATGGGTGCTCGGATTTTGATATTGGCACCTGGTGTGGCCAGTGGGGTTTGGACACACCTCTGAGAACACATAGGGGTTAAAAGCAGAGCTTCGGAGCTGGAAGGCTCTTTTGGGACTTCGAGGGAAAGAGGTCAGATCGCCCTCCGTTGTCCAGCCGCTGCTGCTGGGCGGGGGAGGGCCAGCCATGTGGTAGGCCTGGGCCTGGACAGAGATGGGGGGTGAGGAGGCCCTTGAGGATGGAAGGGTGGAGGAGCAGCCCCAAGAGACATCGGGCAGCCATTCCCCCCCCAGGAGAGAGAGAGAGGAGAGCTGGCGTCTGAATTTGATAGCGGCCGGCCCAGGAGGAAAAGGGGGGGAGAATGCAGTGAGGAGGTGCCCGGCTGGAGCAGCAGCGAGTGTGGGAGTGCCGGAGCTCTGGGACAGGCAGAGACTGAAATTTTTAACCCCTTTCTTTCATGACTGGGACCTCGCAAAAATGCTGATCCTCCTCAGAGCTGAATAAGAAGAGAGATAAGAGATGAGATAACAAGGACCTGGCCCGAGGGAAGTGGAGAAGACTGGCTGAGTGGAGAGAGAGATGATTGGAGTGGCCTTTTGGCTGGACTTTTCTTGTGTGGCCATAGACTCAGTTTTATTCCTGTGACACAGAGACTGCACTTGGGGGGGAGCAGTGCCTCAGAGCCAGAAGGGTTCATCGTGGGGACCCCTCGGCCCCACAGGGTGGGAAAAAATGGGGGGGACAGATGTCCCAAAGCAGAGACTATGCCTTTTTTGGAGTGAGACAAGGCATCCTTAAAAGATAGCCCTAAAAGCAGCTGTGGTCTGTGCACAGTGGTGAGAGCACTGGGCATGGAAGGAAGATGTCATAAGGGGCTAAAGGACTTTCCAGGCGGTGCTGAGTGGCATGGAAGCACACGAGATTTCAGCGTGTTTCCAGGGGAAGCCTATGGTGCAAGAAGGACTCCTCTCCTCTTCGTGGACTGAAGTTTGAGTATTCTAAAGGGTAGTGCCAGACTGGGCAGTTGGTGATTTGGGAGAATCTATCGGATTGGGAAATTTTGGTGGTGGGGAGGAGGAAAGTGCTTTTTGTAAGGTTTTCAATTTTTTCCCTTATAGTTTTTTTTTTTTTCTATTTTCTTGTAGTTTAGGTAATAAAGTTTTCTTTATGTTTAAGCTGGAGCCTGCTTTGCTTATTCCTGGTCACATCTCACAGCAGACACCAGGGAGAGGGTATTCTCATGGGGGCACTGGCTCTGTGCCAGGCCTAAACTATGACACTGTGTAACTTATTAAATCTGTACTTTAAAACAAGTGTTACCTAGCAGGCTTTCAGTTCAATTACCGCAATTGCTTTTCAGCAGGCTGATTTTCCTATAGAACTAGACAAGGAAAGTAACTTAGGAAATTGAGTTTTCCACATTGTTGCGCTGTAGGAATGGTATTCCACTAGTTTAGTGCTCACACTGATACACCTCAGACCATGTGCCACTCACTGACTTCCCCACCACTTTCCCTGTGGCAGGATGGAGAGAAGAGCATAAATAGATAAAGATCATGGATTGAGATAAGAACAATTTACTGGAAACAGCAGTGAAAAAGGAACACAAATGGTAAGAGCAACACTAAAAGGAGAGTGTACAAGAGGCAAATGAGTCACATATGATTCTTCACCACACTGAACTTGGCAAACTCCCTGACTTACAGTGCACCAGTGGAGGAAGAACAAACTCTTCCATTTCCCCCTGCCACGTGGCAGGTGGTATCCAATTACCCCAAGGCCCTGGCCGTGCTCCTCCTGGCTGCTGCAAAGATTTCCCTCCTGCTTGGATCCAGGACACAGGATCTGCCCCGCAGCTCTTGCTCTGGGTGAGAGACCCCCATGGCATCTGCCCTGGCAAAAGGGATTTCAGAACAACCTCTCACTTACTGACATCACCCCCTCTGCCCCCGTCCCAGCTCCCTTTTTGCCTCCAGAGAACTTTGACTAGAAATGGCGCTTAAGTACAGTTCTGCACGTACTGACCTGGCAGGAAGGTGACCCACATGTCACTCTAAGCACATGTGCAGCAAGGACAAAGAAACTTTTTGAGGGGCTGAGTCTCAAGGCATTCATTCATGCAATTTCTGAGAGGCACAACCAACAGTGGAGCAGTCAAGCATGGAGAACGGGGGAACCTCCTGAGCCAGGGAAGCTCTGGGGGAGTAGAGAGGCGCAGACGCCGGGCAGACACCGAGTGACAGCTGCTGCTGGCGCACGGGCACTGCGGGGACACGCACACTGCGGTGTGAGCTTGCTGTGCTTTACTGGCAGCGCCAGGCCCGTGTCGTGGCTGGCGCTCTCCGGGCTCTGGCTGAATGGGGCCAGCCCCGGGCTCAGCTCAGCGGTGGCGGCGGCCCCGGCTGCGGTGCCGGTGATATCCGCGGCGGCGGGACAGGGCCTGGCGCCTCCTCCTTACGGCCCAGCCCGGGAGCTCCTGCGGCTCCAGCTCCTGCTGCAGAGTCCTCCCCGACCGTGGCAGGGCATGGTGGTTTTTGGTTTTGGACGAGTGCTGCGTGTGTGTCTGCCCTGCTTTTTTATACAGGTGCCGGCGCGGAGCACACGGTAACAGAGCCAACCGTGCGGTCACAACGGAGTATGCAGTACATATGCGTTCTGTTTCTCAGAAATCGTTAAATGTGCATAAATTGCTCGAGTCTGCACAGGTAGTCTCTGAGGGTCTAGTTGGGGATCTTTAGAGACCCCTGGGTGTTCGCTGAGCTTTTGGACTTCGGTTGAGCTTTCATTGTGGTCTTCCATACAGTAGTCTTCCGTTTTCATCTTGGTTATCTGAGCTGCAGAATATGTTCTTGAACAAACTGTATTGCTCTGGCTTGGCTTGGGACATAGATGGTTTCAGAGCTTTCAGTGTTCCACTACCCACCACTTATTCCCAAGCTATTTGCACCAATCTTCCACATAGATACTTTAAAGATTTGTCTTGGAAGTCTCCCTTTCTATGATAAAAATGGTTGTTATTACAACTATTTGCAAAAATCTCATCAAAGCTGAAATACAATGAATTATCACAGAGAAAAAAATGTAAACAGCAACAATTCCAACATGGGTTATAAATAATTCTTTAAGCCTTTAAAGGTCTGGTAGCCATGAGGAAAGCCAGTCCCACTAAGAGTGGGGATTTTCAGTCTTCTCTCATTCTCCCATTTCTTTTTTTGATTGATGATAGTCCAACTTGCTGGATATCAAATCAGTCAGGATTCTTGTAACAAATCCAGCAGGGTTCAAGGCACTATCTGTCTTTAGCACCATGTCTTTTGTTCCAGGAGTACAACCTGTTACTTTAAGATTCTGCTCAGGGATAACCTGTGACCTCCTTTTTGCTCTACACCAGGCATAACCATGTGCAGCACATAAACTGTCACTGCTGGAATGGCCTTTTACCCTGCAGGAACTGATACAGCACAGTTGCTGCATTGCCTTTATCAGTTTGTTCCTTTTCTTGAGGGTTCTCCCAAATGTCCTTGTACCCATAAATTCCGTATTCTTTGTGTCCACCATCATGAGTGGCACATCCTTCTCCCCAAACCTTGCTGACCTGCCCTGTGTCTGAGGTCACTGAAGCCTGTCAGGCCCTGCACCTCAACAAGGCAATTCAGCCAAGAAGTCACCAAGGCCTTTCCAAGGCCTGGCCATCACTTCCAGCTTGTTGGCTACTTCTTGTTTCATGGGAATCATCTCCCTTCTTGTTGATGAGCCTTGGAAGCCACAAAGGCCAAACATGCAGGAACATATTTTCCTAAGAAGTATTTTGCATTTTTCAGATTTTCAGCAGGATCAGTGTGTGTGTGGGAGCGGGAGCAGCCGAGGCAGAGCGGGATGGCGGAGCTGCGGGCCTGGGCAGGATCCAGTGAGTTCCGCAGGGCCCCAATCCGCACTGTGTCCCGCAGGGCCCCCACCAGCAGTGCCATGCCCGTCAGGGTGAGCCAGAGGTGCCAGGAGCAGCAGGTGAGGGGCAGGTGTGGGGCTCTGCGGGTCGGCAGCGGGCGGGGGCTTGGCCATGGTGTTGGTGTCAGGTGCTGCTGAGCCCGCGGGACCTGTTGGGCAGGGCTGGGGCCCCTCTGGTGCTCCAAGGGCCCTTTGGGGCAGCTGCCCGGGGGGAAGCGACTCACAGGGATGGCACGGAGGAGGTGCCAGTGGAAGTCAGATATTCTCCATGCTGCGACACTCAGGAAATTCATGCTCTGGATGTGGCTTGTGGTCAAAATGCATGGATTTCTCATGGTTCCAAGTTTGTACTGCATTCACGGAGCAGGTTGAGATAAAGGAAACTCTCTAAGAGTATTTTCTACTATTGGAAGGACCTATTACTCCAGTTCTTGCTGTGATGCATAATAGAGAACTCCAGCCACATGCACACCATTTTCAAAGCTTTTCCACTTATTGATACATTTTTGCCAAAGAAAGAAATTAATTTTCTTTGGTTCTAAATTACAGTTCCCTTAAATACTATTCTACTTTCTATTTGGGATTGATGTCTCCCTTCTCACGCTAATTAGTCCACATTTTTCAGTCCATTTATCATAGCCATTTAGATTTTATCTCAGCCAATTTTGCCTCCAGAATGAAGCAGTTGGATGGTAGTAGCTGTTTTTGTTTAAAAATCTACTACGGCTGGTAAACATTTTAGTCATCTTTGACCTCCACTGGAACGTGACACAATCCTATTTCGGTAGTTTGCATGCAGCAAGCATAATAAAGATTTGTTTTCCTACATGTCTGCCTGTAGGTAGCCAAGTGGAATGCAAAGGATAATTCCTTCAGTCTGAAGGAACATCTCTTTCAAACCCTTCAGACTGATTGGCCTGGCTACACTGAAATAGACAGACAGAATTTGAAGTTAATACTTTCTGGGTAAGTTCAGTCTTTCAGAGAAAGGGAAAAAAATCCCTGGTTAATGAAGCTTAGATTGTTAGAATATGGTGAGGTATCAGGGACCTGCCAGGATCCTGGCCCTGCACAGGACACCACAAGAATCACACCATGTGCCCAAGAGTGTTGTCCAAACACTTCTTGAAGCCTCCTGCCGTGAACACTGGCCTGGGGAGCCTGTTGCAGTGCTCCAGCACCCTCTGGGCCATGAATGTTTTCCTGATATCCTGCCTAAAGCTCCCCCAACTCAGCTTCATGCTGTTTCCTTGAGCCCTGACACTGAAGGACTCTGCTTTTCTTGTAAGTAAATGAATATGTCAGTTGATATTTAGGCTTTTTAACATGAAATATTGGCCCATCCATACAGAAAATCAGCTCCATCTCAGAACACCACCAACACCAGGCAAGCGACATCTCCAGGGCCTTCTGAGAGAGATGCTCAGGTATATTGTGCATTTTGAACATTCTAGACTGTATGGTAAATTTTAGCTGACTTGATGCCGGTGTAAAAGCTGTGATGGGAATGTTCAGGACCTTCCCTTTTGGGGAAGCCTTTGATGGAGCTCCCGAAGGGAATGTCTTTCTCCCAAAGCATTTTAGCTACAGACTTGAAGTAGGACTTGCTAAGTGCTAAGATGGGAAAGTGGGAATGAGACAGAGCTGGTATTTACCTGCAGTACTTCTGGGTTTGAATGCTCTTCTTTGTGTAGAAAGAGGAATGTTCAAACTCTACCCAATCAGAAATGCTACTTTTTAAGAATGGGAGCAAAAGATGATCCTGATCATAGGTTAATGAAAGAATTATTTTGTTATTGTTGCAGAAACGGCCTCTGGCTTCTGACATTACCAGCCCTGTGACGAGCAAGAAGAGGAGAATTGGCCACCAGCCCAGTCATGTCCAGCCAGCAGCTGGTGGCCTCTTTCCTTCCTTCCTTCTTCCCTCCACATCTCTTTCCCCTTTGGACATGTCTCCAAGTGCTGGCTCCATTTCCCCCTGCACTCAAGTGGTGCAACCCATAAAGACATTTCCGAGTTCCAGGGTCCCAGCACCTGCCAGGGAGCAGAAGGAGATCCCCAGTTCAAACGGGGAGAAAAATGAACTGGGGAGGCTGAAGCAGTGGCACCGCTTGGATTTCGAGGAAGGTATTGATGTGCTGGTTTTCCTGACTCCTGTGTGGATAACTGTGGTGTAAAGATTTGGATATTGAGAGAGGCTTGTGCCCAAATTAAGGTGCAAGCATGACTCTTTTCCACAGTCAATAGTAAAAATGTTATTGAAGAGGAAATGCAAACTAGGGAGATAGAAAGAAATGAGAGAAGAGAGGCAGGGTGAGAGGAAAAGAGAGACATTAAGTAGGGAGATACCATCACACTATGGACTCTCTGTTGTCCAGCCTCTCCTTCTCCACCCATGGTCTTGTCTGTAGTGGGGATCCCCAGGTCTCTCTGGAGGTGCCACCTTTATACTGTCCAAGATTGGGGTATCCACAGGGTGGTCACAGCTCTCCCCACATCTTGGGCTAGAAGCCATGCAAGCAGTGATTTTTCTTACTCACGGTCTCTACTGTGGAGGTTTTTGTCTGGTGTCCTAATTCCAAACCTTCAGCTCTGCTAGGTCAAGTCTTAGTGCTTTTCTTCTTGCCATCTGTGCTTCTCTCAAATTCCTGTTGTGATGGCTTATCGTATGGGAAAATCCTTCTTTGACTGCATTCTGAAATAGTTAATTGTGCTCTTGCAGCTTTTGAAAAGGGTTCATTGAATGTGGGCACTGGATACATGAAGGCACTGCTCTATATGACTGCTCTACCATTCTCTGTGCTGTATAGTTATGATAAATCAGAAACTTGTTCTTTTCTGCCCTTATATTACATTGTAACTCTTGGTTTAAATGACAGCAAATGCAAAGGCAAGAACCTGTGCTGCTGGAACCTTCTCTAAAAGTACTTTGATTTTCAGAAATTCTCCCTCTACAAAACCAATGAAGAACAAAGAAATATGAAATAGAATGCTATTGGGAGAATCTGGTAAAAGGAAGAGGCAGACACTAGAAACCAAATGGAATGATGGATGTTTTTGTTATCCTCTGATTTCTAGTAACATGACAAGTGTTGACTGAGACAGCACTTTTTCCATCAGCAGGTTTTCAAGACTGCTTGCTGAAGGCAGAAACCTGTCACATATTTATTGCAGACTCCTTTGCTGAAACCTGTTGATCAAATCTCAATGAATCCCTGGTTGTTCATTGAACTCAGCCTTTTCATGGAAACTGCAAAAGCTACAAAACCTGGGCTGTGGTTTCCTGGAGTTCTACTTTGAACTGGGCTGGAAGTTTCCTCTGCATCCCAGCTGCAGAATTTCCTTCTTCAAAAGTTGTGGAAGTGGTACAGATTGGAAACAACATGGAAAAGCAAAACAGAAATGCATAAAGAACACTTGATTTCTGATGACAGGGACACAACCAGCAGGGCAGAGTTCAGTTGCTTTGTTAAATCTGTGGATTGCCTCTTTTGGAGGTTGAGCTTGCAAATGACAAGTTGGCTTCAACCTGGTGGTAGGTTTGGAGTGTGCAGATGCCTCTTGCAAGTGGTGGTGTGCTTGTAGAGACAGGTGCTTTGAGATGGTCTTTCCACATTTCTTCTGGTCCTAGACCCGGTACCTGCAATCCTTGGGATGCCTTTGGAAGGATTTCTGCTTAAATCTCTAAACTCATGTGAACAGCATTGTTCGGGAGCCAAGTTCCCAAATTCTGCCCAGCTGGTGAAGGAAAAATCTGTTTCGTGTTTCAAGTTGGGGCTTAGGCTGAAGTTTTCATGTGGACTGAGGCATGAGAGCAAATGCACTTTTGGAAATGAAATGCTCACAGCAAAACTGTTCTTCCAAGTTGTATTGAACATACTATGACTATTGGTATTTCTGTCCTGTTTTATGACCACTATTACACTTCTTTATATACTTCTGCTATACAAGGAAAATCAAGAAAAGCAAGTGGAACATCACACAACAGCTCTTTCCTCAAGAATTGAAGCTGATGTAGCTAAAATATTGTCAAGAATGGCTGAGTTTTAACAAGATTACTTTGTGTAAACAATGGCAAATGAAAGCTCATAAGGAATGTAAAGGAACTTGTGGCTTTCTGCTTGGAACAAAACCTTAAATGGAAAGCAGAGAGAGATTACCATGATCTTGATTGTTCCTTCCTGTTTCAGCTGACTTTTCCTTATGTCAACTCTTTTTAATATCACCATAATTCTTCAACCTTTCTTTGAAAAGAGGGCTTTGAAGTTATGCTTCCCAAATGCCTTTGAAAAAGGCATTTCCGAATCCCTTTGCCAAGAGGCAAAGAGCAATTCCCAAGTGCAGAGCTGTTTGCAACCCCATCCTGCCACATTAATGAGGAGCACTGGGTTTTGTCTGCAGGGTATTGGAGCCTTAGTGCCAGTAAGCCCTATAGAATGGAATTGGCTTTCCTGCTGACAAGAGTGCAGGCACTCATTGGAACTTTGGGCCTCTGGATTTGGCAGGGAAGTGGGGATAAAAACATGGCATGAGAAGAACTTCTGATTTCTTCTATATTTCTTTTTGGAACCTTGATGATGATTTTTCTCAAGCTGTTGTCTTTGGAAGCTGTATCTGTTGCTGCATGACTTGAATGGCTGTGCAGATTCCACCTCATGCCTTCAACGAAGAAAAGCTGAACTGGTACTAACGCTGTGGGAATGCACAACCTGAGAATACAGTGGCCATTCCCTCTGTCTACTTCTAAGGACTGTATACTGTGGAAGTCGTGTCTGTTCTATTTTTATAAGTTGTTTGTTCTTGTGAGTAATTAGCTGTGAGAGGAAGACTCTGAAAGACTTTTTCAAGACTGTCCAAGTGGGATCTTTTGGCCTTTTAATGATCTCGTGATGAAGAGTGCCAAAATTGTGCTTTCCTGCAGGACCAAGCAAAGAGACTTCCATTGCTTCCACATGCTCTGCAACAAGCAACCAACCAGACTACCTGAGGTGAGTAAAAGAACAATTCAGCCTGGCCCCTATCAGTGGTGTGCAGTGTCCAGCTCTTTCCTGTGCTGAAAGGATGAGTTAGAGCAGGTTTAGTTGGGCCTGGAAGGCTCAGAGCAGAGATGAACACCGAGGTGGGTTAGGCCCGGTTGGGCCCTCCCTTCCTGCAGTGCAGTTGCACAGGCTCAGCTGCAGCAGTGCTGCTGCATCCCCTCATCAAATTTGCAGTGCAGGAGGGGAGGGAGAAGTGTGTGTGTGTGTGTGTGGTATAAAAGTCTGGAACTTGTTGCCAGCTTGTGTGAGGGCAGGGATGTTGCAAGGGCAGTCAGGCCTCCTGCAGCTCTGGGGCTCTGGGGCAGCTGCGGCCTTTGGAGCAGGCGTGGCAGGGCCCTGGGTCACATTGCTCCGGTGCCTCCCAAAATGTTGCAAAGCATCTGTAGTTTTCTTTTCAAACTTATCCTACACACTGGTCAGGTGTATCTGGCTGGGGATGCATCCTTGGCACAAATTGTTGTCTGTCCTGGGACTGAACTTCAACTTGTTGAGGATTTACTGCTTGTAAATATTATTCTTAGGATGGTTTGAATTGTTTATTCGCATGTGAAAGGTGTTAATGTCATCCAAAAAGAACCAGGTCTTCAGGCCCAAAGGAGCAGAAGCATTGCTGTGAGAGTGTTGGGAAATGGCATCTATTGTTCTCATTGCCACCTGGATTTTTATCATGAGCTTGATAAATGTCATGCCTGTTGATTTGAGGGAGAAGGGAATGAAGAAGGTTTGACTCCCATCAGTGGCTTTAGGCATTAATGATTTTTTCCCTCTTTAGGAGCAGATGTTGTTTGGGTAGTAGTTGTAGTTTCAGGCTGATATAGAGACTGTTTTTTTGGCTATATTACAAATGCCTCAGTTCCACGGTCAGTGATGTAACTGCTGTCCACTTGAAGAATCAGATATTATCATTAACTCTGCCATTAGACAGACAAGAATGTAGCTCAGAAGTCCAGAACTCTGTGCACTCAAGTCAGAAGTCAGAACTTTGTGCACTCAACTCCATAAATGCTGTCCCTGACAAATATGTTTTACAGATGTATTGTCACAGGTAAATGTAACTAATTTAAGCTTTTCCTACAGAGAAGAGTTTATAATTTAGTAATGTATCTCCTCTCCATGAAGTTGCTGTGTTTGTTTGTCCTTTGACATTTGAAATGAGGGCATATGTTTTCTAAGTGTGCTCCACTTGCTAATGAAGAAAACCTCTACGATGTAAACTATTAGTAAGTAAGTTTCATAGAAATGTGGCAGAATCTTAGAGTTACATGATTACATTCTCTTCATGCACATGAGCTTGAATGTAGAAACTGTCGGTCCCAGAGCAACTGACTCAAAGCTTGGGTGTCTGTGTTTGGCATTACCCTGTGCTTGGCGTAAAATTACACACGTGTTTTATAGACTAGAAACATACTGGAATGTTCTCTTAGAGTTCACTCATAGAAAAATGGCCTCATTTTTTCCCTTAGAAAATACGTAGCCATTGTCTCCTTGGAGCAACGTCAGCGCTACAAGGATGCCTTCAATGCAGAGTATGACGAATACTGCAGTTTACATTCCCTGATTGACAAGACCACAAAGAAGTTCAGACAGTTTCAGGAGCAATGGAAGTCTCTGACTCCAGGCTCTGAAGCCTATCAGGTAAAGAAGGATAAAACTATGAAGGCTGTGCATCATCATCGCAGCACAGCAGTGTTTTGGATTCCCTGGAACTGCTCAGTGAAACAAAGTGAACCTGTAGAATTGGCATATATGCTCATACACTGCTTGGGCTGGGTCTGATTTTTGCCAGACCCTGCCCCAAAATGCCGTTTTTGAGCTGTCTATGAAGAAACAGTAAGGGGAGAGATGTCCCAAGCAGAGTTTTAGAGCATGGGCTCCTTCTGTTGCCTATTGAGAGGCTTAATTGCAGATCTTGGGTGATGCTGGGAGAGGGAGATTTGTTCTTGCAAATGTCCCAGTAGAGGGGTGGCTGACAGAGAAGAAAATGTCTAGAGTCAGACTGAATGAACTTTTAGTGTTTTACCAAAATTTGCATTTTATGGTGGTGCTGAACCATTCCTCACGTTTTTTCTTTTGTAGGCACTGCATAATCAAATCCTAGCAGATTATCAGTAGTTACAACAGGTACGTGTGACACCAGAGCTGCAGGGCTTGGTAACTGCTGAGTTTTCCTCAAGGCTTTTCTAAAGCAAAGGACATCAGAGTGTAGACTCTGCAGAAGTGTTTGCCTGCCCTAATTTTCTTTTGCTTTCTCCTTCACAGGGTAGCCCCAGCTACTCTGAAATGAAGAGCAGGTGCCTGTACCTCCACAACAAGCTGGCCCATATTCAGTCACATTTCTGAATATGACCAGCTGCAAATGGAGTACTGGCATCAAGACATCAGCTTTGGCCTCGTTGAATTTGCAGACCCTGGATTTTTTATTTCAACTAGAGGATTAGTTTTTTAGGATTTTTTAAGTTAGTATTGAACAGTAGGTTATGTTAACACTGAGCCGTAGATTATTTTTTTAAAGTGTAGGATTAGCTCAAAGAAGTTTAGTTTAAGAAGTTGAAAGATGACCTTTTTTAATGATAGAACATTAACAATAAAGAAATCACACTATTTGTAACTCTTTCTCTCATTGTTGCTTCTATCATATTTGGAGTGGATTTCTTCTGGTCAGTTCTGTTCTTCAAGTCTTAAGTTTGTCCACCGAAATAAATTTATCAGTCAAGAGTGGAAGCCCACTACCTGTACTATGAAGTTGTGCTCATTTTAAGAATAGATATTGGCCGATGGAAATTCTTTATAAGTATAGGAGTGTTTTTTGACCTTTCTTGTTAATGCAAACTCTTTGCCCAAGTGGTGAAAGGCATTGAAGTTTGGACAACCGTGTCCGCAAATCACTTTGGTTTGGAGGGTTACAGAGGAGTGAGCGTGGGCTGCTCTCAGCTGTCATCTGAAACAGCTCTCAGAGCAGATTTTGAATCATGGCCTCCCCTTGTCAGTGAGCTAAGGAATATCCAGATCTTTTACAAGAGTTTAGTAAACACGTGGATAAGTGTTGGAGGCAAGTTACTTCAATCAGTTTTAAAGAGAAATTGGGTTCAAGTGGCCCTATAGAAATGCTGTCCATTTCATTGAATATTTTAAACTACTCTGTCTGAACCAGCCTTTCTAGATAGACAGATGCTGATTCCTGCACAGACCTACGGGGACTTGGAATAAAGTCCTTTTCCTAAGTTTTCTTTCATTTATTTATTTACTGAAATGGTAGACCACTTACCAGCAACGCCATAACCTCTTTTGGGGAAGAATATGAAGTTGACTGAAGCAGGATAACATTTGGGAACACTCACAGGGGGCTCTTTTTTCCTTGGAGAGCATTCTAGAAATTCTCAATTGTCTCGATTTAATGATTTTGAGCCCCCCAAACCTGAGAGTTCTTGAGGTGTTTCTTGATTGAGCCATCGTTGCCCTTCTGTTCTCCTTCAAGTGAAGTTCATTAAAATGTGACCCACTTAAACCCTGAGACTTGGGTGTTTTTTTGCCAGGGTCCGGGGGTGCTCCTACAGCTCTGCAGTGCAGCAGCCCCAGGAAGGCTGTTGTGGGGGGCATGGGGTGAATTGTGCTGGGGAGCCTCCCCTTGGCCTGGTGGCTGCTGCTGGTTGACAGAGTGTGCAAGAATGCTGCTGACCAAAGCGTGGGCTCAGAGTGGGGATTTTTCATAGTTACCCCTTCATGACCTATCTTGCCTTTTATGGAATTTCTTCTAACTAATTCCACACTGCATAAAGAAGTTATATTTCCATGCTTTTACAAGTCTAATCTTCATATTCCCAGCTGACTCTATTTTCCCCACCAGTTCCTTGTGTGTTGGGGCAGGCTTCCCTTGGGGGAAGATGTGTGAATGCACTGGTCCCATCTCCTTTTACTGCTAGAAGAGTGTTTAGGAATACTTGAAATGGGTCCTTTCCACTTTTCTTTAAGTGCCTTGTTGTGCTTTCTGGCATACACACAGTCCCCAGGTTGATTAGGATGTACCTGAGCATCCAAAGTCCTCAGGGATGCTCACACCCAGAATTTCTGCAGAGATGAGAGAACCTTTTGCAAAGAGGGTTAAAAGGGACTTAAATTATCATTTCCTATCACATAACTTTCTCTAGAAAGGATTGTAATTTGGTATTGTCTTCCTGTGAGAGTCTGTCTGAATTTTCCCTCATCTGCCTCACGATCGTCATTGGGGGGACCACTGAAGAGAAGATCCCCCCCCTGTCTAGAATCTCTGGCTCTGAAGGAAAAAAGTCACACACCAGAGGCCCTGAGAGCTGAAAGCTCAGTGTTAAGTTATTGTTTTTACAGGTGTGTTTGCTGTATGCTAAGAGGGGGGCACCGTGCCCCATTTGCAACAACAGCCTTGGGAGCTGTCCCACCTCTTGGCCTGGCTGGACTTCTCCTGAGTTTCAGGTGGTCTCCCACAGAAGACCCTCACTTGTTTTACAACCACCGTGACAGACAGACTGAGATGTAAGGAACCTCTCCATCAAGGACTGAGATGTGGAACTCCTAAAAGGCCCCTCTGCTCCTTCCAAGGACCGGGACTGAAACCCCCAGCCCAGGCAGGTGTGTGGGGGAGGCAAGCTGACCAAGCCAAGGTGTTTGCCTGCAGGTTGTGACCATTGCACCAAGCAAACAATGGTTCTTGCCTGCTGCCTAGCTTGGACTCTGTGTACCCCCCTTTCTATCCTTTGTTTCAGTTGCGAAATTTATTCTCCCTTCCCCCAATAAAAAGAGTATAATTGGCGTGCAATTCAGCCGTGCCTTTGAGATCTCCCCAGCGTAACAGGCGGACCCTTGACTGGACTGGACCAAAGGACTTAGTCTCTGCATTGGTAGCTATATTCTCCCCCCTCTCTCCCTTTCTCTCTCTCTCTCTCCTCTCTCTTTCTCTATCTTTTTTCTCTCCCTTAATCCCTCTATCGCATTTTTGCTGTGGTTATTTCAATAAAACTGCACTTGTTTGATTATCACTGCAAACCCCCTTGTACCGTGTTGGTTTTTACACTCTGAGATCACTCCTATGAACCATCAGGTCATCTGTTCACTAGGACGGATCCTGATACAGGGTAAAAAAAAACCAGGAATCTTCCAGATAAATCTAAGTTTTAGAAACATTCTTTTCAATCCTAATCTACAATCCTACTCTACTATCCAACTCTACAAAAGTATTCTTCAGTTCTACTCTAAGATGATTATGGAGTAAATAATCCTGATGTGATTAGCACAGTGTTTACTTGACTTTCCTCCTCTTCTCTGAAATGGTGAGTGGCGCCAGGATGGATGCTGGCTTGGCTGATTCAAATGGATGCTGCTCACTAAAAAAACCAACAAAAACCAATGAATCATGACTTTTCAAGCTCAGTACTTCACAGATTCAATCAGGATTCCTCTGGTTCTTAGGAAGACCCAGAAAGAGGAGCGATTGGACCATCTGCTCCCCAGTTGTTCCCAATGTACAGGACCTTGCCATTGCAGGCAAACCTGGCCCAGAGTCCCACTCATATGTTTATTCCAATGTCTTCATCTTGCTGGGGTTTTTGCCGTGCCAGTGCTCTAGAAATGGTGCTTTCTATCCCTGGGGTATCTTCCTTTCAGGAAACTCCAATGGCTCACATAGGTCCCTGCCTTTGCAAGACAGGCACTGTGCTGATTCCCACAGGGAGACAGAGCAGTGTCTGCCTTTCCATGCCCTGCCCCTCCCCTCGTGTGCTGGATGGCACCTTCCTTCCCAGCAGGGCCAGCCCAGTGGCACCGGGTCCTGCAGTTCCCTCTCTGCCACACAACCTGGCAGTAACCCTGGCACAGTTCCCATCTACTTGAGCGTGCCAGGCAGCAGATGGGACTGGGACAAGTCCCTCCCAGCTGTCCCTGTTTGCGTGGCAGAAACCTCTAAGGGTGGGCTGGGGGGCACAAACCAGGGCCCCTCAGAGGCTCACAGTGAGGCCCCCACAGCCACTCCTGCCCACAGCCAAATCTCTGAGCCCTAGGCTGGGACTGGCTTCCTTGGGTTCCTGTACCACCATTTCATGTCTCTGTACCCTGCATTGCTCTGCTTCAATTCTTTTGCCATTAGATAAAATTGAACACCCCACCAAATGACAAAAGACGGTGACAGAAACAGTCAGAGGACAGAGCATCTCTCCTCTGAGGAAATGCGGAGAGAGGTGGAGTTATTCAGTTTTGTGAAGAACAGGCCCGAGGGAGACTTTATTGCCACTTTCCAAGACTTCAGAGTGGCTTTGAAGAAAGTGGGGGACATATTTTTTTACTGTTTTGCAGAGAAACTCTGTCTCATTTCAGGGCCAGTTACAATAGGATGTGGGTGAATATTTTTAAACACAAAGGGGGTCTAATCAGAACTTGTTTACTTGGAGCATGATGCCACCCTGGCACAGGTTGCCCCAAGAGCTTGTAGGTGCCCCGTCCCTCCAACCATTCCCGGTCAGGTGGGAAGGGACTCTGAGCAACCTGATCTCTTTAAAGATGTCCCTGCTCCTTGCAGGACACTTGCACCAGAGGACCTTTACAGGTCTGCCAGCCCAGCCCAGTCTAGGATTCCTCACCATTTTCCTTTGAAGAGCTCCAAGAATGGAGGTGAGGAGGAAGGGGGCACATGTGATGCCTTGGACTTGAGTGGAGGAGGAGCCCATCCCTCAGAGCCTGTTTCACCTGCAGCCCCTTGACATTTTACCTGCAGGAGCTCCCTGGCAGACCAGCGCTGCTCCTCGTCTCTCTGCAGGCAGCAGCTCAGGAAGTCACGCAGGCAAGGCGAGAATCGGTTGGGCTGCCGCAGCCGTGGGGACCTTTTTATGGCTATCATGAGTTTAGCCTGGGGAAAAAGGAGTCACCAGGCTCCACCTGCTGCTTGCCTCTCTGTAACTGCTCTCCCAGATCCCATTGGTTAAGCTCCACTCTGCAGTGGCAGTTTCTGCCCTGGCAGAGACCCAGAGATTATTTCCCTTTACCAACCAAAAACCCAAACCCTGATGCAGCCACAGCTTTTCCACTATCCTGCAGATCTTGCCTTGGCAGCTGATTTCATTGACTGACCTAGTTAGTGGGAACTACATCAGCAAAAGCACATTTACTTCTTTGAGGATTCACACCAGCTTGTGAGGCTTTCTGGAAGAGAGACTGTGCTACACAAATTAATTTCAAGTGTTAGTACATGAAAGGCATGTCTGCAGTGCTTGCTGGTCCTTTAAGTGCACCGCTGCCCTAGAACAAAACTCATCAAGCTTTTTGTGCTGTTCTTGAAAACAATGGGAACTGGAAGGAAAGAAAGGAAATCCACAAATCCAAATTGGAAAGGAAAGGAAGGTATTCCTCAGGTAAGGAAACAAACATTTAGAATCTCATATTCAACACAGACACATTAAGATGCCTGCACAAATGTATTGGGATGAAATGCCTGCTTGCGCACAAAGGAGCCACCTGCAGCTCTGTCTCTCAGCAGTCTGAAAATTTCTGCTTTCCTTATGTGTAAAAAAAAAGTTCCCATGGTCAAATCAGAAGGAGAGTTTCCATCCCTACAGTGACCCTCTACTCATTTGGCTACTCAAGTCAATCCATTAACAGTAGGCCTGCCCCAGAACGTGCCAGGAAACAAATGGGAGGTTTTGGCAGGCTGTCTGCATCACCAGGCTCTGGCTTGGTGACGCAGAGAATGTGCCTTGGGCTAGGAGAGAAACACGGTCACTGAGCGTTTCAGCCGCACTGCACAAGAAGCAGAAGAGATCCTGTGGCCTTTACACCCTCATGCCCAGGTTTCAGGCATGTTTCCCAGTGAGAAGGACCTGCACAGGGGGTTAAGTTCCTCTCTAAAAACCAGTGCCTTAGCAACTTTCTGGTGTTTGGGCTTCTTTGCTTCATTCCTGGAAATGTAACACCAGTTCTGAGAGGCTTGCGTTGTGGTTTTAAGGGCATCTTCACAGACATACAAGTGGGAACAACTTGAAACTCAAGGCAAATGTTGCCTGAGGAGAGCTGGGAGTGTTTGTCTGGGTGAGGCTTCAGCTGTCAGGCAATCCCCTTCCATGATGTGCAGAAACATCCAGCTGCTCCCCAGAACTCAGTCCCTCTGGGCACACAGGCCTCTGGAAACACCTGACAATTCCAGCCTTTCACCTGCTCAAGAACATCTAAGCTAAGCTGAGCTCCAGTTTCTTCAGCAAGGCCAAGGATGCTCACTTCCATGCAGCTGACAGCGTCCATGGAGCTCAGCAGGTCTTTCTGATACTCCTCAGGCCAAGGAATTACTGAGTAATTTGGCAAGACATCAGGGGAACAATATCCAATGTGGTTCATGCAGAACCAAGATCTAACAGGCTGACAAGCCAGAGGGAGAGAGCTCATTCTGCTTTTGCAAGATGGTATTTAGAAACAGACTTGGAACTACTCAAACCTCAGCTTGCAGAATCCATCTAAAATAGACAAAAATAACAATGGCAACAGGCCTTGGAGTCTCCATAAAAATGCCCATCAGGATAATAATAACTCCTCACTAGTGGCGGTGAAATAGCTGGTGGCCAAAGAGACTTTGTTCCTTTCCTCTTCAACACAAAGGAAAATTTCCAAGCCTAAAATGGCCAATCAACTCATCTTGATTAAAAGCAGCTATGACAATTCATTCAAGTATGCAGACGTGAGCAGAACAGAGGGATCACAGGTCACGCCTGATTTTCCCTGCTCATTGGTGGAACCTGTGGGAATCTACAAAATTGGAGGGTTTCAGAAAGCTCTAAAAAAAGCAGGCTTCAGAGGCAGTAGAACTGTGATTAGAGTTAAGCAGCAGCCATGAGATAGGTCAGCAGAAAAATTAATTAAACTATAGAAAAGCAAGGAGAAATAAAACAATGGTCTGTGTATTAACACTTGTCTAGAATAACTCTTTAAGCTACAGAAAAGTTTATCGAGCAAGATATTCAGAAGTTTGAAGCTTGATAATGGAGTTCTGTGCATTGTGTTTTAAGACTTACAAGTAGGTATTGTATTAAAAATAAGCCTAAAATGGCCAATGCACTCTCCTTGATTAAAAACAATTATGACAATTAGTTAAAGTACGCTGACATGAGCTAAACAGAGAGATCACAGGTCACATCTGACGTTCCCTGTTCATTGGTGGAACCTGCAACTCTGATTTTTATGCAATTTACAAATGTGTCAATTGTTGGTTTCATAGAGCGTTTTTGGCAAAAGCGTGGGTTATGGTTTGCTATGTTATAGATCCCCTCTCTTGGACTTACAAAAGTGAAATTTTAGTTAAAAGATCAAAAGCAAAGTTTTAAAATTGATATATATGGGAGGATCTTTTGCCAAAACTTAGCTCACAAAAAGCAGGGAGCAAAATAGAATGGTACGCTGGTGTCGGATAATTGGTTTTAATGGCTTCTTGTAGTGTAGACTTGCCTGTGGAACAAGGAAAAACAAATGTTTGGGTGACTTTAGCCAAGGCACTAGGCTTGGATACCATATGTTTGTCTAATTCAGAACCAGAAAAGCCTTTCTCAACCTGTCTAGTCTGTGTGCCAATAAAGGATTTGCTCTTGGTCAAAAAGCAATTCAATAGTTAGCCTGGTGAGATTGACAGTGGGAGCAATCCTGTATTGGACTGGAACATTTGGGCCAAAGAACTGCCCAAAGTTGTATCTGAGCCCCAAGAATTAGAAATCCTTGGTCCTTTAACAATGGATTTCAGCCTTACATTTAGAGCTAATGATTGGTGAGAAGGCGATCCTCCAAAGTACAATGTTACACCCCATTATAGTGCATATAGAAATTCAAGGTTTTGGTGTAATTATTCAGACAGTCCTTTCTGAGGCTGACCAATATCCACGACAATTACCAAAAGGATGTTGGTTCACCTGTGTAGAAAGGCCTTGGCAGGGCATCCCATCATGCCTTGAAGGTGGCCCATGTAGCACTGGAATGCTCACTGTGGTAGCACCTACTGCTAAAGCAGTCATTAGGAAACACAAGTGAACAAGATCTTCTCATCACTATGATGAAAATTGTAAGAGTGATTTTATGCCTTGGAATGCTTCCAAAAGGGTTTCAGCAGGTTTGTTTTTACCCCAACTGGCTTCAGCAATGGCATTGAAACAATTAGATTGGGTTGGATGTTGGCTGAGTAAACAAACTAATGACACATCCACTGCAATCAGTGATATGCTGACAGATGCTAACAGTGTTGAGCATGCTACCCTTCCAAACAGAGCAGCAATTGATTTTCTTTTACTGGCACATGGACACAGTTGTGAGGAATTTGAAGGATTGTGCTCCATGTACCTGTCTGATCATTCTGAATCGACCCACAAAAGCAAACAAAGGCCTAAAGATTTGACAGCTCCCATTAAGGTAGACAGTGGGTCATGGTTAGATGATTTGTTCCAAGGATGGAGCTTTGCACCTTGGCTAAGGGAACTTTGTAGAACAGGTCTCCGTATGTTGGGTGTTTTGGGAGTCATACTGGTAGTAACACCTTGCAGATGTCGGTGTGTGCGACAAATGATGGACAAAACTATCAAAGAAGTTTTTATCACACAAGAGAGAGAGGTAGGAAATGGATTCACAGAGAATTCTCAAAACCTCACACAGATGGTGAATGAAAGTATAGACATGGAAGAAGGTTTTGAATTAGGACCTTGGATCAGGCAAGACATTTTTGGAACAATGACTTGTAATTGCTGTCAGACATGACTTAGCCCTTTGAACAGACTGGACTTTCACAGCATCAAAATTGCTGTGTTGGAATATAGCAAGGCTTAATGAGAGCAAAAAGGATGCTTTAAGCAAGTAGTAAGCAGATATACTCTAGTAAACTATGAAACGCAAGGTAGTTAATAAATGACACAGTTAAGAAGGCTTTTTTTGGTTGAATCGAGAGGGGGAATTGTGGGAATCCTTCAAATCAGAGGGTTTTGGGAAAGCTGCAAAAGGCAAGCATCAGAGACAAGCAGAACTCTGGTTAGAGCTAAACAGTAGCCATGAGATTTGTCAGAAAAAAAGTTATATAAGTAGATAAATAGGGACAAATAGAACAATGGGAACAATGGTCTGTGTATTAATTCTTGTCCAGAATGACTCCCTAAGCTTCAGAAAAGTACATCTAGCAAGATATGATAAACTTCTAAGCTTAATAATGGAGCTCTGTGCATTGTGTTTTAAGGCTTACAAGCAAGTATTGTATTCAGAATAAGCAAGCTTTGGTTTAACAAAAGCTACATGTGCTTATAGTGGTTGGATAGAACTAATGTCATATGCTTCTGCTTTGTGTAAATGGTCAAAAAACTCACTTAAAGTAAGTTATAACATTTAGTTGTCTGCTTCCAGGGATGTGAGCTGCTGGCATCTTCCCATTGTCATACCCATGGAATGAGAGTGATGCTGGAAAACAAACAGCTCAAGGTGCATTCCTCAGCAGTCCCGTCCCGTTCGTGATTTGTACGTAGAACTCCGGCCAGCAATAGTGTATAGAGGTTAAATTACATCTATGATAAATTAATAATAATTATTTCATACATGTTGAAATGTTTTGATTTCATATTGATTTATATATTTTCATATCATGTAGGTTTGATGAATTCCTCCAACTTGGGAGAGTGAAGATGCACAGGAGTCCAAAACCTTCTGCCCACACAGCAGTCAGCCCCCGGGCATGTGCATGCACACCCACCCACTGTGCTTGCTCTTCTCAGCATCTCGGGCTGTTGTTTGCACAGAATTGGGATTAATTTAACTCAACAGAGCCATGAATGGGGTATGCAGCTTGTCATGAACCCTCGTGGCAAGGCACAACACAGAGCTCTCAAATCACAATACCACAGGCCCTTTCATTCCTGTTGGGCATTGAGGAACTTTTGAGACTCTGTCCGAAGTTTCTCTCACCTGCCTCACAATCATCATTGGGGACCACTGAAGAAACGACCCTTGTCTGAAGTTTCTGGCCCTGTTGGAGAAAGTTACATGCCAAGGAACCTGAGACCTGAGCACAGCTCCTGATGTTGCTAGGCTGTTGTTTACAAGTGTGTTTGCTCTATGCTACACTGAACCCAATGAAAGGAAGAAGTGGGCAACTCTCCTTTTTGCAACAATAGTCTTGGAAGTTGTCCTACCTCTCAGCCTGGCTGGACTTCTGCTGAGTTTTGGGTGGTCCCCCCCAGAAGACCCCTCACTTGTCTTACAACCGCCATGACAGACAGAGTGAGATGTAAGAAGCCTCTCCATCAAAGACCGAGACATGAAATCCCTATGTGAAAAGCCCTCCCTCACACTCTTTCCAAGGACTGGGACTGAAACCCCTAACCTGGGGGAGGTGTGTGGGGAAGGCAAGCAAACCAAAGCAAGATGGATGTTGCAGGCGCAAGCAGTGGACCAAAAAGACAATGGCTCTCACCCACTGAAAACATGGAATTTGTGTACCCTTCTCTAAGTACCATTTTTCTCCCCAAAAATACAATAGACTACTATTGATTTGGCTTCAAGATTTACCCCTTCCCCACCCCAAAAAAAGAATGTAATAAGAGTTGGGATGAACTGCAACCCTGAGATCTCCCCAGATGTGACCTGGTGAACTCCATCAGCTGGACATCGAAGGACTTCACCATTTCTATGTTTGGTAGCTATATACCTTCCTTTCTCTTCCTCCTCCTTTTCCTTATTTTTTCCTTTTTTTCTGCAATTCCACCCCAACACATTTTGCTGTGGTTATTTGATAAAGGTGCATTTGTTTTTGATTATCACTGCAAACCCCCTGTGCCGTGTCGGATTCTGTTGCACCCTGAGATCAAATACACAATCCATCATGAAACCCGTTCCCAAGGACGGCTTGTGACAGAACCCTTAAATACAAAAAAGACACAGAAAAGAGGTGGGGAAAATTGGCATCATGGTACTGCTGATATCCTCATGGAGGAAAATCTCTTGGATTTCTTAAGGTCATACATTTCCAAAAACTAGAACAAAAAACCTACTGCTCAGCACCAGTGGCCCAATGGTTTTCTTGACTTGGCAAAGCTGGGGTGTTAACAATGGACTCCGTCCTTTGTTCAAATCACCTGCCCTCACCTGCAGACAAAAGCACCACCAGCAGCAGCAGTAGCTACATCACTCAATTTCACTCAAAAAGCTGTGTTAAATTTGGGAGAGGGAAGGAAAACACATCAGACACTGTGGATTAATGACAAGACTCTGAGGAACAGTTCCAAAGCAAAGGGCAGCAGCTTCTCTCTGGGCACTCCTTGTGCTCCAAGGCAGCCGGGCTGCCCTGGCTGCCCAGGACCCTGCGCTCCGCGGGCTCTGCAGAGCTGCACAGCGGGGAGGCAGCTTCGGGCACCTCAGCCCTGGGCAGGAGTGGCTGCTTGCTCTGCAGGGCTGCCTGTGGGCAAAAGCAGGGTGCTGGCCTTCTGCTCTTGGCCCTAGCCTGGCCTTGCCGGCCTAATCCTGTTCCTTGTCTTAAATGTGCTAAAGACAGACTTGTTTGTTTCCAGCTCCGCACAGGTGTGATTTGCATCACAAAATACCAAAGGACTAAGGCCTGAACAAAAGACCCTGATTGAATCCTCAAAAAGAGGAACTTGAGCAAAAGCCGCCCTCTAGATGACCTTTCCAACCCAATGTTCTATGTATCTGCTCCTTAACCAAGTACTATTATCAAAAATATTGTTGTCTCCATTCACTGGTGAAGCATGTCTGCATCTTTCTGCATGAGGAAAACGGACAAGGCCACACCTGGCCTTGGTTCCTCCTTGAGCCCTGGGCAGGCTCGAGGAGAAAACCAAGAGGAGAATGAAACCAGCTGTGCCCCAGCAGAAGCTCTGACACATTGCTCGTCCAGCACTCTCAGAGCCGGGCTACTCTCACAGCGCACTCGGGAGCCTCGTGGCCGGCAAAGGTGGAGGCACCGCAGCATTTCCCGGTTCCCGGCTGTGGCTCTGCAGGGCTTGGGACAGCTTCCCCCAGCTGATGTGCGGCACTGGATGAAGGGAAAGGCATTGTGGTACCTGGTGATGTATCTTCCTTAATAAACAGAAGCACCCTTTTGTAATAATGCTGAGGTGCATCGCTTAGCTTATCCTTTCCTGACTCTTACTTGCGCTTTTGCATTACAGTAAATTGCACCGTTCCTTCAGCTGGTGTCTGTGTCTGCATCTCTGACCCTCCCCAACATCAAAACAAACACACAGCCAGTTTAGCACGAGACCTGCCTCTCTGCCAGCCCATCTCTTGGCAAACACCCCTGGTGGCCCTCTCCACAAATGAAATTCCCACTTTGCAACTTCCTTTTCTGCAGATAGGTGAGGAAAGGAGCAACTCCTAATTCTGGATACCTCAGAAAACCAGTTGCTTTCAGCAGTCGCAACCCTGAAATACCAACTTCCTTCCCTAAACTGCCACAGGGAGCTCCCACCAAGATCGTTTTGTCCAACGATACCCACAGAAGAGCTCGAGGAGGGAGCAGATTGAAACACAACTGCTTCAGAGTTTAAACCTGCCTTTATCAAATGAGCACACACCAACCTGTCCCAAAGGGAAAGCAGGCAGGAACGAGAAGCTCCTCTCCCACAACAGCAAACTCTGTGCTTCCTTCTGTTCCAGTTGGAGAGTGGAGGCCATGGGCTACACCTCACTTTGGGAAGGAGCCCTAGGAATTGGCCTGATCTGGGAGGGCAGCAAAAGGAATTCCCCAAGAAATAGGAAAAGATTCTCTGGAAGCAAAAGAAGATGATGCTTTGGCAGAAAAGCAGAAAAAGAATAACTGAAGCATTTCAAGAAGTGCCCACACTGAAACTGGTTTGCCGATATGACAACCCCAAAGTCTCTTCAGTGTGTCAGGAAGCTCAGGAATGAACCTGCAAGGCTTGGATAAACATCACTGGTGTCTGTCCCCCAGAGCACAAGCAGATCCCTAACAAGACTTCAAGACTAACGGACAAAGCTTCCCCCTTCAGCTCCCCACAGCAGCTCTAGGAAGTCTCTCTCCACTGCAAGATCTCCTTTGTCAGTCTACAGTGGCAGGAGTTGGCTGCAGGAGGCATTTGCATTGGAGCTCTCCCCAGACACAGGGAAGAAAAGGAAAAGGTGATTCCTGAGGAAAGAAAAAGGCAACGCTGTTTGGGAAGACACCAGTGTGAGTTCGCTAAAAATCTAGGCCAGAAATGCTTTGAAGAAAGCAACATCCATCCACGGGGCAGCACTTTGGCTTTGATATCCATGCTGACAAAATTGCTGCCCCTTCCTCCTCCCGCAGCTGACTCCAAATCATGAGAAATGCGCCAACTCTGCCAAAGACAGGCAGACATGCTGAGATGAAACCAGCTAGTCTGCTGAAAAGGAGTCCAAATTAATGTTTTCTAACCCCCCTTTTAATCCTTTCTGCAGCCAAGCCAGAGCAATGTCCTTCCTCTCTGTCCCCCATGGTTACCCAGGCATGGGATGCAGCGTGGGGACAGAGCCTGTCACTGCTCCCAGTGCCCTGCCCTTCCCCTCCCTGCCTGCCTTGCCCTTCCCTGTCCTGCTGGAACCTGCCGTGCTGTGCCGTGCCGAGCCGAGCCCGGCCAGCGGTCACGCATTTCGGGAATGACCCTCCCCTGTGCCGGCCGCCAGTGTAATGAACATACCACTTTCTAACTTTGACTAGTTAGAGAGTCTTTGTCCGTGATTTTCAGTTTTAACAATTCAGGGAGCTTTTGTTTTCCCTGACAGAAGTACAGTTGCTGCCAAGGGAAGCACACCCAAAGACCAATAGTGACCCAGCCTTCCCTTTGCTTCCCTTTTCCTTCCCTCACTGCTACACAGCGCTCTCATACCACGACCTCAGTGCTGTCTCACCTGAGCATTTAGAGCTGCCTCCACGCCATTCCAGGCTAAGTACAGGAACTCAGGATTCTGAGGTTTTCCTAGCTTCTTGGGGGAAGGTGTTTGCTTCATCTGGGCTTCTTGGCGTTTCATCAGAGGAACCAGGAACAGGCAAATTTCATCTCCACTGTGAGCTCTTCATTCTGCTTGTTCCCATGGAGCTTAAATGCCAACCTGAGCTCATCATTCCTCTGGTACCCATAGACCATCACAACTCTTCCATGGCCTCTCCAGAGAGGAGCAGCTGCACATCTTCAGAGCAGCACTTGCCAGCCCGCAGCCCATCAGGGAGGGAAAGAGCTTCTACCCTTGCTTTCCAAGCAGCTCCTGGTTAATGACCCTTTCAAGTGTTTTCCTGCAGTGCTCTATCATGGGTAGATCTCTCAAGTGAGAAGCAGGTAGAAAGGGTCAATTTGCCTAGGAAGGGGGACTTTGAAAACAGAAAGATTCTCTGCCTCATTTTCCTGTCCTTGCTGCAGATTTGGGGGGGTGTTCTGGGCATTTTGCAGACAGACTCTCTGTAGGGGTACAAGGATAGGCAAAAGATATTGCCTAACAAGTGGTCAGTGTTAGGTGCACTCTCCTCTTTCTTTGAATGAAGCCAAACTGGGACTCTGATAGGACATTGCAGATGTTTAAGACTGCCTGCCCTGCAAATCAAGCCGTGCCATTGAAATGAGCTCTGTGTGCCCCACAACAGCGGCAGCTGAAGAATATGGCCTCACCCTTGTCAGGGTCCGTCCTAGTGGACAGATGACCTGATGGTTCATAGGAATGATCTCAGAGTGCAAAAACCAACGTGGTACAAGGGGGTTTGCAGTGATGATCAAATCAAATGCAGTTTTATTGAAATAACCACAGCAAAAATGCGATAGAGGGATTAAGGGAGAGACAAAGATAGAGAGAGAGAGAGAGGAGGGAGAGAGAGAGAGGATTTAGCTACCAACACAAAGTCCTTTGGTGCAGTCCGGCCGAGGGTCTGCCTGCAACGCTGGGGAGATCTCAAAGGCACTAGCTAACTCAGAGGTTTTTATTACTGAAAATTGAGGGGGGGGGGGAACAGATACAATAGGGAACAGATGTAACAGGTAGTCTATGTTCTCAGCAGTAAATGAGCTTGATAGATGTAACAGGTAGTCTATGTTCTCAGCAGTAAGCGAGAGCCATTGTATCCTCAGCTGGGCAAACTGGCCAGTCTTGCTGTCCATGTTGCAGAGCTCTTTCCCCTTGCTCTTGGGCATCTCTGTGGGAAGAGATGTGTGTTCCCATGCTGTCCCTGCCAAGCTGCAGCCTGGATGAGACTGCTGTGCTCAGGGCTGTGGATGAAGGAGCACATCCCTGTGCCAGGAGCTGGCAGGACTCCTCCTTAGCAGCCGTTCCATGTGTTCAGTGTCACCCCCATGTTCAACACTGTCAGTTTTGACAGCTTTTGGACTGTGTTTGAGAAGTCAAATTTTTCTGGCTGTTCAAGGGCTTTGGGGCCAAGAGTTCTTGTTAGGTAGAAGGAATTAAGCATGTGAGCCAAGAAGGTGTTGGACCAGGTGTTTTGTGTAAGTGGTGAGAAGGGTTTCTTCCTTTCTGTTTCTCTTTCAAGGGCAATATTAATGCTACCCCTGAGTCTTCAGGAGGGGAGCCTGTGGACAGAGCTGCAGCAGAGGGAGCTTTGCCTGGCACCGAGAGCCGCAGGAACAATTCCCAGGAGCCCGAGGAGCTTGGTAAGGACAGAGCCCCCACTGGTTTAGAGAGGGGTGAGATGGCTGCTCTGAGCCTGCCTCTGGCAGTGAGGGAGATGAGAAGGGTTTGAGTTCCTGTCTGCAGGCTTGGTGCTTCCTGGTGCCTTGAGTTCAAATCCTGCACGGGCACAAGCTGCCTGAGCCCTGCCCTCCACGCTTCTGCAGAGGCTCTGACACTGAGTCCTGTGCTGGGGCAAGAGAGCAGGGAATAAACCTGACCTTGTGGCAGTTGTGTCACCAAGCCAGGTGTCCCAGTTTTGTGCTGATGTCCGTGGATATGTTTGCTGCAGGATTTCAGTGCTCTGGAGGCAACACTGAGTGACTCCTGAACCAAGAGAGATAAAGCCCAGCAAAAAGTGAATGTAGAAGTCCGAGCTTTTTGTCTCTAAGCAATGTAGTACCACCAGTCTGCTGATACCTGTAGTGAGATACATTAAAAATACAAGCAGCAGAATCTCTGAGGCCAAGAAAATCTATAGTCAAAAATACAGTAGCTCAAGGAAAAACTGAAATTAACCCTTAAAATTAGGGAGAATTAAAGGAGAGATAGGTCACTTTGGGTCTGCATTCTTGAGCAAAGCTGGCACAGCCTGCAGGCCTGGTAGGGAGCTCTTTCCCTCTGGACCCAGAGCTGGTGGTTGTTTTGGAGGAGCTCACTGCAGAGGGCAGGTTGTAGATGGCAGGGAATGGTGCTAGTTCATAACTCAGCTCCCAGCACCTTCAGTTTCAGCCATTTCAGTGAGGACTGAGGTCTCTCTGTCAGCACAGAGAAAGAACAAGGCTGGGCTTCTTTGAGGCAGCTGGCACTGTCTGTGTTTCAAGCTCTCATGAGGGCGCTTTGCACTGTGAGGGCTTTGAGTGTATTGGGATACTTCAAAACTTCAGAAGTTTTAAACTCTTGGAAGGAGTCTGGCTCTTTGGAGAGCAGGCTTCAAATTGCCAAGTGAGATTTTGCCTTTCCGGCCATCTTTTACAGACTTTGATAGAAGGACAATTACTTCCAAAGGGAGAAATGATGCGCAGAGGCCAACATTGACCCAGTGTTCCCTTTGCTTCCCTGATTTTCAGCTGATCCGCCTTGCCAGGAGGGCTGCCCTGCACGGGAAGAAGGATCAGAGGGAGAGCCTGTGAGCATCAGACAGCTGGAATCCCTTCGTGTACACATACATTATAGATTTCTACAATTCTATTTCTGTATCTATATAGTTGCATTTATAGATTTATAGAGGTGTGTTTATATGTGCATATATATACATCTATACAGTTAAATTGATCTATATTGTTCTAGATAGGATAGAATTAGTAACATTTCTAGACTTTGAGATTTACACTTATACATTAATAAATTTACATTTAGATGCCTACATATACACACTTTCATTTAGAAGCTTACTTTTAGATGCCTATATTTAGACGTCTACATTTAGACGCCTACATTTAGATGCTTAAATTTAGATGGTTAGCTCTAGATCTAGAAATATGCTTAGTTATTTAGTTAGAGGTATGTGGAAGTTTAGATGCATAGATTGAGCTGTGTAAGCCTAGGCTGCATTTTTACCTCTTTCCCCCCTCGGCTGCCTTTTTCACCTCTTGCTTTTCCCCCGGTGCCCCCTGTGTCCCCTGTCCCTGTGCTGGCTCCGAGCTGGCGGCCGGGCCGGGCGGAGCAGCACTTCCAGCCCCGGCTGTCCCTGGAGCGGTGGGAGCAGCCGCTGGCCCCAGGCACTGTCCCCTGAGGAGCTGCTGAAGGACGGTGAGACAGAGGGGGCTCAGGGGGCTGAGGGGGCGGTGGCGCCGAAGGGACGCTGACCCTGAGCTGCTGCTGGGGCTGAGGGCTGTGGGGCAGCCGAGGGCCATGGTGGCACTGAGGTGACAGGGAAGTGGCACAGGCTGAGGGCTGGCGGGTCTCAGGGGACGGGATGGCTCAGAAGGGACTGAGGGGGGTGAGAGGACTGTGAGGGGCTGAAGAAACTGAAGGGGGCTGGGGCTTCACCCAGAGCATGGCGGGGCTGAGCGGATGGACGGGGCCAGCAGGGAGCGCAGAGGGCTCTGGGACTGCAGCTCTGCCAAGCCTTGGAAGCAATTCCAGAGCCTCCACTTTTGCCACAGCTGCAGAGGACAGCCGGAGACTGACGGGAGGCAGCAGGGAGGAGCTGAAGGCCAGCAGCAAGAGCAGTGAACGGGGACCTGCTGCTGCCAGCCTGCAGAGAGCCCGGCTGAGGCCACAGGCCCGGGGAGGCAGGCTGGGGCTGAGGCTGCCGTGGGCTGTGGCCGTGGGCACTGCCCGGCGGGGCAGGAGCGGGCCCTGCCCGTGCTGGGGCTGCTCAGCGCAGCTGCCCCGGCTGGCACAGGGGCTGTCCTTGGGCAAGGCAGCTGTGCCAGCAGGGCCCGGGAGCTGTGCCGGCTCTGCCGGCTCTGCCGGCTCTGCCGGGGCTGCGGGACGGTCCCGCCGCGGCTGCTCTCACCACAGCCCGGCCCGCTCGGCTGCTTTCTCTTTCCGACCCTTCTGGGGAGTCTCTGACATTTCCTCTTCCCTGATGGAAGTGCAGCTGCTGCCAAGAGAAACGTCCCCATACTCACTCAGTGTTCCTTTGCTTGCCAGATGTCCCATCTTCTGTCGCTGTCCAGGAGAGCCGCTCTGCACGGGAGGAGGAGCCAGAGGGAGAGGCTTTGAAGATGGGGCAGCTGGGATCCCTCTGCTTGGAGCTCTGTTTAAAGATACACGGACTTGCATGTGAACAGGGATAATTATATGGACTTGTACATATGTAGCCTGCTATTTGTACAGGCCTATTTCTATACATATTATATTATATTATATTATATTATATTATATTATATTATATTATATTATATTATATTATATTATATTATATTATATTATATTATATTATATTATATTATATTATATTGCATTGCATTACATTCATGAAAATATATTACATTCATGAATGTAGTATGTATATATGTAGGTATATACATACATAGAGGTTTGCAGTTACATATTTGTGTGTATATGTATCTAGTTCTTTATGTGTATGGCAATATCTGTGTTTAGATTTCCATAAGTATACAGTTGTGTAGGTATCTATTTGTACTGATGTAGTTTTTGGTATATGTATTTTTAAATAGCTATATTGGTATTTGTATTGGCATATATGTCTGGTTTTGTACTTTCAGCTGTATATTGATCTATTTCTATATCTGCTATATTTACATATATATCCGGATGTATAGCTGTATATTTCTATTGATGCAGTTGTACAGTTATTTAGATTGGTAGTGCTGTTTGTGTCTTTTTGAATAGGATTTTTTATGTATCTGATTCTTGAATGCAATATGTAACATTTAATCTATATTCACATCTGTATATTGTGGTGGTTATATATGTATATAGTTCTATTTAAATATGTATGGAGTTGGTAACACCAGCTCATGGGTGCCTTCTTTCTGCTCAGTTCTGTTAGGTCTCAGTTTGGGTTCAGTTATGTCAGGTTGAGATTAAGGCATAAAAAGGGTGTGATTTTTACAATAAAAGGATCTCTTTTGGATGCATGAGGGGGTCCCTGTCGCTTTGTTCCCCACTGCTGCATGCAAATCTGCCTTTTGGGAGAGCCAATTCGATAAATAGTCACTATACATACAAAAGCTAGGGCTATAATTCTCAAAAAACTTAGAACTCGAGGTGTTTTGTTTTGTTTGACAGAATACCTTAGGTGTGGGGTTGTGGTGGTCTTCACAGGGGTCCCATGACAAGGGAAGAGACGAGAATCTTGACTCCATGCTTGACTCCATGCTAAATCAGAAGGCGTACTTATTATTTTATGATATAGATAGTATTAAAATGATATATTAGAACTATACTAAAAGAATAGAAGAAAGGATTTCATCAGCAGGCTTGAAAGGAAAAGAATGGAATGAATAACAAAAGCTCTCAGACTCTCAGAGAGTCCAAGCCAGCTGACTGTGATTGACCATTAATTAGAAACAACAACATGAGACCAAATCTAAGATCCACCTGTTGCATTCCACAGCAGCAGATAATTATTGTTTACATTTTGTTCCTGAGGCCTCTAGCTTCTCAGGAGAAAAATCCTGGCCAAGGGATTTTTCAGAAAATATCATGGCTACATGGGGTAGAGAGTTATATCTTACAGGCTGCCTTAAAAGAAGAGATACTCCAATCCCACGAAATCAGATCAACCAAAGCACTCCCAATCTATTAGTGAGAATTAACAAAGTCTGAACTGATATTTTCTATCTCAAAGCTTTGTACGTACATCCATCCATACAATACCACTGTGATGAACTACACTGACACACAGGTTTGCATAACTATTATTTTCTCAAATACACTGGAGCAAAAGAAAACATTGATTGCAGTGTCTAAAGACACTGCATGTGGTTAAATATTCTCTTTGTATTCACAGCTTTAAATTATAATTTACCTTTCTAAATAAAGGTACTAAAGGTACTATCAGTAAAGGTAGTAGAGGTTCCCATCAACTCCACAGATCTCAGAGAGGTGTTTGAAGGCTAGGTCTGAAGAAAGAGAGGTGTTTCATTAGAAGGTTTCAGTTGCAGAGTTTTCTGCCTGAGTGTTTGCCACCTGTCACCTCTGTTTACAGTGTCTATAAAATCATTTTCATGCTGAAAATCACTAACAACTACCTTCCATATTTATTTATGGTTAGGCACTCATGCCAACTCCTGCTGAAGTCAAGAGCAGGTTTCTGAATATAGCAGGAATAGGATTAAACCTAAAAGGTCTGCCAGTGCTATCACTGAAATACTAATTTGTGCGTTTTCTTATTTTTGAACTGAAATACAACCATGGCTTTTAATGTTGGGTTTTTGCAGCTGGTATGCAGATGCAATAATCACAGAACTGAAGTCATTTGAGATTACAGAAAGGTTAAAAACTATGCATGGGAAGGTAATATCAGGAATTTCTAACTAACAAAAAATGGTTTGTCCTGCAGCCTTGAGGTCATGTCCTTATACCTTTCTCAAAAGAAAACCTATTCATTGAACTTGCATCATCATCCCAAAAACATGTTTAAATGAATTGGAACTGTTGATTAGCCCATGTCAATTAGTACCTTCCTTTTTCTTTTTGCTGACTAACTCTGATTCAGTTTCAAATCATAAATCTTTCAAGGAAAAAATACACCATGCAGAGGAAACCCCAAGGCATAGGCTTCTATATATGGTATTGCCAATCCCTGTGTGACAGCCTCCTGCTAGCTTCCTACATCAGACACAGGGCAGCTTCGCTGGCTGCAACATAGACTTTCTTAATATTGGTGACATTTTAAAAATCCAAAGACACTGCTTGTTTTAAAAGTCCTAAAAAGAGCATTCTGAGTTCCTGATAGCAAACATTGAGGCAATAATTTGGTTTAGGAGACAGGGTGTTTGTGCAGTTCGATAACAGCTTGCATGTTGATGTGTCTGGGGGGATTTTTATGTTTGCGCTCCCCTTGTTTGAGGCAATGAGCGCAATGCCACCTGTGCACAGCCAACACCACGGTTTAAGACTGTATGCCTTTGTCCTGGTTTAGTACAAATTAGGGGGAAATCTCCAAAAGGGAGCCCCCCAAAACAAAACAAACCTCCAACCACCCCTCCCCCAACACCGGGTTCGGGAAGGAATTCCTCGGAGGAGCAAAGTGGAAAACAAAACCTATTTATTTACAAGTAACAAAAGAACACTCCCCAACACAAGAAAAGAAAAGGGACCAGACTGTGTTGTGAAGGGCGCCGAGCTTCTGTCGCAGGCTTCGGGTGTCCTGGAGCTCTCAGGTCAGGTCCGGAGCCGGTCCAGTATCTTCAGGGGAGGGTAAGAAAAAGAGAACAAAAGAAAAGGGGAAAACAAAACAGTGCAAAAAGCAGAAAACAAGCAAGCAAGCAAGCAAGCAAGCAAGCGGCTAGCCAAGCCAAGCAGCAAAAGCCAAAAGCAAAAGTGCCTGGTCACACCCCCCCCCCTCCTCTCTTCCCCATCCCGCCACAGCCAGACGGCCGGGGGGGGGGGGAAGGCACAGCTGCCAGACATAACACACGATATTGGGATAAAGGCTGTCACCCCACGACAGCCTTGAAGGTGCAATGCTTTATTTGTAATCAAAGGGGAAATGTATCTAAACTTGTTAGGATAAACAGTTCCTTTGCAAATAGACTGATCCAGAAACTTTACCATTTAAGGAGTAAAATCCCAAGGTTATAAGGAAATTGCACATATGCTTTTCATCGCCTCATTGGACATGATTTTGTTAGCGTTCAAAAACACATAATCATGGGGGATTATATGCAGTGCTTTTTATTAAGAGCTCTGGGTGTCAGGGGTATATTCAACCCAAATCTGACTCCGACCATACATCCAAAATGATTATGTTTTTATACTCTACTGTTATATAACTTTCATGTCAATTATTAAACTTCTATTGTTCTATTATATACATAGATTTAGCCCCCCTCTGAATTTCCAACATAGTTTCTCATTATTCTTCTTATGGTTATATAATAATTATATTTAATTACGAAACAATCATCACATCTAACAATTATATAATTTATCATACTGCTTATGCAGGTGCAGTTGATCTGGGAAAACACAAATCTTAACATTTTAGATTCTATCTTTAACTTTTTCCAGGGCTCCACTATCAATTTGATTTATCTGAAATTTGACTTGTACACCTGCAAATATATTCAAAGGGTATTGTTAAATTTATTTCAAAGGTATTTCAGACAGCAGAAGTAGCAGTAACATCTTTCATTTCAACAATGCTTGGTTGGTTTCTTTTGTACAAAACCCCCATGCTACTAATTTCCTTAAAATAGGATTTAATTTATACAGAGATATGTTATTGCTTTAGTCTACAACTGTTACTCAAAATGGAGTTTTGCAAAATGAATGCTCACACCAGTGCTGATTTGGCAATCTTAAGTACTGCAGCATTTTAAAGAGATAGCTATCTATTCCGATAGATGTGGAATAGAGACCCCATCACCTGTGACTTCCTTTCTCAGTTAAAAAGAAAAAGAATAGAGGAATAGCTGGGCTTTAGCTGTGTGTCTGGATATGAAGCCATGTGAGATTTTGAATGGCTCCACACAAGTTTTCAAATTTTCTCTGAGTGTTCGTGTTCCCCAGCCCCAGGACCACCACTGGCTGGTTTTGTTCGTTTTGCATGGCTTAATTTTCGGAGAGGAGGAAAGAGGGCAGCCAGCAAAGTGGCATTTCTCTGAGGAGCTGCTACAAGCTTTCTCCGTGCAGGCAAAACCAATCACTGACTGGCTCTGAAAATAGGCCCGCTGCTGAGCCAATTAGAAAAGCTGATGACGCCTCTGGGGACAACATATTTAAGAGAGGAAAAAAGGAGCGGGAAGCTCTTTCTTTCTTTCTGCCTTCCGAGGGGGTTTGCGGGGACAGCTGAGCCCCTTCCCGGCAGGGTCGGGGGCTCTTTCCCATCAGGGCTGCCGGGCCCTGCTGCCGGGGCTCGTCTGCGGCCAAAGCCGGGAGCGGCCCTGGGGGCAGGAGCAGGAACGGCCCCGCTGCCTGTGCCGGGAGAAGCCCCGGGACCGGTGCCAGGGGAGGCCCCACGGCCGAAACTGAGAGCGGCCAGGGCCACAGGAGCCCACGCAGCCACCGCCACCTGGGCGCGGCCCGCGACACACTTTGCCTGCCAGGCCACCAAGAGCCTGCCGCGGCGCAAACCAAAGGACAGAAACCTTCTTAGCAGGACCGCTCTCGTTGTTCTCAAGGCTAAGACAGCCATTTGCACGCATTAATCACTGCACTGGGGGAATAGAGCGCTCAACACTGCAGGCTACAGCTAAAGGAATTCAGCATTTGTTACAATTCGACTTTTTCTCACCACCTTCCTTCTCTGGGAATTGCTCATAAGCATTTCATCAGTGCACCTCACACATGCTTTTACTGAGTGAAGCTGCATTGCCTTTTTCCTTCAGAAATTAATGAAGAAAACTCAAACTGCCTTCTGAAACCCTTCTGCTCCTTTCCAAATCAGTTCACTACCCAAGCACAAGGCTCAGGCTCATCCCTGATTCCCTCTGGGAGATAGGAGGTAATATTTCGCTGCAGCCAAAAGTTATTAGAAAAAAGAATGAAAGTTGTTGGTGCTAGGTGGTGTTAGTTTTGGTTTGCATTTGTTCCATTTAATTTGGTGGGTGTTGCTGGGACCTGGAAAAGGAGAGGTGTTGAACACCAGACCAAAAGGGATGTAGGAGAAGAGGAGAGCGAACAGACAAGTAGGCTGTCAGGAGAGAATAGAAGTTCCTTAGTACCCAGCCAAAGGGAAGGGGGACAGGGATGGCCCAGGGCTGGGAAAAGCAATAAAAAGCAGCATTATCTTGGTGTGTGTGTGTGTATGTTCAGCTCTCAGGAGAGGGAGATACACAGCTGGCTCAGTTGAATCCTTACTAAGAAGAAGGTTCTCTTTTGCTTTAATGACTTTGTCTCCATTTAAATGTATCTAGGAGTTTGTTTATTTCTAACACCTCTCTCCCTGCAGCTCAGAGCTGCATTGCACAGCGCTTGCTGTGGGCCAGAGAGCACAAAGCAGGCTGGCCTGGTGGGCCTGAATATTTCTGCCAAACACTCTGCATCTCACACCTTTGCTCTGGCTCAGTGCAGAACGCAGGATTGCAGGCGCTTCCTCCCAGAGCTGCGTGAGGCGCTGGCTCCTGCAGGTGTGCCCTGCCAAGCTGTCCCTGCCTCACGCTGGCCTCGCTTCCCCTGGCACAAGAGCCGGGCCTGAAGGAGGCTGCCCTGTGCTCCAGCCTGCCGAGCAGCCCGGCTCCCTGCCCCGGTGCCCAGAGTGCTGCACACACTGCTGGCCTTTGCCAGGAGTTGCAGGGCAGCCGGCAGAAGAGGAGGAATCCTCAGGCAGCCCAGCGGCCCTTGGCTGCCCTGGGCCTTTCTCTGCTCCTGGGCACACTTCAGACGGTCAATGCCTCCAGGCTGGGCTGTGCCCAGCACGGCTGCGCTTCCCCTCGGCAGCAGCCAGCTGCCACCTGGGCTCTGAGAGCGGAGGATTTGCCCGCTGCCAGGAACAGGCACCCAGGGCCCGGCTGCTGCCTCTTGCAGCTCCAAGGGCCTCCTTCCAGCCTGCCTCTGCCGGGGCTCTGCCGGGGCTCTGCCGGGGCTCCACCCCGGCCAAGGCCGGGCCTGCTCTCACCTCCCAGGCGCTGACAGCTCTGCACCACAGGAGACCTTCCTGAGCACCCTCTCTGATCTTTCTGCTTTCTCACTTGAGCAAGGCTCTCCTCCAGCCAAAGAGATTATTGCACTTAGGGATACAAATCCAAGTGGCAGGAGCCCCAATGCTCTCCAGTCACAGCTGAAGGCCTGCATCTGCACAGGGTGTTTGGGCTTCCCCATTCTTCTTTTGCTTTTGCCTGAAAATGCCATTGCCATTTCTGCCTCAAGTAGAGCACCTAGCACCTAGCACCAACCCCAAAGAGGCCAGTGGGCTGTATTCCAAAGGCAGTTTGGTCTGGAGAGGAAGAATGAAGAAGAACCTTCTCCACTTGCAAACCATACCAAGGAAGCCTTAAACATGTCTTAGCACCAATAAAAAACCACTGGCAATTTAGAAGAACATGCTGAACTTTCTGAATGGGGTCAGAAGGAGGGGAATCTTCCAAATGAGTTGATGTTTCAGACACTTTATTTAATAACAATCCTACTCTATAAACCTATACTACAAAACTATTCAACAATCCTACTCTAGAGTCCTACTCTACAATCCTACTCCAAGTTACTTAGGGAAATAACATCTTGATTTTTACATTCTTGTCTCCTTCTTCTTCTTCTTCTTTACTGAGTTGATGAGTGGTGCCAATGTGGATGCTGGCTTGGCTGAACGTACAAATGGATGCTGTCCACAGGAAAAAAAAGTCACAAAGAACAGTGAAACATGACTTTTCAAGCTCAGTGCTTTACAGACTCAATCAGGATTCCTCTAGTTCCAGAAAGACCCAGAAAGAGGAGCAATGGGATCACGTCCTCCCCCAATAGTCATGTGCAGGACCTTGCCATCACAGGCAAACCTAGTGCAGAATCCCATTCATCCATTTATTCTGGTTTCTTCATCTTGTTGGGATTTTTGCTCTGCCAGTGCTCTAAAATAGTGCTTGAAGAAACCCTGGGGTTTCTGCCTTTCAGGAAACTCCAAGGACACACATAGGTCCCTGCCTTTGCAAGACAGGCACTGTGCTGATTCCAACAGGGAGACAGAACAGTGTCTACCTTTCCATGCCCTGCCCCTCCCCTCGTGTGCTGGATAGCACCTTCCTTCCCAGCAGGGCCAGCCCAGTGGCATCGGGTCCTGCAGTTCCCTCTCTGCCACACAACCTGGCAGTAACCCAGGCACAGTTCCCATCTGCTTGAGTGTGCCAGGCAGCAGATGGGACTGGGACAAGTCCCTCCCAGCTGTCCCTGTTTGCCTGGCAGAAAGCTCTAAGGGTGGGCTGGGGGGCACAAACCAGGGCCCCTCAGAGGCTCACAATGAGCCCCCCACAGCCCCTCCTGCCCACAGCCAAATCTCTGAGCCCTAGGCTGGGACTGGCTTCCTTGGGTTCCTGTACCACCATTTCATGTCTCTGTACCCTGCATTGCTCTGCTTCAATTCTTTTGCCATTAGATAAAACTGAACCCCCACCAAATGACAAAAGAGGGTGACAGAAACAGTCAGAGGACAGAGCATCTCTCCTCTGAGAAAATGCAGAGAGAGGTGGAGTTATTCAGTTTTGTGAAGAACAGGCCCCAGGGAGGTATTATTGCCACTTTCCAAGACTTCAGAGGACCTTTACAGGGCCCTGCCAGCCCAGCCCAGTCTAGGATTCCTCACCATTTTCATTTGAAGAGCTCCAAGAGTGGAGGTGAGGAGGAAGGGGGCTCATGTGATGCCTTGGACTTGAGTGGAGGAGGAGCCCATCCCTCAGAGCCTGTTTCACCTGCAGCCCCTTTACATTTTACCTGCAGGAGCTCCCTGGCAGACCAACGCTGCTCCTCGTCTCTCTGCAGGCAGCAGCTCAGGAAGTCACGCAGGCAAGGCGAGAATCGGTTGGGCTGCCGCAGCCGTGGTGTCTCTCCCCTGGCTATCATGATTTTAGTCTGCAGAAAAAGGAAACACTAGGCTCCACCGGCTTCATTCCCATCTGTAATTTCTCTCCCAGATCCGACTGGTTAAGCTCCACTCTGGAGTGGCAGTTTCTGCCCTGGCAGAGACCCAGAGATGACTTTCCTTTACCAACCAAAAACCCAAACTCCGATGCAGCCACAGCTTTTCCACCATCCCACAGATGTTGCCTTGGCAGCTGATTTCATTGACTGAGCTAGTTAGTGGGAACTACATCAGCAAAAGCACATTTCCTTCCCTGAGGATTCATACTAGCTTGAGAGGCTTTTTGGAGGAGAGACTTTCTATACTGACTCTACTATATCCAAGGAATTAGTACGTGAAAAGTATCTCTGCAGTGCTTCTTGGTCCCTTAAGCACAGCTGCCATAAAACAAAACTCATCAAGCTTTTTGCTTTGTTCTTGAAAACAATGGGAATTGGAAGGAAAGAAAGGAAATCCACCAGGTATTCCTCAGGAAAGGAAACAAACATTTAGAATCTCATATTCAACACAGACACTTTAAGATACATGCACAAATATATTGAGATGAAAATGTTTGAGCACACAGGTGCCACCTGCAGCTCTGTCTCTCAGCTGCATGTTTCAGCTTCTTTATGCGGCAAAAGGAAACCTTTTCATGGTCGAATCAGAAAAAGAACTGTCATCCCTATGGTCACTCTCTGCTCATTTGGATGCTCAAGTCAATGCATTAAAGGTGTGCCCATTAGCAGAAAGTGTCGGGTAAGAAATGGGAGGTTTGGCAGGATCTCCATGACCCCAGGCTGTGGCTTGGTCTCCATAAAAATGCCCATCACAATGCTAACAGCTCTGTGCTGGTGGCACTGAAAGAGATGGTGACCAAAGAGGCTTTGTTATTATTCTCTTCAACCCAGAGGAAAATTTCCAAGTCTCAAAATGCAA